>NC_142642.1:3762500-4387500 GCF_053813885.1 Theobroma cacao
CAAAATAGGTTGGAAGATTCTGATCAATGGCTTTTGGAATAGTGATGGTGCTGTTTTGAGCCCAAAAGGTAGAACATTCCAATGATAATGATGGTTGGGTATGCAAAATCCTGTTTTGGGCCTGTCTTCAGGTTGAATTCCTAATTGTGAAAATCCTGCTTTCAGATCAAATTTGGAGAAAAATCTTGCTTGGGCCAGACTTGAAAAAATTGAATTTCTATTGGGTAAAGGAAATTTGTCATCTAGCAGGAAATAATTGAGAGGTTGATAGTTGATGACCAGCCTTAATCTGCCTCTTGTTTGTTCTGCTCTTTTATTAACATAGAAAGCTTGACATGCCCATTGAGAGTTTGAAGGTTCAATCAGCCCTTGTTGCAGTAACTCTCTGCATTCTTGTTCTGTTAAACTCTTGTGTTCTGGATTCATACCTGAATGACTTGCCTTGGTAGGATTAATATCCTCATTAAACTTGAATGGAAGCTTAATAAAGAATTCAAGATTCTTCCAGAGTGGGTTTTCACATTTGTGGAGAAATTCTAAATGAGAATTAGCACATGCCTTTTGCCTGAGAGTTTTAACTTTTTTCTCTTGTCCTTTTGTATTTCTGTATTTTGGTTGTTGGGTATGATCCATTACTTTCCAGCTAATCCTCAAAGTAAACACCCTTTGCATTGCCCAAAAAGTTCATACAATCTGCACAAAAATTTTGTCATGGTACTAAATAGTTATTTTACAGGCTAATTGTCTATAAATAATGAGGAAATCTATTCACGACAAGTCCATGAAAGTTTTTCTTTAGGTTTTATATTTATAATATTCAAAAAAAGATATATAAGGAACAATAATTGATAATTGCATTGCACCCATGAGTTAACCACCAGCTTTTATTTAATAACAAAACGTGTGGAGAGATGTTTTATGCGTGCTGGTAAAATGAAGTGAAATTCCTGATTTTTTGTTTTCTTTCGTCAGTTTTGTTTCATTTCATATTCATACTTTTGCTAAGTTGCTTATCTCGATGTACAGCTTCAAAGCAAGTTGACAAGGCAGAAAGTGAAGCAGGTGATCGGGCGAGCCGCATATATATGTATATGTTTATCTTGAGGGAAAGAAGCAACTGAAGAAGAATTAAGATCAGTAAACAGAGAAGAAAGTAAAAAAGAAGAGTGGGAGATGGAAAGGGGTGAGGAAGAAAGGATTGTCATTGTCGGTGGTGGAATATGCGGCCTTGCCACGGCTCTTGCTCTTCACAGGTTTTTAACATTATTTATCTTCCACAGCCAACTCCACTCTCTCCTCGATCTTTTGCTCTTTCTTTCATCTTTCTCTTTTGCTTGACTGTTTTGCTAAAGTACATTTTAGATACATAGGAAGAAAAATTGCTATCTATTATTTCTTTTTCTTGATCAATATATGAACAAGCTGATCTATAACTTGGGACTATATGAAATTAACAGCAAAACTGCATGTATACCGAATTAACTTTTATCCTTGTTCATAGCTTTAAACTCTCCCTTTTATAATTCTGGCCAAACGCTGAGGGAAGGCGTAATAGGGAGGCTGTGCAGCAAACAGGACATCAAGGTAGTTCAACAGAGTGAGAGGGGTTTACCAGTCAAAAGGGAGGGAGGGAGGGGTGGTTCGGGGAGTTTGGGCAGCATGTGTGGTTCTGCGACTCAGGGAACCTGGTGTGATCTAGGAAAAAGGGGAATTTTGTACTGATGCATCGAGATAGTATGAGTCATACCGTATCCAGTGCTTTATCTATAATCGAAAGACTAGAGACTTGACTAACAGCTCTATAGATCTTTTTTTTTTTTTGGAAGGTATAATTTGTATTCATTCTGTAACAGAGTACATTCATGCTACGACAAGTCTTCAGTCTAGCATTGGATGAAGACTTATAGCTATCAACTTATCCGAAGTCTCAAAAATATAAAAAATACATGATCCAGATATCTCTAGATCACACGAATACAACTCTATAAATCTAGTTAACAATCAATACAAATACAAATACAAATACTTTTCAAACTAAAATTCTGGTCAAATAATAGGCTTAATTTAATAACTGTCTAGACTTCAAGTGTTCAACGAATTTCTTTTGTCAAGGAAAGAAGAAAGAAGAAAGAAGAAAGGAAGATTCGAATTTAATTTTTTCCAACAATATAGGAAGAGATCATTAGATGGTGATAATCATTTAAAGAAATAAATGCTTGCTAAACACTTATCCAACTTTTATAATTAATTTTTTGTGACATGGGTGAATATATAATCAATAAGTTGGGTGCATTTGAGTGTGCCACTAAATATAGAAGAAAAGTGCAAACTCAACAAATATCATATGTTTATTAATTTAGACTTTGAAGAGACATCTTTAAGTTAGAATTTAAGACTATTTCGAAAGTTCCAAGTTAAAATCTTGGAATAAATTAAATGAGGTTTATAACATAAATGATCAACAGAATTGAGGAATAAGTCCAGTCTTAATGAAGCTTGAATGAATAGAAGGCTTGAATGAAGAACAGCAGAGAAGAGCCCGAGCTTGAAATAAAGAAGGCTAGGCACTAGGTGCTCTAAACGCACCATTTGACTAAGGGACAGGTGCTCTATACGCATCGTTTAAAGAAAGACTGGCATATTATTAGCTTGTACAACGAAAGACACCATTTCATTTAATCAGTTTTTCAAAAGTTAGTTCGGTGCTGTTAGTTATAGAGATTAGTAAAGTTAATTTTCTCTCTTATTGGTCATTCATTACCCTTATGTATATGAGGCAGTGTACAAAGCATTTTTCAATGAATTTTTTTCACATTCTCAAAAATTCCTGTGCCTTTCTCTCTTTTCTTAACTTTTGTCAATAAAGAAAACTCTACCTCTTATTATATAAGTCAAATATTATTTAATTTAAGGCTTAATCCTGAGAAAGACATGAGTGAGAATTGAGAGAAAAAACAAATATCTCCATCATTTAAATGCTAGACCTTTATTTTATCTCAACCACGACAAGAAAATTTTAAAACTTTTAGATTTAAGTTGAAGTCTTATCATGTATGTGAGTTTCGTCCAATTCTATGTTGATATTCCTTTTGATTTATATTTTTATATATATATATATATATATATTATTTTCTTTCTAAAATTATTATAAAAAATCCAAAATGCGATAAATTGCTTTGAATCTAAAAAAGAATTATTTGGATTATACCGTTTAGTGGCTAGAATACCTCGACACCATGCCACATTCAAAATGGAACGAAAAATGGCAGATTGTAAATATACCCAGAGAAGATAATGGGGCAGCCGAAACTTTGGCTAAAGAAGGAGTTCTTTGGGAAAATGCTAAAGCGTAACTGTCCAGGTCTGTATCTTCTCTGGGTTGCTGTCTTTGATGCAAGTGCTTAACTGGTGTCTCGAGTTTTTTGCCTGCTTAAGATCTGTTTTCTTATTGGCTTTCTTTTTTCTGGTGGACGGTTCTGGTTATGTGGGCTGCCTTGAGGGACGGGAATATGGTTCTGTTTCTGTGAAAAGGGTTATGAGATCGTGTTTATGTTCTGTATCATCGTACTGTCATGACCTTGTTGAGTGTTTGTTTTTCTGGTATTGCAAGGGTTGGCAATGCAATTCCTGCTCTGGTTGTATTTTGGGTGGAGGGTAGGCCTTGCTTGCAAGGGATATAGCTGTTTCTGGGTAATTGCTCTTGAATCAACCAATCTCTGTATCTTACCTACCCTATGAAATATGAACACTAAGAGGAGTTTGATGTATAGATTCAGTAAAAGCATATATTGGTATTAATTAATATGAATATTCATTTTGGTACGTCAAATATGAAATATTTTAAGTTTGTACAAAGTACTAAGAATCTAGTGTATCTCAAACCTTAATTAGACTTTCTCGTATATACCAATAAAAAATAGCGGATTTGACATTCGATTCGATAAACTCAAATCTTAATTATAGTTGGATTTGGGGGTTAAAAGTTTATGATTGATGAAGAGGAATGTGGAATTCAGGAAAGGGATTGTAAGTATGGTGTTGGAAAGATCAGAAAACTTGCGAGCTACAGGAGCTGCCATCATAGTGCAACCAAATGGGTGGCGTGCATTGGATCAACTTGGCATTGCCTCCAAACTTAGGCAAACTGCTCTGTCTATACAATCGTAAGATAATCTTCCTTCCTCTCTCTCTCCGAAAAAAGTATTGTCACTTGTTTTAATCTACCTAGGATTTTTGATCGCAGGGGACGATACATTACAGTTAAAGATGGCAAGCAGAAAGATTTGCCTGTTGGGTAAGCTTACCTTTTTCCTTATTACATTAGTTGTTTTTTAGTACAAGAAGAAGTTCTTTTCCTTTTCAAATGGTCAACAAATAGCATTTCCGTGTGACCTCTTGTCAATATACCTAAGGATTTTCTGCATAATACAAAAAGGGTTTTTTTTTTTATTGGGAAAAAATATTTGAACAGAGCTTTTTGAGCCAAAGACACACTTATTATGGATCTAAATGTCGGGGTAAGACAAATGGTTGGAAAATTAACTTACGAGTTTTTGTAGGGATGTTGGAGAATTAAGATGTTTGAAACGGACTGACCTCCTCAATGCATTAGCTGAGAATCTGCCTGCAGATACTGTCCGCCTCGGATGCAAGGTGGTGTCCATAAAATTAGATCCCTCAACGTCTTACCCGATTCTTCAATTGCAGGATGGAAGTGTGCTAATGGCCAAGGTAATTGGAACAATTCCTTCATTCATGCATACACAAAAACAACATTCATGGTTTGTTTTCAAAGCTTGTATTTGAGGGTAGAATTTAGATTTGGACTTTAAATCTAATAATTAATCCAATTACAACTCTCTCTCCCTTCTCAGAGTTTTACTTTTGAATTATACATGAATGTTAAATTAAAGTATTTGAAAATACAAAAATCAAAATTGAGTTTTCTAGTGGAACCTATGATGATATTAATTTGCAAATTATTGGAAAAGCAGGTTGTGATCGGATGTGATGGTGTGAACTCTACCATTGCAAACATTCTTGGACTCAACTCCACGAGGCTTTTCTCCACAAGTGTTATTAGGGGCTTCACAAATTATGAAACAGGTCATGAATTTGGCAGTGCCTTCCTCGTTTTCAGCAAAGATGATGTTCAGCTGGGACTGCTGCCTGTCACTGAGAAGCTAGTGTATTGGTTTGTAACTAGGAAACAAACTTCTCAAGGTAATAATTTAGCTTAGTCTAAATGTCACAGATACTATATAAGTAAGAGATGAGATGGGTGTTGGATTCCTTTGAATTAAAAATAGAATTATATACTAATGAAAAATACCCGAGTCGAGATAGGTTCAGATCAAAATAGATCTTTCTTTTTTATAGGTGAAAGAGTCAATACAACGAGAACATTGCACAATTACGTACTGATGTAAGATGTGTAACATAATTGCTTCCGTCGTCTCATAAATATCGTTGGGACACTTGGAATTTGTCCTTGTACTCATATTAACAATTTCTACATGTTTTTTTTTTCTTTGGTTTTAAATTTACCCGCAGATTCAAAGGTTTCGAAATCTCAAACTCTCATCAAAGAGTCAACTGTGGAAGCAATGAAGGGCTTCCCCATCCACATAATGGAGATGGTAAAGGACAGCGATCTGGACTCCCTGCATCTGACGGATTTGAGGTTCCTAGCACCATGGGATTTGCTTGGAACAAATCTTCGTAGAGGGACTGTGACAGTGGCAGGAGATGCCATGCATGCCATGGCTCCATTCCTCGCGCAAGGTGGCTCAGCATCTCTAGAAGACGCAGTCGTGCTTGCAAGATGCTTATCGCAAAACCAAACCATGCGCGTTGATGAAAAACAAGCGAAAACGATGATGGACATGGAGGCGGCATTGGATCAATATGTTAAAGAGCGAAAAATGAGAGTGTTTTGGTTGTCGCTGGAAACTTTTCTCATCGGGACCATGCTCGATACTTCAACCCTGCTGGTAAAATGCTTATGCATTATCTCTCTAATGGTCCTCTTTAGAGACAAGATTGCCCACACCCGCTACGATTGTGGTCGTCTCTAAGCAGCAGCTGTTGTAGTTATTGTTGGACTTGAGCACCCATGGCTGTGCTCCTCTCAAATGCCAAATAAAGTAAACTGAGGAAACATGACCTTCACAATATACAACAGGGTTGATAGCTAGAAATAATTCTGTTGGACGAACATTGTTAAATTACCATATAATGTAAGGTAAAAATAGAATTATATATATGAACAACGTTTGGTGTAACTAGCTGTGATAATAAAATTTAAATAAAAGAAGGGGGAAAAAGTAAGAAAAATTGAATTGCAATGTTGTTATGCATAAAGCTCCTGGTCAGGTGTCAATTTCGTTCCAAAATTGTGGCGCAAATTCCATTAAACTAGCATCATCCTCATTTTCGACGAATTTTCTATTAAAAATTCAATCCAAATTTTGTTAAAATGGTCATTTTTCAAAGAAATTTTACTAAGATAAAACTTTGCCCAACATCATGATACTGGAATTTGTAACTTGCAATATACTCTGGGAAGGGTGACTAAGGGAACCAAGAGAGTGGAGTCCTACTTTATAGAGTAAAAAGGAATTTTTTGAAATTTTATTATAAATTTCACTAAAATATTTTATTAGAAATTTTTTGAAATTCTGAATATTAAAATTCGTCAGAATTTTATCGGTGCCAATTTCATTAAACTAGCTTCATCATCATCTACAATGGATTTTGGATTAAAGAATACTTCATCAGAAAAATTTATTCAAAGTTTTGTTAGAATTTTCAACAAAATTTCATCAAAATATTTTGTTAGAAATTTGTCAAAATTTTGAATAATAAAAATTTGTCAGAATTTTGTTAGACAATTGTGGTGCCAATTCCGTTAAACTAGCTTCGTCATCATTTTCAACTAATTTTCAGTTAAAGAATATTTCATTGGAAGATTTTATTAAAAATTCAACAAAATTTCGTTTGAATTTTCATTTTTGGATGAAATTTTATAAAAATATTTTATTAGAAATTTGTCAAAATTTTGAATATTAAAAATTCCAGCTCAGAATTTTGTCAAAAAATTGCGGTGCCAATTCCATTAAACCGGCTTTATCATCATTTCTGATGAATTTTCAATTAAAAAATATTGCATTGGAGGATTTTATTAAAAATACATTGAAATTTTGTTCAAATTGCTATTTTTTTAACGAAATTTCATCAACATGTTTTATTAGAAATTTGTCAAAATTTCGAATATTACGAATGTAGAAAAATTTCATTAAAAATGGTAATTTTTCAATGAAATAACTCTTACTTATTGCAATCCATCGGAAGAAACTTATAAAGAAGTAATAAAAATCTTACGGTTTCATTTGGTAGTGGGCGGGCCGTGTCAACAAGTAGAAGATACCAAAGCCCAACTCGTTGTGGCCTAACTTGTTGAAACCCTTTAAAGAGGGTGGTTGCATGGGAATATCAGAATGTTCCCCATCAATTATTTTGTCCCAAAACCGCCACCATACCATTACTGGGAAAAGATAAAAGGAGAGAATTTCCTTTGTTGTTTCTTCTTCAAACATATGTTAGGCACATAAAAATGATTCCAATTGCTTCTAAAAGGAGATCAGTTGTAGCCATATCTAAAAAGATAACTACAATTTTGGGGAGAATAAATTCCTTGGAATTCTGCTGCACCCAACTAGTTTTTTCTATCCCACCCAATTAGCTTCTTGTAAACATCACCCACCAATTTGGATCGAAACACAAAAGCCTGCCATAATTGGCACCAGATACCTGAATCATGTGCCAAGATAAAAGACAACTAGGAAAGCAAATGGGCCAATTATCAAACAACTAGTCTGTCACATTGTACAATTCCTTGTGATCAATACTTCTTGGGCAACAACAACTCCTATAGCTCTACAGTGTAATCCAAACAAGGCACAAGACAATGCTAAAATTATTTAAATTGGAGGGATTACAAGACTCATCTCCATTACCAGTTTTTTTTTTTTTTCCATGTTATACCTAGAGGAAGCATTAATTAATATGTAGTTTTGTGTTTCGTTTAAACTGTCTTTGGCCTTGCTTTTCTGACCTGCATGGAGAATTATGATGGACTATTATATGTGCTGCTAGAGTTGATGCCACGAATTGCTTTCTGTTATTCTTGTTTTCATCAAAAGTGAGAAAATAAAGAAACTGAAAAATTGTTCTCTTTCCCCTTTTTCGTTGTTTGTTCTTTCAAAACTCAAAACCAATCTCACATAATAAGGTTAAACTTTTCTCTCTTTTTTTTTTTTTTTTTCTCAAGAAAAGGGATAGAGTAATGTATGAAAAGAAACATTTATTTTAACTATTATAACTTGAAATTTTAACTTGGACATCATGAATTTGAATCTTAAAAGTGAGAGATGTACTACTAATGGAGTAAAAGAAGTCCACGATCATACATATCGTAATGAAAAAAGTAAATAAATAAAAAATTATACATCATGAACTCACACTTTTAACTCAAAAGATATTTATTTATAAATCCAAAACCAACGCATCCCATAGACTTCCAACTTATAAGTCCAAAACCAATACATTTATGGCTTGAAAGTATGACATCCTCTTTTGATGTGTACACTCTGATATCAAATGTCAAAGTTCACACCAACTTATGAAATATTATTCACTTTAGTTAAATATACTTTACAAGTTGAAGATAGTATAAACTTTTAAATGCTCAGTCTCACTTTAATACTACAATTGATATAAGATTCATGGTTCCCCGCTAGAATCATGATATTTTTTATTAATGTGAGATTTATAACTCTTTCCATCGATGTGAAATTCATGATTTTTCTCCGAAATCATAACATCTTCTCTCAATGTCAGATTTATGGCTCTCGCCATTGAGAGCATAGCATCTTCATGGCTCTCCATTAAGAGTGTACAATTTATTCGATGTAAAATTCACATAACTCCTCACTAAAATCGTAACACTAGATCGATTGAAAGGTAAAATAGAAACAAATTTGTTTAAACATCTTTCAATTTTGACACTTTTGTTTTAAACTATGGAAAATATCATCATTTAGAGTAAGATGATTTCTTGTAAAGTGAGTCTACTTCGGAATCTAAAAAAAATCTAAAAGAGGGTTGAAATATTCAACAATAGTTGTCTTTTCCCGTTGGAGATGTCGATGGGCGATGGTTCCAAATCGAAGACAAAACTTTTAAATGTAATTTTTGACTATCTATGTGCCGTAGAAGTGTTATGATAATGAGTGAGAGAGAGGTAAATTCTTAAATTCAAATTGTTATTGATAATTGATTTGAAATTTTATGTCTCTTTCGATTATAATGTCATGACATACATTGTTTCCTTAACTCCCTATCACGAAATTGTCAATACATAAATAAAATAAAAAATTTTTAAGTCATTTAAGTAAGGTGTTACCATTATTAAATATGAGTAAGATAGTTGCCAAATTTCAAAACATTTGATTGTACATACATACATGGTGTGTGACGCCAGGATTAGACAAAGCAAAATGACCATTACTATAATTATAATTATTTGTTTATTAATTGAGGACTGTGGATTCTCTATTTGAAAGGTCTTCTAATTATTAAATTAGAGTATAGCATGGCTGGCAACCCCCAATCAAGAGAGAATATGCATGATATATGATGCCAGGATTAGACACAGCAAAAGTCAATGACCACGACTAAAATTAAAATTTTATTGAAGGTTGAGATTCTGGAATATTCAATTTGTTTTTTTCCTTTTTTATGAAACAATTTGCAATTGCTTAATCATTTTTGGCCTAATAAACAACTTTGAGACTTGCCCTTTCGACATAATCAAATAATCAAATCTAGTGACCTTTGTGTTACCCAAAAATGTTATCTATGATCATTCTTGAAAGAAAAAAGTATAATACTTTAAAAAATTCTAGAATTATTTAACAAAATTTTAATATATTTTTATTTTTTATTATGTTTAATTAAACTCTTATACTTTTATTTAGATCAAATAGGCTTTCTTAATTAACAATTGACTATCTGTTATTAATTAAAATATCACTTATTATTTTATACTCATGTAACATTCACTTGAAGGGTAAAACATATCAAGTGATTATATAATCATAACACATCAATATACCAACATTACTATCCATTATGATATATTAATATATTACGTTAACATAATATGATATAAAATGATAAATGATTCTTTTTATTAATGTCATACTCATAAAAATTTATTTGATTAAAAAATAAAAATATAAAAATTTAATTGAACGTAATAAAAAATAAAATTTTTTTAAACAATTCAAAGACTTGTTTTAAATATTATGTTTAAAAAACATTACTTGTCACAATTATTTACTCCGGTGACGTATAAGACAAATTCAAACTTCAAATATGATGTAAAAGAACTTAATAATATAAATTGACAAATTAGGCGTTATTCGGAAAAACAAAATCACTTAGAATCTGTGGCTTTAACTGTGATCAGTAAGCAGTGACTAATGCAAAGTCATGGGTCAACTTCGCAATTTCAGACGTCACTAAGTTGTTCTAGAAAAACTTGGGTTTTTTCCAATGTTGTTTCTGCCATTGTGGGAAACGAATGTTTGAAAGGGCAATTGCTTGGAACCATGTAGAAGGTGGACTTTGAAAGGTTTGAGTGTGGGTCTTCTCTTCGAGAAGTGGAATTATATGAATCATTATAGGTTTAAATTTATGTTGGATAAAGCCTGGTTAAGTTTAAGTTTTTCTTTTTTTAATGTAAATTTTGATTAAATAAAAATTGATAGATTGATAAGGTTCAGTAAATAATTAATATCTTTACACAAAATTTAAAAATTGAATTATAATTTTTAACAAAAAAAATACATATTTAAGTTAAATACCAAAACTTATTCAAATTATATATTATTTTATATACTTCAATTTTATAAAAATCAAATAAAGGTAGATTAATAAAAATGGAACAGAGCGAGTATTATCTTACATCCATCCATTCATTACCCATGCAAGCTACTCGAAACTCTAGCTCCTAGGTAATTAAATAGAGTTTTTTTTTTAATTTTCTATATGTAATAAATAATATAACTAAATGTAGAATTTAAATATTCAACGAATCAAATTTGAAAAAAAATAAATTAACTTATCTTATTTCCAGTTATATGTATATAATATATTGGGTTTATTTAAAATGTTGCATTCTTTATAAATAAACGTGAAGAACCAATGGTTTACTTAAACCAATGGAATCAGGTTGAGTATGATAAAATACAGGCAAAGTAATTTTGTTTTGGGAGAATAATAATTTTTTAAGAAAACCAAAAGCAACATATATATTTTAATTAAACTAAATGCTGCATTAAATTTAGTGCACATAAACCCAAAAAAATAAATTTTAGTGCTCATAAAAACAAGAATACTTTTGGAAAATCGAGATGCGGTGGGTCAAAATTTTACACTCGAGATTCGCTCTCCGTGTGAATTGGAGCTCCACCGAACAATCTCCTAAATATTATAGATATAATTATATAATATTCAAAAAAACTTTGAAACTATTTAAAAAAATTTTAAATAAATTTTTATTTTTATATTACATTTAATTAATTTTTTGTATTTTTATTTTACATTAAATAAACTCCTATAATTAATAATTAATTAACTGTTTCTAATCAAAATGTCATTAATAATTTTTAAGTCATGTGACATGTTGAGATGTTATAATGTATGATGATATGATATATTGATGTGGTATGATGATATGACCATATGATATTTTTTTATCTTACGTATTAGCACTACGTTAGTGTTCTATTAATATAAAATAACAAATGATATTTTAATTAATGATAGTTCTTCAATCATTAATTATAAAATTCTATATATTTGACCTAGAATAAAAATATAAGAATTTGATTCAATAAAATAAAAGAATAAAGTATTATTTATATAATTTTAAATAATTCAATAATATTTTAAAGTATTATGACATATATAAATATTACTAAAATTTTCAACAATTCAATTATTTCATTATTTACTTAAAATAAATATTATAAATTATCATTTATTACATTCGTGTCATTTGTGATTTGTATAATTGAAATGTGGGGTGAAATAGTAGTAGTATTACTTTAAAAATGTTTAAGACTTTAGGCTAGGTTATACAAACAAGTACAAG
The DNA here is from genome assembly GCF_053813885.1 of Theobroma cacao. Classification (NCBI taxonomy): domain Eukaryota; kingdom Viridiplantae; phylum Streptophyta; class Magnoliopsida; order Malvales; family Malvaceae; genus Theobroma; species Theobroma cacao. The sequence goes on from NC_142642.1 coordinate 3,774,724, forward strand.
AAAACAAAAAGAGAAAGAATAATACTTTGATTGTACATATAGAGAGAATGATAGCTAATTGTAAAAAACAATAATTTATATTTAATAGTTGTTATTCTCTTTTAAAAAGATTAAGATTTGATTTCACTTTGAAGTAATTTTGCTAACTAATTTAGTCGATACATAACATTACTTCAATAATTTATACTCTTCATAAAGTGTTTAATATATAAAACCACTAATTAATATTAGGTTAAATATCATGGATACAATATCATATAAAAAAGATTTATTTAAAAAAAATAAAAATAGAACGTTGCTTTTGGGAAGTCAAAATTTAGTTGAGATCCATACCCACGATTTCAATTTTGAGGACACGTGGCACTTCTATTCTTATCATCTTTTACCGAACAAACCTATGGTACTTTAAATTTTAAGTGAAAGAAATTTATTTTTGAGATTTAATTTTTGATGTTTAGTTATATATTTTTAATTAGAATTTATATTTGATGTATTGATAGTGTATAACTTCTATACGCTATCAACTTATTAAAATGTGTCACCTTATTAATATGATAAAATAAAAAAATTTTAAAAACTTCAAATTGTTATGAAAAATAACTCAAAAGAACAAATAATGATAACTGAAAGAACAATTAAAGAAAGAAAATATTTAAAGAGGAGAAAAGAGATCTTATTGAAGTGTGTGTTTACAAATGAACTAAGGGACCTATTTATAAGCAAATAACCCCCTTATCTTGATAGAATTTACAAGATGAAGATAACACTTAGAGATTAGATGGATTAAATTCTAATCCAATCTAATTTACATCAAATCTAGATATAGATAGAATAAATGGATATTCACAAAAATATTCATAACACTTCCTTTTGAATATCCATTGTATTAAGAATATGCATTGTTAAAACTTTACAAGGAAAAAACCTCATGGGAAAAAATCCGAGTGAAGGAAAAATAGTACATAATTCTTTTCAAGAATACGCTTATGAAATACTGCCTCATTAAAAACCTTATCAAGAAAAACTCAGTGGGAAAAACCTTAATGAAGGAAAAGAGTACAGTGCGTATTTTACTCCCCTTGACAACTGCATTATTTAAGATCTTTAAAACGACGCATTCCAATCTTTTGCATCAACTTTTCAAATGTTGCAGTTGGAAGGGCTTTAGTAAACAAATATACTAGATTGTCACTTGAACGAATTTGTTGAACATTAATATCACCCTTTTCTTGAAGGTCATGATTGAAGAAGAATTTTGGCAAAATATGTTTTGTTCGATCGCATTTAATGTATCCTTCTTTTAACTGTGCTATGCAAGCAGTATTATCCTCGTATAATGTTGTTGGAATTTCTTTCTTGATTGACAAACCACACATTTCTCGAATATGTTGAGTTACAGATTTTAACCAGACACATTCACGACTTGCCTCATGAATTGTTAAAATTTTTGCATGATTAGAAGAAGTAGCAACTATAGTTTGCTTTACAGAACGCCATGAAATAGTCGTACCTCCATATGTGAATAAATAACATGTCTGGGATCGAGCTTTATATGGATCTGATAAATATCCTGCATCTGCATAACCAATTAAATATGATTTTAATGTATTTGAATAATATAAACCCATATACATTGTTCCTCGAAAATATCGAAGTATATGTTTAATTCCATTCCAATGTCTTCGAGTTGGAGAAGAACTATATCTTACTAATAAATTCACAGCAAATGAAATATTAGGTCGTGTATTGCTAGCAAGATACATTAATGCTCCAATTGCACTAAGATATGGTACTTCAGGACCAAGAAGTTCTTCATTATCCTCACGAGGTCGAAAAGGGTCTTTTTCCACATCTAATGATCTTACAACCATTGGTGAACTCAATGGATGTGCTTTGTCCATATAAAATCGTTTTAGTACTTTCGCTATATAATTAGATTGATGGACAAAAATGCCATTTGTCAAGTGTTCAATCTGAAGACCCAAACAAAACTTTGTTTTTTCAAGGTCTTTCATATCAAATTCTTTCCTTAAATAATCCACAACTTTTGATAACTCTTCAAGAGTTTCAATAATGTTTAGATCATCAACATAAACAGCAATTATCACAAATTCAGATCCGAATCTCTTTATAAAAACACATGGGCATATAGGATCATTTTTATAGCCTTCTTTCGATAAATATTCACTAAGGCGATTATACCATATGCGTCCGAATTGTTTTAATCCGTATAAAGATTTATTTAATTTGATTGAATAAATTTCTCGAGATTTCAAATTTTGTGCTTCAAGCAACTTAAATCCTTCAGGGATTTTCATATAGATATCATTATCAAGTGAGCCGTATAAATAAGCTATAACTACATCCATCAAACGCATTTCAAGTTTTTCATGTATTTACCAGACTAATTAAATATCGAAATGTAATTGCATCCACCACAGGAGAATATGTCTCTTCATAATCAATACCAAGCTTTTGGGTAAAACCTTGTGTGACAAGCCATGCTTTATATCTCACAATCTCATCTTTCTCATTTTGTTTTCGCACAAATACCCATTTATATCCCACTAGTTTTATGCCATTTGGTGTACGGACTACAGGTCCAAAAACTTATAATCGACATTTATTTCATTTCGGTTCCATCTTTTTCCTGTCATGACATAATTGATTGAGATCTCTTCATTTTCACTAATTTTAGGTACCTGAATTTCTTCTGAAATTATGTCAGGGGTTTTTTCTAGAGTTTTTGTTTCCTCTTCTTGACCATCTTGAATATTTGCTCCTTTTCTTTTTCGAGGATTTTTATCTTTGGAACCGATTGGTCTTCCACACTTCTGTCGTGTCTTAGACTCATTAACAACAACAGATTATCCTACATCAATTCTGATTGGAGCATTTGCAGCTGGTATATGAGATTTAGTTACTTTTTGTAGGTCAGTAAATGCGTCTGGCAACTAATTTGCTATATTTTGCAAATGAATTATCTTTTGAACTTCTTGTTCACATTGATTTGTGCGAGGATCAAAACTAGATAATGATAATGTATTCCAAGATATTTCATTTTTCAGCTGCTTATTTTCTCCCCTTAATGTTGGAAAATTTTTTTCATCAAAATGACAATCAGCAAACCTTGCAGTGAATAAATCTCTTATTGAGGGTTCTAAATATTTAATTATAGATGGAGATTCATATCCAACATATATTCCTAACCTCCTTTGAGGACCCATCTTTGTGCATTGTGGTGGAGCAATTGGAACATATACCGTACATCCAAAAATTCTTAGATGGGAAATATTTGGTTCCTGACCATAAACCAATTGTATAGGGGAGAATTTATGATAACTTGTTGGCCTGATGCGTACAAGTGATGCTGCATGCAAAATGGCATGTCCCTAAGCAGAAATTGGGAGTTTGGATTTCATAAGTAATGGCCTTGCAATCAGTTTAAGGCGTTTGATAAACGATTCTGCTAGACCATTTTGTGTATAAACATGACTAACAGATTGTTCAACATTTATTCCAATAGACATGCAATATTCATTAAAAGCTTGAGACGTAAATTCACCAGCATCGTCAAGGAGAATAGTCTTGATTGCATAATCAGAGAAATGTGCTCGCAGACGAATTATTTGTGTAAGTAATCTTGCAAATGCCAAATTGCGAGTTGATAACAAGCACACATGTGACCATTTTGTTGATGCATCAATTAAAACCATAAAATATCTGAATGGTCCACATGATGGATGTATGGGTCCACATATATCACCCTGAATACGTTCCAAAAACATAGGAGATTCAATCCCAACTTTTGCTGGTGATGGTCTTATAATTTATTTACCTTGAGAGCATGCAGCAAATGAGAATTCATTAGATTGAAAAATCTTTTGGTTTTTCAATGAATGACCACATGAATTTTCAATAATTTTTTGTATCATTATTGATCCGGGATGGCCTAACCGATCATGTCAAACATTAAAATTATCAATAAACTTCTGGTTTACATAAGTTTCAATCATTTAATTTTTGTGTAGTACATTTCAAAGGACAAAGCCGGTAATTTTTTCAATACACATTTTTTACCCAATATAATAGATGTAATATAAAGATATTCAGTGCCTCTTTCATTTGTTGTCTCAAGATGATATCCATTCAAACGTATATCTTTAAAACTTAATATGTTTCTTTGAGACCTTGTAGAAAATAATGCATCTTTTATTGTGAACTTTGTTCCTCCAAGTAGTGAAATATTGGCTCTTCCAAAACCTTTAATTAATCTTGTACTACCAGATATTGTATTGATATTAGCTTCTTTCATTGTCAAGCGAGAAAAATATTTCTTGTCTTTAAATATAGTGTGCGTTGTAGCACTATCTATTAGACAAATATCTTTATCATTGATCTTGGATTTAACTAGATGAATATCCATATTTTTTTCAAGAAAAATAAAATATATATAGTAAGAAACTTATATAAAAGAACATTAAATATAAACTTTGTTATTAAAATACAAAAAAAAAAAATCTTCCTAATAGACATATTAAAACACAATAACTTCTTAATAGAATTGTACTAAACATACTAAGTTCCAAATAAAGTTGTACTAAAACACATCAACAAATAATTTAAGAAATTTCATTATTGGGATTTTCATCACCAATCAAATGATCAATCCGTCCTTCAGGGTGGGCAAAAAAATCAGTAACATCCAAGTGTGTTATATCAACTTGGCGATCATCTTCAACAAAATTTGTTTCGATATTTTTTCCTTTATCCTTTAGTGATGCTTGATAAAGTTCAACAAGATGTTTTGGTGTACGACAAGTTCGTGACCAATGGCCTTTCATGCCACATCGATAACAAACATTTTCTGTATTCCTTTTACTTTGTCCACCTTTATCTTTTTCATGTATCTCTTCACTATTCATCCACTTCTGGTGGGTATTCTTATTATTAGAATAATAATTTGTGTAACCACCAATACTACGATAATTATGACGACCTTTTCTACGACCATGATTACGACCACGATTACGACCAAGACCACGGCCAGAATTTCTAAATGATGTCGCATTCACTTCAGGGAATGGAGTAGAACCAATTGGTCGAGATTCATGATTTTTCATCAATAGCTCGTTATTTTCTTTAGCCACAAGGAGACATGAAATCAGTTCAGAGTATTTCTTAAAGCCTTTTTCACGATATTGCTGTTGTAGGAGCACGTTTGAGGCGTAAAAAAAGTAGAGAATGTTTTTTCTAACAAATCAGCATCAGTCACTTTTTCTCCACATAATTTTAGTTTAGAATTAATTCTGTATAATGCTGAGTTATACTCACTTACAGTTTTAAAATCTTGCAATCACAGATGAATCCAATCATAACGAGCTTTTGGCAGAATTACTGTTTTCTGGTGGTCATATCTCTCATTTAGACTTTTCCAAAGATCGACTGGATCTTTTATTGTGAGATACTCAATTTTTAATCCTTTATGAAGATGGTGGCGAAGGAAAATCATCGCTTTTGCCTTATCTTGATTGAATGCTTTATTTTCTTCTTTGATTGTGTCTCCAAGACCCATAGCATTTAAATGAATTTCAGCATCTAGAATCCAAGATAGATAGTTCTTACCGGTAATATCAAGAGCCACAAATTCAAGCTTTGTAAGATTTGACATTGTGATGGCTGAAGAAAATTTGAACTTCGACTTTGTGAAGCTTAAGTGTGAGAGATTAGAGAATTGTGCTGATAACCTGTTATGAAAAATAGCTCAAATTAACAAATAATGATAACTGAAAGAACAATTAAAGAAATAAAATATTTAGGGAGGAGAAAAAAGATCTTATTGAAGTGTGTGTTTACAAATAAACTGAGAGAGCCTATTTATAGGTAAATAACCCCCTTATCTTGATGGAATTTACAAGATGAAAATAACACTTAGAGATTATATGGATTAAATTCTAATCCAATCTAATTTACATCAAATCTAGATATAGATAGAATAAATGGATATTCACAAAAATATTCATAACACAAATTAAATATTAAAAATTTATAATGATTAATTAAATAAAAAAATAAAATATTTTCACTTTTCAATCTCTCAACCGTTCTTTTTTTTGTTCTCTTCTTGCTATTTCTCTCTAACTCCATCATCTTCTTTTTCTCTTCTTCTTCCATTAAAATTAGGTTCTGTAAAATTCTATAACTTCAAAAGTAATTTTTATATTCTTTTCTTATTCTTTAGAGATTGAAAAAACAAGATTCAAATAAATAAATCTTATTAGTATAATTTTATTTAGTCAACAATGTTGCTTATAAATAATAGATTAAGTCTAAAATTATTCTTTTTCCATGGGCTTTAGGTTTTTTTTTTTCCTTCGAATACACTTGTAAAACTCCAAAACCCTATTAAAACCAAAATTCTTTAGAGCTGTTGTTTTACCGTTTTACTAAAACTCAAAATGCTAATACATTTAAACCTAAGGTGTTAAACTAAATCATGTGTTATTTGGTATTTAAACCAAAATCATTGTTCATATGATATGTTATATAAACATTTTAATTTTTAACTAAACCCCACGTTTTCAAGATTTTAAATGAAGAACAATTTTGGCTTAATCCTATTAATTAGACGCAAAATTGTTAACTTAATAAAATTTCGCTTATAGGATTTATATATTGAAATATTTTTTCTAATTTTTTTAAGATATGTTTTCTCAATCTCTTTAATAAAGAATAAGAAAATAATCTAAAAATTACTCTTGAAATTGTAGAATTTTGTAAAACTTACTTTTAATGGAAGAAGAAAAGAAGAAGATGATGGAGTTGGAGAGATAATGGAAGAAGAGGAGAAGAAGATGATGGAGTTGGAGAGAGATAAACGATGAGAACAAGAAAAAGAACATCTGAAAGAGATAGAAAAGTGATAATATTTTTTTGTTTAATTATTATTATAAACTTTTTAATATTGAATTTTCAATCCTTAAAGATTTTTTATTTTACCTCATTAATGAGGTGTCATATTTTGGTGACTTGACAGTGTAGAGAAACTATACACTATTAGTGTATTAAATATTAACCCTTTTGATTAATGTTTTATATTGTTAAGAATAAGACGATTTGAATTTTTTTATTTTATTAAGTTAATATTAATAATTTAACAAAAATTAAAAAAATTAAATTATGATATTAAATTAAAAAGTTAGGGATATATATAAATACAAAATAATTAAGCATCAAATTTTAAATCTAAAAAGACAAATTTATTCTACCTCAAGTTATAACGTATATTTTGTAATTTATTCTTTATTTTTGGAATGTCCAACTACCTTTCGTTCTTTTTTTTCTTTTATTACTTTTAAAAAAGAAATACTCATTAGAAAGGGAAGAAGAGAAATATTTGGAATTTGTCAAAATTTACCTCTCCCTTTAATTGCTAGTTTAGTCTTTATTTCTGTAACACCCCATACTTTGCTATGTTGACTAATAAAACTTATTAGATACCAATTGAGGTTAATTAGAGTGTTTAAGAGTGATGAAGGGGGGAGAGAATATTCTAGAGTAAAATATTTCGCACGTGAAGTAATAGTAATTAAATAATAATATTTTTATTGAAGATGAATTAACGATATAAAAAAGTGATTTGAAAGTGAATCAGGGCATAATAAGACATTTTGGGTGCCAAAGAGACAAGTGAAAAATTTTGAAATAAAATAATATTAAATTATTAATATTGTTTTCGTTGTCGAAATTGATCATGAAGGAGGAGTGTATGGTCAATCTAAGTGAGAAAGAAGAAGAATGAGGAAATTTCAAAGAAAAATAACGTTAATGGGGCCTTTGTGTCTTTATTAAATAAAGTTAGGGCGGATAAGTAAATATTTAAATATTACGGTGATACCGTGTTGAAGTGTAAACTTGATATTTTATTGGTACAAGTGTTAAGGAAGAAAAATGGAAAGAAAATGGAATTAAAAGATTGTGGGTGGATACAATTAAAAAAAAGTTGAAAACCTTGGAGGGCAAAATGGTAATTTTGCCATTAGTTTGGTTAAAGCTTCCAAAGGAAGTTTTGACTCTTCATCCTTATCCCATGGTCGATTCTTATCTCCAACCAAAAGATATTTTCTTCTTCTCTTTCACCCACCCAGCGCCTTTTTTATGCTCTCATGCCATTTTCACCTTACTACCATGCATTTGAAAGGAAAAATGGAGAGAATCGGCTAAGTAAAGAAAGAAGAGAAAAATGGAAGGCTTGGGTAGTGAGTGATTCAATAGTAATTGAAGAAATATCAAGTGGGTTTCAAGATTCAAGAGACATAAGGTAAGGATTTTTGTGTTTCAAGCTCACGGTTGGTTAAATCTTTGGAGAAATAATGTGTGAATCATTTTGGTAGCTTGATGATTAATGTTTTGAAGAAATAGTGGAGTGCATGCACGGGTTAACCAACCATAAAGGTAAAAACGAATGATGTTTTAAGTATAGTTGAGAAATCTTGAGAAATGGTTATTGTTGTGTAGTTGAAATTTTAAGTGGCATATTGTGAGGAATTATGGTTGTTGAAAAGATCTATTTACATAAGCTAGATGAAAATTATTAAGTTTGTATGGCATGTTGTGTGAAAGAAATGAAAAAGGAATAATGTGGATGAAGAATTGAGAAACAAAGTATTGAAAATTAGATAGATAAGGATGCATGTAAATTTGGAAATAATTGAGTGAAATTGAGAATAATTGTTGCTGCCATATATGTGGTTTATGTTGAGAAAATATATGACGAATTTGAATAAAAATCATTGGAAAGGTTGAAATGGGCACTTGATGTTATAAACAAGTTACCGGTACTTATAATCTAAAGAATTACGCAAGCAAAGGATATGAAGAACCTTAGCAAAAACGTGTCAAGATGTAAGTTAATAGAATGTGGTTTCATGTGAATGAGAAAGAGAAGTGGAAATGATATACACTAAATGTATTGAGTTTAATTTGTTGCTAGGAAAGTTTATCATGGTGGCGTACCGGGCTATGTAACGAGTGACCGACAAGTAGAAATAGTGAGATACGCACCCGAATCAATAGCGACGAAGCACCCCATTATTGTAAGGTGAGTAGGGGGTGCCTATTTCAAAATTTCCATAGCTATATAATGTTATACGTTTTATAAACGTTGCCAGATTTCACTAAATGCAATTGTGGAAAGCATGAGCTGTTAGCCTTGATAGGCGATTTCTAAATGGATTTATAATGATTTATACACTGTTATTGTGGAAAACATGGGCTAGTAGAACTCGTAGGAAATTGTGGATGTAAGTTGTTTTGAAAATTATTTTGGATACATCTATAGATGAGCTATATACGTAAAATGCTTTAGAAACCGAAAAACAAGTCTTTTATACTATTTTGCATTTAACGTCTGTGCCTTGTTTTTTTGTGTGATATATATAGTTTAAATGCAATTGTTAATGATTTAAAATGCAAGTTTTGAGCACCGATTTTAGTTCGATCTTTGTATAAGAGAATACACCATGCCTTTTGTGTGAAATGTAATTTGAAAGGTTATTGAACCTTGTTTTCAAATGGTTTTAAGTAAAAGACTTGGAAACCTTGATTTGCTTTTTTTGAAAATGGTTATCACAAACCAAGTGCCTCGAGAGTAGGCCGGTTGTCACTTCGGTTAAGTGTGACTATCGTGCACAAGTGAGCTTTAGCTAGAGGATCTTTCGGTCGCCAACAGGTTGTTAGGCGTGGCGAGGGCCACGACTTATGATATTATAAGTGGTTAGGCCATTAGTGATATACGCGGTTACGACCGCTTGATTCTCTGATGTCGGCCAACATTATGGAGACTGCCATGGCTATGGGAATCCGGTGGAGTAAGACTCCCGAATTGTTATTACGTGGAAGTGGGTCCACGTGTTGATATCATACTTTCCTATTCGAGAGCCTTTTGAGTTTTCAACGCATACTCTCTTACATGGTGGAGAGTTAAGATTTTCTCTGCAGCTCCCATTGTTTAAATAGAAGCCTTCAGTGCTTACTTGGCAAACATGAGTTGATTTAGGTGGTTGTACACTTTGATTTCTTTACATGCCACACATTTTGGGAGTGTGGATACCTTTATACTGTATTTCATATGTTGATGGCAAATGATGTTTTCAATGATTGAAACTCTTTCTGTTACACTTATTTTCGGCACTGTTTTGCCCAAGAAAGCATTGTATTATGATTTTATGATATTATTTTTACAAGGCATAAATATCCTTCTTGTGGTTTGGTTTATAAGATTAGCATTTTATATTCTAGTTTTATCATTCAAATGATCTGCTTATTGCTTGTTTCCCATCTATTCCCTACTCAAGGAACGATGATCACTGAGTTTGTGAGACTCACCCCTTTATTTCCCTTTTGTAGATAACGATCTGCCTAACGTGCAATCATCAACACTTATGGTCCATCGCAGATAAGTAAAGGCGTCTCATAGCATTTCATTCCAAGTCACTCCTTGGCTAAAGGTCGAGTTGTAGCACTTTATTTAATTGTAAATGGATAGTGGCCTTGGTATATGTATTAAACTAAAGACTTTAGACCTCATTGTGTATGCTTATGATTATATGTTTTAAAGATTGAATTGATTATTACAATTATGGTTCAAGATATGATACGAAAGTATATGGTTTAAGCACTATAAGGAATGGTGATCATATATAATGAGCTAATAGGTATTTCTAGTAAAGCTTGTTCGGGATTTGGCGGGTTTACCCGCAAGTCTTGAACACCGGTAATAGCCGAAGAGCGGTTGTTACAATTTCCTTGTTACTTTTACTTTTTTTATTTTTAAAAATAAATATATAAAAGAACATTTAGATAAAATTTTTTTGTGAATTATAAATAAAAAAGTATTTAGTATTTTTTATGGAAGGATAAAATAGTCTTGCATTTATATTTTCATTCCCATAATTTTATCTTGCATGTCATTAAAAGTAACATATTTTTAATATTTTTTTTATTTCTATTTGATATACTGAAAATAAATTTCTTCTGTTGGAGTTTTTGCAATTAGAAAACAATGTAAAAAACATATTCGGATACAAAAGTAAATAAAAATGAGGAAATATTATATACAAAATATATGTAATTTTTTTAGATGACAAAATGTATGATTCTATTTTTATATAAACTAATTATATTATGACTATTATGAAATATAATTTGAAAAAATAACTATAAGAGAAAATATTTAAATGGAGTAAGAAAATCTTATTTGAGTGTATGTTTACAATAAAGTGAGGGTCTATTATAAGTGAATAACCCCTTATCTAGATAAAATTTACAAGATAAAAATAATGCTTAAGGGATTCGATATGGATGGATTAAATTCTAATCTTAATCTAATCTAATCTATATCCAAATCTATATATAATATATATATATATATATATATATATATATATATATATATATATATATATATAATCAAATCTAAGCGTTTAAATCAGATTATACTTCTTGTGTTTGGCCTATTTTGTTATTTGATTTGGTTTGAACTTCTTGTGTCATAACATAATGAACATTCACACATATTTTCATAACATTCTCCCTTAAATATCCATTGTATTAGGAATATACTTTGTTAAAACCTTACTAAAAAAAACCTCATGGGAAAAAAATTGAGTGAAAGAAAAAAATAGATAATTTTTTTTAAGAATACGCTTTTGAAATACTGCCTCATTATAAATCTTACAAAGAAAACCCAGTGAGAAAAATCTTGATGAAGAAAAAGAGTACATTACGTATTTTACTCCCCTTGATGATTGCATTACTTGAAATCTTTAAAACGATGCATTCCAATCTTTTGTACCAACTTTTCAAACGTTACAGTAAAAAGCATTTCGATGAATAAATATGCTAGATTGTCACTTGAACAAATTTGTTGAATACTAATATCACATTTTTCTAAAAAATCTTGAGTGAAGAAGAGTTTTGGGGAAATATGTTTTGTACTAACGCCTTCAATGTATCCTTCCTTTAACTGAGCTACGCAAGCAGTATTATCCTCATATAACATTGTTAGAATTTCCTGGGTTGACAAGTCACACGTTTCTCGAATATTTGAGCTATAGATCTTAACCAGACACGTTCGCAACTTGTCTCATAAATTGTCAAAATTTTTACAAGGTTAGAAGAAGAAACAAATATAGTTTGTTTTACAGAACACTATGAAATAGTCATACCTCTATATGTGAATAAGTAACCTATTTAAGATCAAGCCTTTTGTGGATCAAATAAATATTCTACATTCACATAACCAATTAAATTTGATTTTGATACATTTGAGTAAAATAAGCCCTTGTCCATTGTTCCTTGGTGATATCGAAGTATATTTTAATTCCATTCCAATGTTTTTAAGTTGAAGAAGAACTACATCTTACTAATAAATTTACAACAAATGATATATCAGGTCTTGTATTCCTAACAAGATTTATTAGTGCTCTGATTATACTAAGATATGATCCTTCAAGACCAAGAAGTTCTTCATCATCTTCACGAAGTTGAAAATGGTTCTTTTTCACATCTAGTGACCTTACAACCATTGGTGAACTTAATGAATGTGCTTTGTCCATATAAAATTTTTTTAGCACTTTTGCTAAATAATTTGATCGATAGACAAAAATTTCATTTGTCAAGTGCTCAATCTAAAGACTTAAACAAAACTTTATTTTTTCAAGGTTTTTCATCTTAAATTCTTTCTTTAAGTAGTCTACTACTTTTAATAACTCTTCAAGAGTTTCAATAATATGTAGGTTATCAACATAAACAGCAATTATAACAAATTTAGATTCAAATCTTTTTATAAAACACATAGGTATATAGAATCATTTTATAGTGTTCTTTTAACAAATATTCACTAAGGCAATTATGCCGCATGCGTTTGAATTGCTTAATCTATATACATATTTATTTAATTTGATCGAATAAATTTCTTGGGAATTGTGTACTCCAGGTAACTTAAATCCTTCAAGGATTTTTATATAAATATCGATATCAAGTGAGCTACATAAATAAATTGTAGCTACATTCATTAGATGCATTTCAATCTTCCCATGTATTGCCAGGCTAATTAAATATAAGAATGTAATTGCATCATCACAAGAGAATATGTCTATTCATAATCAATACCAAGTCTTTGGGTAAAACTTTGTGCAACAAGTTGTGCTTTATATATCACAATCTCGTTTTTCTCATTTTGTTTTCGCATAAATACCCATTTAGATCACATTGGTTTCACGTCATTTGTTGTGTGGACTACAAGTCCAAAAACTTCATGTTTTGCTAGTGAATTCAATTCCAGCTTGATTACGTCTTTCCACATTGGCCATTTATTTTTATGTCTACATTCTTTAACAGATGTAGGTTCAAGATCTTCATTTTCTTTTATAATATTGAGTGTTATATTATATATAAAAAATATCGTCGACATTTATTTCATTTTGGTTCCATCTTTTCCCGTCATGACATAATTTATTAAGATTTCTTCATTTTCAATGATTTAGGCACCTAACTTTTTTTTGAAATTTTATCAATTATGTCAAGGATCTTTTCTAGAGGTTTTATTTCTTCTTTCTGACTATCTTATATATTTTCTCTTTTTTTTTTCAAGATTTTTATCTTTGGAATCGATTGGTCTTCCACACTTTTGGTGTGCCTTGTTTTACTAGGACATCAATTCTAATAAGAGCTTTTGCAACTAGTATATGAGATTTAGTTATTTTCTTTACTTTAGTAAATACTTATGGTAATCGATTTGTTATATTTTGCAAATGAATTATTTTTTGAACTTTAAGCTCTCATTGCTTTTGTGTGAGGATCAAAACTAGTTAGTGATAATACATTCCAAGAAAATTTCTTTTCCAACAACTTATTTTCTCTTTTTAATGTTGAAAAAACCGTTTCATTAAAATGACACTTGGTAAACCTTACCAAGTTACCGTCAATTAATCTCTTGTTAATGGTTTTAGATTTTTAATTATAAATGGAAATCCATATCTGTAGACACCCATTCAAAATCAACCAAAAATAAAAATAAAAATAAAAATAAAAAATAAAAAAGAGGAAAGAAAAGAAAATAGGGAGAAGATTGAGCATGTACTCAGCCCTCCCTTCTCTGGTCCGTCATTACGGGGCACTTAAGGCCCTTGGAAAGTAGTCGAATTTTGGAGAATAGTTACCTCCGACAATTAGCCCCCATTTATGCCAAAGCCTTGTGAAATCATGCTCAGAAGAGCATGATTTCATCGTTGGATTGTCAAAATTTTTGGACAATCCAGCTTTTAAAAGGGGGCCTCAGATAGATTTGAAAGAAATACACAACAACCCAAAAAATACATACAAAAAAAAAAGGAAAAGCATGGGCATTTGTTTTTGAGAGTTGGTCGGTTTGGGTTTTTAAGGAGATTTTGATTTTTAGGGAGGGGTTTTTGGCTTTGGGAAAGCGGCAAAAGAGTGAGTTTTCTCTTGGGGTTGGTGTCACCGGTTGAGCTTAGAGAGAAAAAAAGGAGGGGAAAGAGAGGAGAGAGGCGCCGGTGGTGGGGAGTGTTATGGACCGACGAGGGGAAGGAGTAGAAAGAGAAAGAAAGAAAAAGAGAAGAAGAAGAGGGAGTGGCTAGGAAAGAGAAGAAGAAAGAAAAAAAAAAAGAAAAAAAGAAAGAAAAGGATTTGGGTCAAGGGTCCGGTAGGCTTGCAAAACAGGCTTGGTGTGGTAAGCTTAGGTCCTCTACGGGCTTATAGAAACTGGGCCAACCTAACCCAATAAGGTAAAACTCTTTCTTTTTGTTTGTAGGCCTTTTTAGTTGGTTTTGGGTCTTACCGATTTTGTATAGATAAAATGTATTGTTGATTTAATGTTAATTATTTTAGGAAAAGTTATAAAAAAAATTTAAAAAAATTTTATTTATGCTGATTTTAGTGTTAGAAAATAAAGAATGGAAAATGAAAATAAATAATAATAATAAATAAATAAATGATAATATTAAAAAATCATAATACAAATATAAAAATTATAAAAAGTAAAAATAAATTATGAAGAATAATAAAGAAATAAAAAAAATAAGAAAAAATATAATAATAAATATAATAATAAAAAGAAGTAGAAGTAATAAATAAATAATAAATATACATTTTTGAGTAATTTCACTTAAAATTGGCAAAGAGTTGCCACTTTTAGGTGGGTCACTTAAATTTGGAGATCGAAACGGATTTTCACCGAAGCGTCGGGATAAATCCGAACTCTATACTCTAACACCTATTAATTCAAATAATTGTTTAAAAAATATAAAATGAAATAATAAATAAAAAAATAAAAAGCAATAACATGCATTAAAGAAAAATTTTTAATAACAAACACGTAAACAAGGCAATAAATCACCTTGAACTATTAAACACATTATCACATGAATTTTAACTAATTAAATCAACAAACGCGATCATATAGGCATCATCATCTTATATTGTCATAGCATGCCACATTCTTCGTGTTAATGGGGTGAGAATCTCGATGATGGGATTTCCTCGAGGAACTAGTAGAGACGAGTTCTTCCTGAGATATCTTTAGGTGAGAAAAACTTCGAGATTTCACCAAAGCGTTGGGATAGTTTTCGAATGATTTTCCAATAAGCGATTGTCGACCTCATTGTTTTAAAATTGAATAAATCATGACATCATTTTATGATTGCATCACGTGCATACATAAAACCGAGTAAAAAACTCAATCAACCAAATAATTAGTTAATAAGCAAAGGTTAAGGAGACATAGGAATAAAATCAATCTAGGCCACGATAGGATAATTTAAGATTAAATGGTACTGTTCGTGGAACGGGAGCCATGGAGGTGCTAACCCTTCTCTGTATGTAACCGCACTCTCGAACCTATCTCTAAAAAACATAGACCAATTCTTGTTCTTTCGACGGACCTAAAATTAATTTAGGATTTTATCGATTAGAATCGAGTTAATAGTTGGCCAATCACACCTAAATAAAAAAGATTGGCCAATCCTAGTAACTCGATTTTCGCCCGCGTCTAGCGGTCGGATTCTCAGACCCGCATGTTACGACAATATCTAACATATATTCCTAACCTCCTTTAAAGATCTATCTTTGTGCATTATGGTGGAGTAATTGGAACATATACTGCACATCCAAAAATTCTTAAATGAAAAATTTTTAATTCTTAACCATAAACCAATTGTATAGGAGAGAATTTATGATAACTCATTGACTTGATGCATACAAGTGTTGTTGCATGCAAAATGACATGCCCCCAAGCAGAAATTGAGAGTTTAGATTTCATAAGTAATAGCCTTGCAATTAGTTGAAAATGTTTAGTAAACAATTCTACTAGACTATTTTGTGTATGAACATAGCAACAGGTTGTTTATTAGTTATTCCAACTAATATACAATATTCATTAAAGGCTTAAGATGTAAATTCACCAACATTGTCAAGACGAATAGTATTGATTTCATAATTAGGAAAATGTGCTCGCAAATGAATGATTTAAGCGAGTAATCTTACAAATGCCAAATTACAAGTTGATAATAAGCACACATGTGACTATCTAGTCAATGCATTGATTAAAATCATAAAATATCTAACTGGTCCACATGGTGATGTATGGATCCACATATATCACCCTAAATATGTTCCAAAAATGTTGGAGATTCAATTCCAACTTTAATTGGTGATGGCTTTATAATTAATTTGCCTTGAGAGTAAGTAACACATGAGGATTCATTAGATTGAAAAATCTTTTAGTTTTTCAATAGATGACCACATGTATTTTCAATAATTTTTTGCATCATTATTGATCTAGGATGACCCAACCAATCATACCAAACATTAAAATTATTTGTAAACTTCTGCTTTACTATAGTATGAGTTTCAGCTATTTTAATATTTGTATAATAAAATCTAGAGAACAAAGCAAGTAATTTTTTCAAAACACACTTTTTACCTGAGATAATAGATGTAATATAGAGTTATTAAGTGTCTTTTTCATTCGTTGTCTCAATATGATATCCATTCAAATAAATATTTTTAAAACTTAATAAATTCGAAACTTAGTTTAAAATAATACATCCTCTGTGTATAAACTTTGTTCCTCCAGGTAGTAAAATATTGACTTTTTTGGACCCTTTAATTAATCTTGTACTATCAGATATTGTATTGACATTGGTTTCTTCAATTGTTAAGTGAAAAAAATATTTTTGTCTTTAAATATAGTATGCATTGTAGTACTATCTATTAGACATATATCTTCATCATTGATCTTGGATCAAAATAGATGAATATCCATATTTTTCTTCAATAAGATAAGATATATATATAGTAAGAAACTTACAAGTTAACATAAGAGAATATTAAATATAGAATTTATGGTAAAATACCTTGACTCTTTTAAGTTTTAGCTATAATTCTACATGGGTTCATTAGTATTCGAAATAGACAGTCCGTCCCAAAAGAATATCTTTCATTAGATACATAAGTTTTGTTATTAGTCAACCGTCAACATTTCCATTAAGATAATTTTACTATTCATTAATTTTAAAAATTATCATTATATAAAGTATAATTTCTTTCTCTCACTACCCAAGCATTCTCTTTGCTTTTCTCACTAAATTTTCTTCACCGCAAACAACGACAGCGGACGATGATGGACAGTGACGACGGATGACATGGAAAATGTTAATCGGACATTCCTCAACTAGATCTAGTGCTCTTGTGGCTAGATCTAGCTAAATAGCATCAAATTTGGCATTCCCATTGCAATCTGGCACTCCAGTAACCAGATCTGGTCAAGAGGCATCAGATTTGGCCACGGGGTGGCTAGTTGGCATAAGGAAATGTCACCATCTAGCTTAAAAGAAAGAAAAATAGTGAAGAAAGAAGAAATGTATTTTAGACATTTCACATTTACCTGTTAACGTTGTTAACACGTTTAGGGCGGATTATCCATTTCAAATACTATTGGACTTGCATGGAATTATGGCCAAAACTTAGGTGGGTTAGGGTACTTTACCCTATAATTTTTTTTTTTGAAATTTACACTAAAATTTATTATTAAAACACATAATAAGAACATATCATTTCAATATAATGAGAATATATAAAAATATCTTCATGATAAAGTTATACTAAAACATACCAACAACTTATTTAAGAAATTTCATTTTTGGATATTTTAGTCACCAATCACATGATCTAATCCTTCTTTAAAGTGGACAAGAAAATCAGCAACATCCTAATGTGTTATATCAACTTGCACATGGTTAAAATCATCTTAAACAAATTTTGTTTCAACATATATATATTTTGCTTTTTTTAGCTTTTAATGATGCTTGATAAAGTTTAATAAGATGTTTAGCGTACAACACGTATGTGACCAAGCCTTTCATCCCACATTAAGAACATACTTTTTTTTATTCCTTTTATTCTATTCACTTTTTTCTTTTTCTTATATCTCTTTATTATTCATCCATTCTTAATGGGTTAAAAGCATTCATCCACTCCTAATAAGTTAAAAGTATTCTTATTATTAAAATAATGATTTGTGTAACCAACATAATTGCAATAATTATGGTAACTTTTTTCACGTCAATGACTATAATTATTAAATAATATCGCATTCACTTCAAAGAATGGACAGGTTCATGATTTTTCATTAGTAGCTTGTTATTTTGCTTAACCACAAAAAGACATGAAATTCAAAACAAAATGTATTTTTGGATTACCCAATGTATAATATTTTCACTTGTTATGAAATAGATATCAAATAAAGTTAGATATCATTCAAAGTCAAATTCATATGTTTAATTTAAAATGTCTTTTACAAAATCTCACAATATCAAAGATAGATTTATATATGTTGAGTAAAATAATGGTTGAAATTCAACAAATAAATGATATAATTATCATATATATTCTCATGCTCAACCTGATTTAATATATCAACAAACAAAATATGATAAATACTATATAATAGCAAAATTCACATTAAGGCTGATTTTCAAGGAATGAAAACATCAAAGAGATATCAAGTTACTTACTTGATTTGCTAAAATAAACTATCAAAGATCAACTATTGAAATTCTTTTGAAGTTTGGAGATGATGAAAACTAAATAATATCAAAACTTGAGAGATTAGAGAATTTTGTTGATAACGTGTTATGAAATATAACTTGAAAGAACAATTGTAAGAGAAAGTATTTAAAGGGGGTAAAAAAGTCTTATTTGCTCTTCAAAAAAAAAAAACTCTTAACTGAATGTGTATTTACAAATGAAGTGAAAGCCTATTTATAGGTGTGAGACCTCGACCCCTACAGGCCCGTAACTAGGTGTAGACGCGATATCATTGACGAGGGGTAATTTCATCATTTTCTTAGTGAGCCCCTAAAAGTAAGCTTTTAAACAATATTAAGACCTAAGACATAAATGAATGATGAAAATAAGGGTAAAATGATGAAGAAAATAAAAATAATGATGATTTCCAAGGTAGGGGCAAAATGGTCATTTTTCATCTTGGGTAAAAAATTTTTAAGTTTCATGAACTCGAGTATTTCTAGACTATTATGGACCTTGTCCCAGTGTCAAAAGAGTAAAAAGACTGCACCAAGGATTAGTGGAGAACAAGCCAACTTGTTAAGGGCATTTTCGTAATTTAAGTGGAGTTGGATAAGCTTGAGCTATAAATATCATCTTCCAGCAGCTTCTTCTCACATTTTCAGCAGCTTCTTCTTCTTCTTCTTTCTTCCCTCTCACGTTTCTTCATCCTCCATGGGAGTTCTCTTCAAGCTTCCATAACTCTCTCAAGTTAGTCTCAAATTCATCCTTTTGTGCACCTTTTCACAAGCCCTTTGTGCTCTTTTATCCTTTCACCTTAAAAACCCTCTAAAGTCTTAAACTAATACTTTCTCTCACTATCTAGGTGTTTTAGAGAGAGAAATAGGGAGCTTTTATAATAGCTTGGAAAATTATTGGAAAGAATTTTAAATTTTACAAGACTACCAAGGTGAGTAGCAAATTAGAGTTGATTTTTAAGTGTTGAGAATGTCAATTGGATGCTAGTTAGGAGATAGCTTTTAGAATTTATAGTTGTGTGAATTGGGTTAATTGTGATGCCAATGTGATGATAGGTTCCAACGAAGCCCCACCACCCCAGTTGGACCATTAGAGGAAGTTGGAGCTGAGTAAAGATTTAACGAATACTAGTGAGTGAACTTGCATTTCAAAATTTCTTTGAAAATGTAGATGTATTTGGAGTGAAACATTTGAATGATTTTATCCAACTTTTCTTTAAAAATCTACCTAGGGAACAAGCCTTTGGTGAATGTTTCTATCTTGTGAAAATTTGCCATATAAATGGTTCATGTGTTATCATAATGTGTTGATATGTATAATATGCATTGGATGTTCCTTTTTATGTGATAATGATGACCTAGCTACGTGCGGTGTGGGAGTGCACATGAGCTAATGATGATGGGATGGTATGCATGATGATGTATATATATATATATATATATATATATATATATATATATATATATATATATATATATATGTGTGTGTGTGTGTGTGTGTGTGTGTTATAGAAAGTTCATGAGTATGGTATATGGTTGTAATACATGTGAATCTTGCATGTTGAACCTTGGAAATTTCTAAGCATGTTCAAGTTGATTTTGTCTTTGCAGCTAAATGGCCTTTTCTTGAGAGAATGAAAACTTGTTATTCGTGTCCTGTTTCTCACTACAGCAAAAAACTCTCGGGTTTAGAGGGTTATATCGGCCTGATTCTCTCTACAGCGAGAATGTATTCTCGTTGCAGATAGAAAGTTGCTTAAGCTTCTCACTGTAATGAGAAACTTTCTGTTTTGCCTCTTGAATCTCGTTGCAGCGAGAAACTTTCTGTCTTGCATGCTACCTTGTTTGGTTGCTGCCCCATTTTCCATTTCAATGACACCATAGTCGATCATGGACTCCCAACATTAAGGAGTTTATTTAATTAATTTTGAAATGAGGGGTTTTAGAGAAAAACCCTCGGCCAGTTGAGAAACCCTCGTCCAATTGATAATTTGAGCTCAAATTTCGCTGCAGCATGCCTTTCTGCTGCAGTGAGGACCCGTCGCTCCATTTGACTTGCTTGAGTGTTATTAAAGCTTTCATTCTTCAAATTCTTTGTTATGTATGAATCCTTCATCATCAAGTGATTAACCAATTAAGTGTTTAATGAGGGGTTTTAATAAGAACTAAACTAAATTGCATTGTTTTTTTTTTAAATAAGTGCATCATGATTTCTTTAAACTTTCCTTATCATTCGCTTGTTCCCTTCTTATGTTCACTTATTGAGTTTGTACTCATCGTTTTTAACTTCATGTTTTCAGATGAGGAGGCAGTTGGAACCTAGGTCGAGGTGTCCACGTAGTTTCGTCTCCTTGGTAAGTATCTTGGCATTTTGTAGCCGCACCTTCACCTTGGTCACTCCACTAGAAGCCCAGAGTCATTTTTTGTTGTAAATACGTACATGTGATGTAAAGTACTAAGATGTATGCCTTAGACCTTATCTGTATATTTTGATTAGTAATGCCACGACGAGTTGGCAATCGTTATCAATATTTCGAATTGAAATTATGAAATGTGACTTTACCAACTTTTGATGGAATGATAAACATGTCATATAGATAGGCTTGCTTTGACTTAATGGGCTACATCCATTGGGCCCATGCGCGGGTCATGGCTCGAAAATTGGGTCGTGACAATAGGCTAATAACTCTTTATCTTGATAGAATTTACAAGATAAAGATAACATTTAGGGGATTTGATTTGGATGGATTAAATTTTGATATTAATCCAATTTAATTTATATCCAAATCTAGATATATATAATAAAATCTATCAAAATAGAATTTGCAAGATAAAGATAATACTTAAGGGATTTGATTTGGATAGATTAAATCTTAATCTTAATCCAATCTAATCTATATCCAAATCTAGTTATTTATAATTAAATGTAAGAGTTCAAATCAAATTATACTTCTTGTGTCTGGTCTTGTTATGCTGTTTGATTTCGACTGAACTTTTTTCGTCATAATATAATACACATTCACACATATATTCATAACAATAATTGATTTTGCATTTTATAGTCATTTTAAATCAATAATGATATTAGTTTTCTTTTGCTTTATAGTAATTCTTAAAAAAAGCTAAAATAAAAAATAAAAAAACAAATAGTGCGTAAAAGCACTATCTAAGAATAATCTTTCACCAAATAATTATCGATTTGTTTTTCGATTTATAACTTCTAATCTTTTATGATAAATTGATACATGTATTTTTTTTATCAAATCTTAGATAAAAAATTTGTTGATATCATTTTTTATTTTTTATTTATTTTCATATATAATTTTTACTCAATTTAAGATTATTAATATCTCAATCATAAATAATCATTAACTAAATAGGGTTACCAAAAATTAAATTGGTTTCAGAAATTATTGTTGCCCAAGCCTATAATATTATGAATTGATGGCCACCCAATTCCCTACTTTTCATGAAGGGGCAAGGGCTAAAGCAGAAATAGATATTGTTGGCTATAAAGTAAATAAAGTGCTCCACCTACAGCCTACATTTAAAGACCCTTCAATTATTTCCCCATCTCTCCTAAATTTGTTAGTATTTCTTTACTTTACTTTTGCAAATGTGAAGATATGATGCACAATAATAATGGCTTTTTTTTGACAAAGTCTCCTGTTTTTGATTGTTAATAATTGTTCATAAAGCTATTCAAAAAAAAAAAAATTGTTCATAAAGAAGAAAAAGAATAAAGAAGGATTTTAAACTCTCACGTCTTCTAAATTCTCTTATTTTTGAACTCTCCAACTGAGTTCAATTTTTATAAATTGCATTTGAATAATTTTAAAGTCGGTTAGTTCAATTAATCAAGAAAAATTTTCATAATCGAACTAAATCAATTTAACCATTAATCAATATTCTTAAATGAAATAATTATTTTAATCAAATTAATTGAATTAAATTAATTAAAATTTATCGATTAACTCAATTAAATTGGTTTTAACTAATTTTACACACCTTACTCTCCGTGTCCCTCTAAAATCAAAATTACCATTAATTCATTTGATAGATGTAATTCATGTAATAAAATATGAGTCAGAATGTATATGAATAAAATATAATATTATATACCTATATATATTTAAAAAAAAAAGAAAACCCTCAATTATTAGTTCCTCAACTCAACATGCACGTAGTTGACCGTTGGTTCCTTCGTCCCTCCGCAGTGGTCGACAGTCATGAGCCAACCAAACATAAGAAAAAAAAATTAAGAATGATTAATTTTTTAATTAAATTATTTTCTATTAATCCAATAAGCTGGACTTTTCTGATAAACGATTAGATTTCCTCCACGAGCGATAAGTACGAGTATCCACTCTTCTTAATTTTTTTTAAATAAAAAATGAAAAAATTACTAATAGTACAATTCTTTTTTATTTATTTATTGAAAATAAAAATAAAATTGTTTTTAATGAAAAAAATATTAAAAAATAAAATCATAAAGCTTTAAGAATTCCTTTATATTATGAAATCAACAAATTAGATTTGATAATTTTAGACACGAAATGAAAAGACACGTGATTAAATAGATTTGAATTTGACCTTAATATGTTTCATGTTTAATTATATCTGACACAAATAATACGTTTAATTAATTATGTTATCGTATTTAAACATGTATATATGACATATTTATCAATTCGTTAAAATTAATTATTAAATATTATTTTAAACTTACTTAAATAATTTTAAATAATTATTTTAATTTTTTTAAAATTTTATAAAGATAATAATGTAATTATCCCCACACACTAATTTTAAACTTTTGATTTGTTTTAAGGTTAGATGTTAATTATGGATTTTATTAATATGAATATGATAAACTGATAATGAATTTTATATATATTATTTATATTAAATTTTATTGTATTTAATATTCTTATTTTATTTTATTATAATTATTTTTATAATTTTAAATTTTAAATTTAAAAAATAAATTTATATTTAATTATAAATATTTTTATTTAATTATTAATCGTATCGCTTCTTGAATGAACTTGTTCAAAAATACCGTCTCATATAATATTAAACATATTTGTATATATATTTTAAATATTATTATAAATAATTATTAATATTTTATTTTTATTTAATTTTATGTATTTTATATCTAACTCGACAGGAAAACAGGAATCCCCGTCTGACAACAGACGCCGTAACCGCATTATAAAGGGCAAAGCAAACCTCCCTCTGTGTTCTACGTCTGCGTTTCCTACTTTCTTTCATTCTGAGAGTTTGAGAGGAAGAAACCTTTGAACTCTTTTCCTTCCAAGAACATGTCGCTTCTTTCAGATCTTGTTAACCTTAATCTCTCAGACTGCACTGAGAAAATCATTGCTGAGTACATATGGTCGGTCCCCTTCAGTTTTCCATTCTTTCTATATTTCTCCATGTGTATTTGGTTTCTTTGAACGTGTCTTCTTTTTTGTTTTGAAATATGTCTAACTCAGTGAATCTGTCAATGGGTTTGGTTTACTTTTTTGTGTTTTTGCTTTTCATTTCTAGTTGGTTTCGCCTATACTCTGTTTTGCTTGCTAACATAATCAAAACAGAGTTTGTTATGAACTTTGGTTTTGAGAAAGCTTCTCTTTTCATTAACTGTATTGATCCATGATTCAATAATTGTAACTCAAAAGTGTCCAGAATCTTATGTTCTCATCTTCTATACTAAAAATTTTCAGTTGATGGCTTCTGCCTAATGATGGGTATACTTTGCTTTTTGATTGTCTTCTTTTTCTGATTGTTCAATAGTTTCACAAGTAATTTCGAGGCAACTTTTCGCTGCTTTTGAGTCAAAGTCTAAAAAATCACTAACTTCTTTTCCCTGCCTTTCATCTTTGTTACTACTGATGGAAAACTTTTTGCTTTTTAAATTTTTTAATGAATAGGATCGGTGGATCTGGCATGGACCTCAGAAGCAAAGCAAGGGTAATTGGTTTTGCCCCTAGGAAAGTTTGTTTTTTTTTTCTGCTATTGTCTACATTTATAAGACTTTCTAATAATATGACTGCTTTAATTTTGTTATGTAAAGACTCTTTCTGGACCTGTGAGCGATCCTTCAAAGCTTCCCAAGTGGAATTATGATGGTTCCAGCACTGGTCAGGCTCCTGGAGAAGATAGTGAAGTGATCTTATAGTATGTTTTTTTTTTGCCCTTTTCTCTTCAATCTTTTTCCTTTCATTGAAAAAAGTTGAAATATTTGGTTCTTTAGCCTTTATTGTTTTCTGCAAGATAGTGATGGATTTTTTTATATATATTTTCAATGAAATGGAACAGTCCTCAAGCTATCTTCAAAGATCCATTTAGGAGGGGCAACAATATTCTTGTAAGTTCTGTTTCATCTGCTATATTTTGTAATTTGTAACCCAATCTTTTTGGACTAAATGTATGGTTAACTGAATGCTAACTTCCAGAACGTGCAATTGACCTTTTAACTTTGATGATTGAATTAGGTCATGTGCGATGCTTACACTCCAGCTGGTGAGCCGATTCCCACAAACAAGAGATGCGCTGCTGCAAAGATATTTAGGCATCCTGATGTTGTTGCCGAAGAACCCTGGTATTTTCCGTCACTTGCCATGGTTTTCTTCCTTCTTTTTTGGGATTAAATTGGACGAGGCTTAGGGGAAAGGAGAGAATCCAATCTTTTAACTACTTCACACTGTGTGATTTAATCTGATACGGGAGAACAGGTATGGAATTGAGCAGGAGTATACCTTGTTGCAGAAGGATGTTAAATGGCCCATTGGATGGCCTCTTGGTGGCTACCCCGGACCTCAGGTAATGAAGCTTTCTTTGCTTTCTTTCTTTCAAACATTATTTTGTATTTCATCTTTATTTTACTAGGTTTGTTGTTCTCTGTAATTCATTAATTGCTGGACTCATAAGCATCTGTCTTTTCTTAAAACTTTTGTTTATTTGCTAACCCAACTTTTGTCTTCATAAGGAAAAAGTAACTGTCATGCATTCACACGAGCTTCTGTTTTTTCAGTTTCTTTTGTGTTCAGCATGCTAGTTTTTTTTCCCTCCCTACTGCTTTTTGTGCCAACCATCTGTAATGATCTCTGCAGAACTGCCACCATGTGGATGGATGATATTAGTAGCGTACGATTGCTCTTAGTGATGCCATATTTTTAAAGCAGTTTTGTTAATATACTCCTTTTTCTATTAGGCACTCGCTTTCCTAATTATATGACCATCTGGACATGTTGGAGGATTCAAGTTCTTTCTCATAGAGAAGTAGTAGCTGATATGATGCTTTTGTTTTTGCTTGACAGGGACCTTATTATTGTGGTGTTGGGGTCGACAAAGCCTTTGGCCGTGATATTGTTGATTCTCATTACAAAGCTTGTTTATATGCTGGAATTAACATCAGTGGCATCAATGGAGAAGTGATGCCAGGACAGGTAAGAATGACCATATTTTCTTTTTAATTTTATGTTCCAAGTGTTAAGGTGCTGATTGAGGCTGCTTCATTGTTTCTCAGTTATTGATTATGTTAAGCTTAACCTTTCTTCATCTTTTATAGTGGGAATTTCAAGTTGGTCCAGCAGTCGGCATCTCTGCTGGAGATGAGTTGTGGGTTGCACGTTACATTTTGGAGGTAATCCAGCATGCTTTAGTCAAAGATCATACAAGAGTTTTTGCTTCTACTCTAGTTGTTTTGACCTAATTATTTTTGTTTCTGAATTACAGAGGATTACCGAGATAGCTGGAGTGGTGCTCTCCTTTGATCCTAAGCCAATTCAGGTTCGAATAGTTGGTTCCATTAGCAATTGTTTTCTCCCTTATGGTTCAAACAGTGTGTTCTCTGCTTTGCTCAAAACTAGGGACTTAAAGCTTATTGAGTTATTTACCTTGTTTGATCCCAGGGAGACTGGAACGGTGCAGGTGCTCACACAAATTACAGGTACGTTTTTAATTGATTCTGAGAAGTTGATGGAAGAACCAATTAAGTACTTTTGTCGGTTTTCTCTTGTTCCTCATTATGAAGTTTACATGATGTTTCAGTACAAAGTCGATGAGATGTGATGGAGGCTATGAGGTTATCAAGAAAGCAATTCAAAAGCTTGGGCAAAGGCACAAAGAACACATTGCTGCATATGGAGAAGGCAATGAGCGCCGTCTCACTGGGCGACATGAGACTGCTGACATTAACACTTTCTTATGGGTAAAAACTCGTAGAACATCATGACATTTGTTTCCCTCTATCACAGTCTGTATAAGTAATGTGCAATGTGTCCAATGCACTTCAGAATGAATTTGTCAGCATTGTCATGATCTGTGTGCTTTTCCATGAAGCTCCTACATAGTGGTTTGCCATTGAAGTTCTTAGCACCATTCTAACTTCTTTGGTGTGCTATGTGTAATCTCCAAGAATGTGCCTTGTCTGAAATATCTATCTGATTCTAATGTTCTTGTCATTCCAACTGTTGGATAGGGTGTTGCAAACCGTGGGGCATCCATCCGTGTTGGCCGGGACACTGAGAAAGAAGGAAAAGGGTATTTTGAAGACAGGAGGCCAGCTTCAAACATGGATCCATACGTTGTAACTTCCATGATTGCTGAGACCACCATCGTGTGGAAACCATGAGGGCAATTGCTAGCCCATCTTTGTGATGTCGTTGCTCTCTTTCCATGGTACAAAGGAAAGAGCTTACCTTTTGTTTCCAGTAGGATACACTCATTTCTGTTCAGTTAGCACAGCTTTCTTTCCATTTTCAAGCTGTGCATCAAGGGCAGTAGCCCTTTATATTCGAGGTAGCAAGGGTAGTTTCTGTTGCTTCCTTGCAATTACAGTGTTAAATAAATACGAATGCTTATATTTCAATAATGAAATCTGAAAGGGCTGGATTTTCAATTTCAGAATCAGTTCATCTGTCTTTGCTTTTGCTCTGTTTTTTTCTCTGTTTCATTCATACTTCAAAGAAAAAAAAAATTACTACAACATCTATACGTTATCAAAGATTTAGGAGAAGAACTTCTAAAGATCAAAGTGGCCTTTGCAAACATTTTGGAATATTTTTCAGTCAAAGATTTGAATATATTTATATTGAAAAAAACGTAAAATTATTTTTTAAAGTATGGGAATGTTTTTTATTTAACTATTAATTTTAATAATATTTAATTTGTAAGCATATAAGAATTTTAATTACATTGAATAACTTTTATTAAAAATATACTTTTTGTCTATTAATAAAATTTATCTAGTTTTATAAATGAGAACTTTAATCACATTGACCGGCTTTCTTTAAAAAACTATTTTTCTCAATTCTAATAATATTGAATAATTTATAAATTAATATTAGTACAAAATTTCAATTTTTATATAATTGAAACATTAATTGTCTTTTATTTATATACAATAAACTTTACACTTTAGAAACATTTGTATTTTATATGTAGTTATTATTTTTAAAAAATTGTATTAATGTGTAATGCATGTGACAATAAAAAGTAATAAGCAATTCAGATACTAGAAAAGTTTGTGAGTGTGAAAATTGAATTGGTAAATTGTTTTTTAAGTTAATTGATACAAAAATAGTATAATAATTAGGATTCTTCAACTCAAAATTAACTAGTTATATTGTTTAATTAATTTATAAATTTTTTGGTTGATAAATATTTGAGAAGAAAAAATGGAAGAAAAAATTAAAAACATAAAATATAAATTGATGATAAAATGTTTATAGTTAATTAACGCAGAAAAATAAAGAAGTTTATTTTTTTTGTTTATAACCAAAGCCCAAAGCATAAAGCATAAAGCATAGAGCCCAAAGCCCAAGCCCAAAAATTTCCATTCCTGGTTTCGTCATTTTTATTTTTCTTCTCTGCCTGCCTGCCTAACGGAATTAAACCCACGGTTTTAGGTAAGGAGGGAATAAAGCAGGCACCGGCGAAGATGTTTGTACGGAAAGCAGCGGTTAGTTTGCTAAGGAGAGTTCGCCTTCCTTCTCAATCCATCTACGTTTCGGCTTCTGCTTCCCGACCAGTTAAGGCAACCGCCACTCCATTGCCGTTTCCTCTTTCCAGTACGTTTCGATTCCATATGAAAAGTTTCAACATTTGTGATCTTTATTTCTGTTAATTTCACTCTTTAAAGATTGAGATTCAAATATTTGAATTCAATTGAGTGAAGCTACGTTGACTTAAATCAAGCCTTTATCCTTTTAAAAGTGAAAGAGCTCAGTTCGCTTGTTTATAAGGCCAATTATTTGAATTATTTCCCGGAGGCTGTATCTAGCGCCAGCAGTTCGTGTTATTGTGTGGTAATGTGAAGGTAAGAGTATAACAGATAAACGGCTTGAAGCGGACGTCAAAGTAACAAAACATGTTAATTACACGAGTTACGTGACATGATACGTTTGATATGTTTAAATACGATTAACTTGTTACACAGTTAACCCATTTAGACATGTGTATAAGTATATTTCTTCTATATCTCATTGATTTTGTTAATATGATTGCAGGCAAAATAAAATTCCCCTATCAAATTGGTTATGGGAGTTCATGGAGGATGAACCATGCTGATCCTTCTATTTGGATTATTCTGTCTGTACAAGCTGGTATATTCTATTTTCATGGGGTTTCCAGAAATTTAATTTTAGTATGTAGTGACGTGACAATAGTGTTTTCTTTGTCTCACTTCTTTGTTTTGCGATATAAGCTAACATATATGATACAAAGTAGGCTTGCAAGAAATAGGAGAATGGCTGTCTTTATAAAACTAGTGTTTTCTACTCCTTGTCAATAAGACTCCCCATAAATTTAAAAAGAAACAAGAGCAATAGTTGCAAAAAAAAAAAAAAAAAGTAAAATTCATAGATAAACAACTTAATTAACCTACAAATCCATTTCTAGGAAGTCCTCTATTGATGTCTCAAAAATAGATAAACATCCAGTTTGGGCTGACTCATCAACTAATAAAGAGCTTTAATAAGGATAAGGAGGTTAGCTTCATTTGTGTACTATATTTTTTGAGGAGCTTTCCTCACAAAACTGTGTCCGTTTTTCATGAAAGGCATCATTATTCTGCCTCTAAGTAACATTGCTTTGGAGTTGAACCAAAAGAAGACAAAATACATGTATTGCTTTAAGGTGTAGCTAACATCAATGAAAATGCTTTAGCTGTTTAAAAAGTACTTTTAACCTCATTTTACTCATTTGTTTTGTTTGGTTATTGTTTTATGAATGGTAAATTGCTGAATAGTTCTTTCTTGATGACTCTGGTTTCTTTGCAGCTATAATTTTGGGTATAAATGTCAACCATGTTTTAGCAGAAGATGTGTCAACAAGTTCTGAAAGTGATGAGCAAGGTGCTAATATTGTTGGATTACGCAAAATCGAGGATGGCTCTGTGATATCCAATATACACACATCTAAGTGGAGAGTTTTTACGGATAATGGGAGGGACTACTTTTTGCAGGCAAGCATTTTTTTTTCTCTACATTTTGTGTCTCTGTTTTAGTTTCTGATTTGCTCTCTCTCTCTCTCTCTCTCTCATAAATGATAGGGAAAACTAGAGGAAGCAGAAAAGTTCTTCCTTTCCGCACTCAAGGAAGCGAAAGAAGGATTTGGGGAGAGGGATTC
The DNA here is from genome assembly GCF_053813885.1 of Theobroma cacao. Lineage (NCBI taxonomy): Eukaryota > Viridiplantae > Streptophyta > Magnoliopsida > Malvales > Malvaceae > Theobroma > Theobroma cacao. The sequence goes on from NC_142642.1 coordinate 3,805,488, forward strand.
CCATGTTGCATCTGCATGCAACAATCTGGTTAGTCCACTTCTGAAATGCTTTTGGCTATTATTATTGTGCATGAAGCACAAATACTCCGACACTCTCTATTCATATCTTATCAATTGCAGTACCCTGATCCTCCCAATACTTTTGGGCACGTACCTGATACTATAGAAACAAAGAACAAGAATTATCTTTGATACTCTAGGAATACTTGTTGATAATTGAGCCATAATTCATGATATGCAAATGATGTACATTGTTTGGATTATATTGATATTGAGGTTTTGATGTTACTTCTATTGTTTAGGACTTTGAGTGGTTTAAAAAAATTGCTTCTACAAGGAAATGGATTTGAAATAGCTCTGATTAGACTTACCTTTTTTGTTATTCTCTTTGAAGCACACTACATTAACACTGCTTAATCCCTTATCACTTATATCATAATGCAATTTTAGGACTTAGATTTTATTTTTCTATATGGTAAATGCAATAACTATTTTAATTTCATGACGGATGAATGGCTCATTGATATCTTCTATAAATATCAAGCAAAGTTTTTATTTTTAGTTGTAATTCTTCTTATTCTGGTTATTTATAGTCTTATGCACGCAAAGACACATATGTACGACTTATCACAGTATATTGCCCATATGAGTTGTCCACTTTTGAATATTAGTTGTGAGAAATATACAATGAATTTCTGGTAGGTGTTCAAGAAATAAATTTTCGCTAGGCCGCTGATAGTAACGGATATTTCCATAAGTGAACTAATAAGGTTCAAAACACTAGCTTATTTCAGTCTCATGATTTTGGCTAAGTTTGTTTCTAAATTACAGAGAGCAGTTGCAATCTTTGTTGGTTCTATATAGTAATTGTCTTTTATTGATTGATTAAAACTTGTAATTGTCTTTTTGACTCCTCCAGTATCTTCTTTAATGCGTGGTTTTTGGCAAAGACTGGTGCTTTATAATTCATTTTTAACATCTCACAACAGAAATATGAGGAAAAAGAAGTTTGCTGAGGAAAAAAATGCAAGAGAGGGAAGTATTATAGAATGATGTGGACTGTACTCTGTGGAAGACATCAGCTGATTAGCAAGTGACGTCTTGGGTAGGGGGAACTTGGAAGATGTGGTTTATAAGATGGTAGTAACTATGATTTTATTCAGCAATATGAAGTCCAGGTTTTCCAAAGATGTTGGTTACGACAGTAAATTTGTCATAAGCTAGGTGTATAATACTATGTAGAGCTTATACAAATAATGTTGATGCCAATGTTGACTGTTGAGGTTGAGATAGGGTATATTTAAGTTCAAAGAGTGAAAAGTATCATCAAGATGATGGAAGCAATCACAGTACAGATGGTATCGTGGTCGGGTACAGTTAGTATGAGATTATGGATCGGGCTATGGTAGGTGTCAAAAAGGTTCAGGCACCTTAAGTTTGCAATAGTGATTTATTGCGGGGTTTATTGGTGATGGACACGCACATGCATTCTTAACAACACAGAAAATGCAGTTTAATTAGAATTATGGATGTTGATTACCGATTCAAGATAGCAACAACATAAGGAGATAGAAAAACAGTAAGTGATGCTACTTCTTTTCTTTAGATTCTAGAGATAGCAGCTTGGAAGCTTCTCACTTCCCTTGGACATTTCATTCCTCTCCCTATACGCGTAGATTTTGTGAAACCCTAATATTTTTATAACGGTAAAATGGTCATTTGACCAAAAGGCAAAATGGTAAATTTGACCAAAAATGGAAAAATGGTAAATTTGACTATATTTAAGATAATCCTAGGTGAACTTCTAGGAATAAATTTTCACACATAATCAAAGCTTATTTAAGTAAGAAAAACAAAGTAATAAAAAATTAGAGAGATTTACAAAGTAAAAGGGGTAATTTTCACACTAAGGGCAAAATGTTAATTATATACCCGAAAGTAGAATTTATAACTTTTCATAGATTTTAGAACCTTCAGGCATCAATAGCATAAAGAAAATCACAGTGGACTTTTTCTTGGTATAAAAAATTTGTAAAACAACATAAATAGCCTTTAGGGGGAAAATGATCATTTATCAAAAGACCTTTAGTATGCCTTAGGTATAAAAATCTTACTTTCATTCTTTTTTCTTCTCCTCCCCCAAACCCGCTGTTTGGTATTCTTCATTGTTTTTCTCCTTATTCTTCTTTGTTTTCTTCATATCTCACTCATTTGAACTCCAAATGGAGTGTTCTTGAGCTCGTGTCCAAGGTTTTCAGCCATCCTCTTTCATAATCTCCCATCAAAATTCTCAACAAAAACCTTCATGCTATTCTAGCTCTGACCGAACCTATTTTAAAGAGATAGAGTTTCTCTCTTCAAACTAGCTTGCAAGACCACTTCCAAGTGTTGCTCTCTTTCATTTTCAAGCACTTTCCACCTCCAAATTGGTCTAGATATTGAGGTATATCAAAAAACTTTCATGATTAAGTTGTGATTAGTTCTTAATTAATTAATTAGTGCTAACAACTAGTCTTATTGTTTGTGTTAGGACAACTTCACCACAAGTCCACCAAGGTAAGTAGAAGTTGAATTGAGATAATTGTGATAGTTAATGATAGCTTAGAATGTGGATTAGGTGCTGTTTTGATGAATAAGGATTAGTGATGAAACAATTGGTAAGTGTTGTTAAAATGATTAATTGAGTGCTGTAGATGACTAGTTTAATGACGTAATTTTGTTGGTGTAACTTGACTTTAATTTATTTAAGGTTGGAATTATGAATTGTATGAATGAATTAAGTGCTGAAAAATGATGATAATGTTAATGGAGTTATGAAAAGAAGGATATAGCACTAGGTTGATTAGTTAAATTGTAGTTAGAAACTAGTTAGTAAAACTAGTAAAGTTTATTTATGGAAAATTCATTTTTAATATCAATGTAGTTTTGATGCAACTCACTCATAAGTTTTGTTGACTTCTTCTTTCAATCAACTCTAACCCTCAACTATCACTCGAAGTGGATATATGGGGTCTTGGTGGTGCCTAAAAATATAAAATTTACATCAAATCAACCAAAACACTAAATGAATTTCCATAAGCAAATTTTACTAGTTTTGGTAACTAGTTTCCAACTACAATTTGACTAGTTAACCTAGTGCTAAATTTTTTTTTTTCATAACTCTATTAGCATTTTTATTATTTTCAGCATTTAACTTATTCATATAATTCATAATTTCAACATTGAATAGCTTACTTAATGTCAACTTACATCAACATAATGCCAATCATTAACCTAGTCATCTACACCACTCAATTAATTGTTTAGTCTTGCAGAGCCCACCTTGTAAGAACTAAGTCCAACCAAGGGCAAACCGCCCATGGAGTAGTGCCAACCCTTACTACTTGGGGTTTTGCTCATCTAGAGCACATAATCTTTGATGTCCTAATCATATAACATTAAGGGCCATCTGACACCTTTTACCAAGCATGTGTCCCAGTTTGCCAACACATGACTAGAATCGCACTCCCTACTAGCTAGGAGATCAAACATTATGCATAAAGACTAGTGTCTACTATTGTAAGCTATAGGTCTTTACTTAGGTGGCTCCACTTCATTGATAGTTTAATTCGCCTTGTTTTGACTCTTTCGGTTTTTATAGCAACTGTAAAGAGTCTTTTTAATAATGAAAATTGTAAAACAAGACTCTGGAACAAAATAGATGATGAATTTCTTGCAAATAATTTAGTTGTTTATATTAGGAAAGACATTGCTAGCCTTTTCAGTACAGAGTCAATAATTGATGAATTTGAATCTAAGAAACATCGTCGAGCACAGCTTTCCTAAAAGATTATTTTAAGTCTTTCTTTTTTTGTTTCTTTTGATTTACATGTATCAAATTATTATCAATTATGAATATTTTAATTATTGGTTAAATTTAATATATTAGTTTTAAAAATTTTTAACCCTTATTCCTCTGTCTTTGGCCTCTCAACAAAAGTTGGCTAGCTCTACTCCGGGTTAGCAAGCTCATAAATCCCTCTTGAAGAATGACGTGTGCTTCGGTGGTAAATTATAGAGAAGAAAGTAAAGTAAAAATAAAAGGACAAAAGAGAAAGAGAAAGAGGTGTGGAGAAACTTAAGAGTTAAAGAGGGTAAAGTTGAGTGGGGAATAGGGGGTCATTTTGCTATTCTTTATTTGTATTAGTTATTAAATAACAAAATTATTTTGAGGGGGCCATTGAGAGAAAAAATATAGAGTATATAAAAGATTTTAAAAATTTTGGAGAGGCTACAACCCCACTATAACTATAAAAGCATCCGTCCTTGACCATTACTCATTTAACATATCCCAATGGGTAGTCACACCATGTCACCCAAATCAAGTCCACTGATATGGCGATCCTTCGAATGCTTCCAAGATTCATCAACCATGATACAATTGAATCCACATGGTCCATATGAAATTATACGTGATCAAAAAGGTATACGTTTCTAACAATCTTTATCACGCATCATATCTTGTTCAAATTCTCAACAACAAGGTTACATATAATATGCTGTCAACATTAAATGCATTCACAACGTCCTTATCAACTCATGGTCAATGTGACCAGCGATGCATTTTATCAAGATTAAATCATTAAACAAAACTAATTTCAAATAGCTTGCCTTTCCAACAATCTTTATCACGAACCATATTTTGCTAAATTCTTAACAATAAGGTTAAATATCATATTTCCTCAACATTATACACATTCACAACATTATTTTCAACTCATGAGCAATATGACCTGCAACACATTTCATCAACATTTAATTCATCAAACAAGCTAATTCAAATAGACGCTTGTTCCCTTGTAAGTACATAATGGTAGACACATTTATGTAAATATGTATACTCTAGCATAGCTTTTGAAAGCATACTTTAAAACATCATTTCAATTCATATAAGACTCACGAACACACATCCAAGATCAGCATATATCAAGTATCCAATTGCACGTTGGAAAATTTATATTTCATGCATTTTTAATATTAAAGTAGTTTTGATGCAACCCACTCATAAGTTTTGTTGACTTTTCCTTTCAATCAACTCTAACCTTGAACTATCATTCTAAGTGGTGTGTGGGTTTATAAGTAGACTATTAGTTTTGTTAGTTAGTTTCCAACTATTATTTGACTACTCAACCTAGTGCCAAATTCTTCTTTTTCATGTCTCCATTAGCATTATCATTGTCTAGCACTTAACTCATTCATACAATTCATAATTCTAACATTGAATAGCTCATTTAGTGTCAACTTATACCAACATAATGCCATCATTAAATTAGTCATCTACACCACTCAATCATTTTAACAAAAATTATCAATCTTTTCATTATTCTATTAATCCTCATTCATCAAAACATCTAATTCACATTCTAAAAGATTAACCATCTCAATTATCTCAATTCAACTACCATTTACCTTTGTTGACTTGTGAAGTTTTCCTAGTACAAACAATAAGACTAGTAGTTAACATTAATTAATTAACTAAGAACTAATCACAACTTAATCATGGAAGTTAGGGTTTTGATAGACCTTAATGTCTAAACTAATTGGAGGTGGAAATTGCTTGACAATGGAAGATAATAGTACGATAGCGTTTGGTACTGTACAATGTAATGTGATTATAGGTAATGTGATTGCAGGTAATGTGATTGCAAACAATGTGATTATAGGGAATATAACATTGCAGTGTTTGGTATATAAGTAATGTAATGATTAAAATGCAGAGAAGATAACATTACAGTGTTTGTTTTACAAGTACTTTACAGGGTATGTGATGTTAATTTCTAAAACTACCCTTATATATTAAAATACAAGTTTAACATGTATTTTTTTATTGTTAATTTTTATATAATGTCATTTTTAAATATATTTTTAATTAAATATATTTTATTTTTCATTTCTTATTATAAGTATATATTTTTTTATTTTTAATATAATTTCTTATATTGTATATTTTATTTTAAATATTTTTTTTAAAAGATAATATTTTATTTTTATTTCTTAATACGTTTTTTATGTATACATTAATGTGATAGCTTCCTCTCTTGTAACTAATATCAAATTGGCAATAAAATACCCATAATTCTCAATCTCCAATTAATTTTTTTTAAAAATATCATAAATATAAAATAACTTGCTATCAAGCTAAAACAAAATATCAAGCATAGCATCACCAAAACCATATAACTGAAAATCATAAATGAAGTTCCTTGATTGATGCTTTAAACCAAAAGCCATAAAGTTCTAATAAAACCAAAGTTGAAGTCACTTAAAGGATAGACACACCATTGTTAAAAAACAAAAGAGTTCAAAGTTAATAACACTATTAAAGTTCACCCTAAATTGATAACTAGCTCATTGCAATAACAATATCCATCATTGCTTTAGATTGAGCCACTAAGCAAAGGCTTCACATAAATTTTCTGCAACTCCTTTGACAATGAAAATAGATAATTTATCTTCCACATATCACTAGAGATGATATGTCCAGCCTTAACAATTTCTTCAGGAGTCAAACCTTCAACTCCCTGAACTATCTTAGCTACACGCTTTTTCAACTTTGCATCTTCAGCCATGAATTGAAAACAACTTGCTAATTTATCAATTCCTTCCCTTGCACCTTGACAGATTTCTCCAATTTTATCCACATTAGATTGGAATGCATGAACAATGTTGTCACCACTACTTTTTGTCTTAGATTTTTTGCCACTCACCTTTCTGTCACCTTGCTCTATAGTCCTTCTTCTAACAGCAATGGATCCCTCACTATTGGTAGCTTGAGCAGGAGAAACATCATCATCACCATTGTCATCTTCATCATCATTCAATGCACTGAAAGCTTTTGAAGCTACCCTTGTTGCTGCAAATGCAACTTCCTCAGTTTCTATGTTCTCCACTGCATCAGCTGGTGACTTTGCTCCTTCCCTAGTTGCTTTATCCTTCCCAAATATAATGGCTAATTGATCAAAGTGAGGGAAAGGCTTGTTTCTAAGTCCTGCAGTAGTTGAGTGACTCTATATATATAATCAAATTTAAGGCATCAAAAAACCATGCAAAACCAAATATATGCCTGACTTTAGAATATAATAATGTTGTAAAATAAATTAGAATCATTACCTTAACCCAACCAATCCAAACATCATCATCACAAGTAACACATTTTTTGACATCATTCCAACTGAATCCAGAATCGGAATGCGATATCATCTCAGCAATTTCCCTATATTGTGTCTTCTACAACCTCATTCTAGAGTTAATATGAGGGATAGCCTTTATGTTGCAATTTGAGATCTTTTCTTTCATCCATTTCTCAAGTTGTTGCAAGTAACTAGGCTTGAATGTCCCATTATCTCTACCCCAACTTCATTCACAAGATCAATGCAGCAGTCAATTAAGACTCCATCTTCAATAGGTGTCCACTGATGGGTCAATTTTTTGCTTGTCCTTCCTAATCCTTGAGATGATGCAACTTCCATCTACAAATATGAAACATAATATGGAAACGGCATAATAACAAATATATAGTATACAATAGTTAATTCAATATTAAAGAAGAAACATAACTTATCTAATTAAGAACAAATACAAATACGTCTCAATCAACATAAATTTGAGTTATTACAAATAAAGCATACAACTTTTGTTGAACTAAATAAAAAATTAAGTTTCATTTCTAGAAGCTATCCAATCATTCCACATTTCTTGTGCCAAGTTATTTCTCCAAGTAGTCCATGCATTTGATGTCTCAATGTATTGGATCATATCTGCATTTTCCATCGCTTTTGATTCCACATACTCTTCATCCATTTCATCCTCAAGTGGATCATGTGTCATTTCTTTCCTAATGTGATTGTGTAACAATGCACAAGCAGAGATAATTCTACATTTTGTTTTTACTGGGTAACAAGACTTCTCTCTAAGTATTACCCATCTCATCTTAAGGAATCCAAAACATCTCTCAATAACATTCCTAGCACCAGAGTGTTTGTAATTAAATAGTTCTTCTTTTGAATGAGGAGTGCGATTTTGTCTCCATTCATTCAAATGATAACGCTGACCTCTATATGGAGTTAAAAACTCCTCTCTATTTGTATCCCCAGCATCACATAAGTAGAAAAAACCTATGATAAAAAATTTATTCTTAGTACATCACTCTGAACAATGTCGAGCTAAAATAGTTAATAATTTAATGTATATTTTTCTCATACCTTTTGGGATTTTCAATCCATTTTTTCTAGATATTGCATCTCGAAGAACCCTAGAGTCTGATGCAGAACCCTCCCATCCAGGTAAGATATATATGAATTGCATATCCTGTGAACATACCCCTAACACATTTGTAGCAATTTCATTCTTTCTTGTTCTGTATCTAGGCTTATCAATTTCCAGGGCATTAACTTTAATGTAAGTTCCATCTAAAGTATCTAAACAATTCTATCGTTTCCAATAGAATAATGACAAAAATTATCCTTTAGTTGCATTTTTAATAGATTCTTATACTCAAGCTATAAATGTTTTAAGAAATTTTAGTTTACCTTAAACCATTTTCATCTGAAGTCAATTGAATTCTCAGGTACAAGCTTTGGCTTCTTTAGCAGTGTTGATTGCAATCTTAAAACAGAATTCAAAACTAAACCAAAATGCCTACTCACTGTCTCACCACTTCTAACAAATTCTCTCTTTATGATCCTATTATTTGCATGATGAGAAATGATGTACAAAAAGATAGCCACCATTTTCTCAACATTCATGTTTTTTGTTGGTGTAAGCCTACCAATGCATTGAAGCATATTACATAGTTTATAAAATGCAGCTCTATCCATTCTAATGTTTTCAATGCATGTTAAATTAGAATCAAACACCATTCTCCTAAAATTCAATTGCCTAATAATGTCTCTTATAAGTATTAGTTTTGAATTTTTTACGCTTTCTAGTATTCATTAAAATATGATAAAATCCTTGAACCAAAGTATTAGCTAAAAGTATCATGTTGAACAGCTCAATGGCTGATACAATAGCAGACACGATCGTTGCAATTTGCTTTTGAGAAAACCCTTCCATTGTGTGAACTAATAATATAAAAAAATAATTAAAATAATGAAATATAAACATTATACAAAAACAGCATATGGTAAGCACAAAGTTAACTTTTCATGTCCACCTTACAAATATTCAATTTAAAAACAGCATATAGAAGGATCCATTTTTTATATGCAGGGAATATGTTGGATAAATTTAATGTAAGTTCAATTATTACTAAAGACGATTTAATGGTAGTAATCAAAGGCAAAAAAAAATAAGATTGCACTGCAAGAAGCAGGACTCAAACCCGAGACCAATAATGCAAGCGTCGCTAAGCAATTAACCACACAACCAACTAAACAAATTGTGATAGGGTGCAACCAAAAGTTGATATAACGACTGGCAGTAACAACTAAACCTTTTTGCACTCTTTTCTTGCACCTTAAAATTTAAAAAAATATTGCAATGGTTTCTTACTGTCAAGACCAAATTTACCCTAAACAAAATAAAACACATGGGAGGTCAAATCTTAAAAAAAAAGGTAAAAAAAGAGTAAAAATTCAAATTCAGGGTTAAAATAAGGTTTTTTGGGGTCAAAATGGCAGCAAACCGCCTTTGGTTGTTTGTCAACGTGTAGATCTCGAAAAGTTACATGGATTTAAAAAAAAAGCACCCCGATTGGACAACCGAGCACAAAGTTACGACCTTTTGAAGTTGAGACACTTTGTGACCCAAAACAACCGAAATATTGTAACATTCTTTACTAACTAGTCACGCAATGGCTATCAACTAGTCACGCAATGCTTTATCAGAAATTAGTTACGCAATGCTTTATTAAAAACTAGTCACGTAATGTTCAAAGTCAGTCACGTAATGCCTATCAACTATTCACGTAATAACTTATCAGAAACTAATCACGTAATGTCTTATCAAAAACTAGTCACGCAATGCCCAAAGTCAGTCACGCAATGCCTATCAACTAGTCACGCAATGACTTATCAAAAACTAGTCACACAATATTCAAAGTCAGTCACGCAATGCCTTATCAAAAACCAAGCACAAAGAAGATGGCCATGTCTTGACGGCATCATGGATTTGGCAATGCTAGGTACAAGTTTTGCTGCTTTCAGCATTTCTAATTGGATAAAACTTGAAAACTATTTAACTACCCATATTTTGTTGAGGGAATAAAAACCAAAAATTGCAATACCAAAAATTGCAACCAAACACGCAGCATTTTATTTCATCACAATTACCTGTGCCTCTTGTTGAAGATTAGCCCAGAAATCCAACCTCTCTTGCCGATCAAGGGTCAAATTGTTTTAGTGATAAACTCTAAAATATAAATATGAAAAAAGCCCAAATTAACAGAAAAAATACAGATTAAAGAATAAAAGAAGAAGATAAAAAAGGAAAAAGAAAAAGAAGAATGGAAGATTTCAACCCATAATTTCAGATGATGAAGAAGCAGAGCTAGAAGAAGGAGGAGCGACTTTAGCAAAATGGAGAAGAAGCAGCAGACCTTCAACCCCAAAAACGATGTTTTGCTTTGAATTGTGAGTAATTTTTTTAAAAGATGATGGGTAAAAATGTCCTTAAAGACATTGCAGAGTACAATGTAATGTGATTGCATTGGTTTTGGATTGCAATCACATTACATCCATTGGCTGCAATGTGATTGCATTACAATCTTATATTGCAGTAATCTGTTACAAAACAAACACTGTAATGTAATTTAATTGAGCATATTATAGGGAATGTGACTTTACATCCCTTATACCAAACGCAACCTACTTGAAAGTGGTCTTGCAAGCTAGTTTGAAGGGAGAGAAACTCTCTCTTTCTAGAGTAGGTTCGGCCAGAGCTGGAACAACATGAGGGAGGTGTTTTTTGAGGATTTTGATGGGAGAATATGAAAGAGGATGGTTGAAAACCTTGGAAATGAGCTCAAGAACACTATATTTAGAGTTCAAATAAGTGAGATATAAAGAAAACAAGGAGAACAATGGAGAATACCAAATGACAGGCTTGGGGGAGAGGTGAAGAAGAAAGAAAGAAAGTAGGGTTTTTATACCTAGGGTGTATTAAGGGTCTTGATAAATAACCCTTTTGCCTTTAAGGGCTATTTTACACATTTTTACACTAGGAAATGTCCACTGTGATTTTCTTTATGCCACTGATGACTAAAGTTTCAAAAATCTATGAAAAGTTATAAATTCTACTTTTGGATGCATAATTACCATTTTACCCTTAGTATGAAAATTACTTCTTTTCCTCCATCAATCTCTCTATTTTTTTTATTCCTTTGCTTTTCTAACTTAAATAAGCTTTAATAATATGTGAAAATTTAATCCTAGAAGTCCATCAAGGATTATCTTAAATATGTTTAAATTTATTATTTTGCCCTTTTGGTCAAATGATCATTTTACCTCTATAAGAAAAATTAAGGTTTCAGTGATTTGGTTCAGCAGGTTAGTTTTCCTTGTAGACTAAATTCAAGCTTTTCAATGGACATGCTTAGCTATTTCTTTCTATCTCATGGTATGCTCAGGTTCAGCTGAGTGGGTGTACCTATTCTCCTTATTTACTGCTCAAGCTCTCCCATGGAGTCAACTCTATTTTTTTTTTTTTTTTGCAGAATGCAGAGCGAATCTGTCTGAATTTTCACCTGTGATGTTTGAATTGCGCAGAAGTCTAGAGTTAGTGTGCCCAGAGAGTTCATAGTTTGTGGTAGCCAAACCTGATTTTGGTAGTAGGTAGTAAAAAGTTATCAGCTAGGTATTATTTGATATTGTTCGGTAACATTAAAGCTATGATCACTTGGACAAACATGTCAAATCCTTTAGTTGTATTCCCCAGCTGTTAACTTCTATTTCGATTTTGGATGTTCTTTCATCAGTTTCACTTGCTTGCTGCTTACAGTAATTGCTCAATAACAAAGTTGATGGTGTTGTTGAATTTTTTGGTTTGTATGTGTAATGTTTTTGTGCCCTAGAGCTTTTGTCATGAGTGGTCTTTCTCAAGCATATTGAAATTCTCAAACTTTTACTAGTTTGAAAATTTTAATAATTGGTATATTATGTGTGCCCCTCCTGTATTAAACAGCGCAAATCATGTTAGCCTGTGTTGGAAAGTTTAGCAGATGATTAGTTGTCTTATATTTCCTCTAGTTGTCCTTATTGACCCAATGAAACAGAGTAATGCAGCCAATTCTTTTTGCTCATCAAAGTTGTGATTGAAAGTTTTTTTTTTCTTTTCTGATTCTGTTCATTTGCATTGCATTATAGCTGCTTCTATTTAAGAAATTCATTACCTTTTTCTGTCTACTTTTTTTCCTCTTTCATCCTTTTCAGGCAGAGCTTTACAGAGTTAAAAAGGCATTTGACAAGGCAGAACCTTTGTATTTAGAGGCCATCAACATACTAGAGGAGGCATTTGGCTCTGAAGATATACGGTATCTAGTGTGATTACATTGTGAACTATGACATTATTCGTATATCATAAGGATCAGATCTCTGGTACATTCATTTTGCACAGTTGTCTTTCAAATGATATTTTAGATTTCATTAAGATGGCATATTTAGGTGCATTTGCAAACTTATATAACTTTATAATAATTATTCATGTTTCTGATGCCATACAACATACAGCATCTTCATTTCTTTAAGTGTTATAACTGCCAATTCTGGTTAGGATTTGATGCAGAAGAAACTAAAGCTAATTCAAAGTAGGTTTCAAGGAGAAGACTAAGATTTGGTAATTCGATTACCTTCTTACTTTGGTGTCAGGTCTAGTTTGTGTTAAGAAAGTAATTCGCATTGAGAAATTATCATGAGGAAAGAAGGAATCGGCAGGATAAGAGAAAAGCATAGAAGAGATGAGAGATTGAGAATCCTAGGAACTTAGTTTCAGTAATCATTCAAATAGGTAACTTCAGCTCAGCTCCATGCATTTTGCTTGTTTTAGTGGAAGAAAGAGATTGTTGTTTTGATTATTAAATTCTCATTGAAATTGGTCTTATGTTAGAGAAGACCTTAAATGTTTAGAAATTGATGTCCTAACTCAATTCCCGATATTAGAAAACATTGAATATGGACCAAGTAAAACCAATTTAAAAGTTTAAGATGCTACAGCCTATTAATGCTACAGCCTTCAGCGAATGGTGCTAGCAGCAATGTTTAGTATTGGGCAACAGTATCTTGCCTATTTTTCCAATTATTAAGGAAAATATTATCGATAGGGAACACTAACATTTAGAAGAATCAAGCTAAAGGAGTAAAGGAAACCCTAGGAATTAAAAAATGCTCCTATTTTGTTCAAAATTTTTATACTGTTGATGGTTATTAATGGAGATGATCTTTGTCCAAACATGAAATCTATTTGGAATTTATCTCCTTAAGGAAATAGGTAATTGGTGTTTTGTTGACGTAGTGCATTTTCCAATTTATGATTCAAAAAGGTAGATGTACCAGAAGACAGATACTGCACACACAAATAAACATTCATTGCTGTTATTAACACAGTTATAAGTTCTTCCATTGTACCTTATTAGTTATAAATTCTTCAATTGACATCCTTCAACTAGCATGTGTAAGGTTTTGCTATGTCTATGTTCAGTGACTTTGATTTGATTGTCTGGGTGCTAGCAATTACCTACTTAATATTTTTTATTTATATTTGCTCATTAAACTCCATTATCGTAATAATACAGTGTAGGAGTTGCCTTGCACAACCTGGGACAGTTCTATCTTGTCCAGAGAAAACTGGAAGAATCTCAGATGTGCTATGAGGTAATTGAATATGGTTAGAGGAGCATTAACTTAGAGATTTTTTTTTTTTTGATAATCGATATTTCTGTCTGTACCAGTTTCCCTCTAGTGGATTGTACAAGTAGTTTTAATCATATATTCCGTTGTTGGAGGTGCCTCTTTTTTTCATTTTTAAAGAATTCTTTTGCATTGTTAAAGACATGTAACTATTGCATTGGTATGATGATATCTGCACCAATATCCTATTAACTTGTTTATGAATGAAATTTTGGGTAGCTAGTTGGGTATACATAGGATGTTTGGTGGAGAAAACTTTTCTTTCTTTTTCACGTTGCTTTCACTATGTCATTACTTTTTGTCACAAAGACTGCTTATATGAGTAATGAAACATGTCATTAAGAGAACACACGAAGAAGGTAATGAATGACTATGGAATTCAGAATTTTCAACCCATATGGGAGTAGTTAAAGGTTGCAGTCTTAAACAACTCTGGTGTGAGACACCAGAAAGGAGAAACTGAAGTTACCAGTAACTTTTTCTACAAAAATTGATCAAAAATAGTATCAAAGCTTAGTTAGTGTCTAGTGTGTTAAGCTGAGGATTACAAAGTTCAGTGATGTTCCAGATGTGGAAATGTTATTTAACTTGATAAAAAACACATTTCGTACTATGGTAGAGGCTGTTGGTTGCATCAATGCACAAGCTTTCTTAACCTTCTAGTCCTTAGGCTTTGGTATTCTTTACTTCATCTATAGAATTATTAGTCTTTAAATACTGATATTATTATTCCTTATAATTTTGTTCCTTTCAACTGTTGCTAGTTGTTTGTTATTTGTAGTTTGCATCTAGCAAGTAGACAAGGTTTTAACTGGAAGACTGAGGTTATATTGTAATGAGACAGCTCCTTAGTTGTTATTAGTGGAGAACTTGGGTAGTTTGCTGCACCGTAAGAATGATTGAATAGCATGTCACTGCTCTGATTATTATGTCATCTGGATTTCAGACAATCGCAGTATTATGACATTTAAATAACCACTCATTTTCAGTTAAACTTAAAAATTGGCAATAGCTAGTCTTTTTCTAGTGCCCCTGCTTCATTATTTGTCCCCAAATCAAAGTATTGTATGTTCTCCCTTGGTTGGGAAAGGGGATGTCTAGTTGAGCATCTAATTATATTTTAACTTGTAACTCATACCTTTTTTTTTAATTTTATTATTATTTTTATATCCTTGTTTTAAACGTGAAGTATTTAATTCTAAATATTCCAGCTATCCTTTGATAGATTAAATTTCTAAATGCTTCCCTACTTTTACACTTGCCTAAACATGTAGAAATGCTATTTATTTCATGTCTATTGGGATTTTAGTCAATTTTAGCTTCATTAACAATTTGTTTGTATTTGGCTCAAAATTCTATGGTGCATTACAGTAGATTTTAACTTAATTGAATTCATTAGCATTTTTCTTCTATGTTAGACGTATGTTGAAGTTGATTTACCAATAATATTTTTCTACTAATAGTTTCTGACAACTTGATCTAACATGTTTTTTTGTCTTTGTTTTGTTTTTTTTTTTTGGATAATTCCTTGAACAGCGTGCTTTAAAGGTATGAATCAGATATTGACATAGTTATTTTTTCATGTAGATATGTATATGCATTACGAACAGAGACACATATAGGATTAGAAAAAAGTTTCTTTTTAGTGTTTTCAACTTAAATGAACTTTGTAACTCAAAATTGACATTTGTTTCCTTTTCTCAATCATTTCTTTGGCATGACTAAAACTATACTACATAATGGTTCAGATCAAGGGACGTGTTTTGGGACATAGCAACATAGATTATGCAGATACAATGTATCACCTTGGCACGGTAATTTGTCAAATCTCCATATTATTTTAGTATCCTATTTTTGTTGCTACTGCCCCTTGGATTATTAATCATTTCTTTTTCTTGTGTTCTGCTCATTTTACTTTTCAATTATAATAGAAATCAATTATCACATCAATATAACCACATGAAACGTAGCTTCACTACTATGCCCCTCAGCACATATATGGATATCAATTGTCACATAAATTTATTCATGTGACATGTAGCTCTGCTATCATTCCCCTCAGTCACATTAATATCTATGTCAAGACATAATCAATTCCTTATCTAGCCTCTAGACATTTAAATCATCAATCAAGTCAAATCCCATCATATACTAATTCTCTATATAATGCATGCAAACTCACACTATGCACAAAGCAACATATACTCAATTTCACAAAGTATATGGAATGGCAACATATTCAATTATGCTCGGGCAATACACTACATAAAAGTTTGTTCCTTATGTAGTTATTTATAAAACATGTATATCTATGTGCCTTTCACATTTCACAGTAAATCAAAATTCTAGGCACATTTCGACAAATCAATAATCATGTATTTCCATGAAAATTGTTTAATGCAAGCCCACTCACCTAGTGTGCCACCAACCACAATTTAGAATCACCTAGCTCAGCTCCTCTAGCTATCAATTTTCGGAGCTTCAGTGCGACTTTAGGCAACAAATTATACCGTTAATTTCAAGCATTCCTTAATCTTCAACAAGTCCTTTCACAACCAAAATTTCATTATCAATTATGTGATTTCACTTAAACATGATCAATTTCGAAACTAGTTGAATGAACCTCATCTTCCACCATTTTACAATTAATCTTTCAATTTCAGTACATAACATCGACAACACAATCTAATACACCATTGTCCAGCCTCAACAACACAATTTCAAAAATACAATTCAACTGGTCCTTACCTTAATGAACCATGGAAATTAACTAACCAAGACTCCTAACTTATGGAGCTTGTACAAGTTGCAAGCTTATAAACAAAGATTTTAGACTGATTAAATTGAAGACGACAGCCCAATAAACTCAAATCTCACCTAAACTCCACTTACCATTATACCAACCAAGTCTAAAATATATTATTTTTATATTTTATATTTTATTTATAATTAATTATGAGGAAACTTGTGGCTAACTTGCTTGGTGAAGAAAATTACTTGAAAGTCAAGTGTGAAGGTCTAGGCTTGGAGGGGGAATTATTTGAAGGTTAATGTAGGAGAAGGCTTAGCTTGAAGCACAAGGGAGTTCGTTCATTTTTAATTTCTCATGGCTTCCTTGTCACCCGAGGATGTCAATGTGGTAGGAAGAAAGAACATGGTGAGAACTAAGTCTTGGAGGAGTGAAAAGAATTTTCTTTTTTTTGATACTTGCCGGAGAATGGAAGAAAGGAAAATGGCTTTTAGAAGTATTGGAAGAATAAACAAAAGGATTGGACAGAACATGTTACATGATCCACTTGTCTTTGGAGGAATGAAAAGGAATATGCAATAAACGCTTTAAGAACCCTTGCGTGGCATGCAAGATATGTGCCACATTATTTTATTGCTTTTTCTATTAATGGGCTAGAACAATGTGGCATGCAAGAAGCATGCCGTATTATTTTATTATTTTTCTATTAATGGGCTAATTGCCCATTAACCCTTGCATCTTTCTTCTTTTCTTATTAGTTTGTCTTCTTTTGTTCTCTTCAGTTAGGTGCCTCATTATTTTCTTTTCTTCTTGCTATTTACCTTAGTAATTCCATTGTTTTGCAATATAATCCTTAAATCTTTTCTTGATTTTGCTATTTAGTCTTTTTTTAATTCCTTTGTTTGCAATGCAAACCTTCATTATTTCAATTTAATCCTCCCATGATGCAATTTAGTCCTCCATTGTTGTATTACTTTTCCTTATTTTAGCAATTTCATTCTCCTTACATTCAATAACATTAATCTTTTATGCAGTTGCATCATTTTTCTTGCAATTGCATCATTCTTCCTTCCATGCCATCTCCATTCTTTATTTTCTATTCTCTCATTTTTTTCAATTTAGTATGCCAACAGTGAGATTTGAAGTAATTGACTCTTAAAACATCATTTTCCTTATTCTCTTATTTTCTCCTTTCTCTCATTTTATTTTTGAGCTCACCAAGATGGTTTTCCAATTTAATTAACCGTATCAAGAAATTCAGGTTTTCACATTCTCCCCCACTTATAAAATTTTGGTTCCCGAATTTAAGCCAATTGTAACTGTCCTCAATTTCCAGAATAATTATGGTTACCTTGCCTCAACTTATCAAATCGATTGTCACTTACATGATTATGGCATAACACTTTCACTGAGGCTGGTTTACTTAGACCCAAAATTCCTTGACTTGTCTGCTCAAGACTTCATTATTTAATGTAGTTTAAAGACATAACATGATTTGCACTTGGCTATCGTTGCCTGTTTGATCTCATAGCTATTTTGTCACGATCGATGTAGGCGGAATAGCAGGTGTCCACTACAACAGTTCCTGTTTACCACCATACCTGCTCGGTGACAATAGATGACATCCATTGGGGCATCTACGGGCGGAACAACAGCACCGTCCCTGTTATCCCCTGAAAAGAATTCCCATTGCAAGCAAGAACTATTCAATAAACGTACAAAGTAATCCGTCAATTACCTCAAATTCATTTGCCTAATCCATAAATCTCAAGTCACTACTCGCATTGTACAAAACTACCATGAAATCATGTAGTCTTATCACAGTAGAAATCTTTCTTGTGTATTAAGTTAACAAGGTCATCTTAGCCAAACATACTTGCATATCCCCAAATGTATCAAGCTATCTCATTACTTCTGACCCAACATGGTCGTCCCGTACAAGGACATACTCACATGCCTTAGGGTACTTGTTCTAAATCAGCCTTCTCAAAATATTGTTGGTTGACTACATCTCTCAACCTTTATGTGCCATATAGGCTAAAGTCTCCCATTAGAAAGAGTAGTACTTTTTAGTTATGCATTGCCTTAACAAATCTCAAACTTATTTAGGCTGAAGTCTCCCATCAGAAGTAGTACTTTACAGTTATGCATTGTCCTAACAAATCTCAAACTTTTATCAATTGGAAACTAACTTCATGGCTTGTTGCTAACGATTTACTATCATGATGGTCCAACTACCATCTTACTCCATGTTGAGCAATTTCTCTCTTCACAACCACCTATCATTTAGCTAATTGTGAGGTTAAAATATTCAAAATTTTCTAAGACACTCCCAAGTTACTAGTGCCAATGTCCATAATCCTCTAGTAGGTCGCATTCCCATGGTGCATTACATGTACCCTTAACGAATGGATCAATATTGTTACTAACATATTGGAAACAAATATTGCGTACATATTCATAGATGTTTCGGCTCTAGCAGACCTAGTAGTCCTGTTTTATCTACCATGGCCCTTAGCCACAGGGTACGTGATCCTATTAACGTTTCGTTAGGAGCGTTGTACTCCAAAATCTTTCTAACAGTGGCTCATGTCTTAGGTGGCATTCTTCCCTAGACAAGAGTAGACACTGATCAATTTCCCTTACAATTCATACTCAATCACTAGTTAAGGGTAGGTTTCTAAACAACATGAGATTCCTCGTAGCCTCCTGCTTGTGGGTTGCCACGTGGAACACAAACCACAAACAAGACTCTACACAAGACCCCAACTCTCCGTTGTACAGATAACACCCCTAGGACTCATCTAAACCTAGGGCTCTTAACATGGCGTTGAACTGTCACCATATGTTTTAAAAGGGAGAGAGATTTGCTTGGTGCAAAAGCTAGTTGGTAGCATTGAAGTTCTTTTATATGTTACCTTTGAGCAAGAAGCATTGTCTAATTTTAGACAAAAATTTAAAAAATAGTGTCTTTGTCATTTGCACCTTTTTTTTTTTAATTTTGTTTAATTTCTTTATGTCGGCACAATTTAGAGTTTGTCAACCTTATATAAATAGGTACTTTTTATCAGACTTTTGAGGTAGCTTTTGACACTTGAGATGTTTTCATTTAAGACATGAATATAGAAACTTGAGTTTTGTGACTTTGGCAATTGATTTTCTGATATATTAGGTGTTGGGTTTGAGATTATTGATGCTAGATCAATCTTCTAATTTTTTTCTTGAACAATGATTCTAACCTGTAATTTGAATTTGAAATATGTTTTGTTTGTTCACACTGCAATTGTACCAGGCAAGAATGTATTATAGTGATGCCCTAGCGCTACAATAGACATTACAATAATCTACTCAGCTTCTTTGTTTTACTCTTTGTCTTGGTCTCTGTTCTAAATAATGTACTTTATTTTCATGTTAGAGTGACTTGTAGTTTAACTGCAGGTACTATATCTCCAAGAAAAAGTAACGGACTCTGAGGTCCTTATTCTGGATTCCATCAGAATATTAGAGGTGCATTACTTTTTCGGTCAAAATTAGTGTCAAATGGGTGTTATGGTATTGTATTTGGTGTTTCCAGATCTTATTAATGTTTTAAAATATCCAGGAAGGTGGTCAAGGGGAGTCAATAGCATGCATCAGGAGATTACGGTACCTGGCTCAGGTTGCAATTCATGTCCTTTCTGTAGCGTTTTTGGTATAATTTGAATAGTATTTTTTCCCCATTACTAGATGATTGTAACAACAATGCCAAGGGAACAGCCCTAGATTTTATAGGAGTTTTACCTGGTTAGACTAATGAAAAAGACTCCATTATACTCATTTTGCGGATCTCTTGAGGTGAAATGGGAGTTTATTATCATGGCACTTGCTTCTTAGTTCTGATTGTAGTTTTCTAGTGGCTCTTGGTCATGTAAGGCAGCCAAAGGGAGGCCATTGTTTGAAAATTTGACGGTAGTTCACTTCCTTTTGTCAATTTAAAATTCCACCTACTAAACTAAACACTTGGAGAAACAAGATTTCTTTGCTTGTTAAGCTAGTTATGGGATTTAGACAGCCATAAAAGTTTTAGTTGAATTGTCACGACCTTATATCAGGCCCACCTATATGCAGTTTTAATGCTCATCCTTTATGGCTTTTCCTCTTATGTGAAATGTCTATTCATCTGTTTGTTGACTATGTAAAAAATCCTCACTTTTTAAGATATCTGTAACGAACGTATACAAGTTGAGTGATTTGTTTGGGAATGGAAATTATAGTACTCCCTTTATCCCATTGAAGTTGGCATATATGGAAAACGATAAAAATTGAGTCTACACCTTAAGAAAATGTAAAATTTTATGTACAACTTATTACTTACTTTAACATTCAATGCTGAGAGACTCTAGTGTATAATTTTTCATACAAGATGGTGCACCTGCTTGAATGTTTAGTTCATTTGATAATCTATGCTCCATTTTTTTAAACACATGTTGTACCGATTTTTTCCTGTTTGTGGCATTGTACCTAATTTTTCATTTACCTGTTATCTGGTTACTGTGCTTCGTTGCCTTCCATCTGTATGACCTGATGCAGGAGCACTCCGGAAGTCATCTATATTAGTAATTTTATATTTTTTCTGTTTTACCTTTTGTTTATAATTTTGTAATTATTTTTATTTTATTAAGTGTTCATTTGACTAGCATGTGATCTTTTAATGAGTTTGAATGGATAGGATTAGATGGAATTTATTTCTGATCCCAAGGGCTAGGATTAAAAGGTGCCATAACCTAGTATAAATAACTTTTTAGACTCATTTGGCAAGCTGTAGTATACTTAGATATTTTTTGTTAGTGGTTCTACAACCTGAAACTCTAGTTTTTCTTGTTCTAACTTCATTTTTACATCTTAGCCTTTATTCTGGTTTTCTTAACTTTTTTTATTTTCTTTTTATTTATACTCCCATACTACATCATGATCACTTACATTGTTAATGTTTTTTTCTAGATGTATATAAAATCCAATCGTACTGCCGAAGCTGAAAATGTACAGAGAAAGATCCTTCATATTGTGGAATTATCTAAGGTTTAATTTTTTCTCTTTGCCTCATATATGTACATGTATATATATGTGCTTAATTGCTATTATACATATGTTTGTAGGTATGTGTAGGTGTTGGTGAATCTGGTTGTGAAATTCTTACCCTCTCAAGAGTTTTTTATTATATCTTTTCAAGCAAATTTTGTTTGAAGTTGAAATTATATAGACTTACATAACCTTTTTGTATCTTGTGAAGAAACTCCTATTATCCTACTTGTTGATTTTAGAAGCGCTCTTATGGTCTGTTTATCAGCTTCTCCTACACAATTTGTTTCTTGAGGAAAGAATGTCTTGTTTCTATTTGGAAGATTTTGGAAATAGCTTCCCAAGACAAATCATTTTCCACTTTCATTTCCCATTTCTTCTGGTTGATGAATTGTCTACTGAAACTATTGAGCAATATCTAGGGAAGATTTAATGATGATTTTTTAAATGCTTGTTGTGGTTAATCACGCCTGACCTTTCCACTAACAGTGTGCTTGGATAGATAGGAGAGAGGAGAAAAGAAGAATTTTAGGAGAAAATGAAGTGACTTGAAGTGAAATTGAATCAATTCAACATCTCTTGTTGTTTGGATGGTAAAGGAGTGGAGTTATGATAGTACAATTTTTTGACCCAGGTTCTATTGAACTTAAATGATATATTTGTAAAAATTATATTGACTTAAATTAGTGAGTTTTCCTTTCTCTCCAAATTTCACAGCTTTCTGAGACGAGATAAAAAGTGGTTAAAGTATAAGCAATAATCTCGCTTTTCTTTTGTTCACTTCTCTCTGGAATTGGGTATTCAAACATGTAAAAATTTTATCATATCTCTCCATTTTACTTCTCTTCTGCCCACTACTCTCAATCCAAATACATTGTGAATAATCTCAATGTCATTCCTCTGTTAGCCATATGGCAGTGTGATTTAGGACTGATATTGAGTAATCACTGTGTCGCTTTTTGGAGGTATTAAGTCAAGAAAATGTCTAAGGCTTTGTAATTACGGTAGAAAGATAGGTTGGTTAGAGGTTATAAAGGACCTTTTTTTTTAAACTGGGATTGAACTTTGAAGGAAAATGATGTGGAGATGTCCACTAAAAATGGGTTGTTTTTGAAGAACTCAGAATCCTGTGTCATATGGACTGCATGAGAAGTATGGTTCTCTCACAGGAATAGACTATTGGTTTGTGCTTTTCACCAATCTTTGGGGCCAGGAGGTGGCAGGAAGAGATTGTTTGCACACTTCCACTTTCCAGAAGTGTAAAGTGTGAGATGAGCTCTCCTTTTGGGGCTTTATCTTTTGTTGGAGTTATGTTGACTTAAATTTTTACTGGAAGCAAGTAAGGAATTCATGTGCCCCCTCAAAGGTGGCTTTTTTTTTCTCTTTGGACTGTCATGATTGTGAAGATTTCATGGCTGGTAATTTTGTTAGGAGGAAGAAATTCTTTGCTTATTGGTTTTGCATAGGCAGACAGATTGAAAAAAGTTTTCATATGAATAGCAAGAGAATTATTGTTCCCTCACTGTCATAGACTACCTATCTGTCCTTTATATTGGGCTAGTCAAGTAGGTTGGTAGGATGGGATTCTGTGCACTCCTTCTAGAAGTAGAAAGTGTGATAAAACCAGTAGTATCAAGGAGTATGCCTACAAACACCTAGGCACTAATGTGCTGCACAAATAAAGCATCTAGCACCCCTTTGTGCAAGGTATCTTTGATGAGTTGCATGCCTTTTGCACCTAGGTGGCTTTTTCTGAGGCAAAAAGGCAAATAAGAAGTCATCCCGCCTCAAATGTCCCTTTGGTTTCTTTAGTTTGTAATTTCTTCATTAGCTATCTTTTAATAGTCAGAAAAGGGAAATATAGCTCTCTTTATAAGAATAAGCATTGGATTGTAAAGTCCATGCACAATTCTTTTTGTTGAGAAAAGCAAAAAACAAGTGTAAGTTTTTCTTTCATTTTTTCTGTATTAACTGTCTGACCGAAGAAAATCATGCCAAACCATGGATGCCATGTGCACAAAAACTTCCACAATCTTATTTCAGATTTAGAAGTTTCATGCATTGGACACGTCTTCACCCCTAATCGCAACCTGCTAACATTGTTATTAACGATGCTTGATCCTTTAAAAATTAGTTCCTTGCATCACTTGGGTTAGTGACCTTTTTGCACTTTGTACCTCAGGCACTGTAAGGGTACTAGAGCCTAGAGTGTCCCTCGCACCTTTGACAACTTCAAGTGAAACCTCTTTTTTTTTTTTTTCCTTTTTATTTGGTCCAATGGGCTTTGCAAGGACACTTACTTTAGACCTATTTTGCTCATTTTGGCACTTTAATCAGGTCATATATTCTCCTCTCTCTCTCTGAAGAGTTGATAATCTCTAACAGCAGTTTCTCTTTGCAGCACTCATTTTGCTGTTTGGAGTTTTACCCTGCTAACAAGTGTTAATGAACTTGTACCAACATGATACTGAGGTTCACTACTATATAATTTCTATAGCAGAGCACTCAAGTTAGATCTCCTACTTTATTACTTAACTCTGTAAATAGGGAGTTGAATGTGTGCATTTGGAAAAACTGTGATAGGAGCAGTCATACAAAAATATTATTATGACATTATTTAAATCCCAGTCACATGGTGAAGAACACGTTACGTGCTAAAGTTTCTACTAAGATTCTTATGAAATATGATTTAGAATTTTTTACTCCCAACAATTGCCAGAAGTCCCAAAATGCCTTCAGTATCCCATTGCTAGCGTCTTGAATTATTACTATTTGCTTTAGTCATTACCCCTTTTTTTTATTTTTTTCCCACAGGGATGGAACTCATTGGACACGGTAATTGCTGCAGAAAGGTTGGCGTTAACATTACAATCATCTGGGAGCTTAAAAGAAGCACAGGAACTTCTTGAAAGGTGGGTGATTTTGGTATTTATTCAACATTATGATTGTCTGTGGTTCTAGATTTTATAGTTTCCCTGCAATTTTCGTTGTAGGTGTCTTGATGCGCGGAAAACATTACTTCCTGAAGATCACCTCCAGGTATGGTGTTTTGATGCATACAGATAAGTATTATAAAGAAAATAGATTTGATATTATTTTGATGACTTTTTATGATTCAAGAAAGCATTTTCATTGTATGCTGGAATTCTAACAAAATTGATTACTAATTCCATAAAAAATTGGAATAAATCACCAAATTGAGGATTCTTATGCTTTTCAAGGTTTAGAGATTTCAAAGTAATTATCACTGTATGGTTTGTAGAGTTACAAAATAATGAATAGTTGCTTGTTTTCAACTTAAAATTAAGACCTTTTCTATGTTGATAAAAGATGCATATTTATTTTTTCTCAATCAAAGATGTAGATTTTATTAATTATCTTGAAACTGATACAATATCTTGGCATAGCCAAGTAATAAGGAAGACAGAACCCCAGCAGTAGTCTGTCATCTCACAACATGCCTAATGATCGCATCATATAAATCCAAATAACCACATTACAGGGGACCATAGTGAGAACAGGATATCCAATATTGATCCTTCGCACATAAGCACATAAACAGACTTTACAGTAGATGAAATAGACATTAAAATCAAAAGCATACACTTGCTAACAAGTAAAACCATTCCCTAGTAAGCACTTCATACCCATGAACC
Source organism: Theobroma cacao (assembly GCF_053813885.1). Lineage (NCBI taxonomy): Eukaryota > Viridiplantae > Streptophyta > Magnoliopsida > Malvales > Malvaceae > Theobroma > Theobroma cacao. Next base: position 3,830,831 of record NC_142642.1, read on the forward strand.
AATATCACACCAGGAGTATCACACTCCACACCTACAGCACATAACGCCATCATTTAACAAGGCTACCCAGAAATCTTATACTCCTGCAACTGGAAGCACTCCGAGGCACAACCATCGACCCCAAACATCAACCATTACACAAATAACGCCAAAAAATGGCCCTGCACACTCTACACACCGAGCACATCATAATAACACTATTATCAACAGATATCAAACCAAGGAGCCATACCAACACAGAACTCAAAGTATCACCACCGTGCATAAAACATTTCATCTCTGTCCACACCAAACCTAGCCAAAGCATCTGCCATGGAATTTGCCTTCCAAAGGATATGATGGAAAGAAAAGTCACCTATAACATTACAAAGTCCATCCATTTCATTGAAGGTTTTCCATAGGTTCCATGGCCTGAAACTACTTTCCTTTAGCCAAGACAAAGCTAGTTTTGAATCTGACTCAATAATAAGCTTGTTGGAGCCCACCCAAGCTGTAGATGCAAAGAGTTTAACAACATAAAAAATAACCATGAGTTCTGTGTAATTCAAGTCTTGTATTCACAATCGGCCACAAAACACGCCTTGTGCTTGGCCATTGGAGTCTCTAAGCACACCGGCGCACCCCTCCAGATCTGGTTTACCATGGATGGAGCCATGAACATTGAATTTAAGATCTAAAGATTGTTATTTTGGCAATTTAATTAACTTTTTGTTCTATTTCCGGTGTCAGTCATCTTGCATGTTGGAAAGAATATTTTGTAATCGAGGATAAACCAATGTAAAAAAAAAAAAAAACTTCACCAAATAAATCCTCTTTTAAATTTTTATTTATGATACACATCTGTTTTTTGCTAAATTAGCACTAAAATTGAACTTTAAAAGTATGTCTTTATTGAGTGTGTTTTGTAAACATGTTTCATATAAAAATGTGAGCCAAATTCATCAAAGCATGTTTTCTTTCATGTTTTTAACACCGGAAGAGTTTGGTATATAACTTTAAAAAGTTGGATGCACCTGAGCATTTGGCTCATTGGTTGGTGCATTATCCCCCTGCCTAAAGAGTAGGGGTCGAATCCCCTCTCCCCCAATTATTAAAAAAAAAAAACTTTAAAAAGGTGGATGGCTTTGGCGAAAAAATAATTGTACTTGGATGCGTGTTATCATTGACTCAAATGTTCTGTGCATAAGTTCATGATTGCCTCTTTCCACTTTTATGTTTGATGCTCTGCTTTCTATGATATTTAAAAATTTTATGAGTAATTGGAAGGCTCCCATGGTGTTTAATGTTGTTCATGAGAAAAGCTTCAATGTTTGGATATATTCACTAACTTTATTGTTTTTGCACTTAATGGGTCCCAACATTCTTATAAATTTTAAAATATTCAATAATCTCTTTTGAATTGGTCTTTGAACGAGACAAACATTGGCAACAAAATTGAAGTATAAAGAGAATTTTACTTCTATCCTATTTTATGTAAATTAAAGCAGAATTGCTTTCCTTCTCTATGGACAGATCGGAGCCAACATGCTTCATATTGCTAGGGTGGTAATTAATTCCAATCAACATAGGAGGATGCGTGTTTCTGATGCAATTGCTGAGCTTGACAAGGCAAAAGGTCTTTTAAACAATTCAATGAGGTTAGTACTGTTTCATCACATCTAATGATCCTTGTTAAAAAAGCTTAAGCACTGTCCAACGAACATTAACAGGAAAGGAGAAAGAAGCTAAAACTAACTTGACTAAGGATATAGTCTCCAATGGAGCAAAGTGATAATGTAATCCTTGTAGCTGAACAGTTTAGTGGGAAAATTCATTGTTGTTTACATGTGTTGACTGTTAGGAATGCATGTTGTCCTTTCCTACCTCTACTTGTTTCTTTACAGATACTTTTTCTCACAGATGACTACCCAATTACTAATGACTGAAAATCAATCTGCTTTGGTGAATGATCTTTACCTAGGGTTTGAGGTGCTGCCATAACTAGTCAATTACTACTACATTCTACACTTATACTTGTCAGATGCCACATAAGCAGACTGGGTTAACGGTGTTTAAGGTTGGACTAAAATGATACATCATTTGAAAGTTCAGGGTGCAAACTGTACATTTTTTTTTTGTTCAGGTACCAATTTATAGTTAAATTTCCAAATTTTTATTAAATGTGGGTGCACCCGTGCATTTGTATGTCTCTGATTGCATGCATGTCTGTTGGTAACTGGTTGAGTTGGTTGCTGGCCCTCTAGAGTGTTGTGACTGGGAAAGCAGATTAATATGCTCGATGCTGGATCTTTGGGAACAAAAAGAGCTGGATTTTGGAAGGACTAGAAATCCAGAAATCCTGTAAAAAACGAGCAAGATGGTGTTGTTAAGAACATTTTGTTTGATTGGCTGTCTATTCTATTGTCCCTTTTGAGGTCTTTGAGCTGATTTATGGGCCTCTTTCATGTTTCCTCTTTTTGTGTCATCATGCCTGCATTTTGTCCTTAAGTTCATTACCAGATAAATAAAAGAGAGTGCTCCAGAACCTATGTTCTGCCACTTTTTATTCTTCCATTTAGTTGATGATATAGTTAGGATCAAATATTTTTCTTTGACATAGGTTAATTTGTTATTTCTATACTAATAATTTATTTGCTGGTGTTCTCTTTATATCATAGATTCTTACAAATAAGTCTTGCTCATTTCTTTTTACATGATAGAATAGCATGGCAAGTTACTACTAAATTGAAAAGACAAGAACGCAAGAAGCAAAGTTATGGAGTTTCTGGAAAAACTGGGAGGGATGGCCATGCAGCACTGATCATACTGGTTAGTTCCTTCGTACATACATTAGTTGTGCACTTCTTTTCGTGTGACTGTATAAGATTCTGCTGACTGTAGAGAGTCAAAAAAGTCAACTTTCTTTTCTCCCATGGAATAATTACTTGTCAAGTTGAATATTTTGGGACAGAGGGAGTATGATATAATATGATATTGTTTACCATTTGGTCAAATATCATAGTCTCTTTAATGAGCTTGGATTCTTAGATTGATAATAACCAGAATAAGGTAATAGTAATAGAATAATGTTTTCCCAGCCTTTATCCTTATTTATACTTCAGGTCTTGTATCTTGTTTCTCCTTCACTAACAATGTAATACCTGTTAAAAGGTTGTTTTTGCTGATTGTTGGATTTACATATTTGTTATGATCTACATAGAGGTGGCGAAATTTGATCCGAACCCAAAAGCCAGTCCAAACTAGCAAGAAACTGAAACTGAGGCAAACCAAGCTGACTCAAACAGTCAAAAACACAAATCTCATAGATATCCAAACTCAAAATGTTCGGGCTTAAATGAATGCGAACCTAAAAGGACCCAAAATTGATATAACTTGTATTAGAAACTATTTAAATCCAGTGCAACCTGAAACCAATCCAACCCAAAAATCCTCATAACCTGAATTCATTACCTGAAATGACCTGATCTGTTGCTAGATGACTTTTATAAAATGAAAAAATATCAAATGATAAATATAAAGCCAATTAGCTTAAAATTTTAAATAGAAAATAATTTTTAAAAATTAAAAAAATAAAATTTTAAAATTATATGATCTAATAGATATATTATTTTATATTTAAAAAAGAAAGAGGAAAGACTATTTTTTCCTTTGAATTAAAAAAAAAAGGGTAAAAGAGGTTAGGTTCCTATGCCGGGCAATCTTTTTTAATTTGGCTCCAAAATTCCAAAATTGAAATTATTACTCTATATTAAAGTAATATTGAGGCATTGAAATTAAGCCAAGACATATTAATATTCAAATGGTCAAATGTTGAATTAGACCAATATTTATTACCCTAAACCCATAATGATCCCAAGTCCAAAGTTATTTGAATCCAAAGACAACCCAATTCAAAGCTGCCCATTTGCCACCTCTAAATCTGTTAGTAGACAAAGTTGATTTTGGTTTCTTGCCTGGTCCTAGAAATTAATGATGAACTAGTCATATTAAAACATAAATTGAATTACAAGTCAACGTTGAGCTAGAGATTTAGATGCTAAAGAAATGTTGTTTTTACTTCGGGGACACAATTCTTTTTGGTAGCATGGGAATTTTGCAACATAGAATTAATATTTGTGGTTGTGGTTGCAGTTGCAGTCGCTTGATGCACTAGGGCTTTTGGAGATTAGCCGTCAAGAATTGCAGAAATCAGTGGTTAGTACTAAGCTTATGGTTCTTGGCATCTGCCACATTTTTTTTAGAAATAGTTTAAGATTCATGCAAGTTCTTGCTTCAGTCAGGTTTATATATATATATATATATATATATATATATATATATGCTCAGCTACATATATTTATTTATCACAAACAGTTATTAATTGATGAAGTTTGATATGATAGCATTCAAATCAGTGACTATTACAAGTCTCCAATACTTGCAGTGTCAATTTGCCTGGTCCTTCCTTCACCTGCCTTATCAACAATCATAATCAGTATTTAAAACCTGTCAGCTGGTTGTGAAAATTCCCATGACCGGTATCCTTTTGCTTCTTGTTGAGGCACAGCTTAATTCATAATTTCATCCTTCCCTTGAAAGGAGGCTCCAAGTTTAAATCTCCTCTTCTGCTAATCACTATTTAAATTCTAAAAGGAGAAAAAGCAAAAAGCTACCCTTCTGCATTTGGATTATCTCAGATGAAAACCAGTACTATCATCCTTCTTCAACATTCTTTTGATAATTTTCTTCTTTTTCTTTTCTTTTTTTATTTCAATATTTTGGACAAGTAGATCAGTTGTGTTTCTCTTCACCTAAAGTAATCCTATTTGAAATGATTAATGATATTGAAATAACTCTAGATGTCAATTCTTTTATTCATTCTTTTGTTCTGGATATAGTGAAACAATTGGTAGTTTATGCACAGTTTTTATTCCAAATTGTCCTTCAAATATTCTACTAATTTCATCACAATTCACTAATAATTACTATGATTGTATTGGGATACAGGACAAGTCTTTATCTTCTCCTGAGGCTAAGACTGCACATTTTGAATGCATTTCTGCCTACAAAGAGGTACATTGACTGGAAAATATATTTCTTCATATATATCATTTATTGCTCCTTTTATTTTATTCTCTCTCTCTCTCTCTCTCTCTCTCTCTCTCTCTCTCTCTATCATATATATCTTGTGTGTCGTTTCCTTTGAAATTTCTTCTAGTCATTATTCCCCCCTTAAATTTTCTCACTTATCCTTTTTAATTGAAGGAGAGGATAGAAATGAGGTATAATGATTTTTCTCCCTTTTCAGAAACAATGATGCTTGTCCCCACCTCCCAATGCTTGAATAAGATGTATAAAAAGGTTATTTTACATACATGCTCATGCATCTTTAGATCATTTGTTTATGATATGAATATTGGAATTCTTAACTGTATGTATCAGTATTCATTAATAATTTCTGAAGGAACAAATTGGAGTGCAAATGAATAAACAATAAAGTACTAAAAAGTGAATGATTAAACAAAGATGAGAAAATGTTTACAATTATGTTGTGCATTAGAAGTTTTCTCAATCCAAGTTTGTCATAAACTAGCAAAGGTAATATAAACTTCAAGGTTCAAAATGTAGAAATGTTTTGTTGCTAGGAAACCTGCAAATTATGTCTAACTATCCCTTTTGTACTATATTTTCTTTGTTTTTAATATCGTGCGTTATATATATATATATAGATATCCTGTATTTCTGGAGCACAATTGTTAGCTTTTGATTGCATGTAATATCCTATGCAGCAATGCACCTCATAGCACTTCAAAACCAAGTTAGAGATTAATCTCTTTTACTCCTACATTATGGCTTATATATTTTGATGATGGATTCCTTGACATGGAAATCATAAACTTGAATTACGGATGTCTTTGCAAGGATATTAATTGTTTTAAATTTTGCACAATGCAGTTTGCAACTGAAAGGTCAATCAGGGATTCTCCTGAAGTAAAGGCCGAATATCTTTCTTGTTTGAAGCACCTTTCAAATCTGCTAGACGCTGAAGGGACACAACAATATAGAGGAACAACATCACTAGAGCTGAAGGACGAAATCAAGCGTGTAGAGCTTGATATTTCTTCATACAGGAGGCGCAAAAGCTAAAGCCAGCAGCTTATTTTCATTTAATCATGTTTACCCTCAGAAACACAGTAGGTCTTATTGTTATTGTAAGTACCTGCCATTAACCCTTCTGATATATCAAAAGTTGACGTTTGAGTGGGGTATTCCCCTTTGCTAATTAGGCTTTGTCCCACTTCCTTAGATTGTGCTTATGTGCAAGAGAGTTTTGTTTTTCTGGACACTGAATTACCAAATAAAGTTCTCTTAGTCCTCCTAGGAACCCAACTGCTACCCACCTCTCAACTTCAGGTGGGGTCGAATGCCCTTCTCAATTGAATTGTCCTATTCAATTCTGACAGCAGAGCAAAGGCCCAAATTGGATCACGAGTAAGTTAGATTTACATTACATACAGCATTTCTCTTAAGAGGAAGTTGGGTAACTAGGAAGGAAAACAACTAGTACCAGCTTTCATTCCTACTCAGTCCATTTGCTGCTGTCCTTTCTGGGAACTTTCCCATGGATAGGAAAAAGAAGAGAAGCAGCTCCGATGGATTAGCACAGGTAAAAGCTGCTGCATGGGCATGGTACCAGCATGGTTCTGGCTCGGAGGGGAAGCCCATCCGAGAATTTGACATCACAAGAACAGAGCGAGCCTCCAGCTCCAGGCCGTCACGGTACAAGCTGGAAGCCATGAGAAACAACACAGGCAAAGGGAATCATAGCATGGAGATGGAGGGATCTCCATCACAAACACCTAGATCCAGTCCAAACATCCAAACCCAGAATTCTCCCCTCGATTCCTATGAAACCAAAAGCATTTCCAAGCGACTTAATCATCTCATTGAGTTTGGCGGAATCAAATTTTACAAGGGGTTATTAGGCATAGATGGTGATTACCAGAAGAATTTGTGCACTGATGGTGCTCGCAGTGGCAGTGATAGGAAGAAAACAAGCAACAAGTACTTGAAAGGGTTTCTGCTAAGGCGTAAAGTGGTATGTGGCAGAAGGCAAGACGTAGATGACAGAGCAGTCAGCGATGACCGGCGGCGACTGGAAAAGCAGATGGTCAACCCTAAGCCACGGGAATCAGCCCATGGCTATTGAGAAATTTGCTTGCAGCGTCAACCTTTTTGGGTGGTTTGGTCTCTGGCTACGTATTAAATGTCTGCTGCTCATACGTGTTCTCTTTGGGAATTACTTGCAGCCTCTTCTTCATAACACAAATGTCAATGTACTCAAATCTTGATATTTGATTGACTCAAACCCTGCATGGAAATTGTCTTTAACATGTCAACATTTCAACAACAACCACCTTTTTATTCGTTCATACCAAAAGAAAAATAAAAATATAAACACCCGGCTTTCATATTTTTCTTATATCTATGTTAGGATTTGTGTTCATAGTTGCACATGATCAAGTCAATGACAAAAGTTGATAAGAACAATTAATTTTGTATTAAAAGTTATTTTTGAAGTAAATTTATGAAGTGGATTATTTCTCATAATTTAGACAGCGAGCATGTAATGCAACAGCTAGCTGCCACTGTCTCAACACATTCAAATCATCATGCTTGGATAGGAGGGAATGCATTAGCCGAGATTAGGAAGGGAACTAATCTTTGACAGGTTAAAAAGCTGCAGGGTCGAGAAGAACTGAACAGGGAAACTTTTATCTCCAAATCAAACTAAGAAGTTTATCTTATTTTGTCATCATCTCTCTTGTACTATAAGTGAATGCAAATCCAAGGCAGTTTTCACTTATAACCGAGAGGGAGAAAGAAAGTAGACGAGGAGGACAGATTAATGGGGGAAGGTGGCGTCGTGCAGTGGCAGCTGGTGACCCGCTCCAGCTGCGGTGGAGCCGGAGTGAGAAAGGGAGAGAGGGGAACTTGTTATCTTTTGAAAAATAAAAAAATAAATTAAATATCTACTGCTATCGTCTCATCTCAGTTGTTTTCTTTTAGTCTCTTGTGTTTTTCTTCTTTGTTTTCAATTCCTTCGGGTATTTCTCCGCCCTTTTTCTTCTCTGCTCCACCGCACCTGTCCTCTTTTCATTCTCTCCATTGCCGCGGATCTGATAGTGCCACCTTCCCTTTCTCTTCGTTGTTATTTTGGCAGGAATTCAATCATGCTGACACTTGAAATCGGAAGAAAATCGAAATCTCCGACTCCCTCTCCTGCCCAACTCTGTTGTTTCTTCTTCTTCTCCTCTTCCTCCTCCACTCCCTGGTACTCTCCCCCTTTGCCTCACCAAGAAGACCCAATTCTCACCACGCTCTCTCAAGCAATTAGAAGCTCCCAAACAAAGCCGCTTCACATATCTCTCAAAAAACTCCTCCCTTCCCTTACTCCCTCTCATGTCATCAACCTCATCACCCTCAACCCTCACTCTCTATCCCCACTCTCCCTCCTCTCCTTCTTCAACTTCCTTTCTTCCCATCCCCCCTTTCGCCACACGCTTCGCTCCTATTCCACCATGGCTCATTTCCTTATTGCCCACAAAATGTTCCATCAAGCACAGTCTCTTCTCCATTTTTTAGTCTCTCGTAAAGGAAAAGGCTCGGCTTCTTTGGTTTTTACTTCGATTATCGAAACTAAAGGTACCCATCAGTGTGGCTTTGTTTTTGATTCTTTAATGATTGCGTATAAGGATTTGGGTTTTGTTCCTGATGCTATTCAGTGCTTTAGGTTGGTAAGAAAGCATAAATTTAAATTACCATTTCAGGGTTGTAAATATTTGCTTGATAGAATGATGAAGATAAGTTATCCAATGGTGAGTTTGGGATTTTATTTGGAAATTTTGGATTATGGGTTTTCGCCCAGTGTGTATAATTTTAATATTTTGATGCATAAATTGTGTAGAGTGAGTCAAATCAAAGATGCCCAAATGGTGTTTAATGAAATTGGAAAGAGAGGTTTGCGTGCTACAGTTGTCAGTTTCAATACTTTGATCAATGGGTATTGTAAATCAGGGAATTTAGGAGAAGGGTTTAGGTTGAAAAGGGCTATGGAAGATAGTGGAATCCGTCCTGATGTTTTTACTTACAGTGTTTTGATTAATGGGTTGTGTAAGGAGAGTAGGCTGGATGATGCGAATGGGTTGTTTGAAGAAATGTGTAACAGAGGGTTGGTTCCAAATGATGTTACTTTCACTACCTTAATTGATGGACAGTGCAAGAATGGAAGAATTGATTTAGCCATGACAACATATCAGCGGATATTGTCAAAAGGCTTAAAGCCTGATTTGGTTATGTTCAATACACTTATCAATGGCCTTTGCAAGGCTGGGGATTTAAAAGAGGCAAAGAATCTTATTGCTGAGATGAGTTTGAGAGGTTTGAAGCCTGACAAGTTCACTTACACGATACTTATAGATGGATTTTGTAAGGAGGGAAATATGGAGTTGGCAATTGAGATTAGGGATGAAATGGTTAAGCATGGTATTGAGCTTGATAATGTGGCTTTCACAGCCCTTATTTCAGGGTTGTGCAGGGAGGGAAGACTCATCGATGCTGAAAGAACATTGAGGGAGATGTTAAGTGCTGGTATGAAACCAGATGATGCTACGTATACTATGGTCATTGATGGATTTTGTAAGAAAGGCAATGTAAAAATAGGTTTTAAGTTGCTTAAGGAGATGCAGAGTGATGGCCATGTGCCTGGTGTTATAACCTATAATGTTCTTATGAATGGACTCTGCAAACTAGGGCAAATGAAAAATGCTAATATGCTGTTAGATGCTATGATTGGTTTGGGGGTTGTTCCAGATGACATTACGTACAACATTCTATTAGATGGTCATTGCAAGAAGGGAAATCCAAAAGATTTCAACAGATTAAAAAGTGAGATGGGGCTGGTAGCAGATTATGCTTCTTATAAATCACTAATTAGCCAGATTGGTAGATCTTCAAAACATAGGTAACCCTTTTGAGAGTAGGTTTGCTAAGTGCCTATTGTCACGCCCAGCATTTCAAAAGAAGTAGGCGGAATGTTTCATCCCATATTGGTCAGGTAGGGAATCTTAGAAAGCTTATAAGCGTGGGCATTGCACACCTTATGACGTTGGCATTTTGGAAAGAGGATAGTGATTTTATGACAAAGTGGACTCGACTTAGACTTGACCTACGCCAATCACCTCCAAATGGGAGGCAGGTAGGAGTGGTCATCTTCAAAAGAAGTAGGTAGTATGCTTTATTCTCACATCGGGCAGGTAGGGGATCTTAGAAAGTTTGTAAATGTGGGCATTGCATTCCTTATCAGGTTAGTCTTTTGGGAAGAGGGTAATGGTCCTGTGACATGATTGTTTAAAGATGATTCAACAACATGAATTTTGTTTTTTCTAGCAAACTTTGAAGTTCAATACAGTTGATTACCTTGATCTTCTGGATAGCAACGTTGATTGAGATCCTGGACAATGAATTTTATGTAACATTTCTGGCAAAATAGGAGTAAGCAATCACTCGTGGGAACCAACGGTGGTGTAACATAGCCTGGTTGTCTTGGAACTTTGGAAGTGATATTTCCTGTGTAGCTTTGACCATTGTGCTAGGGAACTCTCAAGATGGTGGTAACTGTTACAAGAATAAAACAGCTACAAATCGAGGGAGAGTGCTCGTAAACTGAAGTCATGTATTTTGATCCAATCAAATTGTTTACAAGGCAAGGTAAGATCTGTCAGTGAACATCAAGATAACCAGCACCCTCAACTTGATTTTCAGCCCCAAGCTCGTTGAAAAGTCAAGCCTGAGCCTAGGGATTGTGTATGTGAATCAGATCATGAACCTTGGTGATAATCAAGCTTCCATACGGTAGAGCCCAAAAATTAAATAGTGACTGGGACAGGGGCTCAAATGTAAGGCTTTCAAATTGATTCAGCATGAAGATAGCTAAGGGTGCTTGACCTCTGGCCCTTCTAAAAAGTCATTATGCATCTGTTTTTAGCACCTTACTAAGGTCTCAATACGTTGTCTCGTAGCACTATTTGTATACACGGAAAAGTTTGATGATACGTAAATCACATGCAGCCACTTTTTGTGGTGCTTGCAAGAGATTTGTATGAATGAAAATGACTTCACATGCCCATCTTTCCCACCTGAAAAGCCAAGAATAAAACACGTTCGTGCGCATATGTCACAGAATAAATTTGGAGGTGGATGCAGTTGGGCCACTGGTGTCCTTAGGGTCCAGTGCGATTGCTTGGACCCTCGTGCAAAACTCAGCCGCAGGTCACTGAGCCTAAATGCCTCAACAAGAAGCCATTCATAGAAGAAGATCCCTTCGTTTCACTAGAGAGTCTACGTACATCGTCATTTACCTGGATAACAACCCATTATTCTGATGGCACAGTTTAAAGGATAAAAAGAAGATAACGGCAATAAAAATACGAAGGGGAAACATATAAGGAGGTATCTAACAATCAATCATGCTTAAACTCTCTCGTTCTTCATTTCCATTTTGTGTTTTTTTGGATTGAATTCAAGTGCATTCAAAGAGAATCTTCGAAGCGCAATCTTTAATTCTCTATTCGTTTTAACTATTGTAAGTGGAATATATATATATATATATATAACATTTTCAAGAATCTATCTACGTAAAATTATTATGATTATTAAAAAAAAAAAACTTGCTGGAAATTATGTCTAGCCTAAAGCAGCGTACTCCTGCATGCAAAATTCTCCTTTTCTAGTTATTTTTAGGTTGTCATATCTTTGGCATCTTCAGGCTCAACCACCTGACTTCTCTTCTTCCTTCTAAAAATTCCACGAATAATCTTTGGGAAGATAAATATGTTAGTATAATCCCTACAAGCCAATCTGTGGTTGTATAGGAATTGCAATTTTGAGATATTCATGTATGACATTTTGTTATTCATAATAACATTGAGGTAGTTCTTTATCCATAAGTTTGTAATTTAATTACTTTTTTTACTTATGTAGATAAAGCCCATGAAACTATATATGCCTTGCAAAGAAATTGTATTGGGATACAATTATAAAATCCTTATGCATTAAAGCATTGTTCTTAAAAGTTCCTGATCATTGTATTATTGAGACATGGCATCAATAATGCTCAAAGATTGGCACATGTTATGTTCCTTACTTGTGAAGTAAGCAATCGTTCTCATAGGTTGAAGTATAGAGATACTTGGAACTAGCATGTGGGTGCTTGCCGTGGGAGTGCGAGTTCACTGAACATGACCGCCGTGAGAAGTGCATTTGGTACCTCACTCAAGTATTTATACAATACTTCTCATGTGTCAGTTGTGTAACTACTCCCTAGACTTGAGACATCAGGTTGTCTTGTATGTGGAGTACTATGCTTTGATTTCATCCTTATGGGTGTCTAATCAAGGATGCCAAAATAAGATATTTTTTAGTATAGTATGAAGCATATGAAGGCAAATGAGTGGTCAAGATAGGAATCATCACCCCAAGTGATTCGAGGAAAATATCTCATTAGTTTTTGGTTTACATTAGCTTAATCAAATCCTTGGTCAAGGTGATTAGGAGATTATGAAATGAGTTTCATAAGTCTCCATAAAACTAATGATCTAACTGCAAGAACAAATATGGAGATCAATAAGAGTAGGCACTGCACCAAGTTCTTATTATCTTCGGGATATATGATGAGGGAATGAATTACACTGAAAAACTGTACACTGAAGGGTTGTCAAAGAATCTTTTGACTCTCCTAACAATTGGTTGGCCATGATGCATTGCTAGATACCAATCATGGTCTATGGAATTGAATTAGTTAATTTAAAATTGAATATGATTCATTTAAATTAATTAATTAATAATATTATAATTCAATTCCATTGTCAATATGTTAAGAACCTAATGGGTTACACACAAAGGTTGCAATTTGGATTAAATTGAAAGTGTGATGATTTAAGTTAGACTTAAATCAAATTCTAGGTTTTAACTACTAAGGACCTAATTAAAAGAGTTTAATTAGGTATTGGTTAAATATTATAATTGTTATAATATTAAAGACTTATTTTGCAAATTTCAATAAGTTAAACCTAGATATAAATATCACATTATAGCCACTCTTTTTCTTTAAGGAGAAGGAAACAAAGAAAAAAAAGATTTTCTCTTGAGTGTTGCCACTCTTGAGAAGTTTATTTTCTTTTGAAAACTTCTCCTTTGATTCTTTGCTGGAAATCAAAGAAGAAAAGAGGACAAATCGTTATCCACTTGCTAGCACAAGCCCATGGCATAAAGTTCTCTCCTTGAGAAAGATCCGTTGCAATCGTGTGTGCATCATTGGAGGCCAAGCGATTGAGTGGCTGGGATTCTTTCACATAAAAGGTGTTCACGTTTTGTCACTAAAAGGAATCCATTTGATTACGATATCATTTGGAAAGGTAAAATTTTTTTATTTTATGTGATGCTTAACTTTGCATTAAACAACTAAGGTGATCCAAAAGTATGAGGCATGGTTTTTATTTTATTTCAAATTTTTTATTCTGCTGCGTTGATGCTCTAATCATGTCGTTCCTAGCAGTGGTACCAGAGCCTCCCTTGGCTCGTTTTAATGCAAAGGTATGTCTTGTTATTGTTAATTTCAATTCTGATTGGGTGTGAGGGATTTGGAAGAGAGCAAGTAAGTGTTAAATTTTGATTATATTTTAAAGTAGTTTATCACATATTCGAGTTTTGATTTTTAATACTTATTTATTTCAACAACTAATCTTGTTTAAGTGTCTCAATTTTGCAGAACAATATGTGCATGAGATGCACAAAAGAGTTTAGCAAGAAAAGGATTCGAATTCATGGGAAACAAGATGCGGTTTGGTGATAGAATTCAATTCTGTTTAGATTTGCATGTGGTTTGATTGTCAGTTTTTAACAGGGGTCTAAAAGCCTCCAAAAATTCTGAAAAAATTTGGAAGTAATCTACATTGAAATTGTTTCAATATGGTTAATTACCAGCTGAAAATGGTGAAGGAAAGGCCGTGAAATCATGGCTGAAACCATTGCTGCCAGCAGTAGTTTCATGTCATGATTTTGCTGAGAAAGTAATCTTCAAATGGTCCTAAAATTGTGCAATTGTTATACCTTTTTGGATAAATTTTAAAGTTTGAATATGTTAAAAAGATGCCTGGAAAGATCACTAAAATTAAGGGATTTAATCCCTTGATTTATGCCATCATAATGCCACATATGCAACCCAAAAACTACAGCTATGTACAGGATACATAGGCTGCGTTTTTTTGGGGTTTTGACCAACTAAATCAAGTCCAAAAATTATAAAATTTTAATATGGAAAGGTTCCATATGTTAGCTGACCATGGTTAAAATTTGGGAATTAAATTCCCTGATTTGATGCCGCATCAAGCCATAAAACTGTTACTGGTACACTGCTACCAGAATATTGTAAAGTCATGGTTTTTGGGATTTTAGTGTCCATATTTGCAGCATAAATTGGTGCAATTAAAAACTCTAATTTTCTAAACAATATCTTATGGAAAAGTTCTAGAAAGATAAATTTTGATATATTTAAATTAGGAAATTTGATTCCTTAAAATAAGGATATCAGGATTTAATTCATCACATCCATAAATTTAGGAATTTGATTCATACAAATATGGGAGTGTGATAAATATGGACAAGATACATATCATGAATTAATTTCCTTCTTTTAAGAAGTGAAATTGGAATAGGACACTTAAATATAATTAAAGATAATGTTGTCTTAAATATTATATTTAAATTATCTAATGAGATTAGATAATTGAAAACATATAATCTTTAATTTAAAAGGATTAGTAAAAGTTACTTAAAACGTTTAAAGATTACAAATTAAAAATGTTTTAATTTTTAATAATCTTTTAATTCTAATCCTAATGAGATTAGGAATGGATAATATTACTAATATTGATTAGTAAAGACTTTCCATATGTGGAAAACTGTTTCCATACATGGAATTAAAAAAAATGAACTCGAAATTAGTTGTACACTAATTCGGATGCCTCATATAATTAACAATTAGAATAAGACATAGTTTTAATTTTATGTTCATGTGGATGGATGAATGTGGATGATTATGGACTAGGCCCAATATGATTGTGGATGTATGGTTAAATTTTATTATGATATTTATTTATTAAATAGGGTCTGCGCACCCTGCCTTTCTCTCGATTTTCTGGAATTGTAAAATACTCCCCTCGGATGTACCACGAGGTTTCTTTACTAAAATGTAATTAGTTACATATAAGTGTAGAATTAGGATTCGTTTAAAAGTTATTTTACAATTCGACGATGAAGACCTAAAGGTGCCGTGAAGATACAAAGAGGAAGATTACAATATGTTGAATGTTATCCCCTAGGTTGGACCAAGCTAATTTCCTTCGATGGCTCAAGGAAATTAGTATAGATAAAGTCCATAATCAGCCAAAGTAGTATGCATGAGATAGATTTATTTATGCAATTAATAAATGCTATGCATGCAAAGATGAGACCTTAACTAAGTTAAAAATAAGAAAATCCCTTGGTAAATATTGAGTCACATGCCATGCATGATTAAGTTGCCTTCCACCATATAGCAAGACAACCTGGCTGCTCTTTTAATCGGAGACTTGTTGAGCACACTCAAGGTCACACTTTTACACGAGTATGTTTGAGCTATTGGTGGGTCTTACTCAACTAGTTTCATAAAATTCGGATGCTTGGAAACTAGAGGCAATGGCTGGGCGAAACATATATGATATGTTTAGGCAATGTGTTGTCACCTAGTTGATCTAGGAGTTGTATAGAGATACAATTGGTAAGCTCAGTTACCTATCTAATCCAACTATCATGGTTTGTTGAGCACACTCAAGGCCATGATTAGAATGGATAAGGATCTTAGCCCACTAAGAGAATCCTTGTAGAGATCTCTCGAGATGATATGGAGGGTTATCATCTTGAAAAAAATAGTGGGAGTAATCAATTTAAGATTTACTATCTCATCTTAATTGATTATAATACATGATCACTCATAAACGTTCTTTAAATGTCTAGGTTGTTAAAATGCGAATACACATTACTTTGCGCCACATACTTGATGTCATCTTGAAATTCAGGCCAAAATGTTTGGACTGGTATATCAAGTTGAGAAATGTTTTCAAATATCTATTTAGAATATATGTTATTAAGGAAGATATCCTTACCTTCTTGACAAGGACAAAGAATGAAAAACTAGTAAAAGTTTTACCTTTGACCATGTATATGATTGAAGTAAATCTATCTACTATTGATCTGTCATCATGGGTATTAGATACTGGATGTGGGTCACACTTATTTAATGACATGAAGGTGTTGGAAACGAGTAGAAGATTAACAAAGGGAGAGGTGGTCCTAGGAGTAGGAAATGGAGCAAAGGTTGCTGCATCGGCTGTGGGGACAGTTACCATACCTTTACCTTCTAGGTTGATCTTGGAATTAAGAGACTGCTACTATATTCCTTCCATATCTCGAAATATCATATATGTGTCATACTTGGCATTATATGATGATATAAAATTTTGCATTATGGGCAATTGTTGTTCTTTCTCGAAGGGAGAGATGCATTATGGTGCAAGGACACATTTGAACAGTCTATATATTCTTGATCCTAAGAGACCCATACTCAATATAGAGGTCAAGAAAGCAAAAAAAGATTATCCAAAACTATCCTATATCTGGCACTGTAGGCTTGGACACATCAATGAGACTCGCTTAACCAAGTTACACAAATAAGGTTACATCGATCCATTTAATTATGAATCTTATGGAACATGTGAGTGTTGTCTCCTTGGTAAGATGACCAAGTCGCCTTTCACCAAGAAAAGTGAATGAGTTGGGGTGTTACTAGGACTTGTACATTCAGATGTATGTGGTCCTATGAATACTAGTGCTAGAGGAGGATACTCCTACTTCATCACCTTCACAGATGACCATTCTCGCTATGGTTATGTATATCTGAATCCTTTCACAAGTTCAAAGAATATAGAACAGAGGTTGAGAAACAAACTGGAAAGAGTATTCTCACTCTTAGATCTGATCGAGGAGGATAATATCTTAGACAAGAGTTTCAGGATTATCTGAAAGAGAATGGGATTCTCACACAATGGACTCCTCCAAGGACTCCACAGCATAATAGGGTGTTTGAGAGAAGGAATCGAACTTTATTAGACATGATTTGATCTATGATGAGTCGTGTAGATCTTCCTATATATTTCTGGGGATATGCCCTAGAAACTGCTGCTTGCATATTGAACCAGGTTCCTACCAAATCAATTGATAAGACACCATATGAGATATGGAGTAGGAAAATGCCCAACTTATCTTATACTAGGATTTGGGGATGTACTGCTTATGTGAAGCGTACAATGTCTAATAAGCTAGAAGCGAGATCAAACAAATGTAAATTTGTGGGATATCTTAAAGAAACTCACGAATATTATTTCTATAATCCCACTGAGTAAAAGGTGTTTGTCTCAAGGCATGCCACTTTCCTTGAGAAAGAGTTCCTAAATGAAAGGGCTAGTGGGAGTAAAGTTGTACTTGAAGAAGTTCAAGTCCCACAAATTGACATTCCATTGGAACTTGAACTTGAGATTGTGACATCTGATATACAACTACAATCTCAAAAGGCACAACCACTCAAAAGGTCTAGTAGAATACGTCAAGCTCCAAAGAGATATGGATTTCTCTTGGAAAGAGACGCATTGCCCATAAATGATGAGCCTACATCCTATGAGGAGGCGATATTGGACATCGATTTTGAGAAATGGCTAAAAGCCATGAAATCTGAAATGGATGCCATGGATACCAACTAAGTATGGACTTTGGTGGATCCACCTGAAGGGACAAAACCCATTGGGTGCAAGTGGGTCTTTAAAAGAAAGAGCGATATAGATGGCAAGGTGCATACCTTTAAAGCTAGACTGGTAGCAAAAGGTTACAAACAAAGACAAGGTATTGACTTTGAAAAAACCTTTTCACTAATTGCTATGCTTAAATCCATTAGGATTTTGCTTGCAATTGTTGCACACCATGATTATAAAATATAGCAAATGGATGTAAAAACTGCATTCCTTAATGGAAACTTGCAAGAGAAAGTGTACATGACACAACCTGAAGGTTTTATATCCAATGCTAATGCTAATAAAGTGTGCAAGCGTTAAAAGTCCATTTATAGACTTAAGCAAGCTTCTCAGAATTAGAACATCCATTTTGATGAAGCTATAAAAGGGTTTGACTTCATCAAAAATGAGGATGAGCCATGTGTCTATAAAAAGGTTAGTGGGAGTGTTATAATTTTTCTAGTGCTATATGTTGATGACATATTACTCTTAGGAAATGATATACCATTGCTGCAATTTATGAAGATTTGGTTGTCCAAACAATTCTCCATGAAGGATTTGGGAGAAGCAACTTACATTCTAGGAATAAAGATCTATAGAGATAAATCTAAAAGGTTGCTAAGTTTTTCCCAATCCACATACATAGACAAGGTGCTAAGGAGGTTTAGCATGATGGAGTCCAAGAAGGGACACTTGCCTATGTCGCAAGGCATCTATCTCTCCAAAGACATGTGTCCAAAGAATCAAGAAGAAAGAGATCGAATGGATAAGATCCCATATGCTTCAGCAATAGGATCTATCATGTATGCGATGCTTTGCACTAGACAAAATGTATCTTACACTTTGAGTGTCACGAGTAGATACCAAGCTAATCCTGGTGAAAGTCATTGAATTACTGTGAAAAATATCCTGAAGTACTTACGAAGAACTAGGGATGTATTTTTGGTTTATGGATGAGGTGAACTCCAAGTTAAGGGTTATATGGATGCAAGCTTTTAAACTGACAAAGATGATAGCAAGTCGTAAAATGGATATGTGTTCACACACAATGGAGGTGCAGTGAGTTGGAAGAGTTCCAAACAAGAGACGACTATATATTCTACAATCGAGGCCGAATACATCTCTGCATCTGAGGCAGCGAAAGAGGCACTTTGGATTAAAAAGTTCATTACTGAACTAGATATGGTTCCTAGCATTGTTGATCCAATACCTTTGTATTGTGATAACAATGGAGCCATTGCACAAGCAAAGGAACCAAGGTCTCATCAGAAATCCAAACATGTATTGCAGCGTTACCATGTGATCAGGAAGATCATTGAAAGATGAGACATTTGCATAGAGCGTATACCCACTGAGGATAATATTGCTGATCCTCTCACTAAAACACTATCCCAGTAGAAGCATAATTGTCATGTTGAGAACATTGGTATTAGATACATAGGCGATTGGCTTTAGTGCTAGTGGGAGATTGTTAGTATAAGCCCTACATGAAATACCCCATACTTTGATATGGTGATAAATAAAGTTGATCGAATGCAAATTGAGGTCAATTAAAATGTTTATAAGTGATAAAAGACGAAAGGAGTAGTTTAGGATAAAATATTTCGCAAGTGAGAAAATAATAATAAAATAATAATAATTTTATCGGAGGAGAATTTGTGAGATAAAAGGCGATTTGGAAGTCAATTGAGGCATAATAAGGTATTTTGGGTACCAAGGAGACAAGATAAAATTTTTAGAATAAAATAATATTTTATTAATAAAATAATATTAAAATATTAATATTTAGCCGGATGTCGAAGTCAATCAAGAAGAAAGATCATATGGTTGATCCAAGTGGGGGAGAAGATGACAACCCTGACTCTATAAAAATATTTATCATGACATACATGTGATGGAAAGCATGTTTGCATGCTAGGAGAGTCCCGAAAAATTTACAAAAGTCGGTATTGTACCTAGAGGTACAATAAAGTTGATTTAAGCCTCGAACTAGATCAAATAGAGAATTTACAATGAAATTAAGAATTTTAAAGTCCCAGAATGGTTTAATATGGTGATTCGGAGTTCGATGATCAATTTGGAGTCAAACCGGAATTTTCGCTATCCAGGGGTAAAATGGTCATTTGCCACTTGGGGACAAAATGAGAATTTTAAAAATGATTTTTTTGGCCCCATTTGACTTATTGGAGTATAATTTGACTTATTGGAGTAAGATTTGAGGTTTAGAAGTGAAAAATTTTAATTTCGGTATAATTTGGAGTAAAAGGGTAAAATGGTAATTTTGCCACCCCAGGGGCAAAATTGTAATTTTCCACCACCAGAACATTTTTCCAGCACATGGTCTTCCTCTATCCTCATTTTGACCATTGACTAATTGTGTGGTGGAGATAAAAAGGATTAAAATTTTAAAAATTTTAAAAACGGGCCAATGACATGATGCCATGTGTCATACCTTTATTATTTTATTATTTTTTTATAAAAAGGCATAAAATCAGCCCATCTTCCACCCCATGGCCGGCCAAACCAGCAAGAAGAGAGAGAAAACAAAAACAAAATCCTAGAAAGAGAAAATCAAAGAAAAAGTGTGAATTTTCAAGGAAATTAAGTGAAAAATGTGAGATTTTTCTATTAAGCTTGAGTTTTCTTATTCCCAAGCATTTCTCTTTATTTTTCATGATTAAATTACATGTTTTCATGATGAATTCAATTCTGAAAAAATGGGTTAGGAGAGAGAAAGTTGTTAGATTAATTTGATTTTAAGTTATGTTAGTGTTTTAAGTTAGTTTAGCATATTTAGGAACAAAACAACAAGAAAAGAATTTATTTTCCTCCATTACCATTATTAGCCGAATTTTCTAGGGGAATATTGGCTGATGATCTTGATGTTTATTTGAGGAATTATGATGAATAATGATGAATTATGAGCCTAGAAAAATAATGGAAATTTTCGGAGCAAAAATACGATTTTTACCCACTAGGGGTATTTTCGTAATTTGCTACCGAGATTGATAAATTGAATCTCATTCACAGTCATGGAGGTAATTTAGTTATAATTGGAGTGTAGAAAGTGAGAAGAATTGATTTGGAGTTAAATTGGAGATAATAGGCCGAATTAGGTCAACACCGCATTTAAGCGGTTGTCGGATAAGTTGTATATCATATCATGCATATATACCGAGCCTGAATTGATTTTATAATGGTCAAGTATTGATGTGGTGAATTATGTATTGTACATTGTGGATAGGTGGTGAACAAAGTACACTGGTAAAAGTACAGAGATTGTGCTTGGAGACTGAGATTAGGAGTACATCGACTCCTAGAACTGTGAGTGAACTTATTATCGTCTTAATTATCTAGAGTAGTTTTATACAACTATGTGATTTTATGAAAAATGAGTTTAAATGGTAAATTGCTATGTTTTAAGAGAAATTGTGATTTTATAAAATGATTTTATAAATTTTCTGGAAAATCGAATATTAGTTTTGAAAATAGAGTAATTGGAGATTGCTAGTTTGTGTTGCAAATTTATGGTTTTGAATTGAATGGCTTATGATAATAAATGAGCATGAATGGCTAAACTGATTTTGGTGTTAGAATTATTTATACTGTGTATTCAGCCTTGAGAGGCTAGGTTGCAATAAATTGACATGTCATGCTAGAATGAATTTTATTGATTGGTGGATTATATATTAATTATTTACTGCAGAGGGGGTTCCGTGGATCAGCCTATTAGAGGGGCACGGTAAACTCCATTATATTATTACCTTGAACGGAGAGGCGTGTAGGGTATCTCCTGGGGTATAGCTTAGGGTTCACTTCACGCCAAACCACCACGTGAAGGGGAACTCAGCCAACGCCAAGGAACGGCTGTATTTTTCTCAAACTAAAATATATTTTAAGTGTATACAAGATTTTAACAGCCTTGGCAGACTCGGTTAGATGCCCTGCGCAAGGTATCACCGAGTATGAGTTTTGGCACGAGCCAAAGTTTTAAGAAATTCATAAGCCAAGTTGATTTCTCGATTTTTATGGATTGATTTTATTTGGTTGAAAAGAGTTGAAAGGTAATAAAATTACAGTATGATGATTTATTTTAATTGTCTCCATTTACTCGACTTTAGATAGTTTAGATGGTATCTGTTTACTCACTGGGATTTTATAATCTCACCACCCTCATTTCCTCACATTTCAGGCTCAGGGAATTCCATAGTTAGCTGACTTTGACAAGGACTTTCATTTGGACTCGAATCGGTAAAAGCTGTAGGTTTCCAACTTCCGATGCATTTTGGTTAGATGTGGGCCCACGTGTCACTGTAAAAGAAATTTTATGCTTTGGTTATTTGTTTTATAGTATATATAAATATAATTAACTTTTACGCTATAAGAATTATGTACCGATAGTTTTATGAAAATTATTTTATAAGAAAATAGTTTATTTTATTGAATATTTTTATTATATTCAAATGGTCAAATTTTCACTTCAAATGAATGTTTTAGATATTTAATTTGTTTTTAAATCATTAAATATATATTTTCGGCTTACTTACTACATTTTTAGCATGTTTCGAGATTTTCGACAAAAATGACGAAAATGCCCCTGTGAGCCAAAAAAAAATGTTATGTTATGATTTGAAAATGATTTGTAATCCTTCGTATTTTGATATTTGATAACTATTGCTCACCAGGGAAGTGCGAAAGCTTATACGAGAGCCTTGCGAGGTTTCGATCGACATTCGGGGTGAAGAATGTTTGTCGAGGCTTCGCGGCGGTTGTCACGGGCTCGATGGGGAGTTCCGGGTAGTGACACTACAAGCTAATTTTGTGGTTGTATGGGAATTACAATTTTGAGATATTCATGTATGACATTTTGTTATTCATAATAACATTGAGGTAGTTCTTTATCCATAAGTTTGTAATTTAATTACTTTTTTTACTTATGTAGATCATGGAACTATATATGCCTTGTAAAGGAATTGTATTGGGATACAAGTATGATATCCTTATGCATTAAAGCATTATTCCTAAAAGTTTCTGATCATTGTATTATTGAGACAAGGCATCAATAATGCTCAAAGATTGGCACATGTTATGTTCATTACTTGTGAAGTAAGTAATCGTTCTCATAGGTTGAAGTATATAGATACTTGGAACTAGCATGTGGGTGCTTGCCGTGGGAAAGCAAGTTCACTGAACATGACCCGCCGTGAGAAGTGCATTTGGTACCTCACTCAAGTGTCTATGCAATACTTCTCATGTGTCAATTGTGTAACTACTCCCTAGACTTGAGACATCAGGTTGTCTTGTATGTGGAGTACTATGCTTTGATTTCATCTTTATGGGTGCCTAATCAAGGATGCCAAAACAGGATGTTTTTTAGTATAGTATGAAGCATATGAAGGCAAATGAGTGATCAAGATAAGAATCATTACCCCAAGTGATTCGAGGGGAAATATCTCATTAGTTCTTGGTTGACATTAGCTTAATCAAATCATTGGCCAAGGTGATTAGGAGATTATGAAATGAGTTTCATAAGTCTCCATAAAGCTAATGATCTAACTGCAAGAACAAATATGGAGATCAATAAGAGTAGGCACTGCACCAAGCTCTTATCATCTTCGAGATATATGATGAGGGAATGAATTACACTGAAAAACTGTACACTGAAAGGTTGTCAAAGAATCCTTTGACTCTCCTAATAATTTGGTAGCCATGATACATTGCTAGATGCCAATAATGGTCTGTGGAATTGAATTAGTTAATTTAAAATTGAATATGATTCATTTAAATTAATTAATTAATAATATTATAATTCAATTTCATTGCCAACATGTTAGGAACCTAATGGGTCACACACAAAGGTTGCAATTTCGATTAAATTGAAAGTGTGATGATTTAAGTTAAACTTAAATCAAATTCTAGGTTTTAACTACTAAGGACCTAATTAAAATAGTTTAATTAGGTATTGGTTAAATATTATAATTGTTATAATATTAAGGACTTATTTTACAAATTTTAATAAGTTAAACCTAGATATAAATATCACATTATAGTCACTCTTTTGTTTTAAAGAGAAGGAAACAAAGAAAAGAAAAAGGAATTTTCTCTTGAGTGTTGCCACTCTTGAGAAGTTTATTTTCTTTTGAAAACTTCTCCTTTGATTATTTGATGGAAATCAAAGAAGAAAAGAGGACAAATCATTGTCCACTTGCTAGTACAAACTCGTGACATAAAGCTCTCTCCTTGAGAAGGATCAGTTGCAATCGTGTGTGCATCATTGAAGGCCAAGTGATTGAATGGCTAGGATTCTTTCACACAAAAAGTGTTCACGTTTTGTCACCAAAAGGAATTCATTTAATTACGATATCATTTGGAAAGGTAAAATTTTTGATTTTATGTGATGCTTAACTTTGCATTAAACAACCAAGGTGATCTAAAAGTAAAAGGCATGATTTTAATTTTATTTCAATTTTTTTTATTCTGCTACGTTGATGCTCTAATCATGCCATTCTTAGCAAAATATTCATTCTTCAATTGATATTTAAAAAGCATAATACCTAATAAAATGTTTACTTCCCCACCCTTGGGAGCATCGAGCAAGGAGCACTAGATAGGTGCTCCCCTCTCTTGAAGAGCACTTGTCATGGGGTGGTCGACCGACGACGTGATCAACCAACGAATGGGAACGTTATCGGCCGGTCACATTGTTTTAGAGAAAAAAAAATAAAAGAGAAAGAAGAAAGGGTATTTTAATTTTTTTCATTTTTTTTATTAACAACGTTTGTATTTTTAAGTTTTATTGTCCATTTTAAAAAATGAATCTGCATGAAATTTTGATTAAAACTTTGGAAGATTTTGATATTTTAGATTTTCTATAATATCTTGTTGGCATACGAGGGGAAGAAGGATAGAACAAAGCAAAGGCATCCCGGCCACGGAAGCAAAAGAAATGGTCATATGATTAGGTAGCTTACTTTAAAGTGGCAAAAGCACCAGGTCCAGCAAACCCGTTTTTCCGTGTTTGGAGACACCCAACCTAAGTTCCTGTGGATTTCTTCTAATCCTTCTAATGTCTGCTTTCTCTTTGCTGCATCTAATGGCCTCTTTTTCATAAAGAGTAAATATTTAATTTCACTATCATATAGGCACCTTCAATTTAAAAGCAAAACAAGTGCTTTTCCTTTTAAAAATTAAAAGCACAACGGCTTCAAGTTCAAAAGTCCCTTCCTCGCTATACTTTGGAGGAAAAAAAATTATATACCAATAAATAAATTTGATCATAAACATTCGAATGTGTCTAATACTTGATTGATAATACCATATCAGCATCGGTCATATTAGTCAATATGTACTAATTTTGAGAAAAATTGATACATTTAGCACTATCATTTTGTTTCACTCTTTATATCGAACTATTATCGATTAATATAGACCATTTCGATCCATTTCAATCATATCATTTGAACAATGTTATTTCGAGCTGTACAAGATTTTACCTCCCTTTTTATTTTTCTTTTAAGTTTCTCCCTATTCATCATCATTTTTAATTTTTCACAATTTGATCCAAAATTGAAAATGTTTAGGCTATTGAACATATTTAATAGGAACTTGTCATATATTCTTAATATTTTTAAGAATATGTTTCATTTGTTTGATGTTTGAGAATTATGAATATTAAATACTATAAGTTTAAAAACTTATATTAGCATATGAACATATGTATGTATGTAATTGAAGTTTATTTGTGTGTGTATATATATTTTATAGACAAATATTATGTAATATCGATAAATTCATAATGATACATCGAAACAAAGTGATATCCATGTTAGTGACAATCTTGGTTTCAAAGCCTTAAAACATTGAAAAACAAAAAATCTTATATAACCTAATAGCGACTCAAATCCTTCATCAAATGAAATCCGAAGACCATACCATAAGGATGCACACACCTACGCCATGCATGCCGTTTTCTTAAAATAGCTCATAGTGATGGAAGAGAATATATATATATATGTAAGTGACCCTAAAAGCAATGCAAAAACGAAGAATGAGAATCCTTGGTCTGAAATCCCATCCTTTTGATTGGAAAATTGTACACTGCTCACAGCACAAAGACGAGCCAGTGAAGAAAGGAGAAGGAAAGATGAGAGAAGTGAGAATGGGGTTTGGCAGAGGCAACGCGTGGAGAAGGAAAAGTGTAGTGTGGGGACCATGAACATTAGTTTTAAGTATGTTTGGTAATAAAGCAAAAATCTATGTTTGCTCAGCTTAGCAGGGGCAGCAGCAATGACCAAATTCAACAAAGACGGTGGGTGTTGTTTTTCACTGCCCAAATCATTTGCTGACAATCCCTTTAGTTTGGTCATATTTTTGCTGCAGAAAGTGGGATTCTGAGGGCGTGCGTGTTAGTTTCTCGAGAAAACAAGGCTCAAAGTGATTTCACAGCACACCACTTTTGTCTTTGCCAGCTGTTGCCTTCTTTGATTTTCCTTTCTTTAATTTTCCTTCTTTGTTCGCTTCCTCACTCGAATGATGCCTTGCTGTCTTTCCAGACCTTTACTTGACTCCATTTCTTATTGACACCTGGTTGGACTTTGGGTTAGTGCTTTTCCTTTGGTTTTACTCTCCATACTAAAATCTCCTTTCAAAGAAAAATTAAAAATTTAGAGATTTAATTTGAACGTTGTGATCTATTGGTGTTTCTTTTTGGTTGGATTCCATCCATATTTTTTGACGTTTTACCATTTATCCATAATCATTATTACATTTCTTTTATTACCCTTCCATTTACTATGAACGTTGCATGGGTATGGGAAAGAGTTTTGAACTTATAAACGTAAATATTATACATTATTCTAATAAATTATTTTTAAAAAATATATATTATGTCTTAACGCATGATATAACACAAAAAACATTTAAATTTCTTTTTGATGTAATTTATAAAATTAATTGTTTATATTATTTTAAAATAAGATTAATTGTTTGTCATTAGTCACGTATTTTATAGGAAAAGAAAAGTTTAACATAATACTTGAAAATACCCTTAAACTGTTTAAAGAAAATTCAAATAAGTTTTTATTCTTCTATTACTTCAATCAAATCTTTATATTTTTATTTTGAATTAAATAAGTACTTGTTATTAACGATTGATTGAATGTCATTAGTTAAAATATTATTTATCATTTTATATTCATGTAACATTGGCATGACATTAATATTGAAGACGAAAAGCGTCATATGATTTTGTCATTGCACTAAATCATCATCTATAATGACATGCTAATATTACATAATATAAAATATTAAGTGATATTTAACTATCAATAATTAATTATTAGTAATAAAATTTTATTTGATTTAAAATAAAAATTTTATTAAAAGAAATAAAAAAATAAAAATTTATTTAATTTTTTTAAAATAATTTAGGCCGCTGTAGACATTATATCAAAATAATTGGCAAACATGAAGTAAGAGTGGCGGTTTTTGGTTTCCTTTTCTATTTTACCTTGACATAGAGATCAGGGAGGTGGTGGAGGGTATCACAACAGTGAAAGCAAAGGAAAAAGCCCTTCAACTTTGGGTAAGGAGCCGTTAGAAAGTGAAAACAGACATGATTTAGAAATGATGGATGAGATTAGTGGCCACGTGCGCAGAAGAGGTTAAAAAAGTGAAAATAGTTTAACTAAAATTAATTAATCATGTGACGGTCGGGAGTAAGAGAGTAAGCAATGCCCAGTGCTGGCCAAGAGTCGGCGAAAGACTTGGGACAAGCTGTCGTCTACTTGGCAAGCGTCCAACTAAAACTGGGCCCCCCTTCTCTTTTCCTCGTAAAATCTTTGGGCTGTTGGCCGGGATTAATTATCTTACTTATATATGTATATACTTTGGAATTAATAATAAATTATATAAATACATGAAAAGTTAATGTTGAATTAAACCCCATTTTTATCTTCTTGTAATAATTAACATGCTAAATCATGTAAAAGGATAAGAGGGAGGGGGGTGAGAGTGATGGGAGTGGACTTTAAATAGTAGAAAGAGGAAAGATGTTTACAGTATTACGATGGAGTGCTCTCTTTCTATTTTAAGTGTTAGATAACATGATCTATCACATTGGTTGGAGAGCTGTCCATTTCTACCAATTCAACCAAGGAAAGTAGTTGAATTTCGTGATGACCATAACCAAAGCCCTTTGTTTTGTTATCATCATCGCTCTTGCCCAAATTTTAGGTTGTGTGGCTTATTATTGCCCCCTGAATCCAATCGTTTTCATTATCATATTTCCTTTTACTTTTTTTTTCATAGTAATTTCTTGATTTAAAAAGTCCGACATATCACTTTGGATGGTGAACGATTCTTTATTATTTAAAACTTATTTTAATATTAACCAAAAGTTATTGCAGTTCACATTTTCGGTGTTTTCTTCAAATTTTATTCAAAATTAATCGATTATATTTTTAATTTTCGATTGCATACATATTTAAACAAGGATCATGAATGTATTAAAAAGAAATACTAAGAGACAAAAAATTAATGGAGGAATCTCAACAAGATGCATAAAAGAAAACAATCAAGTTTGATAACACAATTTTTACATCCTCTTATATACACTCTAGTCTGACTTCTCATCGCTTCTCTACCACCATACAACAGTCCCCCCAAGTACATGCATGCTTAAAACCTCTCGGATGAACACGTGACACGTGGCATTTAGCTTCATATAGACCGTCCGATAGGATACGATCATTCGAGATGATCTACGCTGACACGCCCATCTTACTAAGTAGGCAAGGCAGCACAGCAGCCCCCATTCTCATGCACACAAAAGGGTGGTACCATTATATCTATAGCACCATAATGGCTCTATGCTGCTCTGCTGCAATCAGCCTTACCAAATCCCACTCTCCTATTCACCAGATCATATTCCACCCATAGATTTTGTTGATGAAAGTTTCCGATTATGTTGCTAGCAGCCCCAAGCATACTGGAGCGTCCGATCCCCAAGCAATGGACCCCACCCTCGACATCAGCCAGCACCCTCTCCTTCTCAACGGTGATCTCCACCCCTTTCTCAAACTCCAACACCATATCGCCTATCAACCGTCCGATCTCAATGGGGTTGCCATCAAAACACATGTCAGCTACTCCACCGTACACGTAACCCTTTTTAATCCTGGGACCTACCAGTCTCACCACCTCTTCCCTCACCTTGTTATAGGCGTCATCGACCAAGTAAGTAAACTCGGAACCCGAATCGATCATGGTTTGACCAGACCCGCCTGCGTCGGGTCGGAAAACGGATGTAGGAATTGGCAATTTTTTGGCTCCGATTCTTATCCCCTGCATCGGAAGAGTGTAAGCCAAAGGGTCCATATTCGGCCTGGCTCCACTTTCCGGGAAAATCATAAGGTTAACATACTGAAACCCGCGGGAACTCGGATTTTCACCGAGGTAAAACGACCCGGTGGGTGAAAACCCGGGTTGGGTCCGACGAGTAGGCACACAATAGGAAAATTTGGAAATTTTAGCTTGGGAAGCAAAAGACAACCGTCCGAGGTTCATTCCCAGAATACCCTTGTCTTCGCTTGTGTCCGTGGCACAACCAAGGATCAAAGGAGGGGTACTTTGGGAGCGGGAGAAGGTGAACTTTTCTCTGACCAGGTTGCCCTCCGCAAGTGTTCCATCGGCGTAGAAGTAAGAATAGTGGCATAAACGGTTCTGGTCGCAAGAAGTGGGGAGGGTGAAATCGGGAATTCGAGGCTTACAGAGAGGATGGGTACATGGCAAAACAGAGAAAGAAGAGGAAAGAGAAGGATCAAACGACGTCGGAGGAGGAGGCGGCTTCCGAGCAACCTTCTTGTGACACTGAATCCAGGAGAGTTGGCTCCCAGTGTCCAACACCATCTGCTGAGTCTGCGGCGGAGTGCCTATAGGGAGAGCCACGATCAGAGCCATGGAGTACTTGAACGTCGTCTTATAATTATAAGAAGATGGCCTTGGCTGAACCGTCGAGTTTGGCTTGGTTGAAACCAAAGAACGGTAGAGAGTTTGAACATTGTCACGAGAGAAACGGAGGGAAGTGAGAGGAAAAGAGAAGGAAATCGAGTTGTTCGGGTCTTGCGCTGCCTTTCCTTGTGTAGCGAGAGAGAGAAAACAGGTCGCCAGGAAGAAAAGAAGGGGGTGAGGCTTGAAGAGAAGAGCCATGGAGAGGCAAGAGAAAAGAAACTAGGGAAGAAGAGACAGGGTTTGAACGTTCATGGAGTTAGTGAGGCTGTGCAGTGTGCGGAAGAGAGGGTGGGGTTGTACTTGTATATATAGCAAAGGAGGAAAGAGAAGAAGAGTGATTTGAATGATAGGACGAAAAACATGAAGAAATCTACAGAAAAGCGGACGCGTTTTCTTACTTGGGCGGTTAGATCTTATGATGAATTTTAATTAAAATTGGTGGCCACCATTTTTACGATTTACTACTGTGATTCAATCTCTGCAAAACCAAAATATCTTTCACCTAAAATAATAAATTGTCCCTCCAAGGTACACAAGTTTGCAAATTTATTCCAACTTCCCTTCACCAATATTTATTTCTGTTCTTTGTTATTTTTGTCCTTTTTTTTTTACTGCATTTTTTTTAAACAAAAAGCACAAACCTATTTTGTACTAAAAAATTTACTAATTTTTACTATTGAAAAATAAAAATTAAGAATTTCAGTAAGGAAAAAAATAAAAAATATTGATTGTCAAAGATAGAAGGAGGACCAGCCTGATCAAGATTGACATATACTTTTAAAAATTGCATGAACTATTTTAAAAAATTTAAATATTTTTTATTTTTATTATATTTAATTAAATCCCTATATTTTTATTTTTATCAAATAAATATATTTTTTTAAAAGGTAACAATTTATTAAATAAGACAAGAGGAGAAGATCCCAGTGACGAAATCAAGATTTTAAGTTTGAGGGGATGATAATGAAAAATTTAATATTTAAGGAGATGGAAATTATAAAATTTTTTTTAAAAAAAAAGTAAAATTTTAAAATGTTAATATAAAATAAAATAATATTTGGAATTTTAGGGTGGGCGAGAGCCCTTACTAGCCCCCCACCCCCCGCCTCTATCTGTGCAAGTACAAACAAAAAGAGCTTTTGATTAGTTAAAAACATAAAATTAATTAGAATTATAATTAATGAATAATTAATTATTGTTAGTTAAAACATTATTTGTAATTTTTTATACTC
Organism: Theobroma cacao; assembly: GCF_053813885.1. NCBI lineage: Eukaryota > Viridiplantae > Streptophyta > Magnoliopsida > Malvales > Malvaceae > Theobroma > Theobroma cacao. The sequence continues at coordinate 3,861,990 of NC_142642.1, forward strand.
ACGTAACATTAATATGATGATATTTATGAAGTGTGAAAAAAATTGTGTGATTATATCATCATATTATATCAACATATCATATTATTATTTATTATGATATATCAATATTATGTTAACACCATGTGACATAAAATAATAAGTGACGTTCTGATTCAACTATTAGTCATAAAGATCTATTTGATTCAAAACAAAAGTAATATAATAAAAAAATAAATATTTATTTAAATTTTTTTAAATATTATGTCGATAGTTATTTTGATTAAACAAAATCGAGAATTATTTTGGTTAAACAAAGATGATTGTTTGAGTGGATAATTTTATTTGGTTGATAACCAATTTGGCTTTGAGATTGGGGTTGAGAAAACAACAAAAAGCTAAATAAGTTGAATGCAGTCTTAATGTGTACGTGAGTGTTTAGAATGAATGCAATGATATCATGAAAGAAAAAGATGTTTGGTCATTAGCTGGCTACTTCACTTTCAACAGTTGTCCATCTTAAGATTGTTTAATGCTCTGGTCAACTAATATTTTAACGTTGCTCTAATCCTTTCCCCACCCTCATTTTCTTTTGTCCCACTAACAAAACAACTTACAACACACCGAATGAACTATCGAGAAGGTTATCAATTCCTTTGAGGCCATATGTAATTGAAACCAACATTTTGATTTTTACCCAATTCATGAAAAAAAATATCATGTTACATATGTGACAAAATTAATTGATAAAAATGATTAAATCTCCATAGAGAAAATTTCTCACTCAACTAATTTCGTCACATTAACATTCATGTTTTTAAAAAATGCAATAAGTCTGATGGTCGATAGAGTTATTTTGTACATGCGACATATGTTATGTTAAACAAGTAAAAAAGAAAACTAAATCTATTTCAAATTTCAAAATCTTAATAAGTCGGAAGTAATGTCCAACTTTAAAAAAAAATACATTGTTAAATGAGGACGTTAAAGTTTTATTGACAATTTTAATTTTTAAATCCGATTAATGAATATTTTGATAGATGCATATTAATTAAATTATTATTTTAAAAAGGATTTTTTTATTAATACATTTAAAAATAAACAGCACATTAGTTACCTAAATCTTTGTAATAGGTGCATTAACATTTCGTTTTAATATTTTAATTGAGTCGGTAATGTCATTGATGTAGTTGACTTGACGAGCGACTTGGGAGCGGTCAAATTACGTCAAGGGCTAGTCAGTTCGCTTTTGACAAAAACCCCGTTTACTTCTAGTGAGGGGGACAAAAGTACGAAACCTGGGTTCCTCTTTTGCCTTTATATTTTTTTCTTTTCTAATTTTTTATTCTTTTCATCTGATTAGATTTTAATGGTTCAAGGTATTATTTGCACTTATTTCTTTTAAAATTTATAACAAGAATTAATATTTTATACATTTAATATTTGATGCAATGACATTAAATCTTGATATCTCATTATTAAAATATTATTTTTGAAAAAAATAAAAAATTGATAATATCTTAAAATAATACTTTATTAATAAAATTTTAAAATAATATTTTATCAATAAAATATCAAAATTTGATGACTTGAGTACATCAAATATTCTCCCCAGCAAAGGTCAGTAATTTATGGTCAACACCAGCTGGTTTGCACAATAGAAACCAACTCAAAGCTGTTTAGACTTCACAACTTTTGTGGAAAACGCTGAAATCTCCACTGTTTCTTTGAATATTTAGTTTCCTTAGCTCTATGTGTGGGAAAGAGAAGAAAAAGCAGGGTGAGGGGGAAGGAATCATTAATGTAACAATTTCAAATAAGAATTTCAAAATTTAATCGGATATTTATAAAGTTCAAATACCCTATCAAATAATCTTATTCAAGTTGACGTTTGTACCTTTACCTAAAAACTAGTACCTTACAATGTAAGTGAAGTTTTTTTAATTTAAAATAAGTTAAAAAAATTTCAAAGCCAAGATCGATTAAACTAATAAATTTTGTAAAACATGTTGCATATATCATAAATATTAAAATTTTGAAAGATTTTTATTGGTTTTTAATATTTTACTCACAGAGTGTTTTAGTTAAAATTCAAATGGATTTTTCATGATTTGCCAATTATTAATTTTCATAAAATTTTTACATGATAGTAATATATTCAACAAGTCAATATAATCGATTTTGATTTTTAATTTTTATTCACTCATTTTTAACTGAATTTAAAAATTCCACGAAAGTTTTGCCAAAATTTTTTATTTTTTGGGTAGGAGATTTGCCAAAATTTATAAAATCACATTGTCTAGGAGTAGTAAAATATTAACATGAAATTAAAACCAACAAAAAAATATTAACATGAAATTAACAGTAATATTACCCCATGAATGCAAAGAAAAAAAAAACCAAGGAAAAGAAAATTAGGATCTCGTGTTTAATGATATTTGTCTCCCAACAACAAGAAAAAACACAAAGAATCAAATAATATATGTACCTTATCCTAACATTTGATGTTGGGCAGCTTGAGCTACAGACAAACTCACAAAGGCATCTTAATATTGCAGTAAAAAAAATACTATTTAATGTATTCAATCATCTTACTTATTTAAGAAAAGTTTGTTCATTTAATTACATAAACCTTATAGTTTTTTCCTTTTTAACATTTAGTAATTAATGCAAAAATGACTTATAAAATCAAAAGCCTATTCAGTATTTAATTTTCAGAAGCATACCAAACAGCTTCTATATATATAGTATATATCCAGTATTTCAAAGTTTCAAAACTGAAAATTCGGCATTTAATTTTTTCCATATGATATTGAATTTTTGTAGTTTCTTCAATAACACCTATATAAATATTCTTTTACAATGAAAATATTCTATTATTGGCATATTAGAAAATGAGTTACCAAATGCAATGAAGAAAGATTATCGGTGTTAGAAAAGAGAAATATTATATTCTATAATTATATATTTTACAAAGTAACATAATTATGTATTATTACAAAAGTGAATGAAAGAAGTGATGAATTCAAGATTTTGTATCAAAAGTGACTAAAAGATAATTATAAGAGTAATCACATTACATATTTCAAATTTTATACATACAATAATAAAAAAAATAAAAATTGAGAGATGACGGCAATCACCACCTTGATTCCATCGGTGAATGATATATGTATCACAAAAGGTTACTCTTATTTATAATCTAATTCTAACAAGATATTGGAGTCTACTTAGATAATAATATCCCAGGCCTGACAAGACTTAATGCAAACCCTATATATTTTCTATCCACCACAAAACACAATCTACTCTCTCTCTTGGTGCCAAACCAAGACAAGGTTTCAAGTTTGAAAGGATAAAAGCAAAAAATTCAATATTTGAGAAGGTGAATTTATAAAATTTTTAAAAAATCAAAAATAAAATTATAAATATTTAAAATAAAATAAAAATTTTTTATAAACTTTCAAAATTTTGACCTATTAACCCCCTTCCTTTGCCTCTGGTCTCTTTGTTGAATTCTAAAGGAATGTCCTTTTTTTGTTCTTCCCTACATTGTCACAGTTAAAATCTAACTTGATTTGATTATAAAAGTTAACCCATTAATCCGGATGACATGAATTTATGATAATTTAAATTCAAAATTATCTAAACTCGAAATAATTTGACTTGAATTTTCATTGACTCAAGATGATCCCAACCCAAACCCCGACTTAACTTTCACAATTACCGCATCACATGGATGAAAGGTGGGTTAGGCTGCACCCAAAAGATGAAGACATGAAGCAATTAACATGGTGAGATCAATCTCAACTTCCTTTTTAATGTTTTCACAAGAAGGAAAATATTGGAAGTACATGTCCCTTTTATTTATTTATTTGCTAAAGCTGGAATTTCATAATCCATACATTATTTCCTGTATTTGTGAATCAAAGAAAAGTGATATATGCAAAGAAAGTGACAAGTTAATATTTGTCCTTTAATTAAGTTATTATAAATAATTAAATCAGAATATGAATAATGTTGAATCTTAACCCTTTAACTAGAAATGGTTTTCCAAAATTTAATGCTATAAAGGGGAATTAAATGCAGGCCATATTAGAGGTTAAAAGTAGAGGTGGAAAGCTGTGGAAGAAGATGTTAGAAATTTGGCTTTGTCAATGTCATGTGTGTCTGTTTTCTGATGTCAACTCATCATATTAACTCCTTACCCCTCGACAGAGCTAGCTTGCTTATTTCCTTACCTCACAACATACCTAAGCTGCATTGTAATTTGTTTGGAAAGCAATTTTGGATACTTAGTGTATCTTGATGTCAAGTAAATGATAGTTCTTTATTTTTTCATCAAAGAAAAGAGTTGGTAAAATTAATCATAAAATTTAGTATAAGATTATTATTCCACGCATCATCGTTGACATTTTTAAATTTTTATAAACAGGATTATAATGTTGTCGCATGTTTATTTAGTTGTTTTGTGGATTTATTAATTTTCTTAAATATAGTTTAATTACATCTGTGACAATTTTTTAATTTTGCTTGTAAATTTTATAAACTGTACCGTTAATGTATACGATAATAATTTATAAAATAAAATGTAAATAAAATTTTATTCTTTTATTTGGTTCAATTAAATCTTTACTTTTGAACGAAATAAATTGGTATGACTAACGGTTTATTAACTATGGTTAGTTAAATCGTTACTTGTCATTTTTATATTATATGGTGATGACTAGATATACTAATATGTTATAATGATGATGATGTGACATGATGATATGATTTTATTAAATTTTCACCTTCCACTTCAATGTTACATGGATATAAAAAAGACAAATATCATTTTGATTTATGACAATTAATCAACTTCTAATTATAAAGGTCTATTTGGCTTAAAATAAAAATACAAAAGCTTGGTTGAAAGTAATAAAAGAATAATAACTTATTTGAATTTTCTTAAATACTTCAATAACATTTTGAAGCATTGTACCTTTTTTTTTTTTGGTAAAATACTCTGATTCACCTAAGTTTTGACCATAATTTTACATGGATTTATTAGTATTCGAAATGGACAATCTGCCTCAAACTTGTAAATGGCATTAACGGAAAAATATAAAATGTCTACAATACTTTTTTTTCTCCACTCTTTTTTCATTATTTTCCTTTTTCAGGCCAGCCCCGTGGTGCTTTCTTATGCCAGTCAGTGGTGCTTCCTTATGCCAGCCGAATCTCCCTAAGAAGAGCACAATCTGATCGCGTTTTTTTTTAAATACTAATGGACCTGTATGGAATTATGGTTAAAATTTAAAAAGTCAGGGTATTTTATCCTTTTTTTTTTAATTTGAGAGAATAGGATTTGAGTCAAACTCTTTCCATAGGAGGATACATGCACCTAACACTAAATCAAATACTTAAATAAAATTAAATAAGACTTACATTTTTAGGTACCTAAAATAATAAAGCTTACATTTTTTGAAAAAAAAAAGATTTTTTTTGGGTGTTTTTAAACTCAACCCAATGTACTACCATACTAGATAAACTTAATCTGATTCATTATGTTAACCAGATTTCATGCATTCCACTACATCATCTAATTAAATAATAAGATAAAGTTAACATAATTGGAATAAAAGTTAATGCCACATGTGTATAGTTGAACTCATCAACTTCCACTATGTGAAATACAAACTCTTTATTTGGCAACAATTCAATTAAAAGAAAAATTGAAGATGAATAAGGAGAAAACACTTACAATAAAAGAACATTTTTTTAGTAATATGAGGTGATGACAAATGATTCCTTATTTAATTTGTAAAACCAATAGACACGAAACATTCCCCTAATTTTTATTAAAGACATGGAACTTGTTAGCACAAGATGACAAAGTGTTATTTATGTTTTGAGGGGAATATTTGTCATCTAATTCTTAAATCATTGATAAATTTTGTTGGTTTTAGGTCACTTGGCACTTTCACATGACCATTCCATGTTGAGTGAAGAATCTTTAGTTGAGAATTAGGAAAAGAAATCTTCAATTATATTCACGAGTTATGCAAACATGATTTGGATCAGGTTATGGTGGATAAATACAAGAAATATATACTTGTCTAATTAATGACAAAATGTTTCTTATAGTCTTTAATATAATAAAGTTAATTGAATAACATATCTTAGATTTGTAGAACAAACCAAATGTTCAAAATTATTAATTGAAGAAAGCACCGACTGGATTCTACTCAAGTATGGAACATTGTTATGATGCCTTGGATATAAATTTCACATTCGAGTTGTGATTGTGGGTGCCTATTGGGTTGATCAAAGGTCAATACTCCAAAATTAGTTTACGAGATTGGTTATTAACATTTAGGTAATGTTTGGTACCTTACAATTTGATATAATTACAAATAATGTAACTGCAAACAATCTGATTGTAAGTAAGATAACATTGTAGTATTTGGTATATAAGTAAAATAATGATTAAAATGTGGGAAATATAACATTACAATGTTTAGTTTACAAGTACTTTGTTTAGAATGTAATATCAATTTCCAAAATTATTCTTATTTATTAAAATACAAGTTTAATGTACTTGTATTTTTTTATTATTAATTTTTATATAATGTTATCTCTTAAATACATTTTTAATATTATATATTTTATTTCATTTCTTAATATAATTTCCTATACTATATATTTTCTTTTCTTTTCTTTTAAAAGACAATATAAATTTTATTGACAGTCATCATCTACCATCTAATAGAGAATAATTACTGAGAGCAACAAAGAAATATCTCCCGAAATTTATATAAAAAATAAATTATAATATTATAAAATGTCTTTAACAAAGTAACAAAGTTGAAAGATAAAAATATCTTTAAAAATATTGTAAAGTGTAATGCAATCTGATTGCATTGATTTTGTACTGTAATCATATTATATCCATTAACTATAATGTGATTGTATTGTAATTTTACATTACAGTGATTTTATTGCAAAATAAATACTACAATATAAATTAATTAGACACATTACAAGGAATGTGTTATCACTTCTCTTATACCAAATGCTACTTTAAGACTCCATTGAGTTCACTATTAGGGTGAAACTGTATAGGAATCGTCCTCCAAATTTATTAATGAGCTTGGCAACTCAAAGGAATTGTTAATGACCAATGTGAGGATGGTCTGATTTTGTCAAAGCCTAGGTATAAGAAGAAAACCATTTTTGATGCTTAATTTTTTTTTCTCAATCTAATCTAGTTATTTTATTAAACAACACAGATACAAAATCTTGTCTTGAGTTAAAAATGTGATAAAAAATAAACCATATAAACGAGAACCTAGCAAGATTTCTACAATTCTTTCGACGTAAACATGTCTAAAAACTAAATTTACATTATACATCATATGAACATCTACTAATTAATGAACCAAGAACATGACATAACATACTGCCTATAAGTTCGCAATTTAATGCTTAATTTTGTGTGTAAATTTGTGTTGGGAAATTGCGGAATTGTCTCTAAAGAATTGCCCAAGATCTAACCCAATCAATAGAATAAAAAAAAGAAAGAAATCAAGCACACCCACAAGAACACAAGAATTTACATGGTTCTGTCTTTTTATGACCTACATCCATGGGCACAGTAACAGAGAAAAATCCACTAAGAGGAAAAATCAGGAGATTACAAGAACAGTCTCAAACTCATAACCCTTATCCCACGTACACCTAAATCACTCTCTCTAAATCTAGGTGATTATTATTCTTTAACCCATAGGGTCCTTTTATAGTGCCAAATACAATAACCTTATCATAATATAATTAGGAATCTTATCTTAATATAATTAGGAATTGTTATTCTAGTTTAACTAGATTTAAAGACTATTTTATAAGGTATACTAATTTAATTATAATTAAACAATCCTAATTAAATCACAATTCAAGACTATCCTAACAAATCTCCACCTTAGGCTTGAATTCATCAAGCTCCACTTTACGAACCAATCTCTGTCGACACCGCCACTACCCCAAAGGGCCTCAAGCACTATGAACATCGATCAAGTCCAAGCAATGCTTGAACTTTATCCCAAAAACTGACTTAGTTAGCATATTTACCGGATTTTCATATGTAGTTATTTTCTTTGCTACAATCTCACATCTAGATTCTTGTCCAAAACAAAGATCACTAACCAAGTCTCGAAGCCATAAGGCTTCCTTCACAGTCTCGGTCACAGTCATATATTCAACTTCAGTTGTAAACAAAGCAGCTACTACTTTCCAATTGATTGCAGACCCTGAGAGAGTGAACACATACCCCATTCGAGATCTTTTACTATCTAGATCACCAGTAAAATCTGATTTGGAGAAGCCAACCACATTACGACTAATGTTTGCACCTCCTTCACACACTAAGCCAACTTTAATAGTAACTTTAGGTGTTTTACAAGCTCCCATGTTTGATCCTAGTGTAGAGACTCAATCTTCTTAGAAGACTCGGCATATGTAATTTCCTTATGATAAAAGTAAGGCTCATCAATCTCTACTTCAACAAATAAAACATAAGAATCAGAATCACCATCAATACAAGTAATGCTTCGTTGAGATACCAATTCTTGTACCTCTTGCAATTCTTTCTGGATTTCACTATCATCTCGCACTGTCACAAGAGCATTGATTTCAAGCTCCACCTGCTTGCCAACTTCTTGGTCTGATGTGTTTGCAATTCTAGACTTTATCCCACAAAGTAATGCAGACTTGTCAAAGGTAACATCCGACTCACCATAAACTTGGGGAACTTATAATCAGTACACCACAACCGATAACCCTTCACCCTATATGCAGAGCCTAGAAATATGCACTCCGTCTCTCTCAACTCAAGTTTACCATCACTCACATGAGTATGAACAGGACAATCAAATACTCTCAATATGGAGTAATCAGTGGGCTTACCAGACCAAACTTCCTTTGGAGTCTTAAATTCAATTGCAGTTGATGGAGACCGATTTACCAAGTAGCAAGCCTTGTTGATAGCTTTTGTCCATAATACTTTGGTTAGGCCAACATTAGAGAACACGTATTTTGCTATCTCCATAAGTGTTTTCTTCATCCATTCTACAATATCGTTTTGATGTGGTGTTTTGACGATAGTGTAATGTTTAATGATTTTTTTATTATTGTAGAACAAACCAAACTCACCTTTGCAAAATTCCAAATCTTTGTTTGTTCGAAAGCTCTCGATCCTTTTCTTAGTCTGTTTCTCGATCAATACCTTCCAATGCAAAAAGGTGGTTAACACTTCACTCATAGCCTTTAGAGAATACGTCCACACCTTTCTTGAAAAATCATCGATAAAGATCCACATATATAATGATCCACCTTTTGATGCCATCGGAGAAGGATCTCACAAATCTAAATAGATGTAGTTTACTGTACTCCTGGTTCGATGAGTTTTAGTGCTAAATTTCACTCTATGTTGCTCACAAAAATCTAGCTTTCCACTCTTTTGACCACATAGTAAACTATGCTTACTTAGTTTTCTAATCCCTCTCTCGCTCATATGACTAAATCTCATATGCCATAAACGTGTTACATCATCTTCAGGATCATTAAATGAGATCACAGAAACAGTTTTAATGACCGTGTTTCCCACTAGACAATAAAGGTCATCAGATAACTTACCTTTCATGATAGTTAAGGCTCCTTTAGATACTTTTAAGATACCATCTTGGCCACTATATTTGCAACCCTTCTTATCTAACAAACTCAAGGATATCAAATTCTTTTTCATGTTAGGTACATGTTTCACCTCAAGTGCCCTTACTATACCATCAAACATCTTGATTCGAATTGTGTCAATCCCAATAACTAAGAGAGAGAAATCATCTCCTAATTGTATAGCGCCCATATCAACATATTGATAAGTTGTAAACCAATCATGCCTAGGACATATGTGGAAGCAACAGGCCGAATCTAAGATCCATGTATCCTTCAGGTTACCATTAGTAATTGTAAGAACACTATCAACTTCCTCAAAAGTATCAAAATCAACTTCAACTACGTTTGCAGTATTTTTAGACTTATTGATCTTTTCATCACCCTTGAATTTAGTACAATCTTGACGAAAGTGACCTTTTTTACCATAGTTCCAGCAAGTATTTCCTCTTGATCTAGATTTGGATATAGATTTACCTTTTCTGTCTAAGCCTTTCTCTTTACCTCTACCTTTATTTACAACCAAACCTTCTGCTTGATTTTCATTCTGAATACCACCAACTTTCTTCTTTAATTCCTTGAAATTTAAAGATGCCCTTACATCCTCGAAAGTGAGAGTTCTCGGCTGTATAGCATAGTATCCACGAAGTTTTCATACGATGGAGGCAAACAACATAAAAGAATTAGGGCTAAGTCTTCATCCTCAATTTTAACATCGATATTCTTTAAATTAAGAATAACTCTATTAAATTCATCAATGTGGGTATTAACGGACATACCTTCACTCATATTGAAAGTATACAATCGTTGCTTCATATAAAGCCGATTCGTTAGAGACTTGGTCATATAAATACTTTCGAGTTTAAACCACACTACAGCAGTAAATTCTTCATCTGTGACTTCTCTTAGCACCTCATTAGACAAAGCAAAGAGAATAGCACTATGTGCTTTTTTCATAAGGTCATCTTTCTCACCATCAGATAAATTCGAGGGAAGATGCTCTTTTCCCTTCAGTGCATTCAATAGTCCTTGCTGCACTAGTAATGCGCTCATCTTAACACGCCACAAGCTGAAATCGTTTCTTCCATTAAACTTTTCAATCTCATACTTGGTCGACGAAGTTGCCATAGCGAGATTCAGATTGACCCAAGACCTTGAAGCTCTGATATCAATTTGTTGGGAAATTACGAAATTGTCTCTAAAGGATTGCCCAAGATCTAACCCAATCAATAGAATAAAGAAAGAAAAAAATCAAGCACACCTACAAGAACACAAGAATTTACGTGGTTCGGTCTTTTGATGACCTACGTCCACGAGCACAACAATAGAGAAAATCCACTAAGAGAAAAATCAGAAAATTACAAGAACAGTCTCAAACTCATAACCCTTATCCCACGTACACCAAATCACTCTCTCTAAATCTAGGTGATTATTATTCTTTAACCCATAGGGTCCTTTTATAATGCCAAATACAATAACCTTATCCTAATATAATTAGGAATCTTATCCTAATATAATTAGGAATTGTTATTCTAGTCTAACTAGATTTAAAGACTATTTTATAAGGTATACTAATTTAATTAGAATTAAACAATCCTAATTAAATCACAATTCAAGACTATCCTAACAATTTAGTTTTACACTACTTGATTAAGGTGTCTCATTATAATTTGACAAATGTAAAGATTTATGTTTAAATAACGACTCTTTATATTTTTAGAGTTGTTTTCATCTGTTTATCTAAAAAGAACAAAAAGTTAGTTGAAATGATTGTTTTAACCATAAATGTACAAATTTTTTTTTTAAAAAAGAAAGAATTTACTTTAGCTTTTCTTTTTTACAACAATTTTCTTTAAAACTAATTGAATTTAGCTTTTCCTTTTTACAATAAAAAAGTTAATGAAATTAACTAAGAATTCTCATTAGAAAGAAGAAAAAAAAAAGGAGGGGCAAAAATGGAGATTCCCCTTGCTCAACACAAAATGAACTATCAATTTTAGTACCAATCTTCATGGTTTAAACATAATTGGAATATCAATTTCCTTGAGACTTAAATTGACTATATTATTATAAATATACAAATATATTAAATCTTTACGCATATAAGTTTCATCAGAAAAGAACAAAATAGAGGTCAAGTAGCAATAATATTAGTAATAATAATGCAGAGGTTGGTATGTACAACATCAGTTGATGCCTTCACTGGAAGAAGCTATGTGAAAGGCTACTATTTATTGATGGCTGTTACATTACATCGACATCATTTCATTAACCATGGCTTATAGCGGACCAGCTTCCACTCTTAATTTTCGTTTTGCCTATCTCATTCTTTATGGGCCACTTTCACACCCCATATTCTTGCTTATGTATAGTATATCCCACTTATGCTTATCCTAGAGCATTCATAGTGGCAACATTCTCTTCTTTTTTTTTTTAGAAAAAGAAAAGGCATTAAACGATTAATGTTTGGTGAAGTAAGAAAGAGAGAGAAATACTCATTTATGTATAAATTTTTAAGTCCCTTGACGTTGGTGATATTCTAGCTTGGATTTGAAGTCCTAGACGAGGATACTTCTTTTGGCTATTATGTCTTTTCGCTTATTTGCCATAATAGTGTAAAGGTATAATATTTAAAAAAATTCTTGAATTATTTAAAAAATATATAAATAAATTCTTAATTATATTATTATTTTGAAATCAAATAAATTTTTATAATTAATGGTTAATTAAAAATTGTTATTCAAAATTTCATTTATCATTTTATATCACATAATGTTAATGTAATATACTGACATGTTATAATGGATGATCATGTGTATTTTTTACCCTCCACATCAGCATCATGTGGATATAAAATGATAAGTGGTATATTGATTAATAATAATTAATTAACCATTAATCATTAAAGATTTATTTGACGTAAAATAAAAGTACATGAATTTGATTAAATGTAATAGAAAAATAAAAATTTAGGTAAATTTTTTTAAATATTATACCCATAGTAAATAAGTTTAAAGTTATTCCAACTAAAGTTTGATGAATACTCATGCACTGAGTTTGGCCCGAGTAAAGTCAAGTTTCTAAGTTTATTACTTAAGTTGAAAACTGATCGTAATGGGTTGTTTTTGAGCCGAGTTTAACCCCAAAAAAATTTAAGCTTTAGCCTTGAGCACTTATGGGCTCGGATATAGCACAAGGATCCACTCAAAAATTGCAGTTGTGGATTCAATGGCCCGTCCTTTGCCAAATTGGCTGGGCCTTGCAATGTGGTCCTAAGCTTGCAAGCGTTTAGGATTATAATCCAAGTGACCAAACCGAACGCCAGAAACGGTTTTTTGGTTTCTGCCCTTCACTGGCCTCTGACACAGACACCAAAAACCATGCCCGTTGTTATACCCAGGCCTATAATTCCAACTACTTGACGCCCAACTGACCCATGACCAGAACCCTTGACCAGGTGGCACCCCATCCAGTCATTTGTAAGAGGCCAAGGATGCAGGAGCTTTGCCATAAGTAAGGGTGCCTTTGGTTTAAGAGAAGTGAAACACATGCCCTATAATTTAAATGACTTGTAATCATTTTACAACGTTTAGTTGAGAGGAAGAGGAAGGGAATGTGTTAGCAAGGGAAGCTTGTTACAAAGAGCTAAGGGAATGTCCGAGGGAAATTTACATTCCCCCAGCAAACGGAAAGTAAAATATCTTTTTCGCCGTCTTAACCTTGACATTCCTCTTCATTTGCTGCTCTTCTTTTTCCTCTTCTTGCTCACCCACACATGCATTTCGATCAAATCCTGCCTTCTTCTTCTTACCGCCCGTAGGAAGGCTAATAGATCACCTGTACCAAATTTGTCGTGTTTATTCTTCTGCTTAGGTATTTTGTTGAAAATATTGCAATGTAATACCTTTCAGGCATTCATTTTTTTTTGAGAAATTAGAGCTTTTTAGCTTAAGTAAATTAAGGGTTTTTTTAAATATTTGTACAAGTGTAATATTTTTTAAATTAAGGGTTTTTAGCTTGAGTGTGTTTCATAAGCTCGGATGTCTAGGGCCTTGTCTTGTTACAATGTGGAAGGTTTACAAAGTTTAGGCAATTAAAGGAAACATTTGAAGCTTGCTTAGAGAGTTCCAATAGGATTCAATTTTTGTAAAAACATTACCCTTAGGTCATGTTTGGTTGGGGGAATGGCTAAGCCATTCCTCATCTATTCTTTACAAAATTTTATCCCCTTATTTGGTTTGCTCTTGGGGAGGGAATAGCCATGCCAAAAGGAATGACAATTCTTTAAAATTGGGCAAAAGCTTGGAATAGCTAATACCACCTTCCTCATGGTATTAGATATTCCACACTTATGGAATAAAATTTAAATATTTTGGATTAAAATATCTTTATTTATTTTTAAAAATTACAAATTTAAATTTATAAAATTAATATTTTAAATTTAAATTAAAAAATATTAATATTTTCATATTTTTAAATTATAAATAAAAATTAAATATTTTAAAATATTAAATTTTAAATTATTAAGTGAAATTTAAATTAAAAAATGAAAAATGCAAATAGAGAAAAATAAATCTTATTATAATAAAAAGGTTAAGTTATTAATTATATATTATAAAATATTTTGAATTTAAAATTATTAATATTTTAATCATAATAATATTTAAATTGTAAATTAAATTACCAATTATTAATATTTTCAATCAATTATAAATTATTAATATTTAAAAGATAAACTTAAATAAAAATAAATAATCATAATAAAATTTAAATTATAAATAAAATATTTATATTTAAAAAATTAATCATTCCTTTATACATAAAATATTAATATTTAACTGATATTTTATTAATATTATAAATAAAATATAAATTATTAATATTTAAAAAATAAAATAAAATAAAAATAAATAATCATAATAACATTTAATATTAATGATTAAAGTATAAATAAAATATTAATATTTAAACTATCAATGTTTAGTATTTTAAATAAATTATACATTATTAATGTTTAAAAATAAAATAATTTAAAAATAAATAATCAGACTAACATTTAAATTATAAATAAAATATTAGTATTTTATAATGTTAATGATTAGATTATAAATAAAATATTAATATTTAAAAAATAAAATAAAATAATCATGTACATAATAAAGGGTATTTTTATCTTTTTATTTTATTCTTTCTTATTCCAAAGTTATTGTTACCAACCAAACACTGCAATAAGTCATAATAATCATTCATGTTCTATTCCATTCGTCATACCAAACCATGTAATACCTATTCTACTCTATTCTTATCTCATTATATTCCCACGTAATAGGTATTCTATTTCATTCCTATCTATTCCACGAACCAAACGTGCTATTAGGGAGATAGAGAGAGTAGAAAAGGGTGCAAGTTGAGGAAAAAAGGGAAAGAAAAAGACAAGACAAGAGGAAGAATTGTCACTTTCCTGTTGGATTTAGAATAATAGTTTTGGTTGGATAATACTTTATGTTAGATGGTTGGTCCAAGATTTTTTTTTTGCGATGGTTGGTGAAGTTGGCAAGAGGATTTTAGTGTTTATATAATATTTCAGCTATAATGTTTATATAGTGTTTCAATAGCAATGTTTATATAATGTTGATAATAATATCAATAGTAGACTTTATATAATGTTTGAACAAAAAAAAAGTATTAAAGTTGAATTCGTGTACTCTTTTTTTCCTTGTCTTTTCAAATATGGGTTAAATGCTACATACAATTTGTTTTAGCTAATTGTTGTTAATTAAATCTTGTTTCGTTCATGTACTTGTACTTCTTGTTTTAATCTTTATTATATTAATTTCAAGAGAGCTACATGTTTAAAGTGGATTGTCTTAGTATTTAGAGAAATTTTGTTGATGTACAATGTGTTATACAGTTTGATTCCTAGTTGTTACATTACACTTATAAATGTTTCTTTTTACATTATAGTTCACACAATGAGTAGATATTCTAAATGGCAAATTGTAATGATCGTGTCTACTATTGCTTTGGCATTACAGTTATATACAATAGTAGTGGTGATTATTGCTTTGCTTAATCAATATTGTTACGTTTGCCTAAAGGAAAGAAAGTGTGAAAGGTCATATAATGGTACTAGTTATGAGAGGCATATTATTAAGCAATTGACCTTT
The DNA here is from genome assembly GCF_053813885.1 of Theobroma cacao. Lineage (NCBI taxonomy): Eukaryota > Viridiplantae > Streptophyta > Magnoliopsida > Malvales > Malvaceae > Theobroma > Theobroma cacao. The sequence goes on from NC_142642.1 coordinate 3,877,838, forward strand.
AGAAGAATGGTGTTTAATTTTGATATGACATGCATTGAATATACTCAAATGGATAGGAATGCCTTTTATAAACTGTGCATTATGCTTAAAATCATTTGTAGGCTTAAACCAACAACACACATGAATATTGAGGAAATGGTTGCTATCTTTTTGTACATCATTGCTCATTATGCAAAGAATATGATAATAAAGAGAAAGATTGTTAAAAGTGATGAGACAGTGAGTAAGCAATTTGAGGTTGTTTTAGATTCTATTTTGAGTTTACATACAAGCAATAATATTGAAGAATTCAGAGCCTATAACTGAGAATTTAACTGACCTACGATAAAAATGTTTTAAAGTAAACTTAAATTAGGTTCTCTTTATAATTTAAATACAAAATTTTTTTAGTTTGAATCTAATAAGATATATGTTTGTGTCACCATTCTATTGGATACAATAAAATTGTTTAGGTGCTTTAGATGGGACTTATGTTAAAGTCAATGTCTTGGAAAATGATAAGCTTAGATATAAAATAAGGAAAAATGAGATTGCTACAGATGTCTTAGATGTATGTTTAGAAGATATGCAGTTCATATATATCTTACCTAGATAGGAAGGTCCTGCTGCAGACTCTAGGGTTCTTCGAGATGCAATCTTTAAAAGAAACGGTTTGAAAATCCCTAAAGATAAGGGGATAACATGTGTTAAATTAATAATTATAAGGTTTTAGTGTTAGCTTGATATATTTTATTTCTAATCTAAAAATATTTTTTTTATCATAGGTACTATTTATGTGATGTTGAATATACAAATGGAGAGGGATTTTTAACTCTAGATAGTGGTCAACAATATCATTTGAATGAATGGAAGCAAAATCGAACTCTTCGATCAAAAGAAGAATTGTTTAATTACAAACACTCTAGTGTTAGAATGGTTATTGAGAGATATTTTGGATTTTTTAGATGAGATAGGCAATACTTAGGGAGAGGTCTTGGTATTTAGTGAAAACCAAGTGCAAATTATATTGGCTTGTGCTTTGTTACATAATCATATTAGAAGGGAGATGACACACGATCCATTTGAGGCTAAATTCAATGAAAGAAATGTGGGATCGACAGAATTGGAAAATGCAACATGTAGTAGTATATTTTTGTAATTGTAATTATTAGATGTTAGGTTTTTGGGGTTTTAGGGTTGCTAACATTAATAATTTTATGGGGTAATGATTGTATAGAAGGCATATTTTGCATAGTTTATGTAAGGGTAGGTTTTTTGGGTTCTTGCAATTTTTGTATGAAGGGATGTGAAGTTCTTTTTATATACACTTCTACCTTTCACGTACAAAGATCTTTGCTAACATTTTGTTATTGTAGATGGAAGGAACATCAACTCAAGGATCACAAAAGGTAAGTAAAAGATCCAACCATCAATGAACTCCTCTTGAAGATGCATTTCTAATTAATTGTTGCTTGGATCTTGTGAATGTTGGTGGTTGGTCTAGAGATAGTGGGACTTTTAAGCTCAATTACTTGCAACAACTTGAGAAATGGATGGCTAAAAAGATCTCAAATTGTCATATTAGAGGCATCCTTATTATACAATCTAGAATGAGGTTATTGAATTCACAATATAAGGAAGTTGTTGAAATGCTAGACCATTTTGCTTTTTGCTTTGAGTGGGATGATGTCAACAATTGTCACTTGTGAAACTAACGTTTGGAATGGATGGGTGAAGGTAAGTAAACATGGGTGTCATTAAATATTTTCTTGTTATTTAGGTCACTAATATGTGTTTATTATTGACTTCAATCCATATGATTATTTACTTATTTTCATTAATGTTTGAAATTGAATTACAGGGTCTTCCAGCTGCTGTAAGACTTATAAATAAGCCTTTTCCTCATTTTGATAAGTTGACAATTATATTTAGGAGGGCTAGGGTAACTAGAATAGGAGTAGATGCACCAGTTGATGTCGTGGAGAAAATAGAATCCATGGAAGCAACAACAAGGGCAACTTTAGATGCATTCAATGGATTGGGTGGTGAACATGAAGATGATGATGTGAATTTTGTAAACATTCAAGAGACTTTATTAGCTACTTAACCTGTTAATGCCAACACTGAGACATTCACTAGTACAATAAAAAGGAATGTAGTGTTGCCTGAGGTAAATTTAATTTGAAAAAAAGCTAAGACAAAATCTGGTGGTATTAGTTATGAAGAGTTGGCATTTTTTAACAATATAAGTGATTTGAAAGATGTTTGTAAAGTTGCAACTGTTGAAATTGGTAACTTGGCCAATGTTTTAAACACATGGTTGATGAAGATGACATGAATATGGAAGTTTTTTTGATATGTAAAGGGATTCGAAAGACTTCAAGGGTTGACTCATGATAACATTATTATAACTGGAGAACTTATTTATAGTGACCAGAAAAAGGTTAATTACTTCTACAGCATGTCAGATGAATACAAGATCTTTTATGTGAAAAGAGTACTTAAGCTTAGTGGCTCATCAATAAAGAGTAATTACAATAGACAAGTAGTTATTAATTATTTGCATGTTAAACTTTCTTGGATTGTCATTCAGTAGGAACTTTATGTTTAATATTTGGAGTTTGAAGGTTGTCTGTTGTATGAAGAATATTTGGTGTTTGAATGGTGTTAATATATTAGAAACTTTTGTTTGAATCTTCTAATGTAAAGTTTAAATCCTTTTAATTTAAAGTTTAACAAATTTTCTTGAGTAAGATCCTTATTTTTGAATTAAATCTGGACAATAAAATCTTTTAAAGGGAGATGAATTAACACAAAAAAAATTTGGAAGAAATTGAAAAGATTAAAGAGATTGACCATATATCGATAGATTTTAACATCTATCGATAGATTTTCTAAAAGATTTTCAAAATTCACACCAATCTATCAATAGATATGGGTCAAGGTCTCTTTGGCTTGCTCTTGGGTGGGTATCTATCAGTAGATTTTACAAATCTATCGATAGATTCAAGGGATATTGTTCTAGGTGACAATCTATCGATAAATGCACGACATATATCGATAGATGCATTTGCTAGTCTTTTCTCAGATGTCTATATATTGATAGAAGCTACACATCTATCGATAGATGCAAGTCAGTGTCTCTTTCAATTGTTCTTAGGTGGCTATCTATCGATAGATGCGCAAAATTTATCGATAGACGATCGTGGTCTTTGAGGTCTTGTGTTTAGAATAATCATTGATCGATAGATGATCCGAATCTATTGATAAATACGCCAATCTATCAATAGATGAAGAACATCTATCTATTTTTTTTTTATAATTGGGGGAGGGGGGATTCGAACCTACTCTTTAGGCAGGAGGATTATGCACCAACCAATGAGACAAATGCTCGGGTGCTTGTTTTAAAATTGATAGATTGAAGGCAGTTTTAAAATTTAAAGAGCCATGTTGCTTTTTTTTTTTAATTTAAAGTACTTAGCTCTTTCATTAAAACTTTTTCGAGGATGAGTAAATACAAATTTTAACTCTTTCTCTCCCAGATTTCATTTAAAAATTTGTTTTTGTTTCTTTAAATTTAACACCCTTTGCATTACTTTGCATTTTGTAAAGTGATGAGAAAATTCAAATTTTAACTAATTCTCCCCTTGATTTCATTCAAAAATTTGGTTTTTGTTTCTTTAAATCTAACACCCCTTGCATTTAAAACTTTGCTTTTTGTAAAGTGACGAGCAAATACAAATTTTAACTAATTCTCCCCCATTTTGTCATATGAAAAACCTGTGACCATGAGGAATTAGGAAATCAATTTAAGCTTTCTGAATTTGAATTAGAATGAAGTAAAGTCGTTAATTGAATAACAGACCAACAACAATGAGATAAATTGAAGAGTAGTAAAGCATTAACCATGTAAATATATCCAAAGCAACATCCATGTATATAGTCAAAAGCTCAAAACATCATGTAAATACATCCGAAAACATAGAAACAACAAACATGTGGCTGAATATACATCTAAAAAATATGTAAATACATCCAAAATTACATGATGCATGAGAATTTGATGCACAAGTAGTGATAATTCTATTTTATAGAATTATTGTATTCCAAATTTGTTATTAAATATTAGCTAAGTCCTCAATTTTCAATTATAATTTAATTATTTTTAGTTGTTTTTATAATTAGTTTATTTTTTTGTGAGTTATTTTAATTTTATGTTACTCCTTTTAATTTGGTTATTATTTATTAGTTTTTATTTTTTTTGTAGGATTAAAAGTGATTGGCCTTAATTTTGGAAAGTAAAGTGTTTAAAGACCTAGAATCTGCTTGCATATGCTTCAGTATTTTGGCCATATCTCAAGCTACAGAACTCCAAATGATGCGATTCTTGAACCATTGAAAATCTAAGAGAAAGAGCTACAACTTTCATGAAGATTAATTTACCCAGTTCTACTTTGAAGATAGAGAAAATCGTATTGAAAAATAGCTAAATGTACTGTACCGGGAATGGAAATTTGTAAAGATTGACAATTGATTTTTGGGCCTCTCATTACACTTTTAAGCCCAATTAAATCCTAGGTCAGCTTAAGAAACTTTAGGTTAAGCTTATTAGTATAAATAGGATATGTTTAACAACATTAGAGAGACAACCTTTGGAGATTCAAGAAGCTAGAAGTTGAGGTTGAAACTTGGAGATCAAGACGACAAATATTGTTTTGTTTTCTTCCTTGGCTTTTATTTTTCTTGTTACTCTCAATGGTTGAATTTTATACAATGTTATTTGGTTTTGCAATCATGAGTAGCTAAGTTTCTTTTTCTAAGATTGCAATTGAACTCACATGTAATCTAGATTTTTAATCTCTTTCTTACTTATCTTTAATGGGATTTGAATTGTTTATTCCAATTTGTTCTTAATGCTTTTAATTGCCTGATCACCAATTAAATTGATCTAGGAACCTAAACAAACTTGGGAAAGGGAGTTTAGTGTGGACTAAAATTGGGATAGCATATGATCATATTAATTGATTTGCGTATAGGATAAGGATATACCTATAAGCCATATGTAGCCAGATTAGAGCCTGAACGTAATGAGTTTGTTTTAATTTCAATACACATAGGGATATAGTATTTTGGTTAAAATAGATATTTTTATAAGATGAGTCGGGAGACCCTTATAAATAATTTAAGACTCTAGGTTAGCAATTCAACCCATTGAAATAAGTTAAGGAAGAGAGGTAAGATTTAGATGAAGTGTGAGGGATATTGTAATCCTAGACTTGTTTGATTTGATTTTTACCCAATTATATTGTTGCTTTGATTTTTCTTTTTAGTATAAATTTTGGTTAATTAGTTTTAGTTAATTAATTTGGTTATTCGAATTTGATTGTTTGGATAAGATTAAATTATTATAATTTTAGTACTTAATAAAATTTTAAATCAATTTTCTGAGGGATCGATACTCTGCTTGCTAATATGTTGTCTATTCGATACGTATACTTGCGTAGTGAAATTTTAACTGACAAGTTTTTGGCGTCGTTGCCGGGGAATTGTTTCTAAAATTTTTACTAATACTAATACCAAGCAATTTGGTCTTACTTCAATTTTTGTTTTTCTTGTTTTAATTTTAGATTCTGTTTGCTTGCAAATATCTTTGGTCATTGTATGGAAAGAAGAGACAACTTGAATCTTGTTCCTTTTGATCTTGAGATAGAAAGAACTTTCAGAAGACATCGAAGGGAGAATTTACAAGTTGCAGTTTCAAATCAGGCAATGGTTGAGGATAACAATAACAATGGCAATAATGCCATTTGTCACGACCCGGAACCTCCCTTGGGCCCATGATAACCGCCGCAACGTCTCAATTGACACTCATTATCCGAAATGCCAATTAGAACCCCGCAAGGCTTACATATCAGTTTCTTGCCTTTTTTGTGAGCAATCGTTTTTAAACAATTTCCAGTAGTTTCCTGCTCAAGTAAATCAAAAGAAAAAAATATTTTAAAAGGATTTATAGATAAATATCACTATTCAAAATATTGATTAAAATATAGTATTTTTTTTAAAAATAATATTTATAGAAACACGTGTAAGAAATCTTTTGTAACGTGTAAGTAAAATAAATTCACACATACAAAAATTTACAAAGTTATAATGTACAATAATGGTTACAATGACAAGTGACCCAAAATACACCTAGTGTTGGTGCTAGAAACCTACTGTCTGTGTGGTAGAGATGTCAATTGGAATTCTCGACAAAATAGGATATCTATAAGCTACCACAGACCTAAAATATTTCGAAAGGAGGTGGGTGAGATTTTGTAATCCCAATGGGTAAACAGACATTATCATAAATATCTAAAGGCGAGTAAAATTGAGGCAAGTTTAAACAACAAATTACGAACCATTTCATAATGTTTTCAATTTATTTCTTAAACTATAAAATATTTGTAATTTACCAAAACAGTTGTTAAGGCTTATGTCTTTTATAAAAGAAAACAAGGCTCAAGCCAAAACTAATCCTTGGGGATACCTTGGCCGAGACATCTAACCGAGTCCGCCAAGGTTGTTATAACATTTACATGTGAAACACATTTTTATTTTTAAAACAAGCCGTTCCTTGGCGTTGGCCGAGTTACACATTCACGTGGGGGTTCGACGTGAAGTGAGCTCTAATACTACCCCGGGAGTTACCCTCATCGCCTCTATAATCGGAGTAACTATATAACCGGGTTTACCATGCCCCTCTAATAGGCAGTCCATGAAAACCCGTCACTGCAGTGACCAACCCACCAATTTTAATAAAATTTCGACAGTATAACGTGGCTTTTATTTATTTATCCAGCCTGCATAGTAAAAATAGCTTACATAAATTTCTCAATACACTTACAAAATATAGCCACATATACTCATATCTCATAAGCCATTCATAGGAAAATATATAATTTTCAAGACAGTTAACAGCCTCCAATTACTCAATTTCATAATCAACCCAATATATCTTTATTTGTCACATTTATTTGTAAAACATCAAAAATCTCGTTTTCATTTCATAAAATACATAAAGAGCATTTAAAAATAAACTCTAGATAATTTACAATAATAATAAGTTTACTCACCGTTTGTACAAACTAAAAGCTTTCTAGGTGCCCCGATAACTACTTGTCGTGTACGATTTTCTTGCCTTTACAGGAAGGTTCTCCTCCTAGACACATTGCAAAAATTTACTCAATTCATCACATTAATGCTAAATAACTATATATTTGACTTAAATCCTATACGAATGCATGGTATGAAATGCAATAGCCAAAAATGGCTTAAACGCGGTATAAACCTATTTTTGGCACTTTACCCGATAAATTGGTAACGCGCTTCATTTTAGCTCTAAATTGTCCCATTCTCTCTCCAACATTTCTAACCATTAATTATCAGTGAATATTCCTCTAAAATCACCAAAATCAGCTCACTCTCTTCCTTGGAAAATTCGGCAAAAAATGTGACATTAACTCGGTTAATTTTCTACTTTGTTTTTCTATCACATTTAACCATTTTTCATCATTTTCTCTTCATTTCTCCTAGTATAAAAATCAGATCATCATCATTTTACATCAATGCATATTCAGCCAAGGGTGGGTATTGTGAAAATTTAATGCTTTCTTGCCCAATTTAATTTCTAAACACATTTAACTAACTAAAACTATCAATTTAACTAAAAATCAAAACCTAAAAATTTCAAAATCTCTCCCCTAAAATTTTGTCCAGCCCTTGATGTCACTTTTAGATCTCTCTCCTCAATCATGCTAAATGGAAACAAAGGCATAAGAAAGGTAGAAATCAAGCTAAAGTCGAAAAATCTTACCGTTAGACGCGTAAACGGGCGAAAAACGCGAATTCCCCTTTGAATTTTCTTGTTTCTCTTTGGTTTTTCTTTTTTTTTCCTTTCCTCTCTATTTTCTCTCTTGTTCTCCCTTATGGCCGGCCAACACTTAAAATGTGGTTTAAATGGGCTGACTTTTCATTAAAATAATATTATATCATTAAAAAAATACCACGTGTCACTTTCCCATTGGCCCATTTTTAAAATTTCATCCATTTGTTTCCAAATTTTCACCATACACTTGTCCCACATATCCATAACTTAGATAAAATTCTCAGACTTATCCAAAGTCTCGGTGGAGTGATTTTTGAAATTTACACTTTTACCGCCGTAAAAGTGAAAAATTACATTTTTACCCAAAAAAACTGAAAAATTGCCCATAGACATATTTTTCATCCCTTATACTCATACCATTCTCCAATTTGTCAAATTTGATCTAAATTCTCTCAAAATCTCAAATTTTGTCTACGGGTGGCAAAATTACGATTTTACCCCTACACTCCAAAAATCACCAGAATTAAACTTTTTCACTTCCTATCATTAAATTATACTCCAAATAGTTAATCTTGGTCAAAAATTTCACTCCATGATCAAATTATTATCTTAGGTGGCAAAATGACAATTTTGCCCTTGAACATCAAAATTTCTAATTTTACTCTAAATGAACCCTCGAACTCCGAACAATCATTTTTAGTCATTCCTGGACTATAAAATATTAAATTTTATCCTACAATTCCTATTTGAACTAGTTCGAGGTTAAATCAACTTAAGTGTACCATTAGGTACGATATCGGGTTTCGTCTTTTCTTAGGTGCTTTCCTAGCATAATAACATGCTACTCAATGCATGTATATCATGACATGTATTTATAGGGTCGGGTTTTACACCATTAATCTGGTTCCCGAAGCAAATAGAACACTGCGGGATTATGCTATTCCTCTTTTGCAAGGTTTGCACCAAAGCATTAGGAGACCCTCCATCAATGCAAATAATTTCGAAATTAAACCAACTTACATTTAGATGATACAGTCTTCAATCCAGTTTGGTGGGTTACCCAGTGATGATACTAATTCTCATTTGATAAATTTCCTAGAGATTTGCGATACCTTTAAATACAATGGTGTAATTGATGATGCTATTAGATTGAGACTGTTTCCGTTTTCTCTGAGGGATAAAGCAAAAAGTTGGCTTAATTCACTGCCCAATGGGTCTATCAGTACATGGGAGGACTTGGCTCAAAAGTTTCTCGCAAAGTTCTTCCCGTTTGCAAAGACTGCAAAGATGAGGAATGATATCACCTCATTCACACAATTTGATGGTGAATCCTTATATGAAGCATGGGAGAGGTTTAAAGAACTACTGCGAAGATGTCCACATCATGGGATTCTTGATTGGTTGCAAGTTCAGACATTCTATAATGGGCTGGTTTGGTCAATTAAAAACCACAATTGATGCTGCTGCTGGTGGGGCATTGATGAGTAAGAATGCTGCTGATGCTTATAATTTGTTGGAAGAGATGGCTTCAAATATTTATCAATGGCCTTTAAAAAGGTCGGGTTCGAGAAAAGCTGTTAGAGCCTATGAAATTGATGCAATTGGCAACTTAGCTACGTAAGTGGCTGTACTGTCTAAGAAATTTGACACACTTGGAGTTCATGCAGTTCAAAATTCATTTGTAGTTTGTGAGATGTGTGGAGATGGCCATTCAAATTATCAATGTTCATATAATTTTGAATCAGTCCAGTTTGTGGGGAACTTCAATAGATAGCAAAACAACCCATATTCCAACACTTATAATTCTGGTTGGAGAAACCATCCCAATTTTTCATGGAATAACAATGCAGGGCCTTCCAATCAAAAACCCAACATGCCTCTTGGTTTTCAACAACAAGTTAGACCACCAGTTCTTAAAAAGAAGTCCCATGTGGAAGAACTTTTCTTGCAATATATATCAAAGATTGATGCTATAATTCAAAGCTTTGGAGCATCCTTGAGAAATCTTGAAACCCAAATGGGACAACTTGCAAATTCCATCAACAATAGACCTCAAGGTTCCCTACCTAGTGACACACAAATCAATCCTAAAGGTAAGGAACAATGCCAAGCAATCACTTTAAAGAGTGGAAAAGAGATTGAAAGGGTGAATGAAAAAGCAGTTGAACTTGAGAATGAACATGTTGATAATGAAGGAATGTGTGAGAAAAAGAGTGAAGTCAAGCAGAAATAAGATGTTAAGGCTGAAAATCAAAGAGCTTTTCAAGTTATCCATCCTCCACCACCTTTTCCCCAAAGGCTCCAAAAGCAAAAGCTTGAAAAGCAATTTTAGAAGTTCCTCAATGTATTCAAGAAATTACACATAAATATTCCTTTTGCTGAAGCTTTGGAACAAATGCCCAGTTATGTCAAATTCTTGAAGGACATCCTCTCCAAAAAGAGAAAGCTAGGTGAGTTTGATACTGTCTCCCTTACAGAAGAGTGTAGTGCAATTCTCCAAAATAAACTACCACCAAAACTCAAAGATCCAAGTAGTTTCACAATCCCTTGCACAATTGGTAATTTATTTTTTACAAAAGCTTTGAGTGATTTAGGTGCAAGTACCAATTTAATGCCTTGGTCAATTTTTGAGAAACTTGGTTTGTGGGAATGCAAATCCACTTCTGTTACTTTCAATTGGCTGATCGTTCTTATGTGTACCCAAGGGAAATTATTGAAAATGTTCTTGTCAAGGTAGATAAATTTATTTTTTCGGTTGATTTTATAATTTTTGATATGAAAAAAGATAGGCAAATTTCAATCATCCTTGGGAGGCCATTCTTAGCAACTGTTAGGGCTTTAATTGATGTTGAAAAAGGTGAGCTCACTTTAAGAGTTCAAGACCAACAAGTAACATTTAATATCTTCAAAGCTTAAAATTGCCTATGACATCTGAAGATTATTTTTCTGTGAGTGTGGTAAATAACTTTACACATGATGTTTTCTTAGAAGAAAATCCCAGTGATCCTCTTAAAGCATGTTTAGTTGCTAACTCTGATAGAGATGATGATGAATTTATTGAATATTCAAATTTATTGAATGCTCACTCCAGATTTAGAACTAATCATCAATTTGAGTCTTTAGATATTTCAGCTTCTTTGATGCCAGCTTCTAAGCCTTCCATTGAGGAGCCACCTATTTTGGAACTCAAACCTCTACCTACACATTTGAGGTACGATTTTCTTGGAAAGTCTTCTACTCTTCCAGTTATTATTTCTGCTGCTCTCACTAACATGCAAAAGAAGAAGTTGTTGAGGACACTTAGATAATTCAAGAAAGCAATAGGGTGGACCATAGCTGATATTAAGGGAATTAGCCCTTCTGTTTGCATGCATAAAATTCTCCTTAAGGAAAATCACAAAGCCTCAATTAAACAACAAAGAAGATTGAATCCCATCATGAAAGAAGTAGTCAAAAAAGAAATCATCAAGTGGTTGGATACTGGAATAATTTATCGTATCTCTAATAGTTCATGGGTAAGTCCAGTTCAATGTGTTCCTAAGAAAGAAAGAATGACTATGGTTGCCAATGACAATAATGAGCTCATTCCAACAAGAAATGTGACTGGATGGAAAATGTGCATGGACTACGGCAAGCTCAACAAAGCTACAAGGAAAGATTACTTCCCTCTTCCATTCATTGATCAAATGTTGGATCGCTTGGCTGGTAAGGAATATTATTACTTTCTAGATGGATATTTTGGTTATAACCAAATTGCTATTGCTCCTGAAGATCAACAAAAGACTACATTTACATGTCCTTATGGCACCTTTGCTTTTGGAAGAATGCCATTTGGATTATGTAATGCACTTACCACCTTTTAGAGATGTATGATGGCCATATTCACAAACATGGTGGATAAATGTTGGGAGGTATTTATGGATGATTTTTTTGTCTTTGGAAATAATTTTGATGATTATCTTTTAAATCTGGCTAGGGTACTAAAGAGATGTGAAGAAACAAATTTGGTGCTCAACTGGGAGAAATGTCACTTCATGGTGCTAGAAGGTATTGTTCTTGGGCACAAGATCTATAATAATGGCATTGAGGTAGATAAAGCAAAAATTAAAGCAATTGAGAAACTACCACCTTCAATAAATGTCAAAGGTATTAGAAGTTTTCTTGGTCATGCTGGTTTTTACAGAAGATTTATTAAAGACTTTTCAAAAATTTCTAAACCACTTTGCAATTTATTGGAAAAAGATGTGCCATTTAAGTTTGATAATGAATGTCTTGTTGCTGTTGATGAATTGAAGAAAAGATTAATATCTGCACCTATCATAATTAGTCCCGATTGGACTCTCCCTTTTGAATTGATGTGTGATGTGAGTGATTATGCGGTGGGAGCTATTTTGGGACAAAGGAAGAATAAAATCTTCCATTCCATCTATTATGCTGGCAAGACTTTGAATGAAGTCCAGAAAAATTATACCACAACAGAAAAAGAGCTTTTGGTTGTGATTTTTTCTTTTGTCAAATTTCACTCCTATCTCGTGGGGACAAAGGTGATAGTGTACACTGATCACTCAGCTATCAAATATTTGATTGCCAAGAAGGATGCTAAGCCAAAATTGATAAGGTGGATTCTCTTACTTCAAGAATTTGATATTGAGATTCGTGATAGAAAAGGAATAGAAAATCAAGTTGCAGACCACCTCTCAAGATTGGAGATTGAAGCTCAAGGTAAAGATTCAACCTTAACCAAAGAGACTTTTCCTGATGAACAAATCCTTCAAGTTGGTAAGAAATCACTTCCCTGGTATGCTGATTTTGTAAATTATTTGGTAAGCAATATTATTCCTCTTGATTTAAATTCTCATCAGAAAAAGAAATTTTTACATGATGTTAAATTTTATTTTTGGGATGAGCCTTACTTGTTCAAACAGTGTAAAGATCAGATGTTCAGAAAATGTGTCCCGGAAGAAGAGATTCAAAGTGTGCTTCACCATTGCCATTCTTCAAATTATGGAGGACACTTTGGAGGAATAAGGACTGCTGCTAAAATCCTCCAATCATTTTTGTATTGGCCTACATTATTTAAGGATGCTCACAATTTTGTTTTGCATTGTGACAGGTACCAAAGGGTGGGAAATATCTCAAGGCGACATGAGATGCCTCTTAACAACATCATGGAGATAACAGTTTTTTATGTATGGGGTATTGACTTCATGGGTCCATTCATATTTTCATATAACAATAAATACATTTTGCTTGCTGTTGATTATGTCTCTAAGTGGGTTGAAGCGGCAACCTTTCCTCATAATGATTTGAAGGTGGTAATGACTTTCATCAAGAAGAATATTTTCACTCGATTTGGCACTCCAAGGGCAATTATTAGTGATAAAGGAAGTCACTTTTGCAACAAGTATTTTGATGCACTTTTGGCAAAATATGGAGTTAAACACAAGGTTGCCACTGCGTACCATCCTCAAACTAATGGCCAAGTGAAAGTATTGAATCGCGAAATTAAGAGGATTTTGGAGAACACCGTGTGTCCCACAAGAAAAGATTGGTCAAAGAGATTGGATGATGCACTGTGGGCATATAGGACTACTTACAAGACCTCAATTGGCATGTCTCCATATAAATTAGTCTTTGGCAAGGCTTGTCACTTACTGGTGGAACTTGAACACAATGCTTATTGGGTCGTGAAGATGTTAAATTTTGATTTACAAGTAGCAGGTGAGCAAAGGTTGTTGCAATTAAATGAACTTGATGAATTTCGCCTTCAAGCTTATGAGAATGCAAAACTCTACAAAGAGAAAACAAAGCAATAGCATAATAAGAAGATATTGGAAAAAAGCTTTGAGCCAGGACAAGCAGTATTGCTCTATAATTCTCGCTTGAAATTATTTTCGGGAAAGCTCAAATCAAGGTGGTCTGGTCCTTTAATTGTCAATGAGGTATTCCCACATGGAGCGATCAAAGTTAAAGGGACAGATGGTCGAAAATTTAAAGTCAATGGACAAAGATTGAAGCATTATTGGGGAGGCGAAACTAATCGTCAAAAGTCCTAAATTCACTTGCTTGACATTGCCTAGAGCCCAAATCAGTCTAGCCGAAGACTATAAATGAAGCGCTTCTTGAGAGGCAACCTAAGCTCCTCAACTTTACTTGTTTTCATCTTTATTTTATTTCATGCTTTTTAATTTATTTCTTTTAATGTATTTTTTTTCATGTTCCTTTTTTGCAGGTAATTGGATTAAAAAAATCAAAATAAAAAAGAAAAAAAAAAGAAAAAAAAAGAGTCAGAGCTGCGGCCCTCAAATTGAGAGCCACGGCCCTAAAATATGCAAGGCAAGACAGCTGAAACAGAATGTTTCAGTGCCACGACCCTCACTTTGAGAGCCATGACGCTGAACAAAGAACACAAACACAGAATGGTTGAGCGTCGTGGCGCTCAAACCCGAAGCGTGATGCTTCGGGCTGGCAAAGTTGAGTGAGGGCCGCGGCGCTGGGTCGGGGCCTAGCCCCAACCTTTTAAAAACCCTTTGTTTTTTTTCTTCTTTCACTTCATTTTTTCTCCTACCGCCAAACATACTCCCCTATTCCTCATTCCCTTTCAACTCTCCTGCCTCATTCTTTCTTTTGCACTCAAAATTTTTGCATATATTTCTACTTAGATTTTTTCTTTTTTCACTTAAAATCCTGCACTTATTGCACTCTTAAAGGTAAGTACTCCTCCAATCACTTGGTTTTCAATTATTTTGTGTAGAGAAAGGATGAGGTTGGTGTTAAATTTGATAAATTTTTGCACCTTGAATGAGTCCATTGTGCATGATTATTAATGGGTTTTTCATACTTCCTCATGATTAATGCTTGAAGTGCAGAAAATTTTAATGATTAGTGCTTAATTCTTGTTACCCATATAATGGATTCATGGATTTTTTTTATTGCTGCCAATATACTTGATAAATACTTTGTTGATGTGGGTGCATGATGGGTTTGTTTAATTTTTGATGCTTGGTTGAGCAAGTAGAAATAAAATTTGGAATTGTTGGTGCAACACATGCCATATCTGATAATTTTGGATGAGTACATTGTTATGAAATTATTTTTATTTTTTATTTTTATAATTAGACTATGGCATTGTGAAAATTATGACTATGAAAAGGTTGTCTTAATGTTGTAAGGAATAAAGAATTTATGTTGTATCTTAAGAAGTGCGATGGTCAATGGAAATCTTGAATTTGGATTGTTGAATTGAACAGGAAGTAATCAAATTTGTGCTTGTAGATTTTTCATATTTTCATGCTTATTCACGCAATACTACTTGCATATTTTTCCTTTGGAATTTGTTTTGATAATTAAATTTCTTTTGTAGGAATGGCACTAAAATAATCTAAACCAATCTCCAGTGGTGCTTTTGATAGATTGAAGTTCATCTCTGTTGAAGCCTCTGCGTGCTATCATACGTCCTTGATCAACAAAGTGCCAATTCCAAAATGAGGAATAGATATCCCTATCTTGCCTTACAAAGAGATTCATGACATGCTTCGCAATAGATATTGGCAGCGATTTAGTCACCAACCTGAAGCTGCAGTGGTGCCTGTAGTCCAGGAATTTTATGCTAATGTAGTTAAGCATGTTGATGGAGTGGCATTTGTTCGTGGCAAACAAGTCCCTTTTCACAACCAAGCTATCAACGCATTTTTTGAAACTCCAAATATTAAAAATGATGAATATGGACAATACTTAGGTGATCATCAGGATTACAATGAGATTATATCGACGTTATGCGTTGAAGGAGCCCAATGGAAGACATTGCATGGTGAGCCAGTTTCATTCAAACGGAGTGCCATGAAAAAGGAGTTAAAAGTTTGGTTACACTTTGTAGCGGCACGGTTACTCCCTTCCACTCATATCAGTGATGTCACGAGGGATCGCGCAATGCTTATTTATGCCATTGTTACCAATAAATCCATTGATGTTGGTAAGGTTATCTCTCATGCCATCTTACATACGGGCCGCACTAAACGAGATGGTATCGGTTTTCCTTCCTTAATCACTACATTATGTGTGAGAGCTGGTGTGCAATGGAGCGATAAAGAGAATCTGCAGCAACCAAAACTTCCCAACACCATGGGCATTCTTAAGAGATTAGAGGAATCTGCATCGGGTGTTGGTAGTTCTTCCCAAGCCGTTCCCCTACCTTCACAGGCAGCTCCCACACGTAGTGTTGCTCAATGGATGGAGAGCATTGATTGTCAATTAAATCATCAGGAAAGGTAGAATCGGGCGATTGAACAGATGATGAGAGCCTATGCTGAACACATTACGATGGATATGTCTACTTTTCCTTCGTTACCTACGGATTCTGACTCTGAGGATGATTTTGGTGGTGATGATGCAGAGGACTTCTAGACTACAGATTCAGAGTGAGGGGAGTATTCTTGTCCCTTTTCTTTTATTTTCTTTTATCACATTGAAGACAATGTTCATTCCAAGTTGGGGGGAGTAGTTTAGAATTTTGTTAGTTTATTTTTAGTTAGTTTTATTTAAGATATATCTTGCATATTTATTTATGTTTTGCATGTTTTGTTGTGTTTCAGAAAAAAAAAAAAGAAAAATTTTTTTGAGATATTTGCACCTCATTCATGATTGTCCAAATCCTAGGATGATATTTCAATTATCTTTTAATTCTTATCTTTTGGGAAGCATATAGTTATGATTTAATTTTATGTGATATTCTTGTGTTAGCTTTATATTAGAATGTGACTTCCAATAATTTGAGCACTCTACTCTTTTACTTAGAATTTTTGTGTGATTTAGAGAGATTTTATGTTGATGAAAAAGTATAATGAAGTCAAGAATTCTAGAATTTGTTTGATTCTCTCTCAAGGCGAAATCTTAGATAACACTTAGGATAGGAAGTGATTTAGGCCATCTTTGGACCGTTTGAGCCTACCTTGTTATATTTATCCTTAGTCACCCTTTTTGAGCCTAATTTACCTTTTCTTTGTAATTACACAGTTATGTTAGCCTTGACTTATCTATTTAAATCCAGCAATTTTAACCTTTTACCCTTTAAGTATTTTAGTCTTTCTAAGGACTGGTTTAAGCTTCAAGATAAATTGAGGGAGAAAGGTAAAAAAAAAAGTGATGGTTGTTAGCAAAATTACCCCTAGTTTATAATTGTCAAAAATAAATTTGGAGGTTGAAAAAAAAAAAAGAAAAGAAATAAAGTGTGTTGTACAAAGGAAAGTTCACTTCAAGTTGGGGGGTGCTATTAAAATCAAAATTGAGCTCTTTATATTTCCTAGATTGATTAAGTGCTTAAGCTGAATTTGAGTCTAAATATATCTTTTATCATACCTTGACCCTAGCCTTACATTACAAGCTTGATAAAGACCTATTGATCCTTGAATAAGTGTTAATCTACATTAGTGGAGAGAGAGATGAAAAACAAGCTTATGGGATCTTAGTACTAATCTATGCTTAGATTTAGCATAAACTAATCCGAATTGCATGATATTCTTTGTAAAAGAGCATTCACACACACACGGAAGTCCATTCGAAAAGTAAGTTTTCACTTGAATTGATGCATGAATTTAATGATTATCTGCATGTTACCTTAATTGGAATTTGAGTTAATTTCTGAGGAAAATTTGGGAAATCATGATTGGTACTTATATCTCTTGTTCAAGGATTTTTTTTTATGTTCAGTTTTCTTTTTGTGATTTTCTTTTGCTTGAGGACTAGCAAAATTTTAAGTTTGGGGGTGTGATAATTATATTTTATAGAATTATTTTATTCTAATTTTGTTATTAAATATTAGCTAAGTCTTTAATTTTCAATTATAATTTAATTATTTTTAGTTGTTTTTATAATTAGTTTTTGTTAGTGAGTTATTTTAATTTTATGTTATTCCTTTTAATTTGGTTATTATTTATTAGTTTTTATATTTTTTGTAGAATTAAAAATGATTGGCTTTAATTTTGGAAAGTAAGGTGTTGAAAAACCTGAAATCTACTTGCATATGCTTCAGTATTTTGGCCATATATTGAGCTACAGAACTCCAAAATGATGCGATTCTTGGATAATTGAAAAGCTAAGAGATAGAGCTACAACTTTCATGTAGTTCACTTTGCCTAGTTTTGCCTTGAAGATAGAGAAAATCGTGTCGAAAAATAGCTAGATGTACTATATCGGGAATAAAAATTTGTAAAGATTGATAATTGATTTTCGGGCCTTTCATTACACTTTTAAGCCCAATTAAACCCTAGGTCAGCTTAAGAAACTTTAGGTTAAGCTTATTAGTATAAATAGGATATGTTTAACAACATTAGAGAGACAACCTTTGGAGATTCAAGAAGCTAGGAGTTGAGGCTGAAACTTGGAGATCAAGACGGCAAATATTGTTTTGTTTTCTTCCTTGGCTTTTATTTTTCTTGTTACTCTCAATGGTTGAATTTTGTACAATGTTATTTGGTTTTGCAATCATGAGTAGCTAAGTTTCTTTTTCTAGGATTGCAATTGAACTCACTTGTAATCTAGATTTTTAATCTCTTTCTTACTTATCTTTAATGGGATTTGAATTGTTTATTCCAATTTGTTCTTAATGCTTTTAATTTCCTGATCACGAATTAAATTGATCTAGGAACCTAAACAAACTTGGGAAAGGAAGTTTAGTGTAGACTAAAATTGAGATAGCATATGATCATATTAATTAATTTGCGTATAGGATAAGGATATACCTATAAGTCATATGTAGCCAGATTAGAGCCTGAACGTAATGAGTCTGTTATAATTTCAATGCACATAGGGATATAGTGTTTTGGTTAAAATAGATATTTTTATAAGATGAGTCAGTAGAACCTTATAAATAATTTAGGACTCTAGGTTAGCAATTCAACATCATTGAAATAAGTTAAGGAAGAGAGGTACGATTTAGATGAAGTGCGAGGGATATTGTAATCCTAGACTTGTTTGATTTGATTTTTACCCAATTATATTGTTGCTTTGATTTTTCTTTTTAGTATAAATTTTGGTTAATTAGTTTTAGTTAATTAATTTAGTTATTCGAATTTGATTGTTTGGATAAGATTAAATTGTTATAATTTTAGTACTTAGTAAAATTTTAAATCAATTCTCTGAGGGATCGATACTCTGCTTGCTAATATATTGTCTATTCGATACGTATACTTGCATAGTGAAATTTTAACTGACAAGTAGCCATCCAATGGAAGAGTCCAAAAATTGAGTAGTAAAGATGTCTTTTGTGAGAACTCACGATGGTGGTGGAAATCAAAAGCGAAACTGATCCTTTAAGCCTTGTTGTCATTGCAAGATCTCATGATTTTGCGCCTCTAAGACATCCATACGGGCGGTCAACCTAGAGTCCATTGTTCCATATATGAAAGGAGTCTAGTGAAGGCTTGCTCAACATCGAATGTGGTGGACATAAGTGCACTAGGTTAAGCACTAGATGGGCCATTAAGATATGCACTCGGCTCACCCTTATTCCTTTCATTACCCTCGTCATCAAAGATCGGATTATCGACTGACCCCTTTCCTCATCCAAGTGTTGTTTTTGAGCTCAAAATCCAGCTTTTTAATAGTATGCTCATCGATAAGATTAAACAAACATGGTTTTTGGGTGGATCACAATAGGTGTCAACTTTGAAGTAATCTATGATCTCACTGATCAACGTACCATAAAGAAGGTTTTTGATGCCCTCTTCAATGGTGAGGAACATGTCATCCATGATGAATTTAGCGAGGTTAATACGACGATTGTATTTGATGTGAAATATGAACCAAAGGTTCTCTTGGGTGATAGTGGAGTAGTTGGAGCCGTGAGGATGGATAGTGTGAGTGATGATGAGGTGCAAGATTCAATGAAAGAAAGAAAACCTTGTGCAATTAGAACCGCCTCTATCATTTGGTGAAGGATAGATAAACGCCGGACGAAGGTTACCATCATCAAAGACATAGCGAAAATCTTCTTGGAGGAAAGTAAGGTGAAGGACAAGTTTTATGATGGCACAAGTAACAAAGATTCGTTTTCCCATGACGTGAGTGACAAACCTATCGTCCTAGTTCACTAGCTCACTTATTTTTGAGTCAAAATATTTTTGTGTTGCATTAAAGTAAAAGATTCGAACTAAATTTTCATAGTATTTTCTATTCAATTTTATGTAATGTGTCCATCCTAAATATTTGAAGTTTGCAACGTATAGGAAATCAATGAATCTATGTAATCAACGTCAATGATGTGACCACGCATTTCCTTGCATTTGGAGAAATTGTGGTTGAATTTTCGAACGTGCGATGGATGGGTGAAATTTCGTAGAAAGGAACTCCTGTCCAATGCTGAAGATGTCCCGGCACTAACAAAGCCTCCTGAACCCTTGTTAGCAATCACCTTTGTGCATTTTGTTTTATGACTCATTTTCAGAATTTATGAAATTTGAAGGATTGTGGTGTTTGGGTCATAAATGGTTTGGTAGAAATGTAGAGGCAAATGAGGGAAATGTTTTAATCGAGAAAATTTCTCTCAAAATGCAAGGGAATCCAAGAATTAGAGAGATTGGGACCTTAGGGTTTTAAAAAGCCCTAACTCAAATTTTTTGGGAAATTTGAAAGTATTTTGAGAAAAATTTATGTTTTTGATGTCAAAAATTGAGAGAGAAACATTTTAAATAGTTTAGAATCGAAAAAATTTACCAAAAAGTTGAGAGGATTTAAGAGAAAGAGGTGTTTGGTGCCGTGGTTATGAGAGAAAGGAAGTGTTAGGCATGCTTAAAATAGTACATCTATCGATAGATAGGAACATTTATAGATAGATGACATTCAACCATTTGACCGTAGGTATCTATCTATTGATAGATAGTGTGATCTATCGATTATTTTTCGTGTAAGTTTTTTTTTGTTCTCCGGTCATCATCTATCGATAGATAGTGTGATTTATCGATAGAATGTACACATATTTTGTCTCGACATGCTATTTATCGATAGATATTGACCATCTATTGATAGATGCTGCACATAATTGTTTTGATTGATAGATAATATTGATCTATCGATAAATGCTCTTATGTGACCGTTAAAAAATAGGGTTTAACATTCAAACTTTTGCACAAAGTCCAAAATTGAGTTTTTGATGAAAAGAAGGTCCAACATATTCTTCTTTGGATAAGGGTTTGTATTTGTCATAATTCTAAGCATTATTACTTTTTTTTATAAGTTTAAGGAAAAAATAAATATTTAATAATTTTACATATTTTAATATTTAAATCATTAGCATTAAAATATTATGTTATTTTTGTCATGTTATTATTTATTATTTTAATTGATAAAGTTGAGAAGTTAAAATTTTACATTAAAACATTATAAATTTGTTCAATTTTATATTCTTATACATAAGGGCAATTTTGTAAATTTACATTACATTCTTAGTAAAGTGCTTTCAAACCAAACACTACAATGTAATCCTCTCAATAATCACATTCTTTGCAATCATCATTTTCTTATGTTATACCAAACACTACGAAGTTATTTTACTAGTAATCACATTCCTAGTAATATATCAAATGCAACTTGGATGTATACCGATTTATAGTGACTTGTTATTGTAGTACAACAGCGACTGTCATAAGAGTTTGGTTTGACTAGACAATATTGTTAAAGGGGTGTTTTTCAAGTGGCAAAGATTCAATATTTGGGTTGATAGAGGAGGATTCTATTATGATAATTACTAAGAGAATTTTTGAAGAAAAAGGTTTTTGTGAGTAATAGGGAGTTAGTTTGGAGAGCATGTTTAGGATAATAATTAATATAATACAATATATTCATTGTTTTTGTGTGGTTTTTCAATTATAATGAAAATTTTTGTTTCATTTGCTTTTTTTTATAATAACAATGTGGAGATAATAGTTATTATAAGAAAAGAAATCTTGTATTCTTAAATTGTGTATATAATCACAGAACTTATACAAACGTAATCTTATTCATAACCTAATTTCAACTAATTAATAATATAGTGATCTAATTAGTCAATTAATAATATTATATAATAATTGTATTACTGACTCTGTATAATATTTTAACAATCACAAAGGAGGTCGAGATTTTAACGGGCTACAAATTTTCAAAGCAAGATTTCAACACCATTACATTTGGTTCCTTTCCTCTCTTTTACTTGTAAAGATTTATGTAAGATTGCTCAAAGTCAAAAAATTTGTAAATTCAGATGATAAGTTTAATGGATTAAATTAATTAAAAACCCAAAATTCATATTTGTAAGTAAACTTTCACTACCTCTTAGTCCTTAGACCATGAGAAATTATTATTATTATGGTTTGGGGGTTCTTTTACCTTAATACATATATTAAATGATTAAATCATTCATGTTATGCACGGATATTATTAAATAGAATTAAAATGTTAAAGAAGCCCATAATTAATTAATTTATTAGTTCATATTAAACTAATTAATTTATTATTTAACAGGAACATTAGAAAAAATCAAACTGGGTATTAAAGAATTAATAATTACTTATAATAAGAATAGTTAATTGAGTAATTAAAGCACCGGCGAAAGACATGCTTAGCACTCTAGTGAGTTCAGATATCTATGTTCGCTGCCAGCTGGCTAATTAGATCTCATTATATTATATATCTTTACTATATAAAAAAAAAATCAAGCATCTTTATTAATTTAAAAATAACATGCCAAGTTGTAGCACTCAATTAATAAATAAATAAACTGCCCAGCTGGATTGTTGAAAAAATTAACTGCATCACATTGAATATGTTATATAAATCAGATTTTTGGTTTTTTTTTTTGGGTTTCTATTTAAATTGCGAAATTCATTTCTCTCGAATGAGAATTTTAGAAAAAAAAATATCGAATAAAAAGATATATGAAGTTACTATCAAAGAATTACATAAATTTTCGTAACAATCTTTTATGGATTCTTGTTATTGAATCACCAAACTTGGTATGAAAATGAGAACCAAGACCTTTGTATTATTTAAAGGTTGTATAATCACTTGTTAGGATTAGTTAAAATAATATTTTAGAATTTAATTTTTTTCATTTAATGCATTATTTTTATTACATTTGAAAAAAATATAATGCATTAATTACAAAATTATTTTTATAAACACAGAGAATTCTTAAATGAAAACCCAAGCTACCTTAGGATTGCAATTTTGTAATTAAAAAATTGTTAATTAAATATCATAGGTTGCCTTGTAAATGACTTTATCAATTGTTAATGGGCGGTGTTGTGCATTCGGTTGTGCACGTTAATGAATGAGCCATTGGAATCATGGCTCATTATTTTACACGCATATCAACACGCATTTATTTCTTCTTTGCCTAACTTACCAGAAATATTCTGAAAGAGAAAGATTACTTCCTATGAAAGACTAGTGTTTTTAATCTCAATATTTCTTCTGTCGTGAAGGAGAAAAGTTGGAGTTAGGATATTTTAAAAATAACGGGTGTCTTAAATGTTAAAGTTTTTAAAAATAATTAATAAGATTAATGTTTTTAGATTCGGATATCTTATCAAATAATAAAATTGAAATTAAAATATTTTAAAAATAACGGATACTCTATTTGATTATATTTTTGTAAAAAAATTAACAAAATTAATATTTTTTAAGTTTGGATATCTTATTAAATAATAGAATTCAAATTAAAATGCTTAAAAAATGACAGATACTCTATCTATCTATTGAGATCTTACAAAAAAACTAACAAAATTAAAAAACAACATCACTATTCCAAATGTTAAAAAAGCTCTTCCCATGAACGAAACATTGACATCCTACCCAACATGTTAACATGATTTTTAGAGCTGGCATTTGCTTATTCATAAAAAGGAGTGATATGATTTGCAGATTATAACCCAATCAGAGAGAAAGAGTGATCGATCTTAACATAAACTTGGACCATGGTCCCACCTCTTTGAACCAACCCTACATTTCAGTTTTAACAAATTAGGTTTGTCGCAAAAGCAAGAGCCAATTACTCAGTTCCAACAAATCAAGGTTGGATCAGAAGCAAAAGCAGACTAACTAATGACTCAAGTGTATATTGCTAACAGTTTTTTGAGTTCATCTAACTGAAAATGAGAGAAAGGGACATTGGAATTCCCCACCCTCGATGTAAAGAAGTTGCTTCTCTGACAAAGAAACTTCAAAAGAAGATATGAGAAAAGCAAATGGGAAAATTAAAAGAAAAAAATGAAACAGTCAATTTTTCTTTTAGTTTGTGTTTCTTGGTTTTCTTATTCTATGATTCTGAGCCATTGAGAATAGAAAAATGACAGCAGGAATCTGTGCCCTTCTCTTTTTTTGCCCTTTTGGTTACTCTAGATCTGTTTTAGGAGCCAACTCCAATCAATAACTGGGCAAGATGCAGGCAAAGAAAACCATACAGAAATGAAAAAAGAAAGCTATTGACATTGGATTCTGGAACTCTTTTCCTTTTCCCACATTTTCTTGGGGTGAGCTACAGATAATGGAAACTTCTTTTGAAAGATGAGACAGGAATGCATTCAAACAAATGAAAAGCATTTTGTTCTTTACAAAATGGGTAGATGTTCAACTGATAACCAAAAAGCAAGCAAGCAATTCAGCTTGAAATTGAACTAAAGAGAGTATAGGAATTTGTAGACAAGAAAGAAAGGAGGCTCAGTTGTAATGGTCCATACCAGAAGTTGAAGTTGCAGACAAGGGTACAAATGCAGAAGTGAAAAAAAAATACAAAGGATCATATGATTTAAACAAAAACAAATAGACAGTTATTCACACTTCACACAACCGAGTAAAATTAATAATATATGATATCCCCCCCTACCAGATACAACATAAAATTGCAAAAAAAAAAAAAAATTACAGGGGAGTAAGAAAAATGTTGCTATGAATATGGGCAAGGGGGGGGGGGGAAGGAATATTAAAAGGAAAATGATAAGTGCAACTGTTTCTTAAAGAGAATGAATCCAAGAATAAACCAACAATAAAAGCTCTAGCTAAGCATAGTGAAAACAAACAAAAAAAAAAGAAAAAACAATGAAAGATTGCTGATTTTTTAGTCCTTTACTGAAGATGGAGCGCCTGAATCAACTGAGTAAGCCTGCTGGGAAGACCCATCACCTACATCGGGGGTTTGATAAGTCTCTTTTTCTGAGCTAGAGCGACAGAGCTCCTCAATTTGGCTTGTTACCTCAGCCATTGAAGGACGCTTGTCGGGATACTGAGCAGTGCAATTGATGGCAAGCTGTAAGAGCTGGACCATATCCTCCTCAACATTCTGGAATCTCAGAAGTTCAAGGTCGAACACCTCAGCAGTCCACTCCTCTCGAACTATAGATTGGACCCATCTTGGGAGGTCTACTCCTTCCTCATTCAGTAAGGCATGTGTGGGTGCCTTCCCTGTAAGCAGTTCTAGAAGCAATATACCAAAGCTGTAGACATCGGCTTTTTGGGATACTTTACGAGCATCTGTTACCTCAGGTGCTCGGTAGCCATCAACACGGTTGGGAGTTGACATAGGGCCAGCAAGATGAGCGAGACCAAAATCAGATACACGAGCTTCATAGGATGTAGTAAGCAGGATATTTGACGATTTGATGTTTCCATGGGATATTCCTGTGCCCTTGGAATGGAGGTATGCAATGCCTCTGGCAGCTCCAAGGGCGATGCCAGACCTTGTGTCCCAATTCAATGGAGTCCTACCAGCTCCTCTGTTACCTGAGTGAACCAAAAACAGAAACAATAATAACAAGAAAATAAAACATACTAAAAGAGAGAAAATAGAATGTCCTATATCATGCATTCTCCAATCATTATCTCTTTCCATCTCATTTCCCAACATTGATAAGCAAGGAAAAAATGCATGTTCTATTCCATAGAAATACCTAAGCCATTTCTCTCCCCGGGAATTTTCTAAAGCAAAGCTTTGCACAGAGACATAGTGAACATTACTTTCATAGTTTTTATTACTAACATAACAGTGGAAAGATTTTCTTCACACTTATATCACAAATGACTGCCAAAAATAATCATGTAAAACTATTATGAGCATTTCATGTTTCTGTAATTAAATATAAAAAGATTTTCTTCATTCCATGTTTCTGTAATTAAATATGAGCATTTCAGTATAATCCTTGTAGAGCAAATATACCACAAAAATTTACTGAAATACATCAGAGCTTATGTAAATAACAGGTCTATCAGTTGCTTGCATGCTACGACTTTGACTCTCAGTTTTACATGATCAGTGATCAGATTTAGGATTGGTATCTCCATACAGTTTCCTTATGAAGGATAACAGTTTTCAAATAAATTATGAACTAAAAACTTCGGAGGTACAAATATTGGGGTTTCTTTTGTAGCTGCCAAATTCATAGCAAGTGATGGTAAACAGAATGAGTACATACCAGAAATCTTATCAGATTTTCATAGATATTAAATGCCAAGTCAATTATATGCATATCTAACAAGCAAATTGAGCAACTATAAACTTTGATTTCAAAGACAAAGTTCTATCGAAGATAGCTATTGATAACTCCTTTATTTATCAAACTTACTACTCTATCCAAATCCTAAAAAACTCGATACTAGTTCAGAAAACAATAAGATATAAAAGCAATTGATGAATCACGCAGAAGGCTATCATATCAATTCTATGTCATGATTATGTTTTAGCGATAGTCAAAATTGATCTATAAGATGTAACTCATCGAAATTCAAAATATTGAAGTTGCACCAAAAGAAAAAGTTGGCCCACACCAGTTGAAATTTGCAAATAAACAGGACTGGCCAATGGAGGCATAATAAGATTCCAGCAATCAAAGTGATCAAAAAAGGAAGAATGGCAATGATAACACCACCCCAAAAGCAAGAACAGAGTGCACGCAGACGAAAGCATAGAAAAACGGAATACTCACCATGCAAAAGTGCAGACAAGCTTCCCATAGGCATGTAATCATATACAAGAAGCTTCTCATCCCCACTAAAATAGTAGGCCCTTAATGAGACCAAGTTCTGATGATCCATGGCTCCAACTACCTCCATCTTCTCCTTGAATTCCTTCTCTGACACTGTCACATCCTTCAACCTCTTCACTGCAACAATCATCCCCATTTCCAAAGTAGCCTTATATGCCGTTCCAAATGTTCCTTTACCCAAAACCTCAGCAGATGCCCTCAATAAATCCTCTAGATCGAATACCCTAGACGCCTTCCCAAAAAACACCAAATTCTTAGTCCCACTACTCCTAGCTTCTTTTTTGACTACCCCAGATAACCCACTGCTTCTATTATCAGCCTCCCCTGCAGCCTTTTCTTGCGGAATTTCAACCTCAGCCTGTTTTGCAGGGCCAACATCCCTTGTCTCCGTTTTCTTACCTCCCTTCCTTCTACACAAGCATATCAAAAGAATCAAAATCAACAAAACACCAACCACACACCCAACCACAATACCAGCAATTGCTCCACCAGACAATTTACTGCTACTACTCTCAGTCCCGTTACAAGGAACCAAAGGCTTCCCACATAAAGAATTCCCTTGAAAAGCGCTCTCTGACTCCCCGGACAATGCTTTGGGGATTGACCCGTTTAACTGATTAAAAGAAACATTGAATTGCACAAGTGAAGGCAAATTAACATCTGGTATCGACCCAGATAAATGATTGTTCTCCAAATACAAAGTACCCAACCTAGTCAAATTATTAACACTCTCCGGGATCGTACCCGTGAAATTATTGTTCGCAAGATTAAGCCTGATCAGGTTCTGTAAAGTGAACAAGAATCCAGGAATCTCACCAGAAAAACCATTCCCCTGTAAGTAGAGGTTTCGAAGAGATGCAAGATTGGCAAAGTCAGAAGGGATTGGCCCAGACAGAGCGTTGAAACGAAGTGAAAGCGTTTGGAGCTGAGTCAAGTTGCCAATGGCAATGGGAAGGTGACCTGACAGTCCCATTCCAGGCAGCCTTAACACGACGACTCTGTTTTGTTCGCACTTGACACCTGTCCAATTACATGGGGTGCTTGACAGATTCCATAAAAGTGAGCGTCCACCAACAGCTGCTCGGAGAGCCACCAGGGCTGCCCTGTCGGATGCTAGATCTGAACTCACACTGACCAACAGTGTTGCCCATAACAACAAGGAGAAACTGATTATGCTAGAAGCATGGGTGTTGGGATTTAGCTTCATTGTTTGCTCTTGCTTGCGGCAAAGAAGAAACAATGCTATTGCTTTTGGTGTCCACTGCAGGGAAGAAGTGTCTTTCTGAGAGCTATGGGGTTGGAATGAAGATGAGTCTCATGGGGGCTAACCTTTTGACAACTTTTGTAGTGGCAATGTTTTGGAGTCTTCTAAATGTGAATTGTTGAACCTTAGAAAACTTGTTTTCCCTTTTTCTTCTCTTTGATAGTGCTACTTTGCGCTGTTTTGTCGAAGGAAACAGGAGGAGAGTAAATAGTGGAAATGGATGAATTTCAAGAATTTGGTAGGATTAAACTTGAGACGAAAAGAGAGAGAGAGAGAGAGAGCTTTAGGCTCAAGGTTGTTGATGTGCATTAACTACCAAGACCCCGTACAAGAAAAAGGAGCCACCGGACTTGAGTTGGCTACTTGACTGTTCGACCTTTTATTTTATTTTTTTTGCTGGACTTCGTATCGGGAAATAATTCACTGATTTGCCGCGTAAATTAAGGAATTGCACTCCCTCCTAATTAGCTTTTAATTACAGGATCCCAAACGATTAACATTTAGCAATCAAATATTTGGACCGTTAAAAAGTTTTAAAATTGGAGAAACCGATTAAAATAATGAATTGGGTTGTGGAGTTTCGTCTGTTGATGATTAGGTAGAGTGAGCTTTCACCCTTTTTTTTTAATTACTCATTAATTTATTAGTAATATTTCAAATCTATTAAAAAAGAATTAAGCAAATAAAAGGGGAGGGAAAGGTAGCCGGATCTGTATTTTGTTTAATGGGAGATCTACTTTTGGAGGAAACCCTATTATGTTCACAAAAGGGGGCAGTTTGGATTTTATTTTTGGTAAAACAAATTAGAAAGGATGGAAATCATCCTCATTAAGTATTGAAATCCCAATAAGGAAAAGCATATCCATCATAATCCCTTTGAGGCTGGCTGAAAATTACTTCCTTTTTCCTTAATAAACAAGTCTTTTATTTATTTATTTATTGTATACAAAAGTTAAAAAAGAAAATTGCTCTCCAAGCACCAATAAAATCACATATCATATACGTACCGTCACAAAAAAAATCACGTATAATTTTATGGTATATTATACAATAATTGTTCTTTTCATTCACATTTAAACATTAATTTTTTTTATTTAAAAGTTTTATGACATTACTATTACTTTTAGTATAAAAAATTAAAACAAAATTAGATTAAAATCAGGTGAACATTTTTTTTCTTGTTCAGGAGTAACATTGGAGACACGTGAAAGAGTTGTTTAGGTTTGAACCCAATTGTACATGCTTCTCGAAAGATTTCGATTCTACCAAGTCTATTTGTGAATTTAAGATTTAAAAGTTTCGAAATCTCTTCCTTAGTTGTTGAGATGCAACTTCATCATTCTTGAATCGAACTTTTTGAGTAAAAAGACATACACATTGATTATCATGTAAAACATTTAAATGTCATTTTGTAAAAGTTATCCGTTAACCATGTAAACATATTTAATATTATTAAAAAAAACATTGAATAATATGAAAAAGAATAAAAAAACTTACCATGGGAAAGAATTCTATCAAGTTGTAAGAGAAAGCCCAACATGCATACCACATGATGGTCACATGGTTTGAAATTGGCTCAAGTGAATTTACAATTTTAATAGCTAAAAGAGAAAAAAAAAAGTTTTGACCAATAATGCACCAAAAAAATTACATATATTCTTAATGTAGATTTGGCATTGGAACCATATCATTTTCAAGTCTCAAATGAAAGGCAATAATAATAATAATAATAATAATAATAAGAGTAAAATATCTTCAACTCTCTAACTTTTAATTATAATTTCACGTGAATTTATTAATTTTTAAAAATAAATAATTTGTTTAAAAAAAATTTTCTGTTAGGTATATAGATCAAATCGTTAATTAATTGTTAATATTTTTATTAGTTTGATGATGTGATAATATTAAAAAAGATAATTTTATTTTTTATTAATTTAAAAATTTATCCCAATATATAAATTAAAATTTTTCTTTTATATTTTTTTTCTATTCAAAAAAAAAAAACTCTCATTTACCTCTTACTGAAAAACTAGGGAGCACATAGCGCGAGATTTGTGCTCTTAGGGGAGCACGAGGGCAGAGGGGGGGCGCAACTCCCTTGAGATGCTGAGGGGGCGGTCAGCGTTAAGAGAGTATGATCGGCTGGCTTAAAAAAAATAACAAAAAGAAAGGAAAAAAAAAGATAATTTTGACATTTTATATTTATCTATTAATATTATTTACATATTTAAAATAAATTATTTATTTTAAAAATTAATAAATTTATATAAAATTATTACTGAAAGTTAGAAATTGTTAATATTTTACCTTAATAATAATAATAATAATAAATTATTCATATAATGGATGTCATTTTTATTTTTAGGTTTTGATAAAATCCATCGAAAAAGAAGACAGCAGTAAAAATTTAACCAACAAGATTCTCACGCACTTCTTTGCTGGATGGAGTGAAGCTCCAATGATTGGCCGGTGACCGATCGTAAAATAACAAACAAAAGCTGGGTTCGATCCGATATGCTCAGACGCATCGGATTTTCACATGTTTTGTTTTTTTTTCTTAATATGATTCTCGACAAGAAATCGGCGACGTGACGTGGCAACAGCTAGTTAAGCCCCTAAACCAGTCTTTTTCTTTTGATTGGGTCATCCATCACCGTCGAACGGCTTTATGTCCTATGGGTCCCACGTGACCTTAATAAATACCATGAGGCCGATCCTCGCGGTTTTACCCCATGCGGTCGTCCTCTTACAATGAGCAAAATAGTTTGAATGTTTGTCTTAAATAATTAATTTCCAAGAAAAAGGTTTGACTCTAATGGAATAGAAATTGATGGTAGTTTTGTAATTTTGCATCATAATTTTACTTTTTTTTTAAAATTATTGTATGAATTTTTATTCTCATGTAATTTATATACCCAATCTAAAAATCATACTAATTCACTAATGACTGAAAAAAGTTATATAATACTTAAGTTTAAACAAACAATAATTAAGAAGCCAATATTAAAGATCTCGAGTTTAAATATTGAAAGAAGGTGAGATGATGTTAGTGGTATATTTAGAGAAAAAATAAATCAAACGTGATATGTATCATAATTGGATCTTTATATAAGTAAAATTTATTATCTCAGTAACAATTAAAGCTTGATCATAGTTAAATCCTGAATGGAGGTAAGTTTTTCAAAAAGATAATTCTAACTTGTGTTTTATGGTTTTTCATGCATAGAAAACCAATAATACAACATCCAAAGATAGGAGAACAAGGTTGAAAACCGCAATGAAAGCATTTTGTTTTTAAGCTTTTTCTTAATGTTTTTAACTTTGTTTTTATGAAAAATCCAAAAAGCATTCTGTTTTCAAATTGGTTTTCTAATGATTTTCAAGTTTTGATTTACATCAAAGTTGAATTGTTTTCAAAGATCTTTAATTGTTAGTTTATAAAATTTCAAACCTCCACAAATTGCATTTTTCAATTTTTTATATTAAACTTGATTTTTCTTCATTTTTTAAATTGATTTTCTTTTATGGGTACAATAAAAGACCTTGAACGAAGTCAATTACTATTCCTATCATTAAAGCATGTAGAGATATGTTTTTACTATTGAGTATTCTCTGTAATGAACATATCTTATTAAAAATTTTATATCTCGTGGCATTGCCTTTGTGGTTAAACTAAAAATTTGAGATCAAACACAATTTTCGAGTGCAATGTGAAATGGGTTCTAAGCAGGTTATTTAGGGATATCAATTGATAAGATATTCGTTATTTTTTAAATATTCAAATCTTATAATTATTCAAATCAAATTTAAATATATTACTCGAACTCGTACCTTAATATCCTAATGCTATCTAGTAAATATTCAGATCTATTAAATACCTCGTTTAGGGTTTAAGACAAAAACAAAACAATATATATCTGAAATTAAATAAAAAAATAAATATAATTCATTTTTTATAATATTAAAAATGGGTTTTGTTAAATTGACAAAATTATTAGTTGTCCAAGAGCATAATCATGGTTCAATCCTTTTTAAAAGGATACAATATAGTTTATACATATTTATTTATAAACGGGTTTAAGTTCAAAGAGTGATATTTGTACCCTAACCAAACTCGAGATGAATAGTAAAATTACTACTTAAACTCATCTCAAATTTGAATACAAGTATCCAAACCTTATATAATCAAGTTGAATGCTCACGAATATCTTGTTAAATGGTACCCATTGCCATGGCGTGCTTTCTTCTTTTAATATTAGCTACAAAATTAAAATTTTATTCAATTAGGTAACCCTTTGGCCTTTTCCTTTTATTCTCATTATGCATTTGAAAAAATGGTACCATTTCCTTCTAATTATCACATCACAAGTCATTTTTCTCAATTATTATCAGCACAAATAGAATCTATTTATAGTCTGATAAATAGTGTTTGTAACCAAAATAATTTGATTAAGAAAAAAACTTACCAGAAATAGCACTATGTGAACGTGCAGGGAAGCCAATGATAGCAAAGCAACCGAAGTGGACAATGTGAAACTCTGTCCATTCTCCAAATTGGACCCTTTAAGAAATATCAGTTTTACTGTTAAATTCTTAATGGAAGCTAAACTCCCTTGGAAAAGCAACGAGGCAAGGATAAGGACAGGAAGCCTTCAACCCTCTCCTTTCTCGTTCCTATTTTTGGCTCTTACGGGGATGGGGACTTCCCTATCCCCATCCCCATCCCCATCCCCTTTCGGTTCCTTGTATCCCTTCCTAATTTCCAAATAAATATCTGTATTTAATTTGACATAAAAAATTAAGAAAAACATTGCTTATTCAT
This sequence comes from Theobroma cacao, assembly GCF_053813885.1. Taxonomy (NCBI): domain Eukaryota; kingdom Viridiplantae; phylum Streptophyta; class Magnoliopsida; order Malvales; family Malvaceae; genus Theobroma; species Theobroma cacao. The sequence goes on from NC_142642.1 coordinate 3,910,777, forward strand.
TTGGATTTGTTTAACTGAAAGGATAACATTTATTTAACTAAATTAATTTATGTTATTTATTATTTTATCTTAAACTCTTTTTGTCAATTTTTCCATCTCTTGGCACATGAAGAGGGTATCATACCTAAAAAAATCTTAGAACTAATTAAAAAAATTTAAATAAAGTTTTATATTTTTATTGCTTTCAATGTGGTTTTTTTTTTTTTTACCTTGATTCAAATGCGTCTTTATCATTAATAGTTGATTAATTGTCTTAATTCAAAATGTCAATTATCTTTTTATTTAAAAGTCATCAATTATCTTTTTATGTCACATAACATTGATATGACATGTTAATATGTTATATTGAATGGTAACGTGATATGCTGATATAGTATGATGATGTAGTTAATTGTAAGGGTAAGTTAACAATTATATTCTTCAAAAAAGAAGGAAATTATGGATCTTCAAAAAAAAAAAGATGGAATACTAATTTAACATTGAGATTCTTGCTAGATAGGAAATTAATTGATATATATAAAGTAAAGCAAACAATGGAAACCAGAATGGTGGCATCAGCTCTCAATTAATTTGGCTTAAGCCAAAGCATCAGAGTCAAATGTATATTCAAGAATCAAGTAATGAAGAAGTGATTTTAGGTATCCATTTCACAACAAACTGGAAATGGGGCTTTAAGGAAAAGAAAACAACATAAAAGATGCTAAGTGATTTAGGTGAAGATAATGATCTTGCCAACTAACTTATAATAGGACCAGGTACTAGCTGTTTTTGTCATACAAATTTAGCTGGAAGGCCGGCATTCATCATTGCCTCCAGGCTGAAAGCTGTACGTACATATATTCATTCTAATCTATATTTCCTACCTTGGGTTTTGATGCCTCTCAATAGTTCCTTTCCAGTACATTTTTGTTCATGAGGACTGAAAGATGTGGCTAGACATGTACTTTTGGTCCAAGGGAATTGAACCCAGCTCTTTAAATACTAAGATACATGTTAAATATCATTGAATTAAATATTAAAGTGTTAGAGATGAGAGATAATATTATATCTGTAATCAATTTTACCATAAAATTCAGTTATTCGAACTCAATTTGATCATAAAATTCAGTAATCCGAACGAGCCCAACTTTAATAGATGATGACCTAAACTTGATCAATACAAATCTAAAATGATTTAAATTTGTAACCACTCGAAGGAGTAACCAACGTTACTCAAACTTAAATTGTGCATAATTTTAATTTTTTTTAGTTAAACATTAATTTGATTAAAAAAATAAATAAACAAAAATATCAATCTATTAATAAATTTAAAAGATAAGCAAAATAAAACCTCTTTCTAACTCTTGTATTACGTATAATTGTGTATTTTATTGTTCATAAAAATTATATTTTTAATTTTATTTATAAAAATATTATTTATATTTGTATACAAATACTTTTTTTAGTAACCTCTAAATAAAATTCTAATATTTAAGAAATTAATTATTGCTTCTAATTCTTAGATTTATGGTTGACCTTGTAAGTCCTAATCATAATTCATTATAAATCTAATCAATGAATGGTAATCAAAACGTAATAACAAGCATTGCAATAAAGATGAATATATTAAATATTGTTATGAATATATGTGTATGAATGTCCGTTATGTTATGGTTCAAGATTTCAAACTAGGTCAAATAGTCCAAATAGGCGAAACAGCTCAGCAAGCCAAACACAATACTATAATCTGATTTGAAATCTTATAGTTGATTATGTATATCTATATTTGAAGTTAGATTAGATTGAATTAAGATTAGAATTTAATCCATCCAAATCAAATCCCTTAATATTATCTTTATCTTATAAATTCTATCTAGATATAACTTTATTAGCTTATAAATAGGTCACTCATTTCATTTGTAAATACACACTCTCGAATAAGATCTTCTTACTCTATTAATACTTTTCTCTCATAGTTGTTCTTTTAAGTTATATTTCATAACACGTTATCAACACTAATCTCTAATCTCTTTAGTTTTGGTATCATTTAGTTTTCATCATCATCTCAAAGTCAAAATTTCATTTCTTCATGCTTCAAAATAATTTCAATAGTTAGTCTTTAATTTTTGCTTTTACCATATTATGTAAGTAACTTGGTATCTCTTTGGTATTTTCATCCCTAAAAATTAACTTTAATGTGAATTTGCTACTATGTAGTATGTATTATATTTAGTCTCTTGATTTCTTGAATTGGGATGTGAATTTGCTATTATGTAGCATGTATCATATTTTATTCCTTAATTTATTAAATTGGATTGGGCATGCAAATATATATAATTGTATCTGATCTCTTTATTTTGGCATTGGAATATGAGGTTGCTCAATACATGATTTTTTTGTTTTGAATTTTAAATATGATTATATGCTCAATATATGTAAATTTATCTTTGATATTATGAGATTTTGCATAAGACATTACAAATTGAAAATATGAAACTGACTTTGTATGATATCTATTTTAAAACAAGTGAGAAATATTATACTTTGGGTAATCTAAAAATATGTTTTGTTTTGGATTTTATGTTTTTTATGACTGAGCAAAATAACGAGCTACTATGGAAAAATCATGAACCTCGTTTTTTCTCTTAACTGAATGCAAAATCATTTAATAATTATGGTCACGGATGTGGAAGAGGTCATCATAATAATTGTAATTATTATGGTTACATTAATCACTATTATAATAATAATAATAATAATAATAATAATAATAATAACAATATTAATAATACATTTAACCACTAGAAGTGAAAGAATAGAAAAAGATACAAAAAAAAAGAAGATAAAAGTGGACAAAATAAAAGGAATATAGAAAATGTCTGTCATCGATGTGGCATGAAAAACCATTAAACACGTACCTATCGTACGTTGAAACATTTTGTTAAACTTTATTAAACATCACTAAAATCTAAAAGAAGAAAAAAAAATTGAAACAAATTTTGTTCGAGATAATTTTAACCATGGCCAAGTTGATATATATAATACATCCAGATATTGCTGATTTTCTTGTTTACTTTGAAGGAATTGATCTTTTGATTGGTGATGAAAATATCCAATAATGAAATTTCTTAATAGTTTGTTAGTGTGTTTTAATATAACTCTATTGTGAAGATGTTTTTGTATGTTCTCATTATATTTAAATGATATGTTCGTATTATGTGTTTTAATAATAAATTCTATATTAATGTTCTCTAATGTTAACTTGCAAGTTTCTTACTATATATCTTATTTAAAAATATGGATATTCATTTGGTTGGATCTAAGATAAATGATGCAGATATATGTCTAAAAGACAATCTACAACGCATACTATATTTAAAAACAAGAAATATTTTTTTCACTTAAAAATTGGAAGAAACTAATGCCAATACAATATTTGGTAGTACAAGATTAATTGAAAGCTTTGAAAAAGCTAAGATTTTACTACTCCGAGGAACAAAGTGTATAATAGAGGATGCATTATTTTCAATTAAGTCTCAAAGTAATTTATTAAGTTTTAAAGATATTTATTTGAATAAATATCACATAGAAACAACAAATGAAAGAAACACTTAATACTTCTATATTGCATTTATTATATCAGGTAAGAAGTGTGTGTTGGAAAAATTACCTGTTTCATTTTCTGAATTGTACTACACAAATATTAGAATAATTGAAACTCATGCTATAGTAAATAAGAAGTTTACTAATGATTTTAATGTTTGGCATGATCGATTGCGCCATCCCGAATCAATAATTATGAAAAAAATTATTAAAAATTCATGTGGTCATCCATTGAAAAACCATACAATTTTCAATATGATGAATTTTCATGTGTTGCTTTGTGCAATTCTAAGTTTTCATCTAAAGGTAAGATGGAAATTTTTCAATAAAGATGTACAAATTGAACTATTGCTTTATGAGTTGTTTAATGATTCTTCCAAACCATGGAGTCTTAATTTATCCTCCACACAATGTTTTAATTGTAAAAGAATGATGGTTGAATGATTGGATGAAAAAGGAAACTAAAAGAACGTATTTTTTCAAATTAAAGCATGAAAGGTTAATTCCCATGAAGCAAGGGTCGATCCTTATTGTTTTGAGGATCAAAATAACTACTAGAAGTGTCAAGAATCGACCCCAAGTAAAGGAAGGTCGATCCTTACAAGATGGAACACTTAGAATAGCTTATGAAAACTCAAGAATCAATCTACAATGGCTGAAGGGTCGATTCTTGCAAGTTAGAATTTCAAAACAAGCTATTGGAACTTCAAGAATCAATGTCTGGAGTCAAGAAGTCGATTCTTGCAAGTTTGGGTAAAAAATAAACATTAAGAATCGATTTCTAGGAATCAATAGGCTGATTCTTGGGCTCTAGCATGGAAAAAATATAAAACCCAACTCAAACCCTAAGATTCATTTTTCACTTTTTCAGCCTTCAACTCCCCCCCAACACTATCCAAACCCTTTCCCAACCTCCCAAGACCCCATTGGACAGGGATTCATCATTCTAACTCAAATCTAAGGTAAGATTTAACATTTTCGAGTTTAAATCTCATGGGTATGACCCGATTCTAGGATTTTACAAATTTTAGCCCATGTATTCCATTTTTGAGTTAAGGATTTTAGGGGTTTTACTCTTCAAAGAGGTTGTGAAGGTAAGGAAAGTTAAATGTTATTCATTTTATGGATTGAATTTGAAGTTTAGAAATTTATTGGAGCTTAAAGGAAGGTTATTCAATAAATCTACTAGTTTCAAAAATGGGTTTTTGCTAGAAACTATAAACTTATGATAGGATTTATTTTGAAGGTGATAGTTAGAGCTTGAAATCATTGATGAGAAAGATTTTGGTGCCTCAAAGCTTAGGAAAGAAATATGCTTTTGGTCAAGGTGAGTGGATACACCTCTTTAAAATACCTTGTACGATAAAGCTAAGCATGGTTTATTAAGTTATTTGACTTGCTTGATTTGAATACTTTGTTTACAATATTAAACCAAATGATTTATTCAAATGTTTTCCAAAAAGTTTTAGAATCTATATATGTATATAAATATCAGTACTATGTATTAGTTTTCAACAAGAGAAAACAGGCCCTTCAAATGTTTTATTTCAAATACTTCAATTTTAGCATGATGATAAGTAAAAAATGTGAATGGAATTATTGATGATAATTGGATGTATGTTCCCACCTTCATCCTTGATGGTAAACATGATGATTAAGTATATTGTGAAGAATATAATTCATGGTAAATGAGTACTTAAGTTGTTGCTATGGAAAACTAGAGGTGAACGTTTAGGTAGAGGTAGACGTTCTCACACTTAAGCGTATGATATGTTTCATATGAGAAATATTAGAACATGTAAAACACGATTCTTTGGGATAATATGTTATGTAGTTCCATACACCCTACAAGAAAGATTAAAGTTGTAGCATAAGTTTACATAAATTGAATATGTGTTGATGATAAATGTACGAATATGTGAAATTCTTTATGATGATGAGTGCCATGTGGTTTTTCGTACCAAATACAAATGTATATAGCCTAGGTGGGGTAGAAGTACCACATATTGTTCTTGAGTTGAGGTTGCAGGGATGGTGGTAAAAGTTCGGCTTGTGATTCCCACCTGCAATGCTCTGATAGTTTCCTAGCGCTTTCATAAGGTGTAAGGTAACATTCCACACAAGTTGATTGTGTCTAGTATGATGATGATAACGTTTCCACATGGTATGAGGTAACATTCTACACGTGGTGCCAATGCTTAATGGTATGTATTGAGCAATTCTTACACATGGTGAGGCAAAATTTCACTACATAGTGGCGACACTCAACGTGAGTGAGACCGATGTGCCACTCCCAAATGCCTAAACGTGGGCTAGAACCTAATAGGCGTCTTTACGTTCATGACTATTGCATATTACTCTTGTATTGTGATGCTTTTTATGATTGTTTCTTATGTTTTTGATGATTGATTGAGTTGTAGATTAAAACTTTGAGCTATAAGATAGCTAAGTTGGGTTAATAGATAGAACAAGTCTCATTGCATTGGTTGAGTTTATAGATTATAAGGAAAGAATGACCATTTGAGTTTTATGGATTGAAAGATGATCACTTGATGTTACATGATTGAATTCTAAAGGAAAATCTTAAATACATGAATAGCTCACATGGTTTATGAAATGATGGAGTAAATTACCCATAGCTTGGATTTATCTGGTTAAGTATTGTTTTTTTAAGGGGGATCTGATATCATAGATAAGGTACAACTTTATGTTTATGAAATGTCAATTTCACTATGAAAATAAGACTGATTTATAACAACTTTATTTTATAGGAAATTTGCAAATGAAGTATGTTTATCTTAAGAATTATGTTTACATTAACAATGTAATTTGTGCAAAAATGCTCCCTTTTGTCTTGTCCCCTTTCTGTATTTACTTACGGAGTCTTTGTGACTTACACATTAGTTTGCCTCATTTTTGTTGCAGATCACTGATAGCTCGTCAACTAATCGAGTCACGGAGACGTGATCTATTCTTTGTTCTTGGTAAGTGGTATAGCAACCTTCTTGAAGCCCAGAGAGTCGGGTTATATACCGTTTGATGAGTCATTTTTTATATTACTATCTATGTTTAATTGTTTATGCTGGAATGATAAGCCATTGAGTGACAAGTTACTTATATGAGATTATGTGAATAATATGAATGATGCCCCGAAATCCCATATAAGCACCTAGAGTGCATTTGCATAATTTACATGCCTTGTACAAGATACAAATATTATGAATGAAAACGTATACACAGTTTATGTTGACTAATGTTTACGCCTTTACGCTTATGCATGGATGCTTGTGATTAGGTTGACTAATGTTTTATGCATGTATGATGATAATGATGGCAAATGAGCCAAATGTGATTGATTGATGATAGAATAATGTAAAGAGGCTTATTAGGATCTAGTAGGCCATACCCATGTAGGTCCTAGTGCTCGTCACAATCCCATTAGAAATTTCTTTGAATGCATTATCATTATTTAGTTTTGATCTTTACATAAATCAAAGTGAACTTGAAGTTCAAAAGATAATTCATTTACAAAATATAGCAGATCAGTTGTCCAATTCCAAGGAAGTTGAGGGGAGTAAGAGAGAAGTAGTTGTGAATGACCAGAACAACACAACAATAGGCCATGAGGTTAATAGAATGGGTCATGCCCAAAACAAATTCTTCGATGAGACCAAAGAGGGCAAAGGCTTAACCCATAATAAAAGTGGGGAAGAGATAGAAGGGGTAAGGCATAGCACAAAAAATGGAACTGGGTTCACCATGGAAGAGCAGAACAAAGATGATGAAGGCTGCAATGAAAAGGAAGAGAGAGCAACGAATAGTGATAGACTGTTAAAGTCAATTAAGAAATAAAGTTCAAGAAAGAGGAAGTGGAAAAAGGAGGCTAGGAGCTCTAGAAGAGTCAGTTTTGATGATGTCGTGGAAGAAGCAAAGTAGCCAAGGGAGACTGGCTCCAAGAAAGATAAAGGGAAACGCCCTATAAGTTGTGGAATTGTTGAAAGAGGGCCAAAATAAAGTGAACAAGATTTGGAGAATGCTTAAATAGGTTTCAGTATAGTTGAAAGGATCTTGCTAAATTGAGTGAGAAAGTTATAGTATGTATGAGTCGATCAAGAGGAAACAGTTGGGCTACAAGTTGTACCTCAAGTGATCAGAGGAAAATCTTTAAAGAAGAAATTAGAGAAATCTTAGAAAAAAAGGAGAACAAAGAGAAAAATAGAGAAAAGGGCGAATCAGAGTCTAGAAGTGGTAGTGTTATATGGACTCCTCAACCATGGGAGGAAGCTGAAGCAACTTGGAACCTAAGTAAAGAACTGGGAGTTCAATTCAGAGTGAACAAATTTGAAGTGGTTAAATTTTTTCTCGAGATGGAAAAGGGGAAGATGAATGAGGAGTCATGCAAGGAGTTTCAGAGAAGTTGAAATGAATAAAGATCGCGAGTTTGAGGAATGAAAGTGTGGGTTATGTTTTTTCTTATGATATTCTTGACATGAAATATTAGAGGATTAGGGAGATGTGAAAAAAAAAGCTCTAAGGAAACTGATTAGAGCTAAGAAACCAAGTATGGTATTTATCTAAGAAACAAAGATATAGGTGATCACAAGGAGTCTCTTTGACATATTATAGAGTGGGGATAAGGTCAAAGGGAAAACAGTAAAGGCTGAGGGTAAATCGGGTGGCATTATAAATCTGTGGCAGAAAAACTTCTTTGAGTTGGAAGAATGCAAAACAGAGAAAAATTTTATAATGATGATTAGGAGAGTCAAAGGGATCGACTATGAGTGCGGATTCATCAATATTTACACACGGAATGATGAAGGCAAAAGAATAAAGCTATGGGCTGAATTGAGTGAACAAATGAGCAATATGGAGGTTTGGTGGATAATATGAGGAGATTTTAATATGGTGAGATTTGAGGAGGAAAGGATCGGGAGGGGGAATGTAGGCCAATCAGTAGCTCAATTTGATGATTTCATCAACAACACTAGGTTGGTCGACTTACCTTTGACAAGGGTGTTGGTCCCAAGTAAATGTGCTAGAAGGGGGGTGAATAGCACTTTTTGGCTCTTAGTAAGATGCGAAACTAATTTGAAAAGTAATGAAAATAAAAACAGAGTAGACAATGCGTAAGGATTTAGAGTAGCTCGATCTAAGACCTACATCCACTACCTTGATTGTTCAACTAAGGATTTTCCAAACCAATTCACTATGAACGATGAAATTTACAAGCTTTCACCAAGCTTTACAATGGCTTTTACTAGGCTTAGCCAAAAACTTTCACAATAGTTTTTACCGGGATCAACTAAAACCCAACACCTAACTTTTCAAGGCTAAGTTAGAACCTATGCTTAATCAAGCAATCCTAGCTTGAATCAATACCTTAGAGTGACCCGCTCACTCTAAGAATACTAAGCAAAAAGTGATAAAAGTGTACCTATGATCACAAGGTTGATCTAAGTGGTACAAAGTGAGGTGCAAATCACAATTACAAAGATAGGAGTTGAGAGCAGTAAATGAGTAGAGAGTATTTTCTGGTTTTTGAGCTCTTTTGGACTTGGAAGCCTTCAATCTACTTTTCTAGCCATTGGAAGTCCTTTTTATACTTGGAAAATCAACTCTGATGTGGGTTAGACAGTTTTGACTATTGAAAACAGTTTGGTAGCAATTCTGGCCATTAATTTGTCTTTTAGTGCACAATTCAAATTTTCTGGCAGAAAGTTCTTGTCAACTAACTTATGTCTTAGTCGACTAAGTTGTCTCTGTTTTCAGTTTTCAGTTTTTGGTAGTGAGCACTTAGTCGACTAACTTACTTCTTGGTCGACTAAGTCGGTTCTGTTTTGAAGTCTAGATTTCTAGCAGTAGCTTCTTAGTCGACTAACCCACTTCTTGGTCGACTAAGTCTTTTCTGTTTCTCAATATTCTTGAGCTCGTCAACTTTTGATTTGAATTTTTGTTGACTAACCCTTCATTATTCAACCAAGGAGCTTTGGTTCTATTGATTAGTTGTGACTTCTTATTCATATGCCTTTTTGATATGTCCCATAGAATTATTTATTTACCATTGGAATACAATTCTTATCTTGCACACTCAAGTAGAAATATTAGACACAAATGAATGAGAATATTTTATTATCATCAAAAACTAATGGAGCCAACAATCTCCCCCTTTTTGATGATGACAAAACATTCCTTAATTAACAACATGGTGTTTATTGGTTCTTTTTCATTCTGCAGAAAATAGAGGTTTTCCTCCCCTTAAGTGTGTGCTCCCCCTTAGTATGTGCTTATTTTACTTATTCATTTCAGTAAATTTTTATTCAAGTCATTTAGACAATGACAATCTACATTTAAAATATATATATGTAGATATATAGAGTAATTGACAGTAGGTGACTGTTGACAGTTATCATCAATATTTCAGCAGTGTTTGTCAACAGTGTTTTGTTACCAGATTTTATTTATGCCATTAATTATTCAACAAATATAGTATAATTAGCATCCATATACATTTATAGCCATTTTCCATTCACATTATCATCTTAAAGATCAATCATCATCATGACAGCTCAATATCAGCACCAAACCAGCAGCAGAAACTCAATGGCAAAAACTTCATTAACAAATTTAAATATTCAACCATTAACTTGTCAATCATCCAAAAACATAAACAACAATGTCTATCAGTATTCAAAAACATCTATCAGCAAAGTCAAATTTAATTGTTCAACTGTCAAGGCAAAAACAGTAGGAAAAAAATAACAGTAAATATTCTTAAATTACCCCTAGTTCTCCCTTAAACTCTGTACCCCAATTCTCCCTCTTTTTGTCATCATCAAATCTTAAGGTTGCTTAATCATCTTCTGAAGAGGATGAAGGAAAAGATTCATCAGTAAAATACTTTACATTTAGAGGTTCAGGAAAAGGTTCTCGTGGTATTTTTGTGGTAAAAGTTCAGGTGATGATTTATCAGAAACTTCAAGGGGGTCTTGAAGAGAAGAGATGGCTAATGGTCTAGCTTTTTCAACTATTTTGGAGGATTTGCATCTCTTGAGGAATTTGGTTTTGGTTTTCATTATCTTCATGCCTTTACCCAATAGTTTAGACTTGGCTTGTGGAGCACCAGCAGCTTTTTCTTTTCCTTTACTCGATTTCTCTTCTACTGTGGGAGTTGGTTTAGTGAATTCAGACTTCTGTGCTTGTGCTTCAGCTGCTTCTTTTTCTGGCTACTTTTCCTTGACCATCTGATGAAAAATATCCGTAATTGACACTTCCTCAGAATGAGGAGGAGAAGGCTGTTCTTTCTGAGGTTCTAGAGGAGATGGAGGATTTTTATCCAGTGAGCCAAGCACGTCTGTTCCTTGTTCTGATTCAGCTTCCTTTTGTGGTTTAAGTGAGGGGGTTTTCCTTGGTTGATCTACTTCAGGTTCATGACCCTTGGCCTGAAAAGCAGAACCTTCAGCACCTTGTCCTTTTATGAGATTTGGAGTTATAGAGGTGTCAGCAATTATAGGTTTAGAAGGTATTTTTCCTTTTTCCTTCAACATCCTTTCCAGTTATGCCAATATCTTTTCAATTTTCAACATTCTTACTCATTGGTTAGTCAGCTTTCCATCCATCTTCATGAGCAGGTTAAAAAGTATTTCATTAGAGAATTGTGAGGGAGCTATTTCTGGTTGAGCAGGGAGTGAAGACTCTTTTCTAGAAATGGCCTTGGTGGTTTTAACATATTTCTCTCCATCAAACTTATACCCTATTTTAGGCAAACTCCCAAGGTAAATAGCTTGGTTACTACTTTTCGCTAAATATATTTGATACCTTGAGCTCCATATTCCCTTTTTCTGAACTAAGGAAGTAATGACATTTTCATAAGGCAAATTTATTTTGTCTCCTTGACAGGCTCCTCTCATCTTTTTAATCATAAATCTGCCTAGATTAAGTGGAGTGCCACTGAAGGCATGCTCCATTAGCCATAAGTCCTGAAGGCTAATGTAGCTAAAACTGCCACTTCTGCCATGAATGTTTGCTGCAATAAAGTAGTGCAAAATTCTGATTTGAGGACTTGTAATTAGACCGGTATTATTTTGGGAGGAGTATTTTTCTTTTTTCCTTGTGATTATTTCCCACAAGGAAAAGGGGTCATAATTTTCAGGGAATTCAAACTCACCCTCCTCACACTCAATTTTGAGTAATCCCCCTAAATCAACAGCAGTTGCAACAAATTTCTTTCCATTCAAAAAGACATTCAGTCTATCATCAATATAATTATCAGAATCCTCAAGTTCATCCTTATCTAGTGTTATACTTGTATAAAATTCTTTTACCAAACTAGCATTGTAGGAACGATTTTTAAAAGTATTAAACTCCTTCAGTTTTAATTCCTCAAAATAATCAAATAGGTTTGTCTGAATTTTTGAGATTTCATTGAAGTTATCCCAGCCAATGAATTTACCATAGGTGATTGGGGCATTTTCTATTTTCCTGTATTTATCCTCGTACGTTTTATTCCTAAATTTTAAGGATGAAGTCTTACCTTTTTTGAAGGATTTTTCTTTCTCTTTCTTTTTCTCAACTTTGTATTCCTTCTCTGTCTGCGATTTTCTAGTTTTTCCAATCTCAGCAGTGGACATTATCTTCTTCTTCTTCTTTTGTACCTCTGCTTGCAAACTTTCTTATAATGGACGTTTACCCTTTTTCTTCTCCAAAATCTCTTTGGAATATAATGATTTCACCATTTGGTTTGAGAAATTTCTAACTCAGGGTTGGAAGAGGGTTTGCACTAGCCTGATTCTCGCTGCAGCGAGAAACTCTTGGATAGTTCCAAAATCCTAGTGCAGGGCTTTCACTTTGACAACAATTTTGACCACCTTCCGATTAGAACAAGGCAAAGTGGTAAACATTAAATTGTAGCCCAGTATCTTAGCTTTCTAATGGTCTAAAAATCATGTCAATTGGACTTCTGTAGTGGGAGATATGCTTGAAAAATCGAAGCATATGAAAACCAAGACTGCCTTTTTACTGCAATGGGAAAACCCTACGTTTGCTTGTCTTGCTTGGTCATTGCTGAAATCTTCATTCTATTTACTTCATGGTTTATCATGGATCTTGTAACATTAAGGGATTAAAAATTCAAAGTTTGAAATGAGGGGTTTTAACCAAAAATTTGACTAAATTGCATGGTTTTATCGTAAATGCATCATGTTTTCTAAAACATTCCTTATCGTTGCTTGTTCCTTTTTTATGTTTACTCATTGAGTTTATACTCACTCTTTTAAATTGCATAGTTTTAGATCTGTAGATAGTTGGGACCAAGACTAAGGCGTCCACTTGCATTCACTCTTGGTAGGTATCATGGCATTCGATAGCAGTACCCTCACCAAAGTCACTCCGCTGGTCGTCAGAAGTCTTTTATATGAGTCCATGTACGTTAAATGTGAATTGCTAGGAATCACTTGCCAACAATGCATGTATAGTTTGGAATGATGGTGCCATTATGAGATGGCTATGAATAACCTTATCTTGAGATCATACAAATGTAAATTTTTGGTATCGATGTTGTATTATGAAAATACATCTAGTTGCAAATTACAAATGTTGATCTAGTAATGGTGATGAAAAATTGAAGGGATGGTGAGTGGGATTACATAAAGAGGCTTGCTTGGGCTTAGTGGGCTACGACCATTAGGCCTATGCGTCGGTCATGGCCCAAAATTTGGGTCATGACAAAGTGTCTACTGTCTTTTGAGAAAATTTCAGAATTTTTCCTAAAGTTCCTGTATTCTTATATTTCTTCCAATCTCACAAAATCTTTCCTCATTTAGTAGTTTGGTGAAAATGTCAGCTAATTGTTGTAGAGTATTAACAAACTCAATCCTAATATCACATTTTATTACATGATCTCTAATAAAGTGATGCCTAATGTCAATATGCTTGGTCCTAGAATGCTGTACAGGATTTTTGAAATGTTGATTGCACTAGTATTATCACAATATATTGGAATGTTATGCATTTATATTCCATAGTCTTTTAGTTATTGTTTAATCCATAATATTTGAGCACAATAGCTGCCTAAAGATACATATTCGGCTTCAGCTGTAGAGAAAGCAACTGAATTTTGCTTTTTGCTTAACCATGACACAAGCATACTTCCTAAAAATTAGCAAGTTCCGCTAGTGCTCTTTCTATCTGTTTTGCTACCAGCAAAATCTGAATCTGAATATCCAACTAGACTAAAAGATGATTCTTTAGGATACCATATCTCTAAAGTTTGTAGATTTAAAAGATATCTAAAAATTCTTTTAATAATAGTCAAGTGTGATTCCTTGGGTTGAGATTGAAAATGAGCACACAAACATACACTAAATTGGATATCAGGCTTGCTGGCTCTTAAATAGAGTAATGATTCGATCATACCTCTATAGTGCTTTTGATCAACATCTTTTTCTTTTTCATCTACATCAAGTCTAGTGGATGGACTTATTGGTGTACAAATTGATTTCATCTTCAGCATATCAAATTTTTTGAGCATGTCTTGAATGTATCTTTCTTGGTTGATGAATATTCCTTTTTCACTTTGTTTGATTTGAAGGCCAAGAAAGTACTTCAGCTCACCCATCATACTCATCTCAAATTCCCCCTGCATAAAGCCAAGAAAGTACTTATTGGTGTGCAAAATTCTTGCATAAAGCCTCATTAGTTGCACCAGACATAATGTCATCCACTTAAATTTGAACAACAATTAAATCATTTAAGTATCTTTTGATAAACAATGTTATATCAATACTACCTCTAACATAACCTTTTTCAACCAGAAATTTTGAAAGCCTCTCATACCAAGCTCTAGGAGCTTGTTTCAATCCATACAAGGCTTTATAAAGTTTGAAAACATGATCTGGTTTTTCAAAGTCTTCAAATCCAGGAGGTTGTTCAGTATATATTTCCTCTTGAATAAAGCTTTAAAAATGCACCTTTTACATCCATTTGGAACAATTTAAAATTCATAAAGCATGCAAAAGCAAGCAACAGCCTTATGGCTTCTATCCTAGCTACCGGTGCAAAGGTCTCATCATGGTCAATTCCTTCCTCTTGGTTGTATCCTTGTGCTACCAACCTAGCTTTATTACTAACTACATTTCCTTGCTCATCTACCTTATTCCTAAACACCCATTTTGTGCCGACAATAGGGTGGTTTAAAGGCCTAGAAACTAATGACCACATATGGTTTCTTTTGAACTGATCAAGTTCCTCTTGCATGGCTATTATCCAACTTTCCTCTTTTTTTGCCTCCTCAAAGTTTTTAGGCTCAATTTGAGAGATAAATGCTGAAAACTCACATGTCTCTCTAGTTGCTATTCTATTTTTAACTCCATGAGAAATGCCACCTATGATTTGCTCTTATGGGTGATCCTTGATGTACCTCTTGCTCTTTGGAAGATCATGATGTTGATTTTCAGTCCTTTACAAGGTTTCTAAAGGTGGAGGTTCTGTTTCTCTACCTAAGGTATTTTCTTCACTATTTTTCTTATCATCTAAACTCATCTCTTCCATTTGTCTTTCAAGGACATCCGTATCATTTTCATCATAAAAAATTTCCTTGTGCAAGGTATTGGATTCATCAAAAATTACATGGATGGATTCTTCAACTGTTAAAGATCTTTTGTTGAAGACTCTATATAGGCTTTTGAGTTTAATGCATATCTTAAAAATATAGCTTCTTTATTCTTTGCATCAAACTTTCCTAAAGGCTATTTTCCATTGTTCAACACAAAGCATTTGCAGCCAAAGCTCCTAAGGTGAGAGATATTTGGTTTTTTACCTTTGTATAGCTCATATGGGGTCTTTGATATCATGGCTCTTATAGACACTCTATTAAGGATATAAGTTACTGTGTTAACAGCTTTTGCCCAAAAGTATTTAGGTAAATTATTCTCACATAGCATAGTTCGAGCCATTTCTTTCAAGGTTCGATTTTTCTTTTCTACAACTCTATTTTGCTGGGGTGTTTTAGGTGCAGAAAAATTATGATCCAACCTCTTTTCATTACAAAAATTCTTAAATCCATCTCCTTCAAACTCACCTTCATGATCACTTCTAATATTAACTATAGCTAGTCATTTTTCATTTTCAACCTTTCTACAATGACTTATGAATGTTGGTAGAGCATCATTCTTATGAGCAAGAAAATAGACCCAAGTGTACCTAAAGTAGTCATCAACTATTACAAAGCCATAAGATTTTCCTCCTAGACTAGTTGTACTTATTAGACCAAATAGATCAATGTGTAGCAATTCAAGAGGTCTAGATATGGAGACAACTTTCTTGGTTTAAAAGATGTTCTAGTTTATTTACCTAATTGACATGCATCACAAATTTGATCATCCTCGAGTTTAAGCTTAGGAAATCCTATAACTAGATTTTTCCTAATTAATTTTGACATGGTATGCATGTTCACATGTCCAAGTCTCCTATGCCATAGTTGACCATCATTTTCAACTTTTGCTACAAGACATGTTTCACAATCCATTTCAAGATTCTCGAGAAATACAACATACATATTTTTTATTCTTTTTCCTATAAATGAGACTTTGTTAGTACTTATATCTATCACTTTACATTTAGTTGAGTTAAAACATACCTTAAAACCTTCTTCGCATAATTGGCTAATACTCAATAAATTATGTTTCAAACCTTTAACCAAAAATACATGACTAATTTGAGTTTGGGAGTTCTTACCAACCGTTCCTATGCCATGAATTCTACCTTTTGAATCATCACCAAAGGATACGGTACCTCCCTTTTTTTTGTCTAACTAAGCAAATAGCATTTCATCTCCCGTCATATGCCTTGAGCAGCCAGTGTCCATATACCAAGGCTACTTTTTCTTTACTTGAGCTCTTAAACATGTATCTTTTGAGTGTAGCTCAACTTACAAAATAAATTTTTAAATTTTCTTAATAGGTACCCATACCTTGAAGGGTCCTTGATTGTTAGCAGCAACAAAAGATCCTTTTGGAACCCAAATTTTTTTAATTTTTTGCACATCTCTTTTTCTATAGCAATCATATGATAAATGACCAATTTTATCACAAATATAACACCTAACTGCTGCCTTAATGGAATTCTTCTGGAAGTATCCATTTCTTTTTGAAGTTTCATTTTTCAAACATTTGAGTGCAATATTTTCTTCACTTACCTTTTGTAATGCTTCAGTTTTGCTTTCCAATTCCAATTTTAGAGTTTCAAAATCTGTTTTTGAATATTCTAATTCAATTTGCAAAAAATTTCTTTGTTAAAAACAGAATCAAAGTCAAGTTCAATCTTTTCCAAATCTGATTCTAGGGATGTTGACTTTTTCTTTAAAGTCTTGTATTTCAAAACAAGTTTTTCAAATTTCTCATATAAACATTCATATTCATCTTGAAATTCATCAACAGAAATATTGCAAGGGGATGAGGATAACTTGGATTCATCATCCCGTGCCATCAAACACAAATTTGCTCTTTCTTTAGCTTTTTCTTCCTTAACTTCAGAACTTGAAGTATCGTTATCTAACCAAGTAGCTGCCACCATTGCCTTATTTGATTTCTTGTTTTTCTTTGAAGTTTTTTCTTTCAGCAAGGGGCATTCGGACTTAAAATGTCCAAGTTTCTTGCATTCGAAGCATGTAAGCTCTTTCTTTTTATTGGAGTTATTTTTGTTTCTGGTTCTCCATAAAGAACCTTGATATCTTCTAAACCCTCTTTTAGCCAATCTTCTGTTCCTTCAGCCTATAAATCTCCTTGCAACTAGTGCCAATTCTTCATCATCATCATAGGATAACTCATCTAGTTTTTCTTCAAGAATGCTGGCTTTTAGGGCAATGCTCTTATTCTTTTCTTTTGCTTCTCTCCTATCTTCTTCTTCCTCTTCCTTAAGCTCTAGCTCACAAGTAAGGAGAGAACCACAAATTTCATCCAAAGTTATAACATTTAAGTCCTTGGCTTCTCGAATGGCTGTAACCTTAGGCTTTCAATTCTTGTGTAAGCTTTTAAAAAGTCTTTTAACAATTTCATGCTCGGGATTGGTTTGCCTAGCTGACTAAGTTTGTTTGTTTATAATGTTTGTGAATCTATCTAGCATGTTGGTGATATCTTCACCAGGCTCCATCTTAAATATTTCATAATTGGGGGTCAAGAGGGCTATCTTGGACTCTTTGACTTAAGAAGCCCTTTCATGGATAATCTTAAGTTTATCACACACCTGTTTTGTTATGGTACAACTTAATACTTTATTGAACTTAGTAGGGGTTAAAGCATAATGCAATGTATTGATTGCCTTAAAATTGGTTTAGACCTTTTTGGTTTCAACCTTGGTCCATTCAAACTTTAGCTTAGGGATCATCTCGTTGGTCACTACATTTAAAGTTGAGGGAGTGAATGGTCCACCAGTTATGATGTCCCACATCTCATAATCAATTGCTTTAATATATATTGACATCTAAATACTCCAATAAGGGTAATTTGAGCCATCAAACAGAGGTAGTCTGTTTGTTGATTATCCCTCAGCAACTATGGATTTTTTAAGAGCCATTTGGATCTTCGCAAAGGTGTTAGACCTTAATAACAAGGGTTAGGCTCTAATACCACTTGTTGGTCCTAAGTAAATGTGCTAGAAGGAAGGTAAATAGCACTTTTTGGCTCTTAGTAAGAGGATGACCTAATTTGAAAAGCAATGAAAAAGAAAACAGCGTAGATAATGCGCAGGGATTTAGAGTGATTCGGTCCAAGACTTACATCCACTACCTTGATTGTTCAACCAAGGATTTTCCAAACCAATTCACTATGAATGGTGAAATTCATAAGCTTTCACCAAGCTTTACAATAGTTTTTACTAGGCTTAACCAAAACCTTTCACAATAGTTTTTATTGGGATCAACTAAAACCCAACACTTAACTTTTCAAGGCTAAATTAGAACCTATGATCAATCAAGCAATCCTAGCTTGAATCAATACCTTAGAGTGACCCGCTCACTCTAAGAATACAAGGAGAAAAGTGATAAGAGTGTACCTATGATCACAAAGTTGATCTAAGTGGTACAAAGTGAGGTGCAAATCTCAATTACAAAAATAAAAGTTGAGTGCAGTAAATGAGCAAAGAGTATTTTCTGGTTTTTGAGCTCTTTTGGACTTGGAAGCCTTTAATCTACTTTTGTAGTCGTTGGAAGTCCTTTTTATGCTTGAAAAATCAGCTCTGATGTGGGTTAGACAGTTTTTACCTTTGAAAATAGTTTGGTAGTAGTTCTAGCCACTAATCTGTCTTCTAGTGCACAATTCAAATTTTCTAGTAGAATGCTCTTAGTCGACTAACTTATGTCTTAGTCAATTAAGTTGTCTCTGTTTTCTGTTTCTAGTTTCTAGCAGTGAGCACTTAGTCGACTAACTTACTTCTTGGTCGATTCCTTATTGATGTTAATATTTTAGAGCGTTTTGATAATGTTTTTCAAACCTGTCTTTCGTGCTCAATTTTTGATCACTGTTTAGTGAAAATTGGTGCAAAGTAAATAAATTGGGGTTCTAAACCCTTTAAGTGTTTAGATTATTGGTTGGATGAAAAAAAATTTTAGGAGCTTGTTAAGGATTTTTGGGATCAACCTGATAATGGTGTCAAAAGAGGGGTTGGGGTCTGGGAAAAACTCATAAATCTAAAGCTCAAAATTCAGGAATGGCAAAAGCAAAAATTTGGGAACACTTTTGAAAGAATCGGTCAGCTTGAAAAGGAGTTAAGTAACCTGAATCAGGGTTATCTGGTCAGTCATAATGAAGAGAACTTTCAAACTAATATAGTGGCTAAGAAAACAGAGCTCTAGAACCTGTATAGGATTCAAGAAAGGGAATATAAATAGAAATCTAAAATGAAGTGGGTCAATAAAGGGGATAGGAATACCAAATATTTCCATGGTATGGCTTCGGCTTGAGAGAGGAGTAATTATATTAACAAAGTCAAGGTTAAGGGGGGGTTTTTTGAAAATCTTGATGGTGTCAAGACTCTCAATGCTGCTTACTTTGAAAACTTGTACAAGTTGAATTGGGTGTTAGAAGTAACTGAACTGAACTATGGGTTGAGGCAGATTAGCTAAAGGGCAGCAGATGAGATGATAAGACCAATAACTGAAGATGAAGGATGGGAGATAGTTGATAGCTGTGATGGGGGTAAAGCTTAAGGTCTGATGGGTATAATATAAATTTTTTTAAGAAACAATGAAGGGTCATTAAAAGGAAGGTGATGGAGTTTGTCAACTCATTTTTCTCAACGGGTAAACTCGATGTTGGTGTCAACAACTCCTTTATCACGCTTATTCCAAAGGTTAGAAACCTAGTGGAAATGAAGGATTATTGACCTATCAGCTTGGTTGGAAGCCTTTACAAAATTGTGGCTAAACTCCTTACTAATAGAATCAAAGTGGTGATCGGTGAAGTGGTAGAAAATAACCAGTTTGCTTTTGTGAAAGGGAGGCAGTTGACATATACTGTTCTTGTTGCTAATGAGTTGATTAACTTGATCAAGAAAAAAGAAACTGGAGGGTTGATTATGAAAGTTGATTTCGAGAAGGCTTACGATTGCATTGATTGGGGGTTCCTTGACTTCATTATGTCAAAGATGGGGTTTCATGAAAAGTGGTGAAGATGGATTCATGAGTGCATCTCCACAACTTGAATGTCAGTTCTTGTGAATGGATCACCTACCAAAAATTTTTGCATGCAACGAGGTCTTCAACAAGGGTGTCTGTTGTCTCCTTTCTTGTTTAACTTGGTGGCTGAAGGTTTTAGTTGTCTGATGAAAATAGCTGAAACTAAAGGCTTCTGTAATGGTATTCAAGTTCGTAGGAACGGACTCACGGTGTTGCATCTCCAATTTGCTGATGACATCATGATCTTTTGTTATCCTAACCTTGAAGAAATAAGGAACATAAAAAAGGTACTAAAAATCTTCTAATTGATGTCGGGACTCAAGATTAACTTTGCCAAAAGTAGACTCATAGGGATTGATATGGAATCAGAGATTATTGAGGAATTGGCGTATGTGATAGGATGCAAAAATGACTCGCTACCCAATTCTTATTTAGGGCTTCCTCTTGGGGCCAAAGATCTAAGCAAGTGTGGAGGCTAGTTATTCGAAAATTCCAAAATAGACTTGTTGGCTAGTAATCCAAGTTGCTGTCTATGGGAGGACAGATCACTCTGAGGTCGGTGCTTTCTAACTTACTTATTTATCATATGTCCATTTTCTTTATGCCTATTAGAGTGTGCAATGAAATTCAAAAAATTTAACAAAGATTTCTCTGGGGAGGAAGTGAAAACAGAAGGAAAATTCATTATATAGGGTGGGATAAGGTGTGTAAACCAAAAAATGAAAGTGGACTTGGTATGGTTGATCTTCAGACAAAAAATAGGGCTTTGCTCAGTAAATGGGTTTGGAGGTATGGAAGAGAAAGAGAGAGTTTGTGGAGAAAAGTGGTGAGCAAAAAAAATGAGGAAAATGCAAAGTGTCTGCTACCTCAAGTGGTGATCTGAAAAAAAGTTTCATAGGTATGGAAAAATATTACAAAACCCTTATCCCCTACTAACTCTTTCTATATGCAGGTCCAACCCAATTTTGGTTTCGCTCTTGGAGATGGGGAGAATATTATATTTTGGTTTGATGAGTGGATCGAAAGTGTTTGTTTGAATGAGCCTTTCCCAAGAATTTATGCTTTGACTGACAACAAATGCAACACTGTCAAAGAGTTTGGTGAATGAGAAAATAGGATTTAGGAGTGAAGAGTGCAACTTATAAAAGATATTTTTGGACGGGAACAAGAGCAATATAACTCTTTCATTAATACTATTAGTGAGTTCTTCCTTTGCGAAAATATGAAGAACGAACTTGTGTGGAAGAAAACTACTAGTGGTGAATTTTTGGTTAAATCATTCTATCAAGATTATGGTGAGGCGGGAGGGACAACCCAAAGGGAATGGAAATGGGTTTGGGAGGGTATTGCACTGCACAAAACGAAAGCGCTTATCTAGCAACTCATGCATGGGAAGACAACAGTCAAAGGTGAATTAACAAAAAAGGGGATCATTAACGGTGCTGAGGCTTCATGTTCTTTGTGTAAAGACTCCATTGAAACTATTGACCACTTGTTTGTGGGGTGTATAAGTGTCAGAAGTCTATGGTAGGAATAGTGCAAAAAATGGGGTTTCGCTTGGGTTATGCTGGCTAGATTTAAGGAGCTGATGATTATGTGGAATGCTACTAAGGTGGTGTTGGGTAGTGACAAAATCTGGAAAACTACGGTGTTCGTTATAACTTGGACTATTTGGATTGGCAGAAATGAGGTGGTTTTTCACAACAAAGTATGGGATAAGGAGTTAATATGGGAGCTTATTAAACTTAGAGTTATCATATGGGTAAACGCTAGATGGCAGATTACATCAAGCTCTATCCTTGATATTTATAGATACCCTGTAGAGGGTTTCAATCAACTAAGAGAAAGGGATCCAAGACCTCAAACAGTATGGGAGAAACTTGAGGCGGGTAAGGTTAAATTTAATGTCGATAAAGCAGCGATTGAATGTCTAAGTGAAGCGGGTATTGGTGGGTTGCTTAGGAATGAAAAGGGGGAGATCTTGATTAGATTTTCCAAAACTATTGGCATGAGAGACTCAAATCTTGCTGAGTATTTAGGCATCAGGGAAGCTTTTATTCTTTTTTCTAACTCTATATGGGCAAACAACTACTCTCTCATTATTAAAAGTGATTCAAGGAATTTCCATCAAGTGGATTAATGATCCTTCAAAAACTCCTTTGAGGCTGAGAAAATGGGTGTTGCACATTGAAGTTTTCAAGAAAAGAGTAATCGATTAGAAGGCAAGGCATACGTTGAGAGAAGGAAATCGTGAAGCTGATCAGTTAGCTAAGGAGGGAGTGGGCAGAGAAGTTGATTTGATTGAGTTCCATTGCTCGATATGAGTATTCCCTTATCTTCGTAAGGGTTTTCGTTTCTCTTGTTTCTTTCTTCTTGTTTTTGCCTGTTGAGAATTTATGATAAAGATGAAGGTCGCGAATTCTTTGACATTGTTGTTGGTCTCCTTGTTAATGACTCCTTGGATTGCGGCATTTCCTCTTCCCAACCAAGATCTTTCTACTTTGGATAGTTTTTTTTGTCTTTTGTCACTTCTTTGGGATGTTTATAGTTTGTACAAATGATGAAGGATCAGGCCTTGAGCGTCCCCTGAATGTACCCTTACGAAAGTGCCACTGAAAGGTATTTCTTAATTTCATGAGTCTAGAGTTTATGTGTTGGGCACTGGATGATGGATTGAGAGTTGATTTCAATTAGGATTAATGTTGATGGCCTTTCTGAACAGGGTGAATGTTGTTCAAATAGTTTACTAGTATTTGTGTTAGTTTCATGGTTTTGCGTTGGTTATATTTTTTCCCCAACGTGTATGACTTCAAGTAGGAAGATTTAGGATTTTTGTTGCTTCAATTTGATGTAAAAGAAAGGTTCAAAGCGATGTGAGGAGTATGTTTGTTTTTTGAACCGGAGTATTGGGAGTGTATACTATTACAAATTAAGGGCATACCGACCAATATTCTTGTCGTTCGGCCTGGTTGCTTTCCATGGCTCTTGTAAAGGGGAAAACCAAATTCCCAGCTTCTTAATGATATTCATATTATAATTTTCAAAAAAAAAAATAGTTCTATACATCTAATTGATCAATGAATTGGTATGACTTTAATGCTTAAAACCATTAGAAGAAACCACGAACTTTTATTTTCTAGGAAGCATTAAGCTTGAAATTAAGAAAGAGATAACTAATGGCTAACAAGTAGAAGAAATATAGAACCATCAACTCATCATATAGAGAATTGCCCAAAAACTGTAATCATAATGCATATTTGTAGTTTGTTTATGTATCATACAAGAAACTTATTATTACAAGATTAATGACAACATCAAACACAGCTAAGCAACATTGATTGCAATTGTAGGCCATGATTGGAAGCCTAAAGTCTGCTAGTGATGTTAATGTTTCGCACTTTGGATGGCTTTGGAGTGGCATCTTTTGGGACAACAATGGTGAGCACACCATTTTCGACTTGGGCCTTGATCTGCTCGACCTTCACATTCTCTGGCAATTCAATATCCCGAGAGAATTCACCTTTCCCTGTCCCTCTCTCGGCTCCATGCCAGACAGTGTCTTTTGCATGGCTCTCCTCTTTAACACCCTCTCCTTTGATATGCAAAACATTTCCATCTTCTACCTGCACTTTTATGTTCTCTTTGTTGTATCCTGTTCACAGCAAAACTTTGATGGGGAAAATCACTCAACCTACACAAACATAATTTGCTTGAGATTAAAGAGAGGAAGTGTGGTGGGAACCTGGGACGTTGATCTTGAAGATGTGGGCACTTGGGGATTCGAGCCAATCCATCAGAGCGGTAGATCCAGACCATTCACGAAAGACTGGAGGGCTCCAGAAAAGGCGCCTTAAAGGGTACCCGAATAGACCATCAGCCATGGCTTTTGTCTGTCTCAACTCTATGATCAGGTGGAATGCGTACAGCAAATAGACAGCAAGGAAGGGTTGAGTTATGAAGGGTGTTGAAGGGATAAGGAGGGTGTAGAATATCCAGAATCTTCTTGGGCCTCTGTTTTATGGCATCATTACTAGACTGATCGGGGGATCTCAAAGGGGTGGGTTTGGGGGCCCTCAGGAAATTAATAAAAGAATTTATTTATTATTTAATAAAATTACATCGTCATTTTATTTTATGTATTTGGATATATTAATTGGACGAGTGAATAAAAATCGTTAATGATGAGATTTTTCAAAAAAAAATTATGACAACGATTTTTTTTGAAAGATTTTGAAATGAGAAAATATTTTTAAAATTTTATATTACAAAAAAATGTAAAAAAAAATCAATTAATATTTAATATAATGAACAAATATTAATTCAAGAAAAAAAGAGATAATTAAACAGAAAACAATAACAAAAAAACAATGTTAACGGGCAAATGGTGTTGTTCTCCCCTTCTTATCGTCCTCCTCTTTGCCTTTTTTTTTTTAATTTTTTTCTTTCTATGCCCTTCTTGTTAGATATTCTTATAAAATCAATATAAAGATTTATATTTTTTATTTTTATATTTTATCAAAATTTAATTATAATAATTTAGTTTTGATAAAAAAATAATATTATAATTCGTGTATAATTTTATAAAATGAATTAAATTCTAATATCATATGTGAATTTAAAAATGTAAGACTGTGTAAAAAATCTTTAATATTATCATGGGTAAGAGTAATGATCCATTATGTAAAAAGATAAAACTAGGTTTCCTTTCCTATCTACAAAGATCTTAATGTACCGAATTCTAACAATTTATCTAATTAAATATTATTTTCGTTATAAAATCATATATAAAAAATTATGTACATTTTCTTATTCTAGATTCATAATAAGTCTTGAACTAATATAAATTATTATATATAAAATCTATAGCCTCTCTCTCATTCTCTTTCTTTCTTTCTCCTAGTTCAAAGGGGAAAAAACATCTGGATTTGAAAAAGAAAAAAATGGTCATGTCATGTGTTGAAAGGAGGATGGGCATGTTGGCCCCAAAGGCCCATTTGGGTTAGCTTTTGTATAAAAAATAGTAAGTACAGGTAGAGGGATTTGATGAGGCCCATCGAGGACATAGGAGGAGATAGCTAGAAGAAACGATTAGGTGGATAAATAAATTGTCAAGTCTTAATAATTTTTTTAGCACAACTCTTTATTAACTAATAATAAAATTTATCTCATCTTATAAACAAGAAAAGATTTTTAATTCCATTGAGTCAATCTTTTTTAAAAAAAATTATTTCAAACGTAATATTAATCGACAATAAAATTTTCAAATCTTACAAACGAAATTAAAATAATATCAAATGTTCATTTAATTATTATAAAAATTTATTAATTTCTTCAAATATACACTAATAAGACATGTATGTAGCAACTCTTTAATCTCAAAAGAGAAAATGCTTGCTAAGACATTATAAGTTATAATATATCGATCAACTTGTATTGTTTTTTTTTTTTTTTAATATAGTAGGGCATTGTAATGTACATATATGGTAAGGAGAATTATAACCTTAATTTTACAACTAAACATGAATATTGCGATGTTACTAATGATTAAAAGAGGAAACTTAGGGGAAAGTAAACCAGAAGATGAACAAATACAATCTGAAAAGGGGACATCGTTGGCACCTTTACAAAAAGAATATAAAATGCCATTTCTTTTCTCACATTAAGACAACCCAACTTTGTTTAAGTGGAATCTTAGCCTCTTTTTTCCACCCCTTTTAAACTTTGTACTGAGTGCGTGCCCCCCATTCCACGTCTTGCCATCTTTCCTTCGGTTTCCTTTTGGAGAGTAATAATTTAATAATTTTATATAAATAAAATAAAGAAAAACCCAACAAAAAGAAGGCTCAAAGGTAGGAGAAAGTGGAATATCATGGAGGAAAAAGGGGAGCAAATGAATCGACCAAAAGCAAAATGGCCATGAGCCTTGAGATCCATGCCATCACCTTCTGATAAAGTTGGAAATGTTATTTTCCTGGATTCCCAAATAAATCCAATCCAAAGAATCATGTTAGTATATCTCTTTGAATCAAATAATATTAGGTATATCAATCATATCCCACACGCACTTGAACATTTATTGATTGATGCATAATTTTTATTAAAAACTAAACTTTAAATTCCCTTTTTCTCAATTTTTTTTTTTTTTTGAAAATCATACCCTTACACCTTCCAAATAAAAAGTTTTGAGTAATGCAAAACCCAAAGTCATCAAGGCAAAAGAAGGAACAATCAACATTTTAGGATGCTTACCATTTCTGTCCAACACTTTTCTTAGGAAAGCAAGAAATATGATGAGAAGAGCGATCCCAGCCAATAATCCAATGATAATTGCGAATGTCTTCTCACCGTCGTTGATAGATTTATCTAAAATGCCAATCAAACATAAGAAATTCAGGAATTGATCATGGGATGTCAATCATGGTTACATGAGAATTAATTGTGTGTATATTATTATTAATTAGTAATAGATAAAGCTTTAACACTATGAATTAGACCCATTTGTGAGGCAATTTTTTGAATGATATATAGTTTGGTTAAGCCTATTTCCGCTTATCTGAGTTTGGGGATCTACTTACCATTGTGGGATTTAGCATAGTAGTGATCCCCCGCACCCGCAGTGGAGAACCTAGCATAGCACTTGCCCAAGAACATGTCACCGTAAGCAGCGGCTCCGCATTCGCTTTTCAGCCGTCCGATTGCTTCTGACAAACAATCCTGGCATTCTCCGACGCTGAGGTCCCCTACACATTGGGCCAAACCCTGGACTTCCCCTGACCCACCCACCCTGAATGGTCCACCAGCGCTCATCAGTCCAGCCATCACTGCGTCTCTGCGCCCCACAATCTCCGACTCCTTCTTGTACTCCACCGACGGCCCGCACTTTTTGAGCACCACGTTCTTATCCTCAACTCCCACGAACGTGGCGTTATCGTACTTGACGAAGCAGCCTTCGAGCTGCACCGCGGCCCCACATGTGGTTGGGCACAAGGAACCGGTTTGGCTCACTGCGCGGGCAACGCAGGTGGCGCAGTCCGGCATCGACAGGTCTCCTCGACACTGGTAAAGCCCGTACACGACGTCCTGTGGACTTGAGCCCATGATGGTGTAGTTGTTGTAGGAGGAATAGGTGGCAGAGTTTACGAGGGAAGTGAGGAGGGAATCGAGGTTGGACTCGTAGGGTGAGTGGGGTGTGTATTTCTGCTGGGTGCAGCCTCCAAACACCAATGAATCTGTATCTGAGGACAAAGCAAGCGTTCGGAGGCAGAGAGAGGAGAAGGAGATAAGGAAAATGGTGAGGGAGAGGGAGAGGGAGAGCGGAGAGCTTGCCATTCTGGCTATGAAGCTCAGGGGAAAGAGAAGGATAGATAGGGATCCGAGGGGACTGCCTTGAGCTATACTTAAAGCCATGCTTAGAGACTAGACTAGAAAGGCTTTCTTGGATTAACCCACTACTCAGAACACTGCCATCTGAGCTTCGATAAACAGCAGTCTCACCTTTATTTATTTTAATTTCCAGGAGGTTAATTTAAGACAGCAGTTTTCTCTTTGTTGCCAACACTATCTATTCTATTCCTAATTCCCTTCCCTCCCAAGTCCCAACCCAAAAAACACATAAAACTGTTGCTACTGTTTTCCTGTACTTTTCTTACTTTTGAAAAAAAAATATATTCTTTTTGTCCCATAAATAGGGTATTAATTCGATTTTGAATTTTTTTTTTCTAAATATGATCCTAATTATTATAAATAAGTTATTAAATTAAATTTGACATAATACTTAAAAAAACTAGAAATTATTCACGAAAATTTAAATAAGTACTTATTCTTTATTAGGTTCTATCAAAATCTATATATTTTTATTTTAAGTAAAATAGCTCCTCATAACTAATTCTTATTAGTCAAGTCTACACTTATCATTTTAATGCCTCTTGGTGTTGATGTAGTATACTAACATATAATAATAGATGATTACATGACATTTGTTGTCTCGATGTTAGCATCATATTATATAAAAAAAATAAATTATATTTTAACTAATAACTATTAATCAACTTTTAATATGTATTTTATCAAAAATAAAAATATAAGAATTTGATTGCATACAATAAAAATAAAAAAAAATTTAAATAGTTTGAGAACTTTTTAAAGCATTATATCATTAAATTTTAATCAATAAATCTTTGAGAACTAATCTATTCATCTTTATAAAATATTTTTCTAATCTTAATTAACCATGATTTATAAATAAATAACAATCAAATTTAAAAAAACTTGGTTGAAAATATATTAAATTCAAACAATAATTAGAAGGTGTCTAGGGAGTTAAGAAAAAAGGGTCATTTCTCTATTTATTTACTCTGTCTCAGTGCACTCTTGGACTGAGTGATATAATGCTATGTAACTTCCTAGTGTGACCTCCATAAGTCAAAGCATGCATATGATACTTCGTATTTTAAAGAGGAAATTGTGAAAAATGACCTTCATAGTAAAGTGACTTAAAAAATGACCGTCTCTATAATTTTAACTGTTTTTAGTCAATTTTTAGTACGACTTGGCAAAAATACCCTTTAATCCAATTAATCCAAATGAAGGAGCGTCTCAGTTTCTTTTTTCTACTCTCCCGCCATTCAGCTTAAAATTTCAAAATTAAATCTCGATTTAGATTTAGCTATCCCTCCGTTCAGCTCTCCAACACCATTGAGGTCTATATCGGCAGCCAACTTTCTCACGATCCCAAAGTGCAGAGATGACATCAAGGTATTTGTTATGGGTTTTTGCGTTTTTTTAGGGTTATTCATAGAACGAAAAAGTTGATGGGTAAATTATATGAGATTGGAAACTTAAATCTGGGTAGGGGTAGTGAAAGCAATCAGTTTATAGGTGATGCGTGAATATTTGTTAGGCATTGAGTCACTGGATATTAGGGTGTGTGATTGGATATTAGGAATCGTTACCTGTTTATTTGGCATTAGGTACCTGAATATTTGTTGAGCATTGCGTAAGTTCTTTATAGGCATTATGTGACTGAATATATGCTGAGCGTTACGTGACAGGTACTACGTGACTGAATATTACCTGACTGAATATTTGTTGAGATGACGTGAGTTCTTTATAGGCATTACGTGACTAAATATTTGTTAGCGTTGTGTGATAGGCGTTACATGATTGAATATTTGTTAGCGTTGCATGACAGGCGTTATGTGATTGAATATTTGTTGAGCATTGTGTGACCTGTTTGTAGGCATTACATGACTTTAGCTACCTAATGCTAAAGGTGATTCTCTACTGATTATCTTTAATAACCTAATAAGCTCTAATGTAATTCTTGAAGTTTATATATAATTTCATACTTGTATAGTAGCAATAGCATTAGATTTTGGTTGGTTTACCATGATGCTTGAATTAAAAAAAAAAAAGAGAAAAGAGGAAACGATAACGAATTTCTTGAAAAAGAAAAAAGAGGTAACATTAAAATCCTTTTTAATTAGTGAAAAAGAGAGAAAATCTTTAAGCTGCTTTTTGTTAAGAATTTATTGGAAAATGATGTTTGGCCTAGCTTTTGCTTTTAAGAGGTAGATAAGATGAAAGGGCAAGCCGAACAGGTACTTAATAACCAATTCAGCCCCCCTTCATTGCACTGATATGGTTGTAGAAAACGAAAAGTCAACTTTCATGCCTATAAATAAAGGGAACCATTAACCATTTGAATCAAATTCAATTATCTTAATCAATCTCAGATAATTGAAAAATGACGTCCAAAGATCCAAGAGTCGAGAAGGGGAAAGAGGTAGCCTCCGAAGAGGAGGAGGTGCCTTTGAGTGTGAAGGACCAGTTGCACATATTCCAGCAGGAGATGCAAGTCCTCATTAACAACCTGATGCAAAGGATTTTTGACTTGGAGGTTGCCATCTTGAGCAACGAATAGATTCTCGTCGAGATAAAGTTCGAAGTAGATGAACTTATGAAGAAATGAACTATGGTTCATTTTTTTTTGTATCATCTCCTTGTATTTTCAGGGGGGTCTTTTTAATAAAATTTGAATAAAATTTATAGCAATTTTTATTTTCATTGAGCACATATTTTCTTGAATTATTTTCTTTGTTTAAGTTATATTATGTTGAATAACTTTGTGAGTGGATGTTAGGCATTGGGTGACCTATTATTAGGTATTGGGAAAGTGGGTTATAAGCGGTGCGTGAATTGTGCAATGCATATCTTCTGTTGAGACATTGCATTAGTGGTTTGTATGTATATGGAATAGAGTACTTATGGTGACGTGTTGTTATGTATTGCGTGACGTTGGGCCAGTACGTGACTGTTTAAGTTGGCATAACGTGAGTGGATATTAGGCATCGATTGACTTATTATTAGGTATTGAGAGACTGGTGGTGCGTGACTTGTGTAATTCACCTCTTGTTTTGAGGCTTATTATTCATTGAGTGACTTATTCTTAGGTGTTGCAAGCCTGGTGGTGCGTGACTGACTTGTGCAATTCATGTGTTATTTTGAGGCTTTTGTTCAGTAGTTTTTTAGACAGTACGTGACTGGTTTTTATATATTGCATTACCTGTTGTAGCGAGAGTGGTGGCGCGTGACTTGTGCAATTCATGTGTTGTTTTGAAGCTTTTATTCAGTAGTTTCTTAGGCTTGCGTGACTAGTTTTTATATATTGCATTACCTGTTATAGCGTGAGTGGTGGCGCGTGACTTGTGCAATTCATGTGTTGTTTAGAGGCTTTTGTTCAGTAGTTTTTTAAGCTTGCATGACTGGTTTTTATATATTACGTTACCTATTGTTATGTATTGCGAGAGTGGTGGCATGTGACTTGTGCAATTCATGTGTTGTTTTGAGACTTTTGTTCAGTAGTTTTTTAGGCTTGCGTGACTAGTTTTTATATATTAAGTGACCTGTTGTTATATATTGCGAGAGCGGTGGCGCATAACTTGTGCAATTTACCTCTTGTTTAGGGCGCTTGTTCACTAGTTATTAGGAATTTGCATTAATATGTATTAGACATTACGACACTTAATTTCTGTTAAATTTTTGTGGCCATCCAAATGTGACTTAAGCATTGCGTAAGTGGTTTCTATGCATTAAGGGGCTATTTTTGATAAATTGACTGATCATGACACTTTTTTTCTGTTAAATTTTAGCGACCTACCAAATGTGAAGCTTATGATTACATACGGTGGTCATTGGGTCGATGACACTTACAAGGGTGGTGAGACACGAGTGAGGGGTGTTGGGAGTGATTTGTCATTTTCGGGACTAGTGAAGCTGGTTGAAGACGTTGTTGGGGTCAACTCACATAATAATGAAATCGAGCTACATGCATCACTCAGCCATGCCGTAGGGGTTTCGCACGCAGTTATTAGGGATGATGAAGATGTAGCAAGTATTTTGCGAAATGATAGGGCAGTTGTTGTGTTTGTGACAGTTAAGGCAGGAAATGCAAACGATATTCCACATGAGCATGGTATCCAACATAGTAATCACCAAGAACAGAATGTTAATTATTCTGATATACCACACCATGCATTTCCTAACAAACAACCATGGCAATCACGTTTGATGTATCCTCATGAGTTTCAGCAGCCCAACGCACACATAAGGTGTCTGCAAATGATATATGCACAATTCTGATCGAAATATGCATCGAACAAAATACTTGGTACTTTGCAACAAACACAACTGTCGCTCGAAAATGAATTGGGTCCATTGTCATTAGCAAATGACACTGTGATGGTTGTGAGTGATGACGATGCATCTGATCAAATTGAAAATGATGTTGAAGAGGACGACACAGCGGATCGAAACGATGAGTTATGTTATGACTGTGAAGATGATTACGTTGGTGGACATGAAGATCATTCAGAGGACGACAGGGTTGAGCAGACTAACATTCTCGATTGTAATCATGCAGATGGCGGTACAGGTCATACCACAACTGTTGTGTTATAAGAGGTTAAGTTGGACGACCATGGCAAAACCGTTGAATTAGAAGATGTTGAGGGTGCGGACCCTATTTACGAGAATGCCATTGCACTTGACAATGACATTCGTTCGCCTGATGACAATGATCAAGAAAGGGTAAATACAGGGGTATCTTGTTAATGGATTATTCCCGGGCTAGATATGATATCCTTCTAAACAGTTGGGTGTGAGGAATCTAGATTAATGGACAACCACTTATATCACGAAAAAGTGTTTTTATCGAAGACTAAATTGAAACGAGCTTTGAGCATATTGGCACTAAAAGAGCATTTTGAGTTTAGAGTTAAAAAGTCATGTCATGCTCGTTTTGAGGTTGGTTGTAAGGATAAGGCACGCAAGTTTGCTTTGCGTGCAATGAAGTTGCCTGAGTGAGAATATTGGCAAGTTCGGATGTTACAGAAGGTACACACGTGTACTGTCGATGGTTTGCAATATGGGTACCGAACTGTGAGCGAGAGGGTAATTGGTGAGCTTATCTCCAGAAGGGTGCAAGGAAATTGTGTAACCTCATTGAGACCAAAGGAAATAATGGAAGAGATGAATCGTAAGTGGGGATTGAAATGCCTATATGGTAAGGCCTGGCAAATGAAGGAGTACGTGGAAAGTCTTGTGTTCGGTCCGCCGAAAGAGTCATTCCAACTTCTCCCCTCGTATTTTCACATGTTGGAACGTGAAAATCTCGGTACTGTCACATGTGTCGCTACTAATGGGAAACAACGATTCAAATATTGTTTATGGGTGTTCGGGTCATGTATTCAGGGGTTCAGGGTTGTAATGCGGCTTGTAGTCGCTATCGATGCCACACATCTGAAAGACAGATTCAAGGGTATTCTATTTGTGGCGGTATGCAAAGATGTAAATGAGCAGATACATCCACTTGCATTTGGCATTAGCCACGTCGAAGATGAAGAGTCTTGGTCGTGATTTCTTAACCAATGGCGTCGTGCGATTGGTTGTCCTGAAAATGCAATGTTCATTTCTGATTAGTATCTTGGCATTAAGAATGCAGTTGAGAAAGTGTACAAGGACGCTTATCACGGTCTATGCAATTACCACTTAGGGAAAAATGTTAAAAACAGGTTCAAGCGTGAAGATGTTGTAGCGATTTTCACCATGGCCGCCAGCTGCTATAGGGTTGTTGATTTTGACAGACATATGAATCAGCTGAAACAACTTTGCAAACCTGCTTATGACAACCTTATGAGATTAGGCCCTGAGAGATGGGCACGTGCACGGTCACTAGTAAAGTGATACAAGCTAATGACATCCAACATTGCAGAGTGTATTAACTCCAACCTGAGGCATGCAAGAAAAATGCCAATAACGGTATTGATCGAGTGCATCAGAGGCATGTTTCAACATTGGTTCCATGACCGGTACAATGAGGCATTGAATTTGACCACGCCCCTCAGCCCTTAAGCTACCGATCTATTGAACAGACGGTTCAATGAAACATGTGACTTTTCCATACAAGTAATCGATCGGGTGGAGTTTCAAGTTATAGGCAAGAGTAAGGATAAAGTGGTGAACTTCTCCACTAAGGAGTGTTCATACAGTGAGTTCCAGTCCGATCTACTCCCCTGCACGCATGCCATGGTGGGAATAAGGTATGAGCAATCATGTTTTGTTATATTGTGCATGATGAATCGAATTTTTACATTGTTCGCTAATTGTGATTTCATTATTTTGGCAGTAAGTGCAAACATGCAGCCATTGAATTCTGCTCGGACTATTACAAGACTCGATCTTGGGCAGAGGGTATGTGGTTCTCATTCACCAAGTTAGGCATCCCAGTGAGTGGGACATCCTTGATGACATTCAACAAATTGTCGTTTTGCCATTAAGTTGGTGAGGTCAAGCGGGAAGACTTAGGAGGAAAAGGATTCCATCAGTCGGGGAAAGTAGTGGACAACGTAGATGTTCACAACGCAAGAGCTATGGTCATAATAAACAAAATTACCGGACTCCGTTTGCATATCTACCAACAAACAGGGAAACATCATTTGCCCAATCGATGGCTCGATGACGTCGACCTAAGGCATGTGCAATTTACAGACAACCCGAGCACACACGAAACCACTGTCCAATGCGGACTACAAACTCTGATAACGTTATAAGTGTTGTACCTGAAGATAGTGGCCCTTTAGGCGTCAGTTGTTAGAAATTGTTTCGAACTGGCCATTGATATTTGCATTGAATAATACTATTTTAACTTGAGTTCGACAGAGTTTGAATGTAAAGTAAGATATACAAGATGTCCATATTGAAGAGAAAAACCTTATGTTAGTGATGCACTACCATGGTCTAGTTAGGGAACAAAAGATGTCATTCCTATGAAAACCTTGGACAATTCTTCCAAATATTCAGGCTGGGAACAACAAAAGTCACCAGAATATTATGAAGATTGGGGCTCTCTTAATGAGTCAAATCAACCAGCAAGTTCAATTGGCTGGGATACACCAAATTGTTTGGGTAGCACTCAAAGTGAAAAACAACATTAATCACGTGACAGTGTAGGGGCTCACGTCGTTGGGCTTCAGATGCTGGTAAGAATAATCATCCTTCAAAGTCAACTGGACTCATGAATGATGATTCCAGTATGGCTGTAATGTACACTGCTACAACACAAAGATTAGATATGTTTATTTCTAAGCAAGAAGATATTCTCTCACATTATAAGGCGTTTTTGAAGTCACTTTACTATGAAGGTCATTTCCCACAATTTTCACTTATAAATATATCGATAGCTGCAGTTTCATCTTCCAACAGTTCCAAACTTAGTTAAGGGTGAAGAGAAGTTGAACCACTAAAGCTGAGGAAAGCTTGAGGGTGACTTATTTTCGATTTTTGACATCCAGCTAGTGAGAGAAAGTATTAAGGAAAGACTTTTGAAGATCTTTGAGGTGAAAAAGCGAAAGAACACAAAGAATCCTATGAAAGTTATGAAGGTTTGAAAAAGTGTATCAAAGCATGAGAATTGAAGTTACTTTGAGAAAATTATGGAGGTTTCAAGGGATGGCTTCCATGTAATATGAAAAATGTTTATTGAGGAAGAAGGATGGGAAGAAGAAGACATTGAGTTCAAGAAGAAGAAGAATTGCATGAATATTTGTTATGCATTGAGTCACTGGATATTAGGGTGTGTGACTGGATATTAAGAATCGTTACCTGTTTATTTGGCATTAGGTGCCTGAATATTATGTGACTGGAAACTTAAATCTGGATGGGGGTAGCGAAAGCAATCAATTTATAGGCGATGCGTGAATATTTGTTATGCATTGAGTCACTGAATATTAGGGTGTGTGATTGGATATTAGGAATCGTTACCTGTTTATTTGGTATTAGGTGCTTGAATATTACATGATTGGAAACTTAAATCTGGGTGGGGGTAGTGAAAGCAATCAGTTTATAGGCGATGCGTGAATATTTGTTATGCATTGAGTCACTGAAATCAGGGTGTGTGACTGGGTATTAGGAATTCGTTACTTGTTTATTTGGCATTAGGTGCCTGAATATTTGTTGAGCATTGCGTGAGTTTTTATAGGCATTACGTGACTGAATATATGTTGAGCGTTGCGTGACAGGTAATACGTGATTGAATATTACCTGACTGAATATTTGTTGAGCATTGTGTGAGTTCTTTATAGGCATTACGTGATTGAATATTTGTTGAGCATTGGGTGACAGGTATTACGTAATTGAATATTACCTGACTGAATATTTGTTGAGCATTACGTGAGTTCTTTATAGGCATTACGTGACTGAATATTTGTTGAGGGTTGCGTGACAGGTATTACATGATTGAAAATTCTTTTTGATTAGTGACAAAGAGAGAAAACCTTTAAGCTGTTTTTTGTTAAAAATTTCTTGAAAAATGATGTTTGGCCTGACTTTTGCTTTTAAGAGGTAGATAAGATGAAAGGGCAGGCCGAACAGGTACTTAATAACCAATTCAGCCCCCATTCATTACACTGATATGGCTGTAGAAAATGAAAAGTCAGCTTTCATGCCTATAAATAAAGGAAACCATTAACCATTTGAATCAAATTCAATTATCTTAATCAATCTCAGATAATTGAAAAATGACGTCCAAAGATCCAAGAGTCAAGAAAGGGAAAAGGTCGCCTCCGAAGAGGAGGAGGTGCCTTTGAGTTTGAGGGACTAGTTGCATATATTCCAACAAAAAAGCAAGTCTAAAACACAA
Organism: Theobroma cacao; assembly: GCF_053813885.1. Lineage (NCBI taxonomy): Eukaryota > Viridiplantae > Streptophyta > Magnoliopsida > Malvales > Malvaceae > Theobroma > Theobroma cacao. Next base: position 3,947,217 of record NC_142642.1, read on the forward strand.
GATGTCTCTCTGAAAGTGGATGGAACTTGTATGAAAGAGCAAACTGAAATGTCTGGTTGAGAAATGAAAAGTAAGATACACAAGATGTCCATATGGAAGAAAAAACCTTCAAGTCCAATGGTGGGGCCGTTGGAACTAGTTGGGGAACAATTGAGGTCCAAAATAATTGAACATGGGACTTAAAGGTTTTCTCTTCCATATGGACATCTTGTGTATCTTACTTTTCATTTCCCAATAAGACAGTTCAGTTTGCTCTTTCATACAAGTTCCATCCACTTTCAAAGCAGCTATCGATATATTCATAAGCTATCGATACTCAGACAGGTCTAGAACAACTGAACGTTTATTTAAACAGAAGGATAAGAAGAAGACGAAAAAAAAGCTACTGGAAGTGAGGAGAAAATGCTGGAAAATATATGATATTTATCCTATAGTTGACTACAGTTCCCCTTATGTGCAAAAATGCCATTGCATAGTTGGATCATAAAATTTCAGTTAGAGTACTTAGCCCATTTGTTGGATCATCAAATTCATTGTACTCCTTCATAATTTGTTTTTCTTTGTAAACCATTAAATAAAGCATAAAATATTTAATAATATTTACGTGATTGATTTTGGCATCTTGCTTCATATTTTTGCTCAAAAAATGATGTATAGTAATAGTAATAGTTGTTCTTAATGTCGACCATTGTAATCAAAAAACATAAAGGTCATCAGGTAGCTTCCAACCATTTTTTTCATATTACAGTCTTCCCGTAGAGTTATGGTTTGATATTGTCGATGATGATTGGCTTACCCTTATTTGAAGAACATGACACAGAATAGGTGAGTCACACGATGCAAGCGTAACTAGTCACGCCATCCCATATCATCTAGTCACGCGATTCAATAAGAATTCATAACGTCACTCCATATATACTACTCACACGAATCGATATCAACTAGTAATGCAATTCTCTAATAGCCAGTCACGCGACTCAATTTTTCTACTCACGCGATTTTAGAATAAATACTCACGCCACTCCATAATAACTAGTAAGCCACTCCACATATATTACTCACGCGAGTCAATATAAACTAGTTACACGATTCCACAAAAAAGGCATGTCACGCATTTCCATATTAACTAGTAACGACACTCCATATTTACTACTAACGGGAGTAAATATCAAATACTCACACGATTCTAAATCTTAACGGTTCACGCGATCCATATTTACTACTCACACGATTCCAAGTGGATTAGTGACGAGATTCCCTATTAACTACTGACGTGATTCAAAATTTAGTACTCGCGTGACTCCATAACAAATACTCCCGCGAATCAATATCAACTGGTGACGCGATTCCATCCACACCATTCACGCAATTCAATAGCAACTGCTTACAACCCTATGTCACGCAATGCAATTCAACATGCCATATAGGCTATAAAGTAAAGAAGCAAATGGTGGTTGGCATATGCAAACGAATGAACGTTGTCATGTAAATTGTGTAAAATACTAATAGACTTTATGATATGAACAAGAAAAAAATAATGTTGTTCTTATTGGACGCGTATGTGTATCACATGAATGAATACAAAGAATAACATGTAAATGATACAACAAAGAATAATATGGAAATGATACCGAATAATGTTAATGTTAATTACAGAATGAAAAAAAAATAAATTAAAAAATTTAACAACTTGAGCTATTGGCAAAAATCTCAAGGGCAAACTTTGTTCGATGCCCTCTATGGCGTTTGCCTTTAGCGTCTGATCCTCCAAGCCAATCAACCACTGCAACAAGGCGATAACTTAATCCCCGCAACTGTGCAAATCTTACTGTATTGAGGTCTTCTCATTTAATCTATATTTCATCCGCATCAAACCTCACTTTTGACGGCACGAGCTGACAAAGTACCCCGCCTAGTGGCATATAATGGGAAACAATGATGTTAGTGGACTCATCTGCTTATCATGTAAGCCAGAATTCAGTGTTTCTTTTCGATCGTACGATGAGTCCACTAACATCATAGTCCATTTCAGCAAGTTAACATGCACTACCACCCAGTGGCCGTTCGAAAAGCACGATACGAGAATTGTGTCAACCTCATGCCATGGCAAACCCCATGGAGGTCTCCCACCCCATGCATACTCAAGCAGATCATTCGGCATAACCGCCTCACTCGGCTTGAATGTTTTCTCGGTGGGGGAAAGCTGCATTTTTTTGCTAAATTGGAGCAAAATAAGCTATCAATTATGTTATGCACAATAGTTAGATGCAATTAAGTAACCCTAAACCCCATTTTGAATAATTACAACTCAGTAAAACATAATATACTTACATAGAATGTGGTGTCAACGATCAATATTCTCTGCTTGTAGTGTTGTGGATGGTGCTCGCGCACTCGCTTACACAACACACTGATGCATGCATCAATCTATTGGGTGTCCATCAACTCTGTCGGCATCTCCAATTGTCAAAAAAATTAGGGCCTTCTTGCCCTTCAATGCCCAGAATGTTAACCCTACAAATTTAAAATAGAGTTATATTAAAATTATATTATTATGGACTGTTTAATAAATATCCTAAAACCGTTAACCCTAATATGGTTACTGTTTTCATTTTACCTAGCTTGGTCATTTTTCAGGAAGGACTCATATCTGTCCTTCAAATCGTCTTTCGCTTTGCGTTGGACTAATAGCAGGTTAACGTATGGGTTTCGAAGGTATTTGCTGGCCAAGATCACAAGTGCATCTTCGGGCTCAAGTCGAGGTGGAGCCTCAACAAAAGGTCTGATTTCACCATGCGGGGGGGCCTCTGCTGGAGTTGGAACAGGAGCAGGACGAGCGAAAATTGTAGTTCCACTCCTCACAAGATGAGGTACCTCTTCGACCTCAAAAGGAAGAGGTGGAGCCTCGGGAGAAGATGTGGGCTAAGAATGTTGGGTTGCCTCTACCGGAGATGGGATAGGTGCAAGGTGATGTTCAATAGGGCTACCAGAAGGTGCGTTTCGACCTTAAACGATCAAAAAAATCAAACACATTAGAATAGTGTATACATCGTACATGTTATAACTCACGCGATGAATAACATAAAACCTCATACCTCAAAACGGTCGATTAATCGACTGACAATCCTATCCTCCAACCCTTGTAGTGAGTGCTGGATATGCTTATTCAGTGACTGCGTCTGCATCTGCATCGCTCGCTGGATCTCCAATTGCATTGACTGTTGAATCTTCAACTGCATTGACTGCATCTGCATCTGCGTCGCCTGCTGGATCTCTAACTGCATTGATTGCTAGATCTCTAACTGTATTGACTGCATCTACATCTGCATATTCGTCTACAATGACTAGAGGTCTTTCTTCCACTATGTCCACATTTTTTGCAGCTCTCCCTTAATGCTCGTAGTCATTTAAGGACGCAGCACCCGATTGCGTGGCTCAGCATGAGGGGCAGCACCTGAAGTAGGAGGAAGGGCAGCAGTAGAAGCAGAAAGAGGTGCAGCAGGAGTAGCAGTAGCAGGATATGCACCATGAAGAGTTGCAAGAGGAGAATGAAGTGCCTCAGCAACACCGAACTTAGAATGAACCTCCTCGTCCGTGGTGCGTCTCCGCTTAACGGCTCCTTGTATTGGACTTTTCCCTTTGTCGTCCATTATTTTCCTCCTTTGCTGGGGACCGAATTCTGGGCGACCCTCTAACTTCCATAATGGAATGCATTGCTGCCCCTAGGAGATATTGACCTCAATGTTCGCCCAGTATGCGGTCAATATCTCTTCTGCCGTTGGCTCCAATGTCCTCACTGCCCACAACTGTACCAAAACATACATTGCCATTAGGTATAACCCTTGCTACCCTATGACAATAAAAATACAAATTAATAAAATAAAATAAATATGGTTTCTTTACTCACCTTGCCCTCTCTCTCCAAACTTGCAATATTGGCGTGGAAGCTTGAAGGCCTCTCGTCACATTGCCATTTAAGCATTCTTAGCCAAACTTGTCTGGACTGCTACTGCCTTCCAAACAAGTTTCTGATTTCAGGTATTGCTTCCAACGCCCAAAACTACACATCAATTGTGTAACATTTTTACTCACCTCATAAATTCTTATGCGAAAAGAATAATGATAATGATAAACATTATGCTATGGCAAACTACTTGAAACGCCCATATGAATTCGTAGAGGTGGTAGTGCTTCTTCTCTGCTTCGCCCGCAGCAGGAGGTTCGAAACCCCTCATCAAGTAATCCACGGTCAGACTCCACACATATGTGCCCCATGGGAATGCATTCCACTCGTCGATGTTCTCGACCAGCGACAACAACCATGGAACCACAGATCGTCTGTAGTCTTAACTGAAAAAACATTGGTCGTGATCAAAACGAGCACCATCTTGCTCGCGTCTTCCTCCTACTAAAACTACCCTCCCTTGAACATATCTAAAACCTGTTGGATCTTCACCTCCTTCCTCGATCCCCAATATCTTAGGTGAATTCCTTCAAGAAAGACCTCATACCGATTGACAATGAGAGCCGGTAAGGGACCAAACTTCAGTCTTATCACTAGACAGAACTCCCTCTTAAAAAAACGGGCCTTCGTTTTTCCTATTACGAACCATAACTCTGCCTCTGTGGCGTCAGGTTCGTTGATTCTGCGCAGCATTAGATTGTGCACTAGACTGACACAGAATAAACTCTTGTCTACTTCGACATCCATCATGTGCCCAAAGCATGTTCTCTTAAGGTTTTCCAACTCGTTCACTTGACACAACATCTCACGCATCACGTGCAGAATGCGACCACTTACAATGGATGTTAATGCCCGCATTGAACCCCCACTAGTGCCTTGACACACAAAGCAAGGACTCCATGTTTTCCTGTTCTGTTCCTGTGCTGGCCATCTGCAACATAAAACAGATAACATTCCCATTTTAGTCATGTCAATACCATCATTGTAGATTAACAAAAAAACTAGAGGAATTTCTAAGAAATAACCCTCCTCATAAGCTCACTCAAAAAATAACCGTAATAATATTTTTAACTATTTTTAGACATCCCTGAAACAGAATAATTAATCCAAGTGTGGAGCATGGATTATTAAGTAAATCAATATATACACATTAAAGCATTATAGTTGACCCAAAATAATACAGAATGAACCCATGCAGTTATGACACTCGTGCAATTTCCTACAACAATAGTCACGTAATGCCTAATCAATTAGTCACGCAATTACTAACATTAAATCACGCAATGATTTATAAACAAGTTACGTAATTCTAAGAACAACTAATCGAATTACGCACACACTAACTGACACCATGCCTGAACAATATTCACGCAATAACATAGAAACCAATCACGCAATGACTTATCAATTAGTCATGCTAAGTTAAACCCTTTTTCAATCATGCAACCTTAACGTGACCTCATGCCAAAATCCACTCAAGCAAAAGGTGCCAACCACCTAAGCACGCCCTCATTCACACAATATCTAAACCCTCAATAAAATTCCTAACACATACATATCAACCAGTCACGCATGGCCGGTCACCTTTCCACCCAACAACACTAACAATACCACCTTCATGTTTATATTCAAAAATTTCAAACAATAAAAATATCAATATGAACGTGCAATATGTATAGGTTTATGCTCAAAAACCTTAACCCTAAACATGAACAATAACCATTATATCAAAAACCTCTACATGGTTCAAAATAAAATAAAATAATTCATAAAAAAATATTATACCTTTCTCAGCGTAATGTCAACTTCCTCACACTGCTCAATATGTGAACTATCTTTATGCGAATAAAAACCACCCCAAAAGGCTCCTACCACTGCCAAAATGCTCAGAAGTTGAACTGTAGTTGAGGAATGCTTTTGCAAACTTGCTTCTAAGGATATGTACGGTCTTTCGTTGAAAATCGAAGAGTTGTGATCCACATAAAGGACATACTTGACCTGTTAATATATTTCGGGTTAAGGCGCGGAGCCTAGCGAATGAGTCGGTTTCATTAAGGATAATTTTGTCTAATTTTTGTTTCTCTTGGCTAAAAATAGTTAAAATTATAAGGAGGATTATTCTCAAAAACGCCTTATGCCTGAGGCCCATTTATGAAAAATACTCTATTTTAAATGAAAAGGGATCTCGTTTTAATACGAGACTCAGCTTTACAAGCAACAACACTGTACTCACCTTTTTTCCTTTAACTTTTTCTTTTAATGTTTTTATCGGTGGGGAGAAGTGAAAGAAACGTTATTACTTTTGCTTTTACCAAACTCAAATTATTGAAAAAATTTAAACATATTTTTATCTTTTATTAATTTTAATTATATTTTTATATTTTTAATTTAAATTAAATAAATTCTTATAAATAATCATTATTAATTAAAATATTATTTATTATTTTTATATTCATGTGACACTAATATATAAGGTGAAATTATCATCTAGTCATTTAATGTCATATTATTATTCATTTTAACTAACGGTAATAAATTAATTGTTTATTATTATAATTTATTTAATTTAAAATAAAAATATAAAAATTATTAAACATAATAAAAAAATTATTTAAAATTTTTAAAATTATTCAAAGACTTGCTACTGCTTTTACTAAACTAATTAAGCAAGTTCGGCTTTTGCTTTAGACGAATTGCTTTCACCAACCAGAGATTCAAAAAGGAAAAAAATAAGCAAAATGATTGAGCCCTATCTCGTGTATAACTAGGAAGAGTGGATATCAGTGACGATGGAAATCCATAAATAAATAAATAAATTTATTCTCTTCTTGTCAGTTTTGCTGTTCCCAACTTAGTAAAAAGCCCTCACAGGAAAAAGCTCTGATGCCCTTTCTCTGTATTTTAGATTTGCAGCCTAAGGCTTTTTCCATAACTGTCGTAACGTGCGGGTCCGGGAACCCGACCGCTAGACGTGAATGTGAAAACTCACTAAAAATTAAACTAGGAGTCGCCACCAATCTTTTTTTACTAGGTGTGATTGGCCACCTATTGACTCGATTCTAATTGATGAAAACTTAAATTAATTTTAAGCCCACCGAAAAGAACCTTAAACCGGTCTACAATTTTCTGGATCTAGGTTCGGGAGTACGGTTACGCCCGGGGAAGGATTAGCACCCCTCGGACGCCCGTTCCATGAACGGTACCATTTTTAGATTATCCTATTGGGCTTTAATTTTTAATTTCACTAGATTTCCTTAATTATTATTTTTTTTTTATCTCCTATTTAACCTAAAATGGAATGCAAATGGGTGGTGAGATGAAATGCATGGCGTGAGATAAAAATGCCGGACAAATAACCTTTTATCGAGGATATTTTCCGAATCCGCCCATCATACTGGTGGGACTCGGGATATTCTCTCACCTAAGGAATTATCCGAGAAACTCGCCTTCGCAAATTCGACGAATAATTCCCGTCATCGGGGTCATCGTACGTTTTCTTTTTAAAATAATATTTTGTGCATAATGAACCTAATTCGAGCAAAAGCCTTTTATTAAAGATGGTTCTCGAGCCCTCCCATCATACTGGTGGGACTCGGGGACATCTTTTCACCTAAGGAACTTTTCGAGAAATACCCGCCTTCGCAGGATCCCCGAAAGATCCCATCATCGGGGCTTAGACTCGAAAACAGAAATATTTATGTGCTATGATATGTATGATGCAATACATATATGCTATGCTAATGCAATTATTTATTTTTTATTATCATTAATTATTTTTGTTTTATTATATATTTTATTATCCTATTTCCTATTCTTATTTCTTATTACTATTATTATTATTTTTATACTTTACATTTTTATAGTTTATGCCACTTAATACTCAATGCTTAATTTTAAATTAGTTATTAATTTATTTATTTACTTATTTAATGTCATATATATTGTATTTTCGCAAATTAATTATTTATTATATATTTGAATTGTTATCACTTCATCATCATTTTATTACTTATTATTTATTTTTATCAAGTAATTTTATCAAGTAATAATTTTTGTGGTATGATCAGGCTCTTTATTTATTAAGGATTTCGGGATCTTAAAAACGAGGCCCTCCCATCATACTGGTGGAGCCTTGGTTTGAATTCCGAGCCTAGGGAACATAAACTCGAGATTGCGACTTCTCGCATCTCGATCGATTATCCCATCATCAGCATGTTATACTTATAGCTAACATTATAGTATTTTGTATTTATCTTATTATTCATTATCTTTTTTTTATTGAAGAGTTAATTATTTTTTAGATTGATTCCCATATCTATTTTATCATAATTATTTTGATACTTAACATAATATATTTATTTATATTTATTTACATTTATTCATCTATCTCTATTCACTATATATATATATATATTTTAATGTACATAAATATTTCCCATGCTCTTTTATATATTTTATTTAAGAATACCTCACTAATAGCCTAATAATTTTCAATTTCACTTACTTATTCTATATGTATCTCTTTAACTTACTATTTATTTCATTCACTTATATATATTTATTTAGCAATCTATTTTTATGTTTTGCATATTTACTTCTCTCACCCTTGCTAAACATTCTCCTACCTTTAAATTTTTTTATTAGCTATATGTATATATTTTTATTTTTATATTGTATTTTTATATATAGATTTATATCTCTCTATGTATATTATCTTCTTTGTCCTAAAAATAGTATCTAAAAGATTTTTGAACCTTATGCTAAAGTAAACCAATCCTAATCTTGAAAGACATTCTTCAAAAATTTCTAGGGGATTGTATTAAAATATTTTCAGATTAATCATATGAAGCTTAAATTGAATTTTATAGATTAAATCCAAACAAATCAAACCATAATAACCTAAGCTATTAAATCATTATGAATCAATTAGGCAAAGGAGTGAAGCTTTCCTTACCTGATCCCACTAAATTAGTTCAATCTGGAGCACCAAACGACGTCGTACGGCTCAGGGGAGACGGACTCCCTTTTCTTATTTTTCTCTCCTCACTTTTCAACTTTCTTTCTTCTCTCTATGCCGGCGGTACCTTCTCTTTTTCTTTAAAAATGCTGCCTTTCTCTTCTCTTCTCAAATCATTACCCACCGGCGGCTAACACTCCAGCTACTACTCCTCTCACCGGCGGCAAACCCTCCCAAGCTGTTACTCCTCTCTCCGGCAGCAAACCTCCAAGCTTTCACTCCTCCTACCGGCAGCAAACACTCCAGATTTCAGTCTTCCTACCGGCGGCCAACCTCCAAGCTGTTGCTCCTCTCTAAACGGCGGCAAACCTCCAAGCTGTTGCTCCTCCTACCGGCGGCAAACCAGCCCAGATTTCTCTCCTCCTACCGGCAGCAAACACTCCTCCCCTCTTTCTCTATTTTTTCTTCTGCCCAGCTCTCCTTGCCGGCAGCAGAACGACTCTCCCTCCTTCTCTATTTTTCTGCTCCTTGGTTGCTCTCCATTGCTTAGAAAAGCTCCCCCCCCTGCTGCAGGTTCTCCCCCCTCCCATTTATACCCGATTTCTGGGCTTTGGAGGGGGCGCTCCACTACCCTGCCAGACGGGAAAAATTCGCGTCTGGCAGGTGAGAGAGGTGCCTGGCAGGGTGCGTCCGCACCCTGCCAGTCGTACCTCTCTCCTTTTTTCCTTCTTTCATTTTTTTCATTTTTCATTATATTTTTCACTCTGTTTTTTTTATTTGTAATTTTGTGTCTACAGCTGCCCCTCTTTGAACATTTCGAAAATTCGAAATAGTGCAAAGACGTAGACACTGTATTTGACTAAACTCTTTAATTCTCTTACCAAATTTTTATTATATATATATATAGTTTAAATAAATTCCTCAAAACTGAGGCCACCAGACTTTTAAAACGAACTCCTCAAAAATGAGGCAACGAGACTTTAAAAACGAACTCCTCAAAAATGAGGCAACGAGACTTTAAAAACGAACTCCTCAAAACTGAGGCACTAAAACTTCAAAATGAACTCCTCAAAACTGAGGCAACGAGATTTTAAAAATAAACTCCTCAAAACTGAGGCACTAAAACTTCAGAATGAACTCCTCAAAACTGAGGCAACGAGATTTTAAAAATAAACTCCTCAAAACTGAGGCACTAAAACTTCAAAATGAACTCCTCAAAACTGAGGCAACGAGATTTTGAAAATGAGCTCCTCAAAGCTGAGGCAACGTACCTTTAAAAAATGAATTCTTCAACCTTGAGGCAACGAAACCCTTTTCCCTTTTTTAGTGTTTTTTTAGAGCCTTTTCTTTGATCAATGGGGGATGAATCGATCACATTTCTGATCTCCCGTCTTCCTCAATTCATTGCTCATAACTGTTTTCTTCTTCTATCATATGCATGTTCCAATCACTCTTCACATTTTTACTGCGCTCCATTCTATTGCTAATTCCATTCTTTTCTTTCTCTTCTTAGACTCCATTTCATTCCCTGTCAATTACGATCCTTTTTCAAAATATTGCAAACATTTCTTACTTTATCACGCTTTTTATTAAGTATCATTCCAATTTTATGACAAATGCAATGCAATGTACTCATATCTCCTCTTTTGACAAAATGGAAATGAGGGCATTATTGGGAGCAAAAGGCTACTTTTCATTAGAAAAAAGCGAAGTTTCTACAATCAAGTATAATGACAAGGAAAAAGGGAAAATTGATTAATACCAAGGGGATACAGTTCCTTCTTAATGACTGTTTCGATAGGTATTAACAGTAGTCTCAAAATTCTATCCCGAAATAGGCACATTTGTTAGCTCCCTTGTCTTTTGCATGAACATCTCGGATCATGATCTTCACCCTTTCTGTGTTAAGCCTTTGTAGTATTTGGACCTTTTTCGTGTCTAGACCGCCCTTTCGGGTTTTCGCCCTAAACACATCTCCCAAATTCAAGCTGCCTTTTCGGGTTTTCAACTTGAAAATTTTCTTCTTTTCTTCTTTTTTTTTTTTTTATTATTATTTTTTTTTATGCAAAATATTTCTTGACAGCATCGGCATTCACCGGGTTGGAAAACTCCCTTCCATCCATCTCCGTCAAAATTAGTGCTCCTCCTGAAAAAGCTTTCTTCACCACGAATGGTCCTTCCCAATTCGGTGTCCATTTCCCGCGAGGATCATGCTGGTTCGGGAGAATTCTTTTCAATACTAATTCTCCTTCTCGGAACTGTCGAGAGTGTGCCTTCTTGTCATATGCCCTCATCATTCTCTTTTGATATAACTGCCCATGGCAAAGTGCTGTCAACCTTTTTTCTTCTATGAGATTCAATTGCTCATAACGAGCATTAACCCATTCGGCTTCTTCCAACTGTACTTCTTTAAGGACCCGAAGGGAAGGGATTTCCACTTCAATTGGCAAAACTGCTTCTATCCCATATACCAAAGAGAACGGTGTAGCTCCCGTGGAAGTTCGGACTGTTGTGCGATAAGCATGCAAAGCAAAAGGTAACTTCTCATGCCAATCTTTGTATATGTCTGTCATCTTTTCAATTATCCTTTTGATGTTCTTGTTGGCTGCTTCCACTGCTCCATTCATCTTTGGGCGATAAGGTGTTGAATTGTGATGCTTGATCTTGAACTTGGCACAAACCTCTTTCATCATCGAACCATTGAGGTTACTAGCGTTATCCGTGATGATCCTTTCTGGGAGACCATAGCGGCATATTATTTCTTTTTGGACGAACTTACATACCATTTTCTGGGTCACATTGGCATAAGATGATGCTTCTACCCACTTAGTGAAGTAGTCAATTGCCACCAGAATAAATCGATGCCCATTTGATGCCTTCGGAGTTATCAACCCAATCACATCCATGCCCCACATTGAGAATGGCCATGGTGATGTCAATACATGCAGTGAATTAGCAGGGGTGTGGATTCTGTCCGCATATATCTGACACTTGTGACACTTTCGAGCGAAGTCTATACAATCCTTTTCCAATGTGAGCCAGTAATACCCTGCCCTCATGACCTGTCTTGCCAACTTATGTCCACTTGCATGTGCTCCACAAACTCCTTCGTGCACTTCTTCGACTATTCTCCGAGCTTCGGCTGAATCCACGCATCTCAAAAGTGTTTGATCCCTACTTCTCTTGTATAGGATGTTCCCATCCAAGAAGAAATTCATTGCCAACCTTCTAATGGTTTTCTTATCATTTTCTGAGCTTTGATCCGGGTACTGCTGAAATTTGAGATAGTGCACAATATCATGATACCACGGTTTCCCGTCTATTTCTTCTTCTACACTAGAGCAGTGCGCGGGACACTCTCGAAGATTAATCATGATGGGTTGAATCTTGACATTGGTACCAACTTTGAACATTGCCGCCAGCGTGGCTAATGCATCAGCCATTTGGTTCTCCTCTCGGGGCAAATGATTGAAGCAAATTTCATCAAAATTTTCAATCAGCTTTGATACATACTTGTGATACCGAACTAACTTTGAGTCACGTGTCTCCCATTCTCCTCGCAACTGATAAATAACCAAAGCAGAGTCCCCATACACTTCCAAAATGTGAATTTTCCTCTCGATTGCTGCTTGAATGCCCATGACACAAGCTTCATATTCAGCTACATTATTGGTGCAATAGAAGTTGAGTTTAGCTATAACTGGATAATGATCTCCTTCTGGTGATACTAACACGACCCCTATGCCATGCCCCAAGGCATTCGAAGCTTCGTCGAAAAACATCTTCCAATTCTCTTTCTCTGATTCCTCCCCACTTGTTTGACATATTGACATCAAGTCCTCATCTGGAAACTCAAACTCCATTGGTTCATAATCTTCTTCCACCCTTTCTGCAAGAAAATATGAGATTGCACTTCCTTTGATAGCTTTCTGGGACACATATACAATATCATATTCAGTCAATAATACTTGCCATCTTGCCACTCTACCTGATAAGGAAGGTTTCTCGAAGATGTATTTAATTGGGTCTAACTTTGCAATGAGCCAAGTGGTATGATATAGCATGTACTGCTTGAGTCGATGCGCCGTCCATGCTAAAGCACAACACATCTTTTCCAACGAGGAATACTTGGACTCGTATTCAGTGAACTTCTTGCTCAAGTAGTAAACTGCCCTTTCTTTCTTACCAGTTTCATCATGTTGCCCTAACACACATCCCATGGATCCTTCATTTACCGTTAAGTATAAGAGGAGGGGTCTCCCGACCACAGGTGGTGCCAATACTGGCGGACTCAACAAATATTCTTTAACTTTGTTAAAAACAACTTGGCACTCCTCATTCCACACCCCCGGATTGTGTTTGCGGAGGAGTTTGAAGATCGGGTCACATTTGAGTGTGAGTTGTGATATGAATCGGGCTATATAATTTAATCTCCCTAAAAATCTTCTAACTTCTTTTTGCGTCTTGGGAGGGGGCAATCACGGATTGCTTGAACCTTATCTGGGTCAACTTCTATTCCTCTTTCACTGACGATGAAACCCAGTAGCTTTCCTGAAGTGACTCCAAAAGTGCACTTTGCCGGATTTAATCTGAGCTGGAACTTCCGTAACCTCTTAAATAATCTTTCAAGATTAGTCGCATGGTCCTCTGTTTTGCGAGCTTTTACAATCATATCATCCACATACACCTCAACCTCTTTGTGCATCATATCATGGAAGAGAGTCACCATAGCTCGCTGATAAGTTGCCCCGGCATTCTTCAAACCAAATGGCATTACCCTATAACAAAAGGTCCCCCACATAGTTATGAAGGTAGTTTTCTCTCTATCCTCTGGTGCCATCTTAATTTGGTTATACCCTGAAAAGCCATCCATAAAGGAAAACATGGAGTGGCGGGCAGTATTGTCAACAAGGGTGTCAATGTGGGGAAGAGGAAAATTATCTTTTGGGCTAGCTCTATTCAGGTCTCGATAATCCACACACATTCTCACCTTCCCATCTTTCTTAGGAACTGGGACAATATTTGCAACCCATTCAGGGTACTTGGCTACTTCCAAGAATCCTGCATCGAACTGCTTTTTCACTTCTTCTTTAATTTTCAACAACATTTCAGGTTTCATTCTTCTCAACTTTTGCTTAATCGGTTTGCATTCAGGTTTCAAAGGCAGTTTATGGGCTACAATGTCTGTGTTGAGTCCTGGCATATCTTGATAAGACCATGCAAACACATCTACATATTCATGAAGTAGCTTTATTAGTTTTTCTTTTTCCATTGACACCAACGTCACACCAATTCTAACTTCTTTCTTATTTTCTTTATCTCCCAAATTAATTGTTTCAAGTATCTCTTGATGTGGGACAATTTGTCTCCCCTCCTGTTCTACTAGCCTTAACAAGTCCGGAGTTAAATCATAATCCTCCACGTTTTCTGTACTGTCAAGTTCACTGACACTTGTACCTTTTTCAAAATCAACTTCAAAACCACTGTCATTATCATCTTTGCATTCATTATTTGGAATCTTGGAAGGTAAAGGGAATTGAAATATGTAGAACTATTGTATAGGTAAATAGTTAAAATAAAAGGATGAAACGACACTAATGGAAATGATTAATTATGAGAGGAGATATGAGAAATGCACTACGCATGTCAATTTATTAAAATGATAAATGATAAAAAGCCCGATACATAAAATTCCAATGCTTTTGGGCATAAGCATGGATGTTTAGTTTGCATTACTTTGAAATTGAATCACAAGTGACTGGTAAACTCATGGTGGTCCAGTTGCTCAGCTTTAGATTTGGTGGCCCAAGGTATGTAGTAGGAATCTCATCCGCATTTCTTGACTGTTCTTCACCTTCCTCCGTTGCACATATTGATAAATAAGAAAAAGTCCCTCCTAGAGCTGACACTGATTCTTGGTTCTCAACGGTGAGTGATTCAGGAAAGATGCAACCTCCAGATCGGAATGTCTTGTAAAGATGAGGATATGTCATTCCTCGGATTTCCAACTCATGCCCCTTAAAGCGAGCCAACCTTTCTTTTCTTCTTTCGGCTATCATTTCTTCTCTTTCCTTCTTAGTTGGCTTGTACCCCAGGCCAAACCTTTCTTCATTTTTGGTAGTGCGTATGGGACTTCTAATACCTTGCAGTTCTTTTCCCAATCCTGCCCCCGCTCGGTATCCTTTTCCTAATATCTGACTGACAATCATCTTGGTGGTTTTGGAAAGCCTCGGAATAGGCGGTGTGGTTCCTTCTCCCACATACGTGGTGTTAACAAACTCGAAGGATCGAAAAGAACATTCAGGCACTTCTTCTGCCGCTTCCACGTAAGGCGTATCTGCTGGCTTGCTTATGAGTAAGTCCTCTTCCCCGTTAACACAGACAATCTTCCCTTCCACGATGAACTTGACCTTCTGATGAAGAGATGAAGGTATGGCCCCAGCCATGTGTATCCAAGGTCTTCCCAACAAATAATTGTATGAAGGAGCAATATCCATAACCTGGAATTCAATGGTAAAGGTACATGGGCCAATTTCTACTGGTATCTCAATGTCCCCTACTACTTCTCTCCTTGTTCCATCGAAAGCTCTTACGATCATCTGACTCTTTCGCATGTAGGACATGTTGATGGGTAAACGGGCCAAGGTCCTCATGGGCATCACATTTAAGGACGATCCGTTGTCAAGCAGTACCTTTGCGACGGTACAACCTTTACACTTGGTGGTGATGTGCAAGGCTTTGTAATTTCCTCTACCTCCAGAAGGGATTTCTTCATCGCTAAAGGATATTATGTTACCCACCGAAATGTTCCCAACAATGTAGTCCAAATTTTCAACTGAGATATCATGATCCACATATGCTTGGTTCAGAATCTTCATCAGAGAGTTCCTATGTGGTTCTGAGCTGAGGAGCAAAGATAGTAGTGAAATACGAGCGGGCATCCGGTTCAATTGCTCGACTACATTGTACTCACTATGTTTGATGAACTTGAGGAACTCTGCAGCTTCTTTTTCTGTCACCGATCTTTTTGAGCCATCTGTCGATTCCGGAGGTTGTACCTCTTCTCCTCTAGGATTTTGCTCTTTTTCCTTTCCCTTATCATTCTTGAGATTCTCGAATGCTTCCGGTGAATAGCAGCGTCCGCTACGGGTAATCCCTCCAACGCCAGTTATATTGGCAGCATCATCTTGAGATTCAGCTATCCATTTCTTCGCTTCTGACACTTGTACATTGCAGTTGTAGTTCCATGGGACAGCTTTGTTGTCTTTGTAAGGGAAGGGTTTAGGGACTTCGATGATCATCTTGGCACGGTTTTTGTCCTCCACAAATTCTCCTTTTGGTTCGTAGAAAATGGTCAAAGGTTTTATCTTCATTGGGTGAGTGGGCTCCTTGGATATCATGTTTACTGCTGATTCTGAAGCTTCCGTATAAAACTCGATCTTTGATTCGTCCATCATTCTTTGCACTTCCTTCTGGAAAGAACTACAATCCTGGATTGAATGTCCCACACATCCTTTGTGATACAAGCAACATAGCCTTTGGATATCTCGTGAGTCATTCACATTAGGACATTTAGGCCACACCTCGGGCATATCGGCTTTTACCAAGGCTTCAAATATTTTCTCCATGGAGGTTTCCACTTCCCGAATGTTCCTTTTGACATACACCTCCCTTTCGATCGCATTTACCCCCGCCCCAGCATGATTTGGCAATGGGTTGTTGTTAACATTCTGTTCTGGCTTTTTTTCAAAGTTCAGGATTCCTGCCTTGATCAACCCTTGCACCTTATGCTTAAATGCCGTGCAATTCTCAATCGAGTGACCTTCGATTCCGTAATGATAATCACAATGGGCGGACGTGTCATACCATCTTGGGAATGGAGGTTTTAATGGCTCTATGTATAAGGGAGCTACTAGATGGTTTGCAACCAACTGAGTGAAGAGTTCAGCATAAGGGATTGGGATAGGGTCAAACTGCACTTTCTCTTGCTTGTTTCGCCATCCTCTTGATTCACCGGTAGTATGGTTGTTTGAAGGTGTTGCTTGTTGTGTGGTTGAAGCTGTAACAGGTGTGGAAGCAGGTGGGTAAGGTGTCCGTTGGATGGGATTATATGGGTACGGGTTAGGGAAGGCATTTGGCATAGGCGGGTATGGGTATGGGCTTTGTGAAGTGTTGTGCACAGCTGGGTAATAGGGGTATGGTAGGTATGGCTGGTAAGGGTTGTATGTTCCTCCTTGGTGTTGTCCTGAAGTAACGGCTTGGGCTTCTCCTTCTTTCCTCTTGAAAGTTCCCCCTTTCCTTGTGTTTACCATATCACCTCATTCTATCTTCCCTTGCTTAATGGCAGTTTCTATCATTTCTCCCGAAATCACCATATCAGCAAAGTTCTTTGTGGCACTACCAACCAATCGTTCATAGTAAGGGGCTCGCAAGGTGTTGACAAACATTACAGTGGTTTCTTTCTCAGTCAATGGTGGCTGAACTTGAGAGGCCACATTCCTCCATCTTTGAGCGTATTCTTTGAAGCTTTCAGTGGTTTTCTTCTCCATGTTTTGTAAAGAAAGGCGATCCGGAGCCATATCTGTAACGTGCTTATACTGAGCTACAAACGCCCGAGCAAGGTCTTTCCACGTGTGGATTCGATTGCGGTCCAGTTGGACGTACCATTTTGCTGCAGCACCAGTAAGGCTATCTTGGAAGCAATGTATTAAGAGTCTGTCATCATGAGCATATGCGGCCATTCTTCTACAATACATGGTGATATGTGTGACCGGGCACTTGGTTCCATCATACTTCTCAAAGTCTGGAACTTTGAACTTTGGGGGTATAACCACATCTGGAACCAGACAAAGCTCAATTGCATCCATAGAACAATACATTCCCATTCCTTCTACCATGCGCAGTCTTTCCTCAAAAAGGTCAAATTTTTGATGAGTATCGGGATTATCTTTCGATTCAACGGATCCACATTTGAGCTTCTCTTGTTCCTTTGGATCATCCAAATCAGGCACAGAGATGGGATCTGAAGGACTTGCCCCTCCAATTGGCCTTTGTTGAGCATAAGTCGGTGGTGGTCCTATTGGCATCCCAAAAAATGGATATTGACCCATGGATGGCATGGGAATAGAAGCATTCCTTGCAGGTGGAGGTGTAAATCCTGGTGGATACACGGGGTCTGTATTGGTTTCTGTCTGTTGAACGGCTTCTGGTGTACCAGAACTCCCTGCCACTTTCTTTCCTTTATCTGTAGATATTAACTCCAAAATTTTTGATAACTGACCCATGATTTCTTCTTGCTTCTTCTCAATCTTATCCATTCTCTCTGAATGCTTGTCCCCCATGATCTTAGAACGGGCTCTTGTATTGTATCTGTGGAGAATTTGTTTTTCTGGAATTTTGTTCTATTAGTTCAAGGAATAAGTTAGAATTTTATATTGAGCGCATTATTATTTATTATTTTTATCTGAATCATGCATTATGATGCAAATGAAATGTATTTGAATAGGAAAAATATTGGCCATCCAACATTTACCATAAGAAAATCCGCATCCATAAAACTTAAATATCCAATTACATCATTGTCTAAAACCATACATAACTATCAAAAAGAAAAACCGACTTTGTCATATTGGTCCGTAACCATCTTGAGGTGACTGATCAACCGCTCACTCAATTCATCCTTGGGAAGGATCTCCCGCCTGAGTTCTTCAGTCTTGTCTGCCATTACTCGAGCTCTAAATGCCACTTCTCTCATCTGTCTCAGTATCCATTGCATTTCAGCTTCTTTCCTTTGAAGGCTTTGTGTGCATGAATTGTTTCTTTCCCTCATTTGGAAATATTCTTGCCTTATTGCTTCATACTGTGCCTTATAGCCCTCCATGGCAGTTTCCAACATGTCGCAGTCATTTTTCAACTCTTGGATGGTTTGCCCTTGTCTTCGTACCTCGTGCTGTAAAGCATTGTTGGCACTTTGGAGTTCTTGTATTCTGGTCAACAGAGAAGAATTTGCCACGCTCACTTCCTCAAACTTGCTTTGCCATTCATCCCGCTCTTTCAAAGCCACCCGTACCTTTCTTGAAGTCTCTTTCTTTACTTCTTCTAGCTCATCCTCATGTCTTCGCTTCATATTCATCATCTCCTTTTCAAGTCTTTTCCTCGTTAACTCACTCTCCAACAGGACGTCTTGAGGTTCTGGGTTTACGGGATGTTTGGATGGATTCTTCGGGGGATGTATGACATTTTTCACCCTTTGGTCATGCCAAGTATGATATCCTGTGGTGACTTCATCAGTAACCCTTCCCTGATCTACTCGGCAAGTTTTCTTCCAGTCTTGAGCAATTTCCTCAATTCTCTTTAACGTCTCTGGTTCTCCATATGTAAATTCTAACTGGTCAAGCTGGTGAGTCATGGGCACGAACTGCTCAGATCCGAACTGTCTCCGTACCATTATTGGGGCATAGCTGATGGCTCTCCAAGGTCCCATCAGTGGTACCCATGGCTTATCCCCACATTTATACATTACTTGCATTCGTGGCATCCATGGAGCTCTCCAAGTCACTTCAATGCTCATTAACCTCTGGAGCGTTGCGACCCACTCCTCTTTCCTTTTGTAGTCGGGCCATTCACTTTCGCAGAACTCAAGGATAGGACAACTCGCAGACAGATAAAGTTTTCGAAATTTGCTCTCTTTGCATTCGAAGTGGCTTTTGATCCATATGGTTAGGAGTTGAGCACATCCAATGAATCGTCCCTCACCTTTGCGTCGACAGAAATTCAAGGATCTGAAGGTTTCAGCTAAGATGGATGGGGCCGGGTTGATGCTCCTTGTCACCTGATCAAAGAAGTCTATGACTGACACCTCTACATGACCTAGAACCTTCGGGAAGACCACTAAGCCGTAAATTGCCATCGCAAAAGCCAAGAGACCTTGTTCATCCTCCATGTGTTTTTTAATATATCCGTTCAAGAAACTCCACGGAAGGCATTCTGTGTCTCCTTTCTTCTTCAAATGCTGATCCACTTCTACCGTAGTCATTCCTAACAATTTGGCCAACTTTCGTCGGTGTCCCGTCTTCTGGGCCCTCCAATAGATCTTGTCAGGCTGCATATGGTCTATCCGGAGCAGAGAGGAGTACTCTTCTATAGTAGGGGTCATGTCCACCTTGTTAAAAACAAAGCAACGATATGAGGGATCCCAAAACTGGACAATGGCTCGGAGCATCTGGTCATCGACCGGTACATATAGGAGCCATGCAATGTGTCCATACTTGTTCTGAAAATTGTCTCGGTGAGCACGTCTCCATTGTTCCCAAATTCCTATCATCTCTGTAAAGTCATTCTGCTGAAGATCCAAGTGAACTCTCTCGGGTAAATTTGAGATATGTCCTTGGGTCAAACAGTCTCCTTTTTCCTGTTGAATCTGCCTCATCTGTAACTCTATCTCATAGTCATTTCTGTATATGTTGAGCGGGCCGGCTGATGACGATGCCATGGATACAACTCGGATCTCTTAGGTTGAATGTTGTGTAGCCAATATTCCTCCTATATGCAATTACGATGTATGCAAATGAACATGTAACATGCGCATGACAAGCAAAATAAACTTGAGTTAGTATGGTAAAAAGAAATAATGTGGTGTTAAAAATAATAAGAGAATAACAAGCAATATCATGGGTATTATTGTCTACTCCACGATACTTTATTATCTCGGGGCATAATTTAAAATAGAGGGAGTGGAATAAATTCCTTCATGTGTACCTATTTATAAGGTATGTTCTCACGGGTATGGCTCTTTCTAAGGTTAAGCTGCTCTCGGTACTCTATATGCTGAGCGGGGTTTATAAACAGAGCTAAGGTTCCCAAATCGTTCCTCACTGTTGTTCACATGGACTAGTAAGGCACCCCGGTCCTCACCCATTACAGGCTTCAAACGGACTAGGTTCGATTTGAGTGGGAGTCTTCACTAGCCCGTGCGGAGGTTATCACCTCACGAGAGCGTAGCTACTAAACTCCCTCCTAAAAAGGACATGACCCGGGTGGAGGGTTTATGCATGAATGTAAAATGTGCTGTGTGTGTGAAGGAAATCATTAATTCAAAGTAACAATCTCACATCCCTCTACCTTAAATCCCCACAAGTATTAGAAGCAATAAAGTAATAAATGCGAAATAAACTAATGTACCAAACAAAGTATGCAGTACAAATCATTAATATTAAGAATACAGTGAATTATTTAAAGCCTTGGATAACCTATTTTTTTATGGCTCGACTCTCTAGGGTCCCTAGTGGAGTCGCCAGCTGTCGTAACGTGCGGGTCCGGGAACCCGACCGCTAGACGTGAATGTGAAAACTCACTAAAAATTAAACTAGGAGTCGCCACCAATCTTTTTTTACTAGGTGTGATTGGCCACCTATTGACTCGATTCTAATTGATGAAAACTTAAATTAATTTTAAGCCCACCGAAAAGAACCTTAAACCGGTCTACAATTTTCTGGATCTAGGTTCGGGAGTACGGTTACGCCCGGGGAAGGATTAGCACCCCTCGGACGCCCGTTCCATGAACGGTACCATTTTTAGATTATCCTATTGGGCTTTAATTTTTAATTTCACTAGATTTCCTTAATTATTATTATTTTTTTTATCTCCTATTTAACCTAAAATGGAATGCAAATGGGTGGTGAGATGAAATGCATGGCGTGAGATAAAAATGCCGGACAAATAACCTTTTATGGAGGATATTTTCCGAATCCGCCCATCATACTGGTGGGACTCGGGATATTCTCTCACCTAAGGAATTATCCGAGAAACTCGCCTTCGCAAATTCGACGAATAATTCCCGTCATCGGGGTCATCGTACGTTTTCTTTTTAAAATAATATTTTGTGCATAATGAACCTAATTCGAGCAAAAGCCTTTTATTAAAGATGGTTCTCGAGCCCTCCCATCATACTGGTGGGACTCGGGGACATCTTTTCACCTAAGGAACTTTTCGAGAAATACCCGCCTTCGCAGGATCTCCGAAAGATCCCATCATCGGGGCTTAGACTCGAAAACAGAAATATTTATGTGCTATGATATGTATGATGCAATACATATATGCTATGCTAATGCAATTATTTATTTTTTATTATCATTAATTATTTTTGTTTTATTATATATTTTATTATCCTATTTCCTATTCTTATTTCTTATTACTATTATTATTATTTTTATACTTTACATTTTTATAGTTTATGCCACTTAATACTCAATGCTTAATTTTAAATTAGTTATTAATTTATTTATTTACTTATTTAATGTCATATATATTGTATTTTCGCAAATTAATTATTTATTATATATTTGAATTGTTATCACTTCATCATCATTTTATTACTTATTATTTATTTTTATCAAGTAATTTTATCAAGTAATAATTTTTGTGGTATGATCAGGCTCTTTATTTATTAAGGATTTCGGGATCTTAAAAACGAGGCCCTCCCATCATACTGGTGGAGCCTTGGTTTGAATTCCGAGCCTAGGGAACATAAACTCGAGATTGCGACTTCTCGCATCTCGATCGATTATCCCATCATCAGCATGTTATACTTATAGCTAACATTATAGTATTTTGTATTTATCTTATTATTCATTATCTTTTTTTTATTAAAGAGTTAATTATTTTTTAGATTGATTCCCATATCTATTTTATCATAATTATTTTGATACTTAACATAATATATTTATTTATATTTATTTACATTTATTCATCTATCTCTATTCACTATATATATATATATATTTTAATGTACATAAATATTTCCCATGCTCTTTTATATATTTTATTTAAGAATACCTCACTAATAGCCTAATAATTTTCAATTTCACTTACTTATTCTATATGTATCTCTTTAACTTACTATTTATTTCATTCACTTATATATATTTATTTAGCAATCTATTTTTATGTTTTGCATATTTACTTCTCTCACCCTTGCTAAACATTCTCCTACCTTTAAATTTTTTTATTAGCTATATGTATATATTTTTATTTTTATATTGTATTTTTATATATAGATTTATATCTCTCTATGTATATTATCTTCTTTGTCCTAAAAATAGTATCTAAAAGATTTTTGAACCTTATGCTAAAGTAAACCAATCCTAATCTTGAAAGACATTCTTCAAAAATTTCTAGGGGATTGTATTAAAATATTTTCAGATTAATCATATGAAGCTTAAATTGAATTTTATAGATTAAATCCAAACAAATCAAACCATAATAACCTAAGCTATTAAATCATTATGAATCAATTAGGCAAAGGAGTGAAGCTTTCCTTACCTGATCCCACTAAATTAGTTCAATCTGGAGCACCAAACGACGTCGTACGGCTCAGGGGAGACGGACTCCCTTTTCTTATTTTTCTCTCCTCACTTTTCAACTTTCTTTCTTCTCTCTATGCCGGCGGTACCTTCTCTTTTTCTTTAAAAATGTTGCCTTTCTCTTCTCTTCTCAAATCATTACCCACCGGCGGCTAACACTCCAGCTACTACTCCTCTCACCGGCGGCAAACCCTCCCAAGCTGTTACTCCTCTCTCCGGCAGCAAACCTCCAAGCTTTCACTCCTCCTACCGGCAGCAAACACTCCAGATTTCAGTCTTCCTACCGGCGGCCAACCTCCAAGCTGTTGCTCCTCTCTAAACGGCGGCAAACCTCCAAGCTGTTGCTCCTCCTACCGGCGGCAAACCAGCCCAGATTTCTCTCCTCCTACCGGCAGCAAACACTCCTCCCCTCTTTCTCTATTTTTTCTTCTGCCCAGCTCTCCTTGCCGGCAGCAGAACGACTCTCCCTCATTCTCTATTTTTCTGCTCCTTGGTTGCTCTCCATTGTTTAGAAAAGCTCCCCCCCCTGCTGCAGGTTCTCCCCCCTCCCATTTATACCCGATTTCTGGACTTTGGAGGGGGCGCTCCACTACCCTGCCAGACGCGAAAAATTCGCGTCTGGCAGGTGAGAGAGGTGCCTGGCAGGGTGCGTCCGCACCCTGCCAGTCGTACCTCTCTCATTTTTTCCTTCTTTCATTTTTTTCATTTTTCATTATATTTTTCACTCTGTTTTTTTTATTTGTAATTTTGTGTCTACAATAACGCATCAAGCTTTTTCGAGTGAAGACACACAAACAACTGTACGCATCAAAGTAACTAATTGCTCTACGATTTAACTTTGCGCTGGCTTTCGTGGAAAAGAAGACAAACGTAAAGGAAATTCCTTAGGCAGAAAGGAACGGGTGAAAAATTTTGAATATATGGATCGGGTCACATGAATCCAAACTCATTACCACATTCACATCAGCCTATATTTAATTCTTCATTCGAGTTCACTTAAAGTCCTATTCATAATAAGATTACGAGTTGTATGATACAAATAGGTATATATATTTGTGAAAATTAATGTTCAAATTATGTAATTAATTTTTGTATTTTATCAAAATTATGAATTTAATTTTTAAATAATAATCTGTAAAAATTCAATCTTTGAATTTTTCAAAACTGACAATACCATTTCAATTATTAACGATATTAAAATATTTTTATTATTTATATTGATATGATATTTAACTATAATGAAGTGAGATTAATTTCACAATTTCCTTCATAGTTGGATAATAATTACTACACTTAGTTTACAAAAGGAATCAGTTTTCTATCCTTGAATTCTAAATCACTACAAAAAAGGAGCATTTGTTACGTGTAAATTGTAAAAATGTCATATTAGTAACATAATTATATCACATCAATATCACATTATTATTTAAAATTTTTATTTTTATTTAATTAATATCACCTCAATATATTTATTATATATTTTTAAATGTTATGTTATCATAATTAATGCACGTCAATACGAATATATCACTTATAATATAAATAACGAAAGAAGTTTTAATATTATTAAAATAATATTATTAATTTTAAAAAATATAAAAATATAATTTTTATAAATTATTTTATAAAAATTAAATTTACTAATTTGATAGAGCATAAAAGTTAATTATATAATTTGATGAAAATTTGTCAAGTGAGAATCTGGAGTCCTCTTTACTGATTGGAAGTCATCATTGTGCGGTAGCCCTGATGCTTTAAGGGATATAGGACGAGACGTGTGATTGCTTTAGCATCTAACAGTAAGGTACAAGTGATCCATTGGCTCTTAGTAAGTAAACAAAATAATTAGTGATATTGGTAATCGAATGAATGGATCAATTAACTTTAAATAATTAAAGACACTGAAGTAAGCAATGGCTGTGTGTATTCCCACACTCAAAAAGGTGGGCGTCCCACAACAGTGACCTGACTTGGGATCGGCGCACATCAACAATAGGGACCAATACCTTGCGATGAAAGGCAAGTAAATTAATTACCAACTATTTTAACGCAAAGAGTACCAAATACTCACTATTTTCTTCTTCTTCTTTTTGTGTTTGTTCTTATGCTTTATACTTGACAGTGTTGCCTCGAGATGAAGCAGAAGTGAATTGGAATACCACGGAGGAAAACGAATAACCAATTGTGATTGTAATTTCACCTTCTACACCAGCTTCGTTAGAAAATTTAACAGTCCAAGGGTGGTCGAGGCTGCCTTTGGACAATAATATCATTTAGTGCAAAACCAAAAAGGGGAAAAAGGAAGTGGGGCATTGTGAATTTAATGCCCCCGTATCTTGCTTCCACTCCCCAACAAGACAAGGTTGTGGATGTTAAGGCAAGAGGGCAGCAGGAAGGGATGAAAAGCAAGTTAAAGGAAAGAAGAGGGAGAGAGATGGAAGGGAGGAAATGTCACATTCAAAAATGTCGTTTAAGATTAATGGCAGTTTGTCTTTGTCTCGCCGTCCCATCACTAGACTTGTGGTGTTCACAGTACTTGACCGACCGGAGGCCATTTGTCATTTTCCTTCCAAGACAAGATAAGATGTCGTAATTCCGTCTTCATCACCAACTCCTCCTCCATCTTTATCACCTCATTTTCCCAAATTTAAATTGACTTGGGAAGAAGGTAGTATATTCAGCTACAATTACATACATAAATACATTTTGTATGTACATATTTCGATTTAAACATATTTATTCGGCGAAATGCCTTTTTCTTTCATCTATTTGTAAATTTTTTTTTAAATTATGCGATTGTTATTGTTTATAGTCAAAGAAAAACTTTGGATTTATATTGGTACAATGCAAGAAAAAACGCAAGGAATAAAAAGGAGAAAAACCCTTTTAAGTACAAGAGGGCTTAGATGTAGGGATGTAAAAGCTCAATATAAGGCCGATACAGAAAATGTCTAAATCAAAAATAATCTAAACACATTCACGGCTGACATTCAGAACCAAAGGCAATTGCCAGAGTAACAATTTGTTTGGACTAGCTGCACCATGTCCAAATCTAGACACATTCACACAGCCATTAAATTCTCCTTCTAGCCGCCAAGATGTACTGTCCAAACATAGACAACAACTAACCGCTACACAGCCATATTCCCACACGATATATCCGAAGCTTTAGGACCATGATCTTCAGCAAACAGTCAACAACTACCTCATATATGGAAATTAGCATTTGAATAACCCAAACCAGCTCCAGATAAGCATTCAATTTAATTTAGTGAGAATTCTAAATTAAATAATAAGAGATATCCAAAGCAGACATTCAACACAACCAAACTACTCCCCAAAGACTTGCAAAAAATCATTAACTCGACTAACACCCTCCTTAACCAATTTACCAGCTTCAGAATTTCCCTCATGTTTAATACGAGTGATTCTCCATTGAGAAATTTCTTTCTGCAAGTTAGCAATCTGTATCGAAAGCTGCCTAAATCTTCATGGACCTTCATTTGGTTTAATTACCCAATTAATAGCATTAGGCAAATCACTCTCAATCCAAAGATTTATAGAGTGGTGACACAAAACTCTCAAGAACAATTGAAATGCTTCTCTAATAGTTGAAAGTTGAGCCAAACTTGAATTCCCTACACCAATCGATCTTGAAAACTTTAAAACTATTCTGCTTGTATGATCCATCAATAAACCACCAATCCCGAACTTCCTTGGGTTGAGCCATCCAATTCCAGGATAACCCATACCTCTTCCTTCATAGAATCCTTCACTTGCCTTGGAATTGAGATCGAATAAGGCCATCTGAAAATATTTTCAATATCATCTACTGACTTTGGCCATTTTGCTTTACTCCACAATGCAATCCGCAACTTAATTAAGTCATATAGGTAATCTTCATCCCATACTTTATTATTGAAAACAATATCATTTCGAAACAACCATAAGGACCATGTGATTACATAGAAAGCCAAGATCCAACTTTTACGTTTACTACTTCGCCTAGTTCCGATTGGATCGTAGTTAAAATATTTGTCTAAATTGGAGCACTGTAGTAGTATGCATAGACTGAGCATGATGCGGTATTTGGAGCATAGCTTTTATTCTAGAAGTCTAATTGATGTGATTCTTGCGTCATTGGAAAATTAAAAAACAAGGATAAAATTTTTATGTTTACCATTTAGCCCAGATGATATTGAAATGAAAATCGTGTTAGAAAGTGCTCGACTGCTATAGTTCTGCACAAGGCAACAGTGGAGGAAGGCCTCGATCTTGAGTTACTCAAGGCTGTAGCATCAAGGAAGACAAGGTCGCAGCGCTGAGGAGAACAATGCTGCAGCACTGATGAAAGGAAGTGCACCATACATTTTTCTGAGGCTAGAGCATTGTGGAGCTAACAAATCATGGCCACGATGCTATTGTACAAAAATTCAGTGCCGTAGTGTCAAACAATATGGTTGCGGCACCGGATGATTTTTTAAAAACAAAAATTTGATTAGATTTTAGAAATTAGATTACTTGGAGCTTATTTAAGAGACCTTTTTCAGAGGTTTTAAGGGAGAGACATCAAGCAACTACTCTAAAGAAAAGGAGCCAAGAACAAAGTAAGAAAATAAGAGAATTTGAAAGAGAATTGAGATTGCAAAGCTTCAACACTTAGTTTCTTTCTCTACTTTTATGTTTTTGGCTTGGATTCATGGCTAAATTTATTTGGATGTTGTTTTTATTAGTTATAATGAGTTAAATTATCTTTCTAGGATTGTGGTGGATTTCAACATGTAATCTGAATATTTGTTTCGTTTTTATTTACTATGAATGGGTATAGTTTTGCTTATTCAACTTTGTTCTTAATGCTTTTGATTACTTGGTCAACAATTAATTGATTTGTGAATCTAATTGTGACTTAACAAAGAGATTTTAGATTGAACTAAGGTTTGAATAGTGTACGTTCACGTCACTTGGTGATCTGATTTGCGATTTGGGTAGACATACGCCAATTGCCATACATAGCCAAATTAGAACACTAGTTTAATGAACTTTATTTAATTGATTCCTATAGATATATGGTGACCTAATTAAGTTAGGTATTTGGATAAGCATCTCGACGGATACTTGTACATAGCTTTGGATTCTAGGTTGATAGGACCGCCCATGAATGTAAATAATAAGAGAAGCTGGTATCAGATGAAGTATTGAATGAACCCATAATCCTAAGTTTTAGTCTATTACCTTTGTCAAGTAACTGTAATTTCTGTTAGTTAACTTAGTGCTTGTTTTAATTAATTTTTTAAAAATTTTAGTTCCTTAAATAAAATTAATTTATCATAAATTTTAGTACTTAGTAAAGATTTAGGAACAAGTCTTCGTGGAAACAATATTTTACTTCATCACTATATTACTTGTTCAATACGTATGCTTGAGTGTGCAAAATCGACAATAGTCCCTTTGTACTCACTCTTAATATTAATAAAACAATTTTCTTTTATGTGGCTCTAACAATTGCCTATATGACATTTATTATGCCCTATGATTTCGATATTGCATTTCCTTAAACTAATTTTTTACTATTATTAATGTTAAGTTTTTGAGTAGTTGCAAAAATTGAAAATAAATAAGCATATGGTGTTTGTTTAAAGGATTTTTAGAGATAGAGAGCATGCTAATGAGTGCATCTTCTTCTGGTTCTAGTGTAGAGAAACCCAACACTAGAAACCTTAACTGTCTTTTAAGAATTGTTTAAGTGTAGAGTTTAGGGAAAAATTATGAAGGAGAAAAAGGGAAAAATATTTTTTTGATATGAAATATAAACTCAAAGAACAATTATGAGATAAAATATTTTGACGGAGTAAGAAGTTCTTATTCGAGAGTGTATGCTCAAATGAAGTGAGTGCATATTTATAAGTTAATAACTCTTAAAATCCTAATCTTAATCTAATTTAACCTATATCCAAATCTAATTTACATAATCAAATCTAAGAATTCAAATTAGATCTTCTAGTGTTTGGCTTAGTTTGAACTTCTTGAGTTGTAATACAATGGATAGTCACACATATATTCATAACAATTTTGACTAATAATAATAATAGAAAAGACACATGGCAACTTGGATAATTGAGAAAGGAAGTGGGGCAAGAAATGGGGCATTGAATTTGGATTCTAAATTTCTTCCTTTTGTTATCTATTTGCGCCAAGGTAAAGAAGTATAAAAAGTAACAAGAAGTGTTTGGAAAAAGTAAAACAAATTCATTATAGATAAGATCATATCTAAAAATTAATTAAAGAGAGGACAAGTTTTTATGGCATGATATCAAAAATTTTTTTTAATTATTTAAAAAAATTAAATAAGTTTATTTGTTATTATGTTCAATTAAGTTTTGATACTTGTAATTTGAGTCAAATAGGCTCTTAAAACTAACATTGACTATTTGTCATTAATCAAAATTTTGATTATCATTTTATGTAAAGTGGTGGTAACATGACATGTTGATATATAATAATAAATGATGATGTGACATATTGATATGTCATAGTAAATAGTGATATAACATGCTGATATAGTGTGATAATATGATTATGCAATACTTTTCACTTTCAACGTCTTAGTTATATGAATATAAAAATGAAAAGTAACGTTTTAATTAATAATGGTTAGTTAACTTATTAGTTAAAAATTTATTTGATTTAAAATAAAAATATACAGATTTGATCAAACATAATTTTTTTTTTATAAAAATAAACTTAGATTGAATGTAAATAAAAAAATAAAATTTAATTTAGAAGCTTTTCAAAACATTACGTCCTTTATTTTCCACTTCACTACTTATACTTTTCCGAAATGTCAGGTAAACAAAATTAAGATTATTTAATTTTCTCATCACATTTTTCCTTTTACGCCATATAACTGCAGTTAGTTTCATGTTACTCTATTGGACTCCATTTCATTCATTTTAGTTACAATGTAAATTGAAACTCATAATCTTAATGTTTTGCAATAAAGACAAAGGGTGAATTTCCAGTTTGAAGTGAAATTAGGGTAATTATCCTAATTTAAACTCAAAACACATGGAATTCGGAAATCTGCTGCCTGTGCAGACAAGTCGACCGAGGTCTTGGGAACATGGACAATATTAAGCAAGTATAATAACTTTACTTTGAAAAAACCAAATCCATTAGTCCTTCAGTCTTTTATTTTCAGAAACTATATTGTACATTGTTCAACATATTTGCAGTTGCTGTCTTGCTGAGTGACATAACTGGACATCCCAATGGAGATTCCAGCCACAGCTTCAACTCCATGCTAAAATGGAAGGAGTTATGAGCCTGAATGACCTTGGGCAAAGCTAACAAGCTTCAGTTCTGAAGGGACCCTGAAGATACCTCGTACTCTTCTCAGCTGTTCTTTCATGTATTCATTCCTACCCATCTTTAATTTCGGTCTAACCGCAAACTCGTTGTGCTCTTGCACAACTTTCTATTTACAAATCAGCTTGATTTCTTCGGCTAACATAAGGAACAAGGGGCAACTTCTTCCTCATCGAGTTGGCGCTGAGACATGAGACGTTGTTCTAGTATATCTAATGCTTCCTTCATCCATGAGTATTGGCATGCTTTTCTAGCTTTATCAACACTCATCTACACAAAAAAAAAAAAAAAAAAGGAATACAGTCAAAACTTTGTCCAACAGATCAATTTTTCTTTTTGGTTAAATTAATTGATTCTAAGCAAAGTTGAGCATACCCATTCTCTTTGACGAACATTCTTCTCTGGCCAGATGTCTAACTGCTCTTGAACAAGTAAAGGGAACATATATCCTTCATAATGGGTGTCATGGGTCTTACTCTTAAAATTCCATTTACCCAATTCATGCTGCAAAAGAAGTAAGCTCCAGTCACTCTATGTAACACAATCAATAGCAACAGAACTTCATTCCTAAAAATAAGCAAACATTAACCTCAACAATGCCTCGTACACCAGCCTCCTCTAAAGTCTCACGAGAAGCTGCCTCCTTCTTGGATTCATCTATTTCCCAACCTCCCTGGAAAGAGTATGTATTGAATTATGTTAATAAGAGGTGAATCGAACTGAAACAATCTACTCATGTTAACTTAGCATGTTACATAATTTGTTCATTTCAATTGTTCAAGTACCTTGGGAAACAGCATTCCTTTGCCTTTCTGTGAACTGATGACAAGGACTTCCAGTTCTTGTTTTTCCTCAACCGAGGAAGTTTTATATCGGTAAGGTATGCATCTGCACCGCAAAAGAAGGCAAAAGGTTCAAGTTCAGCAACCCCCCTGCGGCGGCATATAATTCTGGGCAAACACTACTCAACACCTGATACGCTTGTCAGGTGTGAATCAAATGCAAATCATGCTGCAGAATTTTCCTTTTCCCCCATTTTCTTAAAGAAAACACTAGTAAGGATTAGTTACAAAAGTCAAGAGAACAATGAATGAGATGTTCCATTTTCTTCAATTTTTTCCCATACAGTGTGGGCCATACTCTACGAGAAAAACAGGCATATTGTTGAAGTAGATGGTGGGCATGTCGGCCATGTCGGCCCCATGAAGCTTTCTAAACTATATATGAAGACTTTTATATAATGGTAATATGATAAAACAAAAGAGTTTTGTTTAAGCACTCCTTAATCTTATCACATCAAGGACTTGTTTGGTTTGCTCGATTCGATTGAATAACTCTTGC
Source organism: Theobroma cacao (assembly GCF_053813885.1). Classification (NCBI taxonomy): domain Eukaryota; kingdom Viridiplantae; phylum Streptophyta; class Magnoliopsida; order Malvales; family Malvaceae; genus Theobroma; species Theobroma cacao. The sequence continues at coordinate 3,979,204 of NC_142642.1, forward strand.
ATCTAGTGGTATTCGGATAGAGTTATTCTAATAGTAAAGAAACAATAAGATTATTACTCTATTTTACTGTTACAAAAAACGAAAGGCCGCTTTACAAAGTCATCAGCTCGTCTTCCTCTCACAAGGTCTGATAGCTGCCTGCAGGAGTTTTATCTCCAAGGGCAATGGATTTAACTATCAAAAAACAAAGGAAAACCTACCTAGTACATGGATTTAATCAAAGAAATGATGGAAACTTGAAAGACTTTGAACTTGTTGAGAGAAAATTAGGAGAGAGAGAGAGAGAGAGAGAGAGAGAGAGAGAGAGAGAGGAGAAACCGACCCGACAACTAGGCGACGGCCCTTGCTGTAACGCTGCAAATGTCTTCCTGTTCGAGACACTAAGGGAACCACATTCTCTTGAGGTACCAAGGCCACCATACTTGGCTGTTTTCAGAAACTTGGGATGGTATTTCAAACAGAAACACTCTGAATTATGGAAGGGAAAAGGAACAACGACGTTGTTGCAGAATCCTAAGGGCACCGATCGTTTTTGTGTTAGTGGCTATGGTGTGACTTAAGAACTTGTGAGAGGAAAGGGACACCAGATACGACCCATTTTAATAATGGTGGAGAGAGAGAGAGAGAGACGTCGTGGTTTATAGGGAGCTGAGCCTACGCCTACCTGGCGCCTTGCATGAACCGAAGACGACGTGTCTCTGACGCACCAGCTGAGCTAAGCCTCCCTCCCCTACCGATAGAGATATGGAAGCAGATCAAATTGTTGTAGGAAGGAAAATAGTTCTGACATCAACCTGTACATGGTTGGATTTTCACATCCACCCAACTTGTCTTGAATATTTTTTATTAATATTTATTAAGGATATAAGCGAGTCAAGCTACTCGCAAATTATTTGTTCTGCAACTTTTCAACAATCCAAAATTTTTAATATATGATTAATCAGAATGGTACAAGTATAATAATTAAAGTTTTTGAATTTTTTAAATATTAATTAGATATTTTAATTTTTATTTGATTTTTCAATGTTCAATATCTTATATATACATGTACACATTTGAGATTCCGTTTACTAAGATGCGATCGGACAAGGAATATTAAAATGAAGGCATTTTTTTTTTTGAAAAGCAGAAGGAGATTTCATTGATAATCAGGAAAAATGCCTTCCCCTTTACAAGAGCCATGGCGGACAGCCATAGCAAAACAACAAGACAGCCATAGCAAAACAACAAGACTATTGGTAAGTATGCCCTTATCCCATAAAAGTATACTCTCCCAATACTCCTGTTCAAAAGAAGGTAACCTCTCATCACAACACTAAATATCTTTGTTGAGCTTACAAAAAGAAGCAGCAAAAAACCTGACCTTCCAACCAACATTCAGAACAAAAAAGGACAGAAACATGAGACAGACTCAAAAAACAAAAAGATACAATGCTATACGGTCAGCAAAAAGCTTCCTCCACTCTTTCCAGAGAAACCATCAGCAGAGTCGAAACCGAAATCCTCCATCGTCAAGTTCCCAACACATATCCTTCTGGAAACTGAACTCTCAGAATTGCCTTCATGGTAATGCAATTATGAGGGGACACCGGGATCAACAAGGAATCCTAATCTTCCAGCACAAACAACAACCAAAAGACATCCCAAAACAAGAAGACTAAAATTCAAACCATCCAACAATAGAAAACACACAGGATATCAGCAGCGCAACCATCCAATGGGCCCTTGACAGAGGGATGGAGATTTCATAAAATGAAGGCATTTTAATATACATCTATGTAAATAACATCATTTATAATGTGTTTAGATGAGTATTTTTTATAATAAAATAATTATAAGAGAAAATCAAATTTTAAGTATTAGAATGTGATGAAATAAAAAATAATTACAAAAGAAAAATAATGATATTAGGGATTGAATATGAAAAAAATAAAGAAAAATATACCATATGAGTGTCGTTTGATTTGTAAAAATGTGAACATCAATGTCAATAGTAACATAAAAAGGTAAAAAAACAAAATTAAAACTAAAATTTTGTAATTACAATTCATAGAAATAAACATTGCGTATAATTAGAGTTCATAAAAATAAAAGTTGCATAAAGAAAAGGAAACATATTGATATTGATATCTTATTAAAAAATCAAAAAATTTCACAAATAATAATAATATATGCTTGCATTTACATTTATTGACTTTTCATTTGGATTTTCATTTTTCATGTTTTTTGTTATTCAAAACCAAAAATTAAGTAATAAGTTTTTAGTTAATTTTTTGAAAAATTCATCAGTATTGAATTGTAATATAAAATTTATGTTTCTAGCATCCATTAAGTTCTTGCACTTCCACTTCTTCTACTATGGCTTAGCAAAGTTTTTTTTTTTTTAGTAAATTACATTGATGATCACTAAAGTTTTCAAAAATTTCAATTTAATTATTGAATTTTAATTTTTCGTGACTTGAGTCACTTTAATTTGTAAAATATAATAAATCTAGTTACTTTAACAAATTCTATCTAAACAAGTGAAGAAAAAAGGTGTGATTACCATGTTAACTATCACGTCAACAAAAATTCACATCGTTTTTTCGTTTTCCTCTTCTTCTTTTTCCTTTGTGCCCTTTTCCCTCCTTCAAAAAAGAAAATGAGGAAAAAAAATTATGTGAAGCTTTTTTATGTGGCAGCCTATGTGGTAGGTTAGCAGTCAGGCATTTGTTGTCTCTTGTTTGGATGGAATATGTTAATTAGATTCGGTATATTTTACCAACTCCAATTAAGATTGTGCAACGACTGATGGAAATTGAGGAACCAATCGACGTCGACGATTTTCAACTACAAACATCTTAATTGTGTTAGATAGTTTGTAATTTTGGAAAGCTTATTCAGATGTGACATTCAAGATTACATATAACTCTTAAAATAAGAGAAGTGTTTTTAACAAACATAACTATGGAAAATTGTTCAGTAGATACATTTGTTAAAACACAACAGACAAATCAATAGACACATATGTTGAAATAACAACAGATACAACTTTTCAATGTCTATAAAAGAAATCTACTTCCAAGATAGGTTTCATTTTTCCAAAAGCATTTTGCAATAAGCTTGTTGTATTTTAGAGAGTCCTTGTTTGCAAATCTCCAAAGTAGGCAACAATTGTTTAAATATAGTGTGTTACAACACGCCTCAAGCCTTTTTCTTTTTTTCTTATACTATTTTTCTAAAAATTTTAAATAGTTGTTCTCAATGGAGTCTAATCCAAATTCGAGATTTCAATTCATGAATCAAGAATTTATCAAAATTGACTAGTTTGATGGAACCAATTTCACTCGTTGGAGGGATAAGATGGTGTTTTTGCTCACATCCTTGAAGATTTATCATGTTCTAGATTCAAATATTGTTGCACCTCTAGAACCAACTGATGAAGATTTTGATGCACAAACAACATAAAGGAAAAAACGTGAAGAAGATGAATTGATATGTCATAAACATATCCTAAACACTTTGATTTATCATCTATATGACCTTTAATCTAATCTAAAGACTCCAAAGGAAATTTGGACGGCCTTGGAAACTACCTGCAAGAATAAAAAATAGGGCATTGACAAATTTTTATCCTTAAAATATTTTAAGTTTAGGATAAATGACAATTTACTTATCATCGATTAAGTACATTAGCTATAAGTTTTGGTTTCAAAACTAAAAGACCTTGGGGTTAAAGTTTTGATGTGCTATAAATAGGTGCAATTCTTTCTAAACTACCTCAATCTTAGAATAATTACAGAAATAAGGTTTTGCATTCTGTTGATTCTATATCAATAGAACAATTCATGCGTTAGATGCAAATTAAATATGGAGCATGCGCATGTGATGCACTATTTCAGCCTTCTAATTTTAATGTAAATCCTATGAGTCAAAAATCCAATATTTTGGAAAAAATAAGAACTTTAAGAATTCTATGAAATCCAAGTCATTTGCATTAAAAGTTTTAAGACAAACCTTTAAAAATATAAATTGTTTTCATTGTAGAAAAAAAAGCTATATGATTAGTGAGTGCAAATCAAGGAAGGCAAAAAAGAATTTTGGTTTTAAAAACCCTAAAAAAGTAGATGTAGTAGAAGAGGCTATCAAGGAATTGGTTGCCATGGTTTTTATAATGAATATTGGAATGGTAATAGAATTGAATATGACTGTTGGTTCCAATAAAAGTACAAATTGGTAGCTAGAACCTGGTGTTACAATTCATGTATGTAATGACAAAAAATTGTTCGAGACTTACATGAAAATTAATAAACTAGAAGATATTTTGATGGAAAATCATGTTACAGTCAAAGTTGAAGGAAAAAGGAACTATTGAGTTGAATTTCACTTCTGAATAGAAGTTGATATTACTCAATGTATTTCATGTTCATAAAATTCGAAAAAATTTAGTTTTTGTCCATTTGCTTGCAAAGAAAAAATTTAAAATTGTAATAAAATCTAATAATGTAATAGTAGCCAAGGGTGGCCAATTTATAAGAAAAGGACACTTTTGTGATGGCATGTACAAGTTCAACATTAATGAACTAAATATGATTTTTACTTATATTGTTGAGTCTAATTTTTTATTATGGCATGCTAGACTAGGACATTTAAATTTTGGTTCCATGAAATTTATGTCTAAAAATTGTTATATTGCATGTTGTTAGCTTTTATTCTTGTTTTGAAATGACAAAATTGATTGAACTAAATATGCTTTGAAAATGAATGAAAAGTGTATTTGAATATGAAAAAAGTCCTCAAGGATGTTTTGAAGTTGAGCTTAAAAAGAAAGATATATTGAAATGCTAAGATTGATTGAATATGCTTTGAAAGTGAATGATAATGCTCTTGAACTTAAATTTCTAAGTTTTCCTAAAAATTTCTTGTTTTCAAACTCAATGTACTATCCTAAGAATCGAATTCTCAAAATCAAAAATTTGATTCTTAAATGAGAAGAAAGCAAAATTTATTTCTTTATCACATAAAAATCAATTCTAAAGATGGGAGAAGTCAGTTGTTTGTAAAAAGCATTAGTGAAGATTTGATTCTGAGAAAAAAGAAGTTGGTTCTTGAAGCTATTAGAATTGAGAAGAACAGACACCTTAAAGAGCAATAATCGATTCTAGAAGAACAAAATGCAGAAGGAAAAAATACGAAGAAGAAAGAATCGATTCTCCAAATAGCATATGTCGATTTTGAGTGAAGAATGAACCAAAAAGCACAAGTCTGAAGACAAAGAATTGATTCTACATGGAGAAGATATCGATTCTTGAAGCACCAAAAGTAAGAATCGAAAACTTGGTGACCAAGAAAGAGATGGTACAAATGGACAAGATTAGAATGTCAAAAGTCAAGATGAAATTCAAATTTTGACACCAGTTAATAGTGAAGAACCAACACCTTAAGGCAGAAGAACTGATTTTCTAAAAATACAAAAGTGTCACCTTTGAACTAATTTGTGGAAGAATCGACATCTTAGAAAAGAAAAATCAATTCTTTAGAGACAGAAAGCTTCAGACTTTATGAAGAACCGATAACTCATGATCAAAGAATCAATTTTCTATGTGCAACAAAAATGTGCAAGTTGGTTGGAACATACGAATACTTATTCAAACTTCACTCCAACAAGTAAGAAATCACATGGGCTATAAATATCTACTTTGAGGGCATTAAAAGTGTGATTTTAAGCTATATAGAACAATTTTGAAAAGATTTGGAAGAGCCAAAAAAAGGGAAAACAAGTTGGAGAGCCCAAAACAGAAAATTCCCTTCTTTGAGCAAGAGTAGAAGATCAAGTTCCCTTTTTATCTCTCAGTTAGAGTTTCTTAAGCCTAAACCTCACTTCAGTATTCATTTTTCTTGAGAAAGGTCTCATCTTTCTAAACCTAAACATCCTATTAGCCTTCATAGAGGTTTTGAGCTAGAAATTATTTTGAGAATCCATTGTTGTATTGGTTTTACCTCCAAACAAAAGGTAGACGGGTTTTGCCTGATCCTTTACCTGAAAAAGGTAGTGTGTTGGTTGAAGTTATGCTTGATCTTATGAAAAAGCATGTTGTAAAGGTTACACTTGATCCTGTTAAAAGGTATGTTGTAAATGTTGTACCTGACCCTATTGAAAAGGTAAGTTGATAGTGGATTTGAACTCTTTGTATCATCAAAAGAGAAGACGTAGGCATTGAAAGGCTGAACTTCTATAAGAATATGATGGAGTCCTCTTTACCTTTCTACACTTTGCTTATTTGGTTCATGCTCTGTTTTTGCTATATTTCTGCTGCATTTAAAAGTTTTTCTAAAAAAATGGAAGTTTTAATTCAAAACCAATTCACCCATTTCTTGCTTACTTTACTTTAAGCTTATCTTCTTAACAAATGGTATCAAAGTAAGTTCTCAGGTTTTGCAGGTTTAACAACCTTTGAAAGATCCTGAAGAAAAGTTTAAAGTAAAAAAAATGGCATCTTCAAACTTCATTGGTGAAAGACAATCTATGATGTGACATCTTTTGTTTAAAGGCAAGAACCACCTATTTTAGAGGATGAGGTTTGAAAGTTTTATACAATTTATTAATCTAGATCTTTGGGATATTATTGTTGATGGACCTCATGTTCTTAGTAAAACTATTAATGGTATGAAACATGTTAGGACAATATCTAAATGGGATGACAAGGATAAAAAGTTGATTCTGTTGAATCACAAATCTGTGATAGCTATCTTGTGTGCTCTTAGTGAGAGTGAATTTAATATGGTAGCTATGTGCATTTATGCAAAAGAAATTTAGGATACACTAAAATATTGCTATGAAGGCACAAGTCAAGTAAAGGAATAAAAAATAAGTATGTTCATACTTGTATGATTTATTTAAGATGAAAGATGAAAAGTCTATAAATGAGATGTATGAGAAATTCACCAAGATTATAGGAGGACTAAAATTATTAGGAAAATAATTTCCAAATGCACAATTGGAGAAGAATCCTCCACTATTTACTAGGGTCATGAAGACCTAAAGTGATTGCTATAGAAGAAGCTCATGACTTAAATGCCCTCAAGCTTGATGAGTTACTAGGATCCCTGCTCACATATGAAATGACTTTCAAACACGAAGAAGAAAGGGATGAAGGTTTTAGAGGAGAGACAAGGAAAAAGAGTATTGCTCTTAAAACTACTCAAGAAGATGATGAAAAGAATCTTGAATGTGATGATGAAGAGATAACTTTATTGACTAGAAGGTTTAATATATTTTTGAAAAACAAACAAGGGAGTAAGAGATTTTTCAAGAAAGAAAAACCAAAGAGAGATATAAGGAAAGACATGCCAAAGGACACTCGTGAGATAGGCAACATCATCTGTTGTGAATGTTAAAAGCCTAGTCATATCAAATATGAGTGTTTGAACATTAAAAAGAGATACCCCAAGGACTTTAAGAAGAAAACAATGATTACTACATGGAGTTATAGTGATGAGTCACAAAATAAAGGAGAAAAAGAGGTTGCAAACCTCTGCTATATGGTACTTGATGATCTTATGGATGAAGATGATGTAAAGTCAATTAGACAAGAAGAAAATTTACAGTATCTTGATTCCGAATGTCTGAGTCATAAAATGGTGATATACTTAGACGATTTACAATAATTACAACTCAATCATTGGGTTTAAATGGTAGGAATGAGCAAATGGGTGGATTAGGTGGTTTGGTCCACCATACTTAAGGACCAAATGGACCAATCATTTTTAAAAAACAGACCAAAACTAACCAAATCGACCAAACATAGAATTGGCTTGATTGGTCTGGTTTTGGATTAATGGACCATAACTTTATCACTCTTTTTTTACAAATTATAATATTAAAACTTATAAACTTCATTCATAATTATATATATATATATATGAAATTAATGATATAACTTATATGTTATAATGTTATATATCAAAGTTTGTATAAATAATAACTAATTAAAGACAATATGTTATAAAATCTAAGATGATGACTAATAAACTTATTAAGTGCAATCATATAAATAAAGTTTATTATAAGTTATAGAATGCTTATGTATAAATTAAATATATGTATATATAATATATTACTTTATTATATATATAATTAATGATACAAATTATATGTTAAAATGTTTTATATCAAAGTTTGTATAAATAATAACTAATTATAAACAATATGTTATAAAATCTAAGGTGATAACTAATAAAGTTATTTAGTGTAATCATACAAATAAAGTCTATTATAAGTTATAGTAATGTTTATGTATAAATTAAATATATGTATATATATTATATGACTTTATTTTATATATATATGAAATTAATAACATAACTTTTATGTTATAATGTTTTATATCAAAATTTATATAATTAATAACTAATTATAAACAATATATTATAAAATCTAAGGTGATAACTAATACAGTTATTAAGTGTAATCATATAAATAAAGTTTATTATAAAATATAGTAATGTTTATGTATAAATTAAATATATGTATATATAATATATTACTTTATTATATATATATAATTAATGATATAACTTATATGTTATAATGTTTTATATCAAAGTTTGTATAAATAATAACTAATTATAAACAATATGTTATAAAATCTAAGGTGATAGCTGATAAATTTATTAGGTGTAATTATATAAATAAAGTTTACTATAAGTTATAGTAATGCTTATGTATAAATTAAATGTATGTATATATAATATATTACTTTATTATATATAATTAATTAATGATACAAATTATGTTTAAATGTTTTATATCAAAGTTTGTATAAATAATAACTAATTATAAACAATATGTTATAAAATCTAGGTGATAACTAATAAAATTATTAAGTGTAATCATATAAATAAAGTTTATTATAAATTATAGTAATGTTTATATATAAATTTTATATATGTATATATAATATATTTATACAATTATATATATTCATTACTAAAGTGTAATAATTATAACATATTAATACGTAGGATATTTACTATCTTATATTATAATATTAACATATAAGTTATATGTTTTAAAATATATAACTTGTAATTTCATATTAATATAGATTTATAAATAAATATATATAACTAATATTAAATTGCTATGATTATGATTTGTATAGGTACATATAATACCCTAATATATTTTAAGTATAATATTAATTAAGTTTACTATCAATTCTTTTAAAAATATATATAAAAAATTATATATATTAATATATATATATAAATATATATAAAAAACTAGTTTAGTTTTTTGGGGGGATTGGTCCAAAAATTTTAAAACCGAGAACCAACCAAAAAACCAACTGTACTAAACATGTTGAACTAATTAATCCAATGGACCAATTAGATTGAACCGTTTTACCCAAACCATATTTGGTTTGGGTAGGTAATTGGTTTGGATTGGTTTTGCTCAACCCTATTGATGGGGTTGTGTCACGACCCAAATTCGAGGCCATGACCGGCGCATGGGCCCAATGAACGTAGTCCACTAGGCCCAAGTAAGCCTATTAATCTGACAAGTTTATCATTCCATCATAAATTGCTAAGTCACATTTCATAACTTAGGATCAAAATAATATTGAACATTGCCACCTCATACTGGAATACCAAACAAGTATATATATATTGTCTACAACATGTATCTTAATAATATACATTAGGTTTGTCTATACACAACAAAAGAATACTTGACTTCCAGCGAAGAGACTCGGACGAATGTATAGTTATTAAATACCGAGACACCTATCAAAAGATGAATACAAGTCTACAAGGATACCTCGTCCTAGTTACCGACTGCCTCGTGATCTGAAAACATGAAGTTGAAAACGGTGAGTATAAACCTAGTGAGTGAACAAGAAAGGAACCAGCATACCATAAGGAATGTTTAACGAAATCATAATGCATTCACTTTTCAAAACAATGCAATTTATTTGAGTTCCTATTAAACCCCTCATGTAAACCCCACATGAGAAAAATCACTTATTGAAACGAGTCCATGCTCAACAAAGGATTTGGAGAGTGAAAACTTTAATAGCATTCATGCAAATTAAGTCAAATAAACGACGGGTCCTCGCTGCAGCGGAAAGGCATTCGCTGCAGCGAAAATGAATTTTTGCTGCAGCGACACTTGACTTAAATTATCATATAGTCGAGGGTTTCTTAACTGACCGAGGGTTTCTCACCAAACCTCCTCATTTTAAACTTAATTCATTTATTCCTTAATGTTGGAAGTCCATGCTCAAATATGGTAGTAAAGAAGTGGAAAATAGGGCAACAATTGATCAAGTTGTGAGACAAAATAGAAAGTTTTTCGCTGCAGCGAGAAAGAATCTCGCTGTCGCGAAATTTCTGCCCCAAGATAGAAACTTTTTCCCTGCAGCAAGAACGCGAGTTTCCGGCCAGCCACCCTCCAAAAACCCGAGAGTTTCTCGCTGCAGCGAAAATCAGAACATCAAGAAAAAAGTTTTCTTTTTCCTTAAAACAAAGCCATCATACTAAATAACAAAAGCTATATGTAACACATGCAAACTCCCAAATTTCAACAAATCAAATGCTCACATTTTTGCATTACAACCATATACCATATATATGTGTATATATATATATATATATATATATATATATATATATATATATATATATATCAATCATCATGTACACCCTCCCATTATCATCATCTCATATGCAACGTGTCACGACCCGGTACTCCCCTCGAGCCCGTGACAACCGCCGCGGTGTCCCGGTAGACACTTATTGCCCGGAATGTCAACCCGAAACCCTGCAAGGCTTTACTATCAGTTTCTCTGTTCCCTTGTGAACAACCATTGTCAAATATCGTGTTCTAAAAGATTTTAAGCTGTTTCCAACTTTAAACAAATAAAATATTAATTTTTCGTCTCACAGGGGTAATTTGATCATTTTTCTCAAAAATTTTGAAACTGGCTAAAACGTAATATACAAGTACAAAACACACAATTCATATTCAAAATGAGTTTAAAAGTCTAAAATCTTCATTTAAAACGAAATTATGGTTATTTGAATATAATAAGAAAATAAAAGAAATATTAAGTAAAATATTCTATTTTCTTATAAAACAATATTTATAGAGTTATACGTGAATAATTTTTATAGCGTAAAAGCTAAATAAATTTATACATACTTAAATACAGTAAGCCAAAATATTTAATTTAATTTACAATAACAAGAGTGCCCCCGAATAAACAAAAGTAAAGAGGACTGTGAACCTACGGTTTGGAAAATGCAGATCCCACTGTAGTCCTCGATGATATCAGCTATCTACAGTCTATACTGAACCTGAAATGGGTGGAAATGAGGGTGGTGAGATTATAAAATCCCAATGAGTAAACAGACATCATCATAAACATCTAGAGTTGAGTACATGGAGACAATAAAGTAAATCATCATAAACTGGGTTATACAATTAGAACACATCTCGTTCAAAATACGTAAAAAGGCTTATGAATCTCATAAAAATCTAGGCTTGTGCCATAAATCCATTCTCGGGGACACCTTGGCCGAGGCATCCTACCGAGACCGCCAAGGCTATTAAAATTCACATTTCACATAAATCATGTTTTTGTTTTGAAAACATAGTCGTTCCTTGACGTTGGCTGAGTTCCCCCTCACGTGGTGGTTTAGCGTGAAGTGAACCCTAAACTTTACCCCAGGAGATACCCTACGCGCCTCTCCGTTCGAGGTAAGAATATAATGGGGTTTACCGTGCCCCTCTAAAAGGCTGATCCACAGAAACCCCCTATTGCAGTGATTAATTAATATATAATCCACCATATAATAAAACTCAATAACATGATATGGCAATTTTGTAATTCGTAGTTTTTCAAGGTAACCAAACAATTCGCATTTCAATACAATTGCCAACTAGCCAATCATGCTCGATTTATCATAAGCCAGTTAATTTAAACAATCAAATTGCCACAATTAACAGTCTCCGTGTACTCTATTTTTCAAAATCACTATTAATTTCAAAACAATTTATAATTTAATTTCATTGAAACTCATTTATTCATAAAACATGAAAATTTATCTTTTTAAATTCCTTTTTCCATAGAATTCATGAAAGCATCTAAAAACCACCCTAGATAATTAAAATGACAGTAAGTTTACTCACAATGTCTAGAATGCAGACTTTCGAAGCACTCTGTCTACTGGTCCTCGGATGCAATTTTCTTGCCTTTATCGGAGGACTCACCACCTTAACACAGTACAAAATCGAGAGTTTCACCAAGTTGGTACTAAATCAAAATTAAACTAATTTAATCTACCAATGCATGATATGGAATGCAAAAATGCACTGGTAACTATCTAAACCCGGTATTGGCCTAATTCGTCTTATCACCCGATTAAATTCCTAACGGGTCCGTTTAAACTCCAATTTAATTCTTTTCAGTTTCTATACCTCAATTGCACCCAAATTAACTTAATGTCCCTCAGTGTGGTGCAAATTATCAGTCCCAACAGCAAATTACGAAAATACCCATAATGGGTAAAAATTCGTATTTTTGCTCCGAAAATTCCCATTATTTTTCTAGGCTCATAATTCATTATTCCTTAACCAATTCTCCTAGAATAAAATCAAACTCATCCTCACTCACTACATGGTAAATTCAGCCATTAATGGTTGGGGGAGAAAATAAATTCTTTTCTTGTTGTTTTGTTTCTAAATATGCTAAACTAACTAAAAACACTAACATAAATTAAAATCAAATAAATCCAACAACTTTCTCTCTCCTAACCCATTTTTTCAGAATTGAATTCATCATGAAAACATGTAATTTAATCATGAAAAATAAAGAGAAATGCTTGGGAATAAGAAAACTCAAGCTTAATAGAAAAAATCTCACCTTTTTCACTTAATTTCCTTGAAAATTCACACTTTTTCTTTGATTTTCTCTCTCTAGGGTTTTGTTTTTATTTTCTCTCTCTTCTTGCTGGTTTGGCCAGCCATGGGGTGGAAGATGGGCTGATTTTGTGCCTTTTAAAAAGGAAAATAATAAATTAATAAAGGCATGACACATGGCATCATGTCATTGGCCCGTTTTTAAAATTTTAAAAATTTAAACATTTTATCTCCACCACATATTTAGTCAAGGGTCAAAGATGAAGACAAAGGAAGACCATGTGCTGGAAAAAATATCCTGGTGGTGGAAAATTACAATTTTGCCCCTGAGGTGGCAAAATTACCATTTTACCCCTATACTCCAAATTATATCGAAATTAAAATTTTTCACTTATAAACCTCAAATCATACTTCAATAAGTCAAATTATACTCCAATAAGTCAAATGGGGCCAAAAAATTCTTTTCTAAAATTCCCATTTTGTCCCCAAGTGGCAAATGACCATTTTGCCCCTAGTTAGTGAAAATTCCGATTTGACTCCAAATTGATCCTCAAACTCTAAATTACCATTTTAAGTCATCCATGAACTGTAAAACTCTTAATCTCACCTTAAAATTCCTATTTGATCTAGTTCGAGGATTAAATAAACTTTGTTGTACCTCTAGGTACAATACCGACTTTTGTAAATTTTTCGGGACTCTCCTAGCATGCAATCATGCTATCATCACATGTAAGTCATGAATAGTATTTTATAAGGTCGGGCTTTACACAACGGCTTATGCGCACTCCCACTCGCACATAGCCGGGTCAGCAACGGCTTATGTGCACTCCCATTCACACATAGTTGGGTCAGCAACGGCTTATGTGCATTCCTACTCGCACATAGCCGGGTCCACATCAACATACAAAGAAACACCCAATGCATATCATGCATATTATCATATTTTGATAACACATAACCCATTGTATAGCACATTTTGACAATATAAAATCACTTCACCAAAGGCTTGTTCCCAAGGTACATTTTCAAAGACAAGTTGGATAAAATCATTCACATTCCCCAAAACAAGTTTGAAATGCAAGTCCATTCACTGGCGTTTGTTGAGCCTTTAACCGACTCTAACTTTCTTAATGGTCCAATTGGGACGGTGTGTCTTCGTTGGAACCTATCATCACATTAACATCACAATTATGTTAATTCACATACTTATAGAGTCCAAAAGCTTTCCCTTAGCTTACTTCAAATGGCCATTAAATGGCTATCCATTTTTCACTATCCTATCATTCCAAAGTGAATTAATAATCTCAACTACAAAATATTCACAAATCAAATCTCTAGTCATTCTCAACACTAAAATTTCAACTCAAATTTACTACTCACCTTAATAGCTTTAAAACTTTGAAATGCTTTCCAACAATTCTCTAAACTATTGTAAAGCTTCCTCTTTCTCTCTTTAAAACACCTAACTAGTGAGAGAGAGTATGGAAACAATATTTTTCAAGGGTTTTAAAGTGAGAGAATGGAAGAGCACACTGGTTTATGGAAAGGGTGCACCAAAAGCATGAAATTTGGAGCTATTTGAGGAAGGTTGTGGAGCTTTCTTATCAAGCTTTCATGGAGGTTGGGAAGCAACGTGAAAGAGAAGAAGAAGAAGAAGAAAAGCTGCTGGAAGAAAGGGATATTTATAGCCCAAGCTTATCCACTCCATTTAAATTACCAAAATGCCCCTCCACAAATTAGTTTATTCTCCTTAAATCTTTTATGCAATCTTTTTACTCTTTTGACACTGGGACAAGGTCCATAATGGTCTAAATATACTCAGGTTCACGAAAACTTAATTTTTGTCTCGAGGTGAAAAATGACCATTTTACCCCTGTTGTGAAAATTATTATCACTTCTAGTTTTCTCTGTGTTTTTATCATTACACGTCATTTATGCGGGTCTTATGCCTATTTAGACCTTAAAATATCATAAAACTTTCTTCTAAGAGCTATTAGAAGAAATGACGAAACTACTTCTAGCTCGTGTTATTACATCTATGCTAAGTTACAAGCCTATAGAGGTTGGGGTCTCACAGGTTGATTGTGTTTGGAACAATGAAAGATAATTGGGTTTATTTCAATCTTGTGCTTAATGCGTCTACTTGCCTGATCATCAATTAGATTGATAGATAACCTAAACGAAATTGAGAGAAAGAGTTTAATGTAAGCCTTGGATGAAATAACATATGTTCAATATCAATTGCATGAGATGATTGATTTGATTTGCTGTGAGGTAGACATTGTTGGGTCAGGGCTAATCATGCATCAAATACAATAAAATACAGTAGAAATAAATTTAAAAATTAAATTATGTATCACTTTCCTAGGATCTCTTTTTGTAACGACCGCTCCTCGGCCATTATCGACGTTCGAGACCTTCGAGAGAACCCGCCAAGCTCTGAACAAGCCTTATTAGAGATCCCCGATAATTCACTATACTCGTTCACCAATCCATGTTATTGCTTTAAACAATATACTCTCGAAACATGATTTGAACAATAACAAATCATTTTGGCCTTTAATCCATGTGATCATATGTAAATACATCATAGTCTAGAATCTCCAATTAAACATTTATAATCAAACCAGTGCTCATTTACAAAAGAAAACAAAATACAATGACTCGACCTCTAGCAGTGGAGTGACTCGGAATGAGATGCTATGAGTTGCCTTAACCTATCTGCGATGGACTGTAAATATCGATGATTGCATGCTAGGCCGATCACTATCTGCAAAAGGGAAATAAGGAGATGAGTCTCATAAACTCAGTGATCATCGGCTCCGTGAGTAGGGAAAAGATGGAAAAAAAGCAATAAGCAGATCATTTGAATGATAAAACCAGAATATAAAATGCAAATCTTATAAACCAAACCACAAGGAGGATATTTGTACCTTGTAAAAATAATATTGTAAAATCATAATATAATGCTTGCTTCGGCAAAATAGTGTCAAAAATAAGTGTAAAAGAAAAAGGTTTCACTCACCGGAAACATCATTGCCATCAAAGTATAAAATACAGTATAAAGGTAAGCACACTCCCAAAATGTGTGGCATGTAAAGAAATCAAAGTGTACGGCCACCTAAATCAACTCATGTTTGTCAAGTAAGCATTGAAAGCTTTTATTTAAACAAGGGGAGCTGCAGAGAAAATCTTAACTCTCCACCATGCAAGAGAGTACGCGTTGAAAACTCACAAGGCTCTCAAGTAAGAAAGTATAATATCAACACGTGGACCCACTTCCAAGTAATAACAATTCGGGAGTCTTACTCCACCGGATTCCCATAGCCATGGCAGTCTCCACGATGTTGGTCGACATCGGAGAATCAAGCAATCGTTATCGCGCATATCTGGGAGTCTCATTCCACTGGACCACTATTGGCCTAGCCATGTATACATATCATAGGTCGTGGCTCCCATCACTCCTAACTGCCTATCGATGACCCAAAGGTTCTCTAGGTAGAGCTCACTTATGCACGAGGGTCACAATTAACCGTAGTGACAGTCGGCCTACTCTCGACGCACTTGGTTTGTCAAAATCATTTTCAAAAATCAAATCGAGGTTTCCAAGTCTTTTGCTTAAAACCATTTGAAAACAAGGTTCAATAACCTTTCAAATTTCTTTTCACCTAAAAAGGCATGGTGTATTCTCTTACACAAAGATCGGACTAAAACCGGTGCTCCAAACTTGCATTTTTAAATCATTTAACAATTGCATTTAAACTATGCATATCACACAAAAATACAAAGCTCGGATTTTGAATGCAAAACAATATAAAAGGCTTATTTCTCGGTTTCTAAAACACTTTACGTATATAACTCATCTATAGATATATCCAAAACAATTTTCAAAACAACTTGCATGCACAATTTCCTACGAGTTCTACCAGCCCATGCTTTCCATAATAACAATGTATAAATCATTATAAATCCATTAAGAAATCATCTATCGGGGCTAATAGCTCATGCTTTCCACAATTGCATTTAATGAAATTTGGCAACATTTATAAAATGTATAACATTAAATGGCTATGGAAATTTTTGAAATAGACACCCCCCCACTCACGTTACAATAGCGGAACTCTTCGTCACTATTGATTCGAGTGCGTATCTTGATATTTCTACTTATTCGTCACTTGTTACCTCACCCAGTACGCCACCACGGCAAACTTTCCTAGCAACAAATTAAACTCAATACATTTAGTGTATATCATTTCCACTTCTCTTCTCATTCAATCATGAATCCTCATTCTATTAACTTGCATCTTGACATGTTTTTTGCTAAGGTTCTTCATATCCTTTGCTTGCGTAATTCTTTAGATTACAAGTACCGGCAACTTGTTTATAACATTAGCACACATATTAATCTTTTCCAATGGTATCTATCTAGTTCAACTATCATTTTCACACCAATAACCTCGCATATGGTAGCAATTATAAATCTAATTTCATCAAGCATTTCCTAAATTTACATGCACCACAATTTACATTCATATGCTACCCACACTTGCACAATTATTTCCTCACAATATTCAACTAACCGTAGGCTTTAAAACATTGCGTTAAGCTTACCGCTTACCGCTTTCCTTTTCCACTTTAAGTCCATAATGTACCCACGGGGTTATTGGCTTGTATGTCACCAATTTTTCTCCAATCAAGCCAATCTTTGATGCCACAAGATATTTCTCTTAGTCACTAACTCATTTTCAAAGATTACTCAAGCTAAAAACAAGAATCCTTACCTTTCCTTACTTGAATCACCAAAACCAAGCTTTTTCTTCCTTTCTCTCTTTTTCTTTCTCCTTTCTTTCTTTCTCCTTTCTCCTTTCTCCTTTCTTCCAACTGATTTCATCTATTTTCTTTCCAAGAGTATGGTTTTCCTTGCAAAACAAAGCCATTTTTCTTTTCAAATGCATGGTGGCAAGGTGAAAATGGCATAGAAGTTTGAAAGTGGCGTGGAAGCATGAAGGTAAGGAAGAAAATATCTTGTGGTTGGAGATAAGAACTGGCCATGGGATAAGAATAAAGATTCAAAGCTTCCTTTGGAAGCTTTGACCAAACTAATGGTAAAATTATCATTTTACCCTCAAAGGATTTTACCCTTTTCAGTTGTATCCTCCCACAATCTTTTAATTTCAATTTCTTTCCTTTTTTCTTCCTTAACACTTATATCAATAAAATATCAAGTTTATGCTTCAACGAGATATCACCGAAATATTTAAATATTAACTTACCCGCGCTAGCTTTATTTAATAAAAACACGTGGGCCCCATTAATGTCATTTTTCTCTGAAATTTCCTCGTTCTTCTTCTCTCCCACTTAGATTGACCATATACTCCTTCATGAAAAATTTTGACACTGAATAAAATATTAATATTTTAATATTATTTTATTAAAAAAAATTATTTTATTTTAAAATTTCTCACTTGTCTCCTTGGCACCTAAAATGTCTTATTATGCCTTGATTCACTTTCGAATCACTTTTTATCTCGCTAATTCATCCTCAATAAAAATATTATTATCTAGTTGTTATTTCCTCGCGTGCGAGATATTTTATTTTAAACTATTCCTTTCACCCTTCATCACTTTTAAACATTTTAATTAACCTCAATTGGCATCCGATAAGCTTTATTAGCCACCATATCAAAGTACGGGGTATTACAATCTCCTCCACTTAAATAGAATTCATCCTCGAATTCAAATTAACATAGGGTGAACAATCAAAGTTCTAAAATTCTACTGCATCACTTTCGTTGGCCATTCTTAACATAGGATCTTGGTTTATACATTATATTGACTTCCAATCTTTATAGAAAACTCGACAATGCCATAGTATATACAATTATGTGTACTACACTTCTTGAATCACATCAATACTATTCTTCATCTTATAAAGAGGATTCAAACATGTCATTATCTCATGCTATAACCACTTATAGAATATCATCTTTGAACAAATTATAGCCAACTCCGTATGAGTTTTATACCAATATGCAACATATATATCCACACATATTTCCAAAAATTTCAACTTTAAGTAGTCTTAGGCATATCAAGCTCAATAAACCACTTGTAATACTGAAATTGCCAATAAATCAAGTTTAGATTATCTCCTTTTACGTTTAATCAGATTATACTCACCATCATGTGGGGAATACTCAAAACTGGTTTATGTGTTTTATTCTCATACAAGTGTCAATCACTAATTGGCATCATCCCCAAGCACCACGTGTCTTAAAAGTTGATTTTTTTTCTTAGCCAAAATTCATATTGTGGTATTATAACTTTAAGTCATGTCTCATTACCAAATCTTTACTCGTATATTAGTACATGAATTCTCAAATCATCATCTCTTTTCTAAGTAGATCTCTACAATTTTTGTAGTGTATTTCTATTCCCTCACCAAGGGTAATATCATTTAATCAAACCATATCACCCTCGTTCTCTAAATATTTGAAGCACCATTCAACCTTTGCCTACCCTTATCAGGCAATTTACCTTGATAATTACTCAAAATAATTTTGAACTTGTGGAGAAAGCACGTTTCACAATTTATGCCTTGTGTCTACAAGTATATTGAGATCGCAACCTCATTAGGATTACATAATGGCAAGATAATCATTGTCTTAAACCAATATTTCCAGGCATCCTTATATTTGCAACATATCTTTGTACCTATATTACATATCAGTCATGAGCCCCAACTTGACTATATAGCCATTTGCTCTTTGAGCTTTAATGTTTTCTCATTATGAAAAAAAATCTCTCAAATTTATCTCATCAGGGTGTTCACAAGGTGGATACAAGTCCATAACTTATGGTTCAATACCTAAAGCAGTGAACACCATCTTATTGTTAAAGTTGTACCCTTGTCTACCAATCATAACTCTCTTTGCTCATTTACTTATACATTGCTTGGTTGCTCACAAGCCACTCATGGCCATCCATTTGACCTCTTATAATAAGTCAAACTAATACATTCTCACACTTTTCCACACATTTTCAAAACACTTAAACACTTTCTTTAATAGGATTCTATAGAGAACTTAAACAATCAAAGGCTTATCTTCTAAGCCACTCATAACCTTAACAATTTAATGTATGCATAATAGCATTGTAGCTTATTAGTCCCAATGGACATCATTTTCAAATCTCCCAAAGTGTCCTTGTCCTTAGTTCGGACCATACAAAATTAATTTAGTATATTTGCATCTATTATCCTTAAGCTTTTTATGCTTGTCATAACAACATCCACACTTCTCCCATCATTTATCGTACTTTTCATTCACTCTTTCCTTCGCCTTTAACAGGGCTTAGTCTCTTGTCTCTTTTATCTCTTAGGATTTGACTTTAGTTCGCGTAATGTTTATCTTAATACTTCACATGGTAATTTATCTCAAGAACTTTCTAATTCCCTTTTTTGTTTCATGCCCTTATATATGGTAATAAAGAAACTTTTCAATTCATTTATATAAATACTTTCCAAAACCTTACAACTCCAATCAACAAAGCTGAACATCAAGTCTACTAACCATAACTCCGCTTGCAAATTCGTCTCCATGCCACTTACATCTTGTTCTTGCTTCCTAACATAAGATGTTCCTAGTGCTCCAATGCTGAGCGGTCAGCACTGCGATGCTGCAGCCATTGAAAATTTACTTTATCAAAACAATTCTCCAAACTCGTAAATTACAACTCCAAGTGTATGCCCATATATTGATAACCTTTACATATTTCATGATCATGAAAACCACAATTCGCAAAACTAACTTTAGATCGTACGTATGCTATCAGAACATTAATTTCAACATATCTATTTCACCCTTTTTGTGGTATGCCAAAATTGTTGTTTAGGCATATTTCACTACTAACAATCATATTCCTTTACCATAGCATTTAGTACAAATTTGCTTAAGCAATTGTCTCCAAATAACTCTTAACACATAAATATCAAATTGTACACCACTTAATGTTAAGATCTTGACTTTACTCATCGATCCTTAACCAATCACATTTATAAAGTGAATAATTTACTCAATTATTGCATCTTTCCCTTGCGGTCATAAGATCAAAGTTATCCTAAACTTAGGATGCGGAACTTCCTCTTAGAGCATGTCCAAAAATCGGTATTTTCTAAATCCCTTACCTTTGAGGAGATCACATTCAAGACTGATCATTTACACCATGGTTTGCATATTAAACCAAACAAATTTTTAAATTGACCTTTAAAGCAATTCGTATATCAAACTCAAATATAGAACTCTGTATGGCATTTAGACTAGATTCAACATTTTCAATTCATTTAACTTTAAACTACCAAATCCACAACTAGTCCTTTAATCCTTTGGCTTTGCGCTAAGCATAGCAAAATTCAAGCTCATCCTTAGAGCAGATTTGTTTACTAACCTTTTACTTCTTGACCACACATCAATTATAATAGTCACTGATTTTCACCCTTGAGCTAATTCATGCACTTTTTTTTTTAACTATAAACCATAATAGGTCAAATCAATTCTTGGGATCTCACAATCACTTAATTGAATCAAAACTAGCTCCCTCTAAGTTGTTGTACACATATTCAACATATATTTGCGTATAAAATATTTTGAAAGCCCAAGACCATTTATATATGGGCAGAGCAAACTTAATTAACATGGTGCACTTACCTCCGTGCACGTGAGTATCAATTTACACCTCCTTTAATGCTTAGATTTATAACCCTCAAGCAAATTACAATAATTACTATTCATTCCAGTCAAATTATGCCCCTTATTACTATTATCACATGTGCTCCTTTGTATCGATCTAAAATACAATCCATAGTCATCTAATTTTCTTCTCATTGACATTCATGGGCTCAAGTTATAACTGCACCAATGAATAAGTTACTACGAACTTATTAGTCCAGCTTGACTTTCCTCCATCTTTAATCGGAGGGATATATCATTATATTAACCTTTCATTAAGAGCATTTACTTAAATCTTTCCAACAACAGCTCGTGTCTCGGGTGGCATCTCAAACCTCGACAACAGCACCACTTATGACCCTTATATGAAGTTAGCAAAATGGTAGGTTATTAGGAATAGGAGTTTATATAGCCTATTGTCTATGACTTATGCTGTAGTCACAAATCATAAACAAGACTCTACACTAACTTCGACAACTTCGCTAACTGACACAAGAGTTCCTAGGACTCGACTCAACCTAGGCTCTGATACTAACTTTGTCACTAGTGGCGGCTCCACATCCTTGGGTAACCCTTTCCTCTTTTAGCGGTGGCAACAAAGGATACCTATCAGAGAACTCATAAGGCGGCTCCACCTCTTTGGGTAGCCCTTTCCTCTATAAGCCCCTGGGTGGAGAGTCATGCTTCGCCCATTGTTCACATGCGAGAGTTCCAAAGGATCGGGTTACAACCCTTTACTCTGATACCAACTTTGTAACGATCGCTCCCAGGCCGTTATCGACGTTCGAGACCTTCGAGAGAACATGCCAAGTCTCGAACAAGCCTTATTAGAGATCCTCGATAATTCACTATACTCGTTCACCAATCCAAGTTATTGCTTTAAACAATTTACTCTTTGAACATGATTTAAACAATAAGCATAACAAATCATTTTGACCTTTAATCCATGTGATCATATGTAAATACATCATAGTCTAGAATCTCCAACTAAAGATTTATAATGAGACTAGTACTCATTTACAAAAGAAAACAAAGTACAATGACTCGGCCTCTAGTAGCGGAGTGACTTGGAATGAAATGCTATGAGATGTCTTGACCTATTTACGGTGGACCATAAATACCAATGATTGCACCTAGGCCGATCACTATCTGCAAAAGGGAAATAAAGGGGTGAGTCTCACAAACTCAGTGATCATTGGTTCTGTTTACAGGGAGAAGATGGGAAACAAGAAATAAGCAGATCATTTGAATGATAAAACCAGAATATAAAATGCAAATCTTATAAACCAAACCATAAGGAGGATATTTGTGCCTTGTAAAAATAATATTGTAAAATCATAATGCAATGCTTGCTTTGGCAAAACAGTGCCGAAAATAAGTGTAACAGAAAAAAGTTTCACTCACCAGAAACATCATTGTCATCAAAGTATGAAATACAGTATAAAGGTAAGCACGCTCCCAAAATGTGTGGCATGTAAAGAAATCAAAGTGTACGGCCACCTAAATCAACTCATGTTTGTCAAGTAAGCATTGACAGCTTTTATTTAAACAATGGGAGCTGTAGAGAAAATCTTTACTCTCCACCATGCAAAAGAGTACGTGTTGAAAACTCACAAGGCTCTGAAGTAGGAAAGTAAAATATCAACATGTGGACCCATTTTTACGTAATAACAATCCGAGAGTCTTACTCCATCAGATTCCCATAGCCATGGCAGTCTCCACGATGTTGGCCGACATCGGAGAATCAAGTGGTCGTTACCGTGCACATCTGAGAGTCTCATTCCACCAGACCACTTGTGGCCTAGCCATGTATACATATCATAGGTCGTGGTCCCCATCACACCTAACTGCATGTCAGTGACCCAAAGGTTCTCTAGGTAGAGCTCACTCGTGCACGAAGGTTACAATTAACCGAAGTGACAGTCGGCCTACTCTCGACGCACTTGGTTTGTCAAAACCATTTTCAAAAATCAAATCGAGGTTTCCAAGTCTTTTGCTTAAAACCATTTGAAAACAAGGTCATTATCCAATTGACCATATACTCCTAATTCATCTTCAATAAAAATATTATTATCCAATTGTTATTTCCTTGCGTGTAAGATATTTTATTCCAAACTATTCCTTTCACCCTTCATCACTTTTAAACATTCTAATTAACATCAATTGGCATCCGATAAGTTTTATTAGCCACCATATCAAAGTACGGGGTATTACACTTTTATGCCAAAATGAGTACAAAATTAAATTAATAAATAAAATATATGATCATATCACTTTACCTAAATAACAAAGATTGATGAATCCTTTATTAAAACACCAAATCAACCTTCAAAAAGCTCAACCACCTCAGCCCGGTTGTTGCAAACCAAAGCTGTCCAAAGAATCCTTGTGCAACCTCTAATGGTGATCCACACCAATGAATTAAAAAATCATTCTTTAAGGATTGAGAGTGATATGCCTTGACAATGTGCTAGCAAAGATAAGTTTCATAAACTCATAATCCGCACAAAAATTTTGGGACTGAACACACAAAAGAAATCAAGTGAATGAAAAGCTATTTTTCTTCACACAAAGAACAGCAAGACAAAAGGAATTTATAATATGTTGTTCTTTTGATTTTTCAACCGTTCTCTCTCATTTTGTTTGGAAGCTATAGTAAGGTATTTTTACCTTGGATTAATTTTAAACCCTAATTATAAAGCTATTTTGTAATTACCAATTAATCCAATAATTTGATTAAATAATTTAATTAAGTCCTTAAGAAGCCCAGTTAACTTAATTGTTTAATTTAATTAATTAGGCTCAATAACTTAATTAAATAATTTAATTAATTAAGCCCAACAATTTAATTAAACAATTTTAATCAATTAGGCCAATGACTTAATTAGACAAATTTAATCAATTAGGCCCAATGACTTAATTGTTTAATTTAATTAATTAAGCCCAATTACTTAATTAAACAATTTAATTAATTAGGCCAAAGGATTTAATTAAACAATTCAATTAATTAGGCACAACTTAATTAAACAATTTTAATCAAGTGCTAGAGAATCTCATAACTTCTAATTTGATTAAGTCCAACTTAATCACCTCTCCCATTTTATTTTCAACATTCATTTTAGGTGTCCGACCCATTAGACTTCTAACATGTTGGTAATGAACTCAACATATAATTCTTAAGTTAAACTTAAAATTAGATAAATTTAAACAACTTTAAGTTTATCATTAATCAAGTCAACTACCTAGAGTTCGTAGACTAAGATTGGGATCTAGCAATCCATCATGGCCACTCAAATGTTAGAAGAGTCAAGATGGTTTGACTCAACCTTTTAGTGATCAACCTTTCAATGTAATTCATTCCCTCATTATATATCCTAGAGATGATAAGAGCATGGTGCAGTGTCTACTCTTATTGATCTCTATATTTGTTCTTAAAGTTTGATCATCAGCTTTATAAAGATTTATGAAACTTCTTTCATAATCCTCAAGTCGCCTTGGCCAAGGACATCAATAAACTAATATCAACCAGGAACAATTAGGATATGTCCCTTGCATCACTTGGGGTGATGATTCCTATGTTGATCACTCATTTGCCTTCACATGCTTCATACTATACCCAAAAGCATCCCATTTTGGCATCCTTGGTTAGGCATCCATAAGGATGAAATCAAAGCATAGCACTGTACACATAAGACAACCTGGTGTCTCAAGTCTAGGGAGTATTTACACAACTAACACATGAAAAGTATTATATAGACACTTGAGTGAAATACCAAATGCATTTCTGGTGGCAGGTCATGTTCAGTGAACTTGCTATCCTAAGCAAGCACCTATATTCCAATTTCAAGTATCTCTATACTTCAATCTATGAGATCAATTGCTCACTTCCAAAGTAAAAAACATAGAATATACTAGTCTCTAAGTATCATTGATGTCCAATCTTAATGATACATTGACCAGGAACATTTTGAGATTATGTTTTGATGCATAGGGATCTCATAACTGTAACCCATTACAGTTCCCTTGCAAGGCATATTAATCTTATGAACTTCATCCAATTAGACTTATAACTCATTATAATTGATGTCTTATTGAAGAAGAAAAATCCTTAATAATTCAACATGAATGATATTATTGCATGATTGGGATCAAACCTTAACCAATCCCAATTAGCAGCGAGGCTCATCCCAACAAACATACACTTGCATGTTATATGTAGCCTATATTAGAATCTAAGCTTAATGAGTCTTTCTAAATTACTATTTGCATAGACATCTAATGAATTAGTAGAGAGAAATATTTTTATAAGAAAGTTAATGGAGACTTATAAATACATTAGAATTCTAGGTTAACAACTCAACTATCTAGTAAGTAAATAGAGAGTATAAGCGATTCAAATGAAGTGTTGAAGGGATATTATAATTCTAGGTCTTGTTTGATTGGTTAATTTATTTAAATTATGATTCCCTAAGTTAAACCTTGACAAAGAGATTTAGGGTAGACCTTGAATAGAATCACATATGATCGAATGTGTTGGTCTCATTGGAGTGCTAAAGGGGGGTGAATAACACAAAATTAAAATCAGCCTTTTAAGCTTGTAGAGCTCTTAATCAACTATAAGAGGGAATGTTTAAAACTTGTTGAAGTTAAAAGACACCAAGTAAACAAAGGTAGAGAGAAATGGACAATACACAAGTATTTATAGTGGTTTGGTCCCCTTAAGCTACATCCAATACCTTGACCTCCCAATCAAGAATTTTCAACCCAACTTCACTAAAGTAATGGAATTAGCAGCTTCCACCAAGCTTTTACAAGGCGAGCTTCTCACCCAAGCTCTAATCCCTTACAATAAGTCTTAGAGTGCTTCCCACACTCTAATCAACAAAGAAAAGAGAAGAAAAAGAAATACATGTGATCACCCTTACTGATCTAAGGTTCTTTGGCTTTTACCTCAAAAATGATCTTAGTAGCTTCTTTCTTGCTTCTTTGACCATTTAAGCTTCCTTTTATACTTGAAGACTCAGATTTTTCTATTGGACATAGTTTCTAGCTATTGTGAACATGTGTGATGCCATTTTAGTAGTTGTTTTTTAAATTCAAATGGATAAATAGTATTTCGTTAACTAGTTAAAGGCTGGCTTTAACCAATTAAGCCTTCTTTAACTTGCAATGTCTAACAGCTTTGTTCAATGTATTAATTGGTTCAAGATGGCTTTAACCAATTAAAAACATTTTGTTTTCAGATTTCTCCAACCAGTAGTTTTCCTTTAGTTGGTTAGTCCTCCATTTTACTGATTGAGACTTCACTTCGTTAAACTTTAATTGATTAAAATTAGCTTCAACCAATTAAAAATTCTTCGAATTTGAATTTCTTCATTTTAGCTCCCTTCAATGGTCAACTTTATTCAAATTTGGATTTTGGCACTTGAACGTAGTTAAGGTCTTATGCTTTAACCAATTAACCCCATTCCTTAACCGATTAGTATGCCTCTATCTTTAGCTTTCGACACCTTTTTAATCAGTTAAGTCTAATGTTAACTGATTAAGGCTTTTCTACCTTGCTTTTATATAGTACCCGATTTTGCCTTAATTCATTAAGGCTCTACGTTAATCAATTAATGATGTTCCATTCACTAAATCTTTTCTTCTTTCCCACTTTAAATGATTAACCCATGTTTTAAGTGAGCTTGCCTTTAATCATCAATTTATTAGGTGAATTAACTTTATCCTGCACACTTGAGTAGTGAAGTTAGACATCAATAAATAAAAATGTTTTGTTATCATCAAAAACATATGGAGTCAACATTCTCCCATTTTTTGATGATGACAAAACACTCTAGATTAAGAGGATAATGTCTTTTCATACTATAAATTCCATGTGCATATTAGGATTGCATCCTTTTGATATATGCTCCCCTTAATATGTGCATTAAGAAAAATAAGAAATTTAATTCATTTCTTGTAAATATAATCTGTAAGTATGTGCAGAAATTTTCACTTGTATAAATATATATAACCATCAATCAACATACAATAGCCAATATAATCATAAAACCAGTAAGCACGGGTATACCACAACCCATCATAGTTAATCCTTAATCATAACTCAAAATAGTCCATTTACAATCATCAGCATAAAACCATAAAAACATAAGTCATAAGCACATGAATTAGTGTCATAGTGTCATAGTCATCAACATAAACCCATAAAAAGCATAAATTAGTAGACACATTGTTCATGGTTCCTCTTTATGTATATCATCCTAACCATTTCCTACTTTTTAATTCTCCCTCTTTTTGTCATCATCTAAAAAAAGGGTCTTATTTAAGCTTAATTCTCATCAAAGTCCAAGTAGGGTGAAGACTCATTAGTGCCAAAGGGCATTTTCAAGGGTTCAAGAGATGAGGTGAAGGAAGAATCAAAAGATGTAGAGGATGAGGAGGTAAATTTAAGGAGATGGTCTGAGGAGGTTTAGGTTTGGATGGTTGTTTAACAGTAGTCAATGTCAATCTTGCAGATTTCCTTCTTTTAAGAATAGTAGTCTTGGTTGCCATTGTCTTTTTGCCTTTGCCAAAAGGTTTCTTAGAAACTAAACTAATGATCGATGCCTTGCCTTTGCTCTAAATTTGCTATGGTGTGATCTCCTCTTTTTCTTTTTATTCTATATTTTCATTTACTTTAGCTTGGTCAATTACAACATCTTTAAGAATTTGAATAATGAAATCTGAAAACAGTATCCCTTCAAATTCTTCAAGAGATTTCTCATTTGTTTTTGCAGCTTCTGATTCTCTTTCATTTTGATTTTCTTGTTGAAATTTCGTCTCTTTTTCTTTTTCTGGTTCTTGATCATTTTTCTCTATCACTTTCTCAGTTTTTTTTTCCTTTTCAATTATCATTTCTATTTTTGTTTCAAATTCCATCAATTCATCTTAGATCTTTCTTTCCTTTTCACCATTTGCATTGCTAGTTTCATCTTCAAGATCAAAAGCATGAACATCAAACTGCTCTATTGCAATTCTCTCACTTGAAGAGCTCTTAACTCTTGTTTGATCTTTGAATGTAAGGTTTTCGTCTTCCTTTTCTTTGAAGACTAAGTTCTCAAGATTTTGTAGTTTTTTGTCAATTTTCATAATCTTCTCACCTTGCTTAGTTAGTTTTCCATCAATTCTTATCAGCAAATTGAAGATCATGTCATTTTGAATGAAAGACTGACTGACTCTAAAGAAAGGAGTGGAAAGAGTATCCATTCTTGAATGAGCAACTATACCTTTGAGTGTTTTGATACACTCATTTAACTCAAGCTTATATCCCATTTTATATAGGCTTCTAAAAAAAATACCATGATCCTTGCTCTTGGTCCAATCAGCTTGGTATTTAATACTCTAAATTCTTTTCTTCTTAATTAGAGAGGAAATGATGTTTCCATATGGCAGGTTGTTTTATCTCTTAGGCAGGTTCCTTTCACTCTCTCTATCATATATTGTGTAACATTCAAATGGATTTTATTTATAGCAGATTCCATCAACCATAAATCCTAAGAGCTAAAACAATTGAAACTGTTGCTCCTTCCATGCAATGTGGATGCCAAGAAATAATGAAAGGTCCTCATTTATGCATTTGTTATATCACTTGCATAACTTTTTGAGAGGTATTTTTCTTTTCTTCCAATGATTAACTCCCACATGGTGAAGGGTCATAGTTTAGGGGAATTGAAAATTCTCCCACTTGATTCTCTGTTTTCAACAGCTTTCCAATATCAAAGGCAATGACACTAAATTCTTTTCCACACAAAAACACATTCAGTCCATTCTCCACAAAATCATTAGGGTTTACCAATTCATCTTTATTTAAGGCAATGTTGGAGTAAAATTCCCTAACAAGGGTAAAGCTATAATACTTATCTCCATATGCACTTAGACCCTTAATTTTAAGCTTATCAAAAAACTTAGATAGGTTAGCTTTAATTAAAGGTGTTTCATCAAAACTTCCCCAATCCATAAATTTTTCGCATGATATAGTGGCATTTTCTATTATTTTATACCTATCAGCATGAGCTTGGTTCCTAAACTGTGAGGTTAAAAGCTTACCTCTTCTAATAGAAATGCCTTTTGTTACTACAGGTCCTTTTGTCTTTGACCACATTTTCTTTTGACTTTCCCCTTTCATTTCAATTGACGATTCTAAAACCCTTTTACCATTTTTCTTAGGCGGTTGAACAAAGGAATCCTCAGTTAGCCTATTTTCTTTACTCTTGTCAATAACTTTACTATTGAGAGAAGTTTTGGCTATTGATTTTGTTGAAGTTGGTGACTTAGGGTTTCTCAATTTAACTTAGAACTGTAGAAAGGACAGGCAGATTTTAAAGTGATTTAGGTGTTTGGGGTTTAGAGTTTTTTTGAATATGGGTTTTTAATAAGTTGAAAAGTTTAAGTCATGGATTTGTAACTGGTTAGCCCACGTTTTAAGTGGGTGGTTTCCCGTACCTCCCACTCCTTTTTTTTATATTTTTTAGAATTTCTCATGTGATAATTTTTTTTATCATCTAAGGTGCTTTAATCAGTTAAAGCAAGCTTTAACTGATTAAAGTGCTACTAACTTGGAACATTTTTTATGACCAGAACTGTTTTAACTGGTTAAGGGTATTTTTAACTAATTAACACCTCACTGATTTAAGCCTATCACTTCAACATAAAATTGATCTAATTGATTAAAGAGAGCCTTAACCAATCAATGCAAATCGTACCTTTCTTCTAAGGTCTCTTGAACTAATTAGAACCTTTTCTAATCAATTAAAAAATAAATAATCTCAATCATCACCCAATATATCATCAAAAACATGTTCAATTCATCTCAATTAGAATTCATTTAGCATCAAGCATTCGTAATTCTCTCATAATCTTACAAAATTGGTCTTCACTCAATGGTTTTATGAAAATATCGGCTAATTGATGCAAGGTATCTACAAATTCTATTTTAACATCTCCCTTAAACATGTGAACTTTAATGAAATGATGTCTAATTTCAATGTGCTTAGTTCTAGAGTATTGAAC
This sequence comes from Theobroma cacao, assembly GCF_053813885.1. Taxonomy (NCBI): domain Eukaryota; kingdom Viridiplantae; phylum Streptophyta; class Magnoliopsida; order Malvales; family Malvaceae; genus Theobroma; species Theobroma cacao. The sequence continues at coordinate 4,009,885 of NC_142642.1, forward strand.
AGGATTTTTGGAGATATTTACGATACTCATGTTGTCACAATAGATAGGAACATCATGCATGAACATACCAAAATCATTTAGTTGTTGCCTAATCCATAATATTTGTGCACAACAACTACCTAGTGAAATGTATTCAGCCTCAGCAGTTGAAAGAGCAACTAAATTTTGTTTCTTGCAAGACCAAGAAACAAGCATATTTCTAAGGAATTGACAAGTGCCACTAGTGCTCTTCTAATCAGTTTTGCTACCAGCAAAATCAACATTAGAGTAGTCAAGAAGATTAAAAGATTATCTTTTTGGATATCTTAAGCCTTGAGTATCCAAAAGATATCTAAAAATCCTCTTCACTGTAGTCAAGTGTGATTCCTTGAGACATGATTGGAATCTTGCACATAGACAAACACTAAAAAAAGATCTCAGATTTACTTGCAGTTAAATAAAGAAATGAGCCAATCATATTTCTATAGAGGTTTTGGTCCACATCTTTTCCTTTATCATTTTTGCAAGCTTTGCGGAAGGACTTATAGGAGTTCTAATTGATTTTAGATTCATCATACCAAATTTTTCAACAATTCCTTAGTGTATTTCTCTCGGTTGATGAATATTCCATCCCCACATTACTTGATTTGAAGACCAAAGAAGAATTTTAGCTCTCCCATCATGCTCATTTCAAATTCACCCTACATTTCCTTAGCAAAATTCTCACACAACTTTTCATTAATGGCACAAAATACAATTTCATCAACATATATTTGAACCATAATCAAATCATTTTTATATTTCTTTATGAAAAAAGTATTATCTACACTCCCCTTAAAGTGTCCCTTTTCAATTAAGAATTTTGAAAGTCTTCCATACCAAGCTCTAGAAGCTTGTTTCAATCCATATAAGGCTTTATGTAATTTATACACATGATCAATCTTTTCAAAATCTTCAAAACCATGGGGCTGTTCAACGTACACTTATTCTTGTATAATTCCATTTAGAAATGCACTTTTGACATCCATTTGAAATAGTTTAAAATTCATATAGAATGCGCAACCCAGTAAAAGTCTAATTGCTTCTTATCTAGCTATAGAAGCAAAGTTTCATCATAATTAGTACCTTCTTCTTGATTATAGCTTTGAGCAACTAGCCTTGCTTTGTTCTTTACCAGATTTCCCAACTCATCCATCTTGTTTTTAAATACCCATTTTGTGCCAACAATTGGTTGGTTGGTTGGCCTTGGAACTAAGGTCCAAACCCTATTCCCATCAAATTGGCCAAGTTCATTTTGCATGGTGTTGTAAATTTTGTGCACACAAGCATATGTGTCGAACAAGTAGTATAGACAATAAATCCAAAATCGTATCTCATATATATTTGTTCTTACTTTTTTACTAAGTACTAAAATTATGACAAATTAATCTTATTCAAGTAATAAAATTTTTTCAAAAAATTAATTAAAACTAAAGTAAAGTGAACACTAAATTAATTGAAAAAACTAAAAATTCACTTGAGAAAGGCAATATATTAAAACCTAGGATTATGAGTTCATTCAATAATTCGTCTGACACCAACTTCTCCTATTATTTACATTCATGTGTGGTTTTACTAACCTAGAATCCAAAACTATATACAAGTCTACGTAGAGATACTTGCACAAATACTTTAACTTAATTGGGTCACTATATGTCTATAGTAATCAATTAATAAGGTTCATTAAGCTAATGTTCTAATTGCTAGGAATGGCATGATTAGAGCATCAATGCAGTGGAATAAAAAAGGGTTGAAATAAAAATAAAACCATGCCTCCTACCTTTGGATCACCTTGATTGTTTAATGCAAAGTTATGTACCACATAAAATCAGAAAAGAATGTACCTTTCCAAGTGATATCATAATCAAATGGATTCCTTTTGGTAACAAAACTTGAACACCTTTGATGTGAAAAAATCCCAGCCATTCAATCGCTTGGCCTTCAATAATGAACACACTATTACAACGGATCCTTCTCAAGGAGAGAGCTTTATGTCACTTGTGCTAGCAAGTGGACAACGATTTGTCCTCTTTTCTTCTTTGATTTCTAGCAAAGAATCAAAGGAGAAGTTTTCAAAAGAAAATAAACGTCTCAATAGTGCAACACTCAAGAGAAAAATCCTTCTCCCCAAAAAAGAGTGGCTATAATGTGATATTTATATCTAGGTTTAACTTATTAAAATTTGCAAAATAAGTCTTTAATATTATAACAATTATAATATTTAACCAATACCTAATTAAACTCTTTTAATTAGGTCCTTAATAGTTAAAACCTAGAATTTGATTTAAGTCTAACTTAAATCATCACACTTTCAATTTAATCCAAATTGCAACCTTTGTGTGTGACCCATTAGGTTCCAATATGATTGTGCAGCCACAATTATATTGGGCCTAGTCCATAATCATCCACATACATCCATCCACATGAACATAAAATTAAAACTATGTCTTATTCTAATTATTAATCATATGAGGCATCCGAAATTAGTGTGCAACTAATTTCGAGTTCATTTCTAATTCCATGTATGGAAACAGTCTTCCATGTATGGAAAGTCTTTACTAATCAATATTAGCAATATTATCCATTCCTAATCTCATTAGGATTAGAATTAAAATATTATTACAAATTAAAACATTTTTAATTTGTAATCTTTAAACGCTTTAAGTAACTTTTACTAATCCTTTTAAATTAAAGATTATGTGTCTTCAATTATCTAAGTGTCTTTTATCTAACTTCGACCTCCGCTCTGTATTCTTTGAACTTGTTAAAGGATTCAGATTTATATTTCATCAAATATACATAACCATAGCGAGAATGGTCATCTGTGAAAGTGATGAAGTAGGAGTATCCTCCTTTAGCACTAGTATTCATAGGACCACATACATTTGAATGTACAAGTCCTAGTAACACCCCAGCTCGTTCACTCTTTTTAGTGAAAGGCGACTTGGTCATCTTACCAAGGAGACAACACTCACATGTTCCATAAGATTCATAATTAAATGGATCGATGTAACCTTGTTTGTGTAACTTGGTTAAGCGAGTCTCATTAATGTGTCCAAGCCTACAGTGCTAGATGTAGGATAGTTTTGGATCATCTTTCTTTGCTTTCTTGACCTCTATATTAAGTATGGGTCTCTTAGGATCAAGAATATAGAGACCGTTCGAATGTGTCCCTGCACCATAATGCATCTCTCTCTTTGAGAAAAAACAACAATTGCCCTTAATGTAAAATTCCATATCATCATATAATGCTAAGTATGACACAGATATGATATTTTGAGATATGGAAGGAACATAGTAACAATCTCTTAATTCCAAGATCAACCCAGAAGGTACAGGTATGGTAACTGTCCCTACAGCCAATGCAACAACCTTTGCTCAATTACCTACTCTTAGGAGAACCTCTCCCTTCGTTAATCTTCTACTCGTTTCCAGCACCTTAATGTCATTACATAAGTGTGACCCACATCCAGTATCAAATACCCATGATGACGAATCAATAGTAGATAGATTTACTTCAATCATATACATGGTCAAAGATTAAACTTCTACAAGTTTCTCATTCTTTGACCTTGTCAAGAAGGCAAGGATATCTTCCTTAATGACATCTATTTTAAATAGATATTTGAGAACATTTCTCAACTTGATATACCAGTCCAAACATTTTGGCTCAAATTTCATGATGACATCAAGTATGCCGCGCAAAGTAATATGTATTTGCATTCTAACAACCTAGACAATTAAAGAACGTTTATGAGTAATCATGTATTATAATCAATTAAGATGAGATAGTAAATCTTAAATTGATTGCTCCCACTATTTTCTTCAAGATGATAACCTTCCATATCACCTCGAGAGATCTCTACTAGGATTCTCTTAGTGGGCTAGGATCCCATCCATCTAGTCATGGCCTTGAGTGTGTTCAACAAGCCATGATAGATGGAATAGGTAGGTAAATGAGCTTACCAATTGTATCTCTATACAACTCCTAGATCATCTAGGTGACAACATATTACCTAAACATATCATATATGTTTCACCTAGCCATTGCCTCTAGTTTCCATAATAATCAAGTTTCCAAGCATCCGAATTTTATGAAACTAGTTGAGTAAGACCCACCAATAGCTCAAACATACTCGTGTAAAAGTGTGACCTTGAGTGTGCTCAACAAGTCTCCGATTAAAAGAGCAACCAGGTTATCTTGCTATATGGTGGAAGGCAACTTAATCATGTGTGACATGTGACTCAATATTTACCGAGGGATTTTCTTTTTTTTTTTTAACTTAGTTAAGGTCTCATATTTGCATGCATAACGTTTATTAATTGCATAAATAAATCTATCTCATGCATACTGCTTTGAATGATTATGGACTTTATCTATACTAATTTCCTTGAGCCATCGAAGGAAATTAGCTTGGTCAAACCTAGGGGATAACATACAACATGTTGTAATCTTCCTCCTCGTATCTTCATGGTGTCTTTAGGTCTTCATCTTCGAATTGTAAAATAACTCCTAAACTAATCCTAGTTCTACACTTATATGTAACTAATTACATTTTAGTAAAGAAACCTCGTGGTACATCCGAGGGGAGTTAGGTGAGGAAAGAATTTTACAATCCCTAAAAATCAAGAGAAAGGTAAGGTGCACAAACCCCATTTAATAAATAAATACCATGATATAATTTAACCATACATCCACAATCATATTGGGCCTAGTCCATAATCATCCACATACATCCATCCACATGAACATAAAATTACAACTATGTCTTATTCTAATTGTTAATCATATGAGGCATTCAAAATTAGTGTATAACTAATTTCGAGTTCATTTTTAATTCCGTGTATGGAAACAGTCTTCCATGTATGGAAAGTCTTTACTAATCAATATTAGTAATATTATCCATTCCTAATCTCATTAGGATTAGAATTAAAATATTATTACAAAGTAAAACATTTTTAATTTGTAATCTTTAATCGTTTTAAGTAACTTTTACTAATCATTTTAAATTAAAGATTAAGTGTCTTCAATTAAAATATAGTTCCATGGGCTTTATCTACATAAATACAAAAAAAGTAATTAAATTACAAACTTATGGATAAAGAACTACCTCAAGGTTATTATGAATAACAAAATATCATACATGAATATCTCAAAATTGCAATCCCCATACAACCACAGATTGGCTTGTAAGGCTTATACTAACACTAATTTAGCTATGGATGGCAATTGGCGTATGTCAACCCGAATTGCGAATCAGCTCACCTAAGTGACATGAACATACACTATTCAAATCTTAGTCTAATTTAAAATCTCTCTGTCAAGTCTCAATTAGATTCACAAATCAAGTAATTATTGATCAGACAATTAAAAGCATTAAGAGCAAATTTGAATAAGCAAAACTATACCCATTCATAATAAATAAAAAAGAAACAAATATCCAAACTACATGTTGAAATCCACCACAATCCTAGAAAATTAAATTAGCTCATAATATCTAATAAAAACTTCATTCAAAGAAAATTAACCATTAATCCCAATCAAAGAAAATAAGAAAAACGTAAAAGTAAAGAGAGAAAACTAATAGTTGAAGCTTTGTGATCTAGATTCTCCCATAAATTTTCTTCCTTTCTTGCTTTGTTTTTGGCTCTTTTTCTCTAGAGAAATCACTTCTTGCCTCCTCCTTAAACTTTTGAAAATGGTCCCTTAAATAGGCTTTAAATAATCTAATTTCCAAAATTCCCATCAAGAGTTTTATTTTTGAAAAACTGTGTAGCATCACTTTTCAAGTGCCACAAAGCTAGATTCTTGACAATTTTTCTCTATCATCCCATTCACACTAGGTAAAGCGGTTACATGAAAGTTGTAGCCCTACCTCTTATCTTTCCAATGGATCAAAAATCACATCAATTGAACTTTCGGAGTGAGATATGCTCAAAATACCGCATCATGTTTAGTCCATGCAAACTGCTACAGTGCTCCAACTTCAACAAGGATTTTGACCACTATCTGATCAAAACTGAGAAAAGTGATAAACATCAAAGTTATAGCTTTCTAATGGTTGAAGAATCACGTCATTTGGAGTTCTGTAGAAAGAGTTATGGTCAAAATACTACAACATGTTTAAAAAATTCTACACTTAATCATCCTTGCTCGGTTCACCTCCATGAAGTTTTATGCACTTGCACACCTTCAAAACAAGGACTAAATTAGTGATGACTCAAATTAGGCCTTTTAATATAAAAATGAGCTAAAATTACTAAAATTAAAATATTCTAACATGTATTAAACTTAATAATAAAAAGCATAAAAACTACCTAAAATTACTTAAAAACACAAAGGCTTAGCTTTATAATAATCAAAATGTGGCAAAATAACTCTATATTATAAAGTTATCACTTGGCAATCATCCAACTCTCTTCTCTTTCAACTTCCTCAAAGTTCTTTGGTTTCACTTGTGATATGAACGCAAGATATTCACAAGTTTCTCTTAGTCCTCTTCTAGTTTTGACATTTTCCGAGGGATCACCAATAATTTGTTCTTAAGGATGATTTCTTACAAATCTCTAACTTCTAGGAAAATCTTTATGTTGATTTTCAACTCTTTGCAAGTCCTCTAAAGGTGGTTCTTCTCCATTTTTCTCCTTTGAGCTCTCCCCATCATCTTTTTTGTTATCCAAGCTCATCTTTTCCATTTTCTTCTCAATATCATTTGCATCTTCATCATCAAACACTACCTTTCTTTATGCAACATCAGTAAAAAACAATGTGAATTGACTCTTCAATAACCAATGTTCTTTTGTTAAATACTCTAGATGCTTTAGAGTTTAATGCATAACCTAAGAATATGGCTTCATCACTTCTAACATCAAACTTTCCTAAGCGGTGTTTTCCATTATTTAAAACAAAGCATTTACATCCAAAACTCCTTAAATGTGAATGTATGGTTTTCTTTCTTTATAAAGCTCATAAGGGGTTTTTGAAATCATGACTTTAATGGAAACTTTATTCACAATGTAGGCTACTATGTTCACAACTTTAGCCCAAAAATATTTCAGCAAATTGTTTTCACAAAGCATAGTTCTTGCCATTTCTTTTAAAGTCTTATTTTTTCTTTCAACTACTCCATTTTATTGTGCAGTTCTAGAAACCAAGAAATTATGGTCAAAACCATTTTCATTGCAAAAGATTTCAAAATCATCACTTTCAAACTCACCACCATGGTCACTTCTAACATTAACAATGGTAAACCTTTCTCACGTTACACTCTTTTACAATGTTTAACAAAAGTAGGCAATGCATCATCTTTGTGAGCAAGAAAGTATACCCATGTATATCTAGAGTAATCATTTAAAATAACAAAGCCATATGACTTACCTTCTAGACTAGTAACAGTGATTGGTCCAAACAAGTCAACATGTAATAATTCAAGTGGTCTAGAAGTTAAGATTATTTTCTTAGATTTAAATGAACTTTTAACTTATTTCCCAAATTGACATGCATCACAAACTTTATCATTTTCAAAATATATCTTTAGACGTTCAAAGACTAAGTCTTTTCTTTAGAGTTTTGAAATAGTGTGCATGTTAGCATGTCCTAATCTTCTATACCATAACCAACTATCACATACATCATTGGCCATAAGACATGATTCACTATTAGGCTCAATTACATCAAGAAAGATAACATACATGTTCTTAATTCTTTTGCCAATAAATGCAACTTTGTTAGTGTCAACATCAATTACTTGACATCCATGGGAGTCAAAACAAACTCTAAAGCCTTTATCACAAAGTTGACTAATGCTTTGTAAGTTATGTCTTAGACCTTTAACAAATAAAACATGCTTGATTTGAGTTTGAGAAATGTTACCATTGGTTCCAATTCCTTGAATAATACATTTAGAGTCATCACCAAAGGAAACACTACCACTATTATCCTATCAAGCTTTATGAATAATTTCTCATTGCTAGTCATGTGTCTTGAGCAGCCACTATCCAAATACCAAGGCTACCTTTACTTTGGTTGAGCTTCAAAACATATTATCTTTTTGCTCTTGCTTAACTTACAAAACAAATTTTCAATTTTTCTTTAAAGGTACCCATACTTTAAAGGGTTCTTAGAGGTTAACAATCACACGAGATCCTTTAGACACCCAAACCAATTTAGTTCTAGGAAGGTTTCTTCTTTTATGATAGCAATCATAAGAAAAATGACCTCTCTTGCCACACACATAACAATGTTATGAGGATGCATTACTTCTCTTTCTAAAAATTGTAATTCCTTTTTATTTCTCTTCATTTTTCAATTTCAATTTTAATCTATCTTCCATTGAAGCTTTGAGATCCACATTTTCATCTATTACCTTTTGCAAGGTTATATTTTTGCTCTCTAGTTTTAACTTCAAGAGTTCAAAATCTGTTTTGAAATGTTCAATTTCAATTTGAAGCATATCTTTTTGCCAAAAGTAGAATTATAATCATGCTTTATTTTTTCTAATTTAACATCTAATGCTATGGCTTTCTTCCTCATAGTTTTATATTTTAATGCAAGCTTTTTGAATTCAACATACAAGCAATCATACTCATCTCGGAGTTCATCGTAAGAAATATCACAAGAGTTAAATATTACCTCAAATTCTTCTTCTTTTGCTATCAAGCAAAAATTGCTCTTTCTTCCTCTGAGCTTGAAGAATCATTATCAGACCATGTTGCTACCACCATTACTCTTTTTGGTTTCTTCATTCTCTTTGAAGATTCTTCCTTGAGTAATGGCCATTCAAATGTAAAATGTTCAGGTCTTTTGATAAATAGTTTGGTGTTTTGAATATGGGTTTTGCTGAGAATTAATGGGCATATGTTAGATTTAACAATGTAGAATATGGGTTGCATAATTTTTTAGTTTTGTGCTTAAATTAGAATTTTTGAATGGTGGGTACAATGAATAACTCTAATTTTCTACGCTTTGAATTTGAATTTGATGTAAGTAAGAATAGTGTTATTCATATTATGGAAAAATGGAATAGTTAGTATAAATTATTTGTCATGTATACTAACTAGTTGTGGTCAAAAGTGTGTTGCTTGTTGTTTGGGCATTCAGATAATCATCATGCACTGAAGAAAAGAACACGTGTGAGTGGAAATGGGAATAGCTTTGATAAAAGCAAATTTATTTTGGTCCAAGCTGAGAAACACCACACCCAATCCATATTGCACAAAGTTCCAACTCCAAAACGAGACATCGATGTCCAAAAAGCATTTCATCCTAACATTTTTAATATTATCGATGGGCGACAATGGGAAAACTTTTGCACCCAACCAGAGGCTACAATAATGCCTGTGGTTAGGGAATTCTTTGCCAATGTTGTTTAACATGAAGATGGGTGAACCTTCATTCAAGGACGTTAGGTACCTTTCAATGGCCAAACTATTGATCAGTTTTACAATACACCTAACAATGGGAATGATAAGTACAGCCAATTTGTGAATGGTGACGTCGATTTGGATAAAGTTGTGAGGTCTATTAGTATTTTGGGTATAAAATGGAAAGTGCATAAGGGTGTTCCAATTTCATTCAAAGTTAATGCCATGGATAGTGACTACAAGGTGTGGTATCACTTCTTAGTTGCAAAAATGCTTTTTGTAAAACACTTGAGCGATGCGACCAAGGATTGAGCGGTCCTGTTGTACGCAATCATCACTGACAAATCTATGGACATTGGGCAATTGATCTTCAACAACATTATCATGTTAACACAATCGCCACATGATGGATTATGATATCCATCTTTGACCACTACCTTGTGTCGTCAAACTGAAGTTGTTTGGTCAACCAATGAAGAGTTGTTACATTTTAATATTCTATTGGATGGTGGGATCATCAAAAGGTTCTACATGCAGGAGCAAACCACCATTAGACGAAGTTCATTTGCGGCACTTCAGCCATCGTGGCATTCTCAAAATCTCCCCACGCCTCAATGAATGGAACAGCTTAAGCGTCGTTTGGACCATCAAGCAAATTGTCTCAAAGCCATTAAGGAAATGATGAGGACATATGCTAAGCATGTTAGCATGGACATGGCTACCTTCCCTACACTGCACGTTGATCCCACCCAAGATAAGGATGACGATGCTGCTACGAAAAAGGATGAGGATTGACTTTGTCTTTAAGTTTGGGGGAGTATTTTCTTTCTTTGCTTTTAGAAACATTGAGGATAATGTTCACTTTAAGTTTGAGGGGAATTTTTATGTTTTCTTTTGTTTATCATATATTTGTTTAAACTAGTCCATTTGCATGTTAGTATTAGGAACGTGTTGAAATATTAAGCTAGAGTTGCGCACCAATAACAATTGATTTATCTATCCAATGATGAAAACTAATTGGATTATTATTCTTTTTACTTTAAATAAGCATGAATATTAGTAATGTGTGGAATTCTTATGCATAGCATCAATTTAGAATGTGATTTTTATATTTAAGCACTATGTTTCTTATATTGTTTCATGATGTACATTTAGAAAATGAATATGTAAGTGTGAATCTTTGAACTATGTTTTAGGATTTTAGAATTTGTTTGATCCTTCCTTGAGGTGAAATTCTAGATTATACTTAGTTAGGAAATTACTTAGGCCACCTTTGGATCGATTGGGCTTTTTCGATCTACCCAAGTCAAATTTTATCCTTAGTACACCCCTTTGGGCCTAAATTTATCCTTTTCTTTGTCAACCAAAAATAAATTATCCTACCTTGAAAATAAATTTCTAATTCCATTACCTTCATTTCTAAGCATGTATATTGTTTTAGGATTTATATATATATATATATATATATATATATGGATAAAAAGTAAAAAAACAATTAGAAAAGATGAGTGAGAACAATTTCCAACCATGATGTGAAGGATCCATTCTACTAAAATCAAAGAAAACAGGTTTAGGGGGAATGTTGAATTATGAGAAAAAATTATGCTTGATGAATGAAAGTGAAAAAGAAAGAATGAGGGGAAATTGGTGAAGGAAGATAAGGCTATACAGATCCTCAAATAATTATGTGCTTAAGGTGAATTGAGCCTTAATATATCCCATATCATACCTTAACCCTAGTCGAACATTACAAGTTGAATAAAGTCCTAAAGATCCATAGCTAAGTGATGGCCTACATTAGTGGAGATGGGGGTGAAAAACAAACATATGAAATTCTAAGCTTTCTGAGATTTGCATGAACATAATCTTTTTCGAAGTGCATGATTTGCCTTATAAGAAACTTTACACACACACGGAAACTCAATTCGAAAAATGAGCATATACTTGGATGAAACATGAACTTAGATAATATCTACGTTTGATTTTGAGTTTGGAAGACAAGGTAATTTATGAGAAAATTAAAGATGATCCATGATTTGGTGCATTCTCATCGTGGATGTCTTCAATTACTTCGTTTCATTTTAGTTTTTACTCAAAGACTAGCAAAATATTAAGTTTGGGGTTGTGATAATTCTATTATAGAGAGTTATTTAGCCACATTTTTATGTATTAATATAGCTAAGTCCTTGTGTTTTAAGTAGTTTTTAGACAACTTTTATGTTTTTGGTTAATTACTTTAAAGCATATGAGTTTAGTCTAATTCATGTAATTCTAGTATATTTTCATATTGAAGGTCCTATTTTAGGCCAATGCTGATTTAGTCCATGTGTTTGTAGGTTTTCAAGTGCATAAAGTTGAATGCTGATGAATTATGCAATGGAGACTAAGTGCAGATTTTCACTAAATATGTTAAGTAATTTAAACATAACTCTAGCTACAGAGATCCAATTAATGTGATTCTTAGACCATAGGAAAGATAATAGGAAGATCTATAACTTTCATATTTACCACTTCACCTAGATTAGTTTTTCAATAGGATAAAATTGTATTGCAAGATGAAGCACTATAGCAGTCTACACCAAGGTAGCATAAGGAGGAGCAGCGCTGCGGCCTTGTAGAGCTCAAGGCTACAGCACTCAGGAGAAGCTGCATGGCAGCCATACAAAAACAAGAGAAGCTAGTGCCTCAGCACCCAAAGAAGAGCGCTTTGGAGCCGAATGGAAGAAAGCAAAAAAATTTTATAAGCTAGGAACACCATGGCACCTCTAAAGTAAGGTCGCAATGCTCTGACGTGGATTATGAGAATTCAGTCAATCGGGAATTGAGTTATTAGGGTTTTTAGAGGCTATAAATAGGTCTTTTTCAACAGCTAAGGAACGGGGTTCAGAAAGGAAATGAACATTTTTTAGAGCAAAGGAAAGAGTTTTCAACGAGAGAAACGAGAAGCAATCGAAGGAATCGAGGATCAAGAATCGAAAGAAGCTTTGATATTTCTTTACTCTTCATTTCTTTCTTGTTATTTTGCTGTAAAAATGATCTTTCCTCTTGATTTAATCATGTTTGTTGTAAATACAATGATGAACTAAATTTGTTTTCTAAGTTATGGGGTATTTCATTATGTAGTTTGAACATTTAATTTTTCCTTACTTGGTAATCATGGAAATTGCATGGTTCATTCAATTTTGCACTTAATGCTTTTCACTGGCTGATCACTAGTTGAAATGTCTTAGGTCTCTAAATGGAACTTGATAATTCTATTTTATAGAATTATTTTTGTCCAATTTTGTAATTAAATATTAGCTAAGTCTTTAATTTTTAATTATAATTTAGTTATTTTTATAATTATTTTATTTTTATTAATTTATTTTAATTTTATGTTTATTTACTTTAATTTGGCCATTATTTATTAGTTTTTATGTTTTTGTTGGAATTAAGGAAATTGAGTTTAATTTTGGAAAGTAAAGTGTTGAAAAACCCAGAAGTATGCCTGCATAAGCGTCAGACTTTTGACCATAACTTCCTCTACAAAACTCCAAATGAGGTGATTCTTAGACCAATAGAATTATAAGAGGAATGGATACAACTTTAATGTTTTGCACTTTGCCCAGTTCTGATCAGATGGTGATCAAAATATTTGTCAAAATCGGAGCATTGCAGCAATATGCGTGGACTGAATATGATGCGGTATTTGGAGCATATCTTTCAATCCAGAAGTCCAATTGACATGATTCTTAAGTCATTGGAAATTTAAGAGATAGAGATAAAACTTTCATGTTTACCACATGACCCAATTCAAAACAGATCAGGATGAAAATCATATTCGAAGTTGATAGACAGCTGCAACATTGGTGAAAGGAAACTCACCATATATTTCCAGAGGCCAGAGTGCTGCAGCACCAAGAAATCAAGGCCGCAATGCTAGTCAATTATCCAAAAATAAAAACTTGACAATATTTTGAAAATTTGGTTACTTGGAGCCTATTTAAGGGACCTTTTTCAAAGATTTTAAGGGGGAGGCAACAAGCAACTATTCTGAAGATTTGGAGCCAAGAACAAAGCAAGAAAACAAAAAAAAATGGAGGGAGAATCAAGATCACAAAGCTCCAACTATAAGTTTTCTCTCTTTACTTTTGTGTTTTTCCTATTTTCTTTGACTTGAATTAATGACTAATTTTCTTTAGATGAAGTTTTTATTAGATATTATGAGCTAAATTTATTTTTCTAAGATTGCAATTGAACTCACATGGAATCTTAAACCATATTAGGGGAAAACCTTCAAGGTGGCAAAGATTAATCATTATGATGTTGTAGAAATTTATAGTGGGCTAACTAGAGCGGTCAAGGTCAACAAAGAAAGTCTCGAACCTTATAAAGTAGTGCAGAAAAAGATTCCATAGTCAAGCTAGTGATTATAAAGAAACGCTTCTTGGGAGGCAACCCAAGCACTTTAACTTACTTTCTTATATTTAATTAATTATTTTTATTTATTCCATTAAATTATTAACAAATTATTTTTTTATTTTGCAAGTACCATTAAAGCCCTCCCTCTACTCAAAAAAAATCAAAAGAAAATAAAAAAAAAAGGGTAAGCCACGACTTCCCATAGGCCTCCCGACATCAATTGACGTAGGTTGCAGATCACTAGGCTCGAAGTTGTGGCCTCGTTTTAAAAAAAAGATCTATAAGGGCCACAACAACAGTGCCAAAAACTTGTTGATTTCTCACTCGAGTGCACGTATCATTAACAAGTAATATAATAATGAAATATAGTATTATTCCCACAGAGAATTGTTTTAATTTCTATTGTTAACTACTAAAATTATAACACCCTAATCTTATCCAAATAATTAAAATTTAAATTTAAACGTAATAAACTAACAAACTAAAAATAAAACTAATCTAAAATTTATTAACAAGTTTGTTAAATTTGAGTGACTACCAGACCTAAGATTATGATATCCCTCAATACTTCATCTGAATATTGTCTCTCTCTCTCTTAACTCAGTTTAATGGATTAAGTTGCTAACCTAGAGTCCTAAATTATTTACAAGTCTCTGTCGAATTTCTCATAAAACTACCTTTTTCAATTAATCTACTATATGTCTATGTAAATTAAACTGAAGAAAGATTCATTAAGTTCATGTTCTAATTTTGGCTACGTATGGCTTATAGGTGTATATCTACCCTATATTCAAATCAAACCACCTAATCAACTAAGTGTATTCAACCATAAGCTATTATATTCTAGGTCTACCTAAATCTCTTTTGTCAAGGTTTAACTTAGGTTTCCAATTCAATCTAATTGGTGATTAGGCAACTAGAAGCATTAAGAACAAAATAAAATAAACAACTTAAATCCATCAAACATAAGTAAAAGAGAGATAAATAAATCAAACTACATATTGAGTTCAATTATAATTTTAGATTAATGAATTAGTTCCCAATCAAGTCACACATCATCATCAAATAAAATTTAAACATTAAAAACAAAACCAAGAAAATAAGAGAATAAAAAAGACAGCAAAACTCAAGAATTGTATTCTTGATCTCCAAATCTCCTTGAATCCTTCAAATTCTTCTTAGCTTTAATAACTTCGTGGCTTGACTCTTAGCTGTCAATCTAGTGTTTCGTTCTCCTCTTTTTAAAAGTTCTCTAAAAGGTTGTTTTTATAGACTTTGAAGTTAGGTCAAGTTGGGTAAAGAAAAAGGTCAATTCCAATCAAGATTTCCTCATTAGACTACATAAGCTATATCCACGACCCATTAATTAGTAAAAATAGTAATTGCTCTAGAACTGCAGCAATGGTTCAAATTCAACATAATCTTTGACCATCTTTCAAACCGATTTGGGTGAAGTGGTAAACATAAAAGTTGTAGCTGTTTCTCTTATCTTTCCAATGATCTAAGAATCATCTCATTTAGAGTTCTGTAGAGAGAGTTATAGTCAAAATAGTAAGATATATGCAGTGGAAGTCTACACATTGAAATTGCTCTCCTTCTTCCATTAAAATTTTTCTTTCATTAAACACCTACAAAAGCACAATTAAATCAATAATAACCTATCTTAAACACATTAACACCAAATTAAGCATGAAATTAACTAAGATTAGATTGACTCACCTAAATTAAATATTATAAAATAATTAAATAAAATCTACTAATTTCTGTGCATTACTATAAGAACTAAGTTAAATTACTATCAAAATCAAGCCCAAATAACTCTATATCATAGAGTTATCTCTTATCTTTAATGGTATTTGAATTGTTTATTCTAATTTGTTCTTAATGCTTTTAATTGCTTGATCACCAATTAAATTGATTTAGGAACCTAAACAAACTTAGGAAAAGGATTTTAGTGTAAACTAAAATTGAGATAGTATATGATCATGTTAATTCATTTGCATATAGGATAGGGGTATACCTATAGGCCTTATGTAGCCAGATCAGAGCCTGAACTTAATGAGTCCGTTTAATTTCAATTCACATAGGGATATAGTGTTTTGGTTAAAATATATATTTTTATAAGATGAGTCGAAAAACCCTTATAAATAATTGAGGACTCTAGGTTAGCAATTCAACCCACTGAAATAAGTTAAGGAATAGAGTTAAGATTTAGATAAGTGTGATGGATATCGTAATCTTATACTTGTTTGATTTTATTTTTACTCCAATTATTATTACTTTGATTTTTCTTTTTAGTTTGAATTTTGATTATTTAGTTTTAGTTAATTAATTAATTTTAATTGTTTGGATAAGATTAAATTGTTATAATTTTAGTACTTAGTAAAATTTTAGATCAATTTTCTATGAAATCGATACTCTACTTGCTTATATACTATCTTTTCGATACATATACTTGCATAGTACAATTTTAACTGACAAGTTTTTGGCTCCGTTGTCAAGGATCGAACCTTGGTCGCCCACATGATAGGTAGGAATCCTCACCACTATACTACTCGACAGAGGGAGTTTAGAATAAACTATAGTTTTGAATAGCCTTTGTTCAATTCACTTCGGAGTTAAGTGATAGTTTCATGTTTAAGATAGACATATGCCTAAATATCTTAGGCAGCCAAGTTAGAACACAAACTTAATGAACTTTTTCTAATTAATTTGCATAGACATATGGGATTGATTTGGAGAAAGGAAGTGTGCATGATCTCAATAAAGACGTGTACATAATTTGGATTCTAGGTTAGCCATGTATTCCATTAATTTAAGTTAAGAAAAATGATTTAATTCAGATAAAGTTTTGAAAGACATCATAATCCTAAGTTTTGAGTAAGAATTTCTTTTAGTGACAATTTATTCTTTGTTAATTAATTTGTTAATTAATTATTTTTAGTTTAATTAATCAATTGAAAGCAAGTGCTTTGATAAGATATATTATGTTATAAATTTAGTACTTAGTAAAAATACGTACTAATCTTTGTGAGAAACGATACTCGACTTACTTTATATTACTTGTACGGCCACATGCACTTGCGTGTATTAATCCAACCAACAATCTCATTAAGCTTAGACTCTAATTATGACTACATATGACATGTAAGTGTTTTCTACCCTACAAGTCAATCAAACCAACAATCTCAATACATATGACATGCAATTGAAATTTAAAAGATGCTATTTCATCCATGGCTTACTCTAAACTCCCTCTTCCAGTTCCCTTAAGGTCACCTTATCTATCTAATTGGTGGCCAATCCATCAGACGCTTTAAGAACAAAATTGAAATAAACAACTCAAACACTATCAATCATAAGCAATAAATAATATTAAAAATTGAGACTATGCATTGGGTTCAATCGTGATTCTAAAGTAAAAACTTAGTTCAACTCAATTTTTAAAACATCATCTAAAAAAGAAATTTAACCTTCAAAACTAAACAAAAAAGTATAAAGATAACAAGAAAAGAAAGAACACTAATAGTTGTCAAGTCTTCAAACCCCCAATCTTCCTTGCTTTCTTTGTTAGGTCCAATGTCTCTTTTTCTTCAGAAAAACCTTGCTTAATTGTCCCTCAAACATGCTCTTGAAAGAAAAATTAAATAAAACTTGAGTCCAAGATTAAAAAGAAGTCAAATAGCTTAAGAACTCTTCTTTCATCATTAGGTGCCTTGAAGCATCTTTCTCAATCAGGCGCAGCGATGCTGACTCCTTCCATGGCCGTAGCGCTCAAAGCTTTACAATATTCATTCAAGCTTGACTACATTACTTCAAATTTGACATGGTTTTTGACCCCTTTTCAAGCTGAACTAAGTAAAGTGGTAAGAATAAAAGTTGTAGATCTGCCTCTTAGCTTTTCAATGATTCAAGAATCACTGAAATTGGACTTCTGTAGTA
Source organism: Theobroma cacao (assembly GCF_053813885.1). NCBI lineage: Eukaryota > Viridiplantae > Streptophyta > Magnoliopsida > Malvales > Malvaceae > Theobroma > Theobroma cacao. The sequence goes on from NC_142642.1 coordinate 4,027,609, forward strand.
GGAGATATGCTTAAAAAACTACTACATATGCAATTGAAGTCTACACCTAAAATGCATCTCCTTCACAAAATAGGCCCTCTTTTCAAAGCGCACATACAAAAACATAAAACTTAACTTAAAGAATAACAAAACTTTAAAAAAAATTATAAAATAACTTACACAATTGAACCCAACATAATTAAATTAAATTAAATTAATGATTATAAATAACTAATACTTAAATTAAATCCCAAAAACTTAGACAAAATTACCCAAAATTGAAACCAAATAACTTTATAAAATAAAGTTATCAAAACACAAGTTTGGATTGAATATGGTCGTTGCTAAGGCTTGAGGGTCAACTACAACACTCATAAGGTTAACTATGTTCTTCAAAATTCTCAAATTAGGGTTCCATAGTTAAGTACAACCTTCCTCTACTCGATCCAATTCCCGAGAACATGTATTTTACAAATTTGGGCTAAAACAGTCGATTATAAAGAGGCCAAAGTCGACAATGTCTTTGAATTGTCCTATGTTTTACTCATCAAGCTCGTTGGGGTCGACTATACTTGTGCCAAGATCAACCATGGCTGTCCAAAAGTTGAATTGTGCTTTGCAATCTACCTCAAGATCGACTATGCCTCTTATAGGGTCGACTATGTCTTCTCTATTTCACAATTCTTCTTTTATTTTTCAACTATTCTGCCATTGGATTGACTTGAGCTTCTCTAAGTTCAACTTGAGCTTTCGTAGAATCGACTCTTAACTTGTGTCTTCAAGATTCCTTGATTTTTTGGCAAATTTCTTCAATTCTCTCTTCCTTGCCTTGTTCTTATAATTAAATATTAATTCAAAACATGCTTGCTCTACAATTTCTTAGCTGAAGATTCATTGTTTGAAAGCTTTTGTGATATTTTCTAATCATGCATGGCTTTTCAAACAAATGTATGACTTTAGGGGATGAAAAATATAATTAAGATAATTTCAAAAGCTTGACATTAAAACCAAGATATCATATAACTTCTGCCAAATTAAAACATAATATAATTCAAGACTAACAACCTATCCTTCATATCTCAATACCTCATTTCCGTAATTTTGAAAATACTTGAAAACTTGTCCAAATGGACTCCATTCATCCATATACTCATCAAATCAATTTGGTTTTAAATTTCCAACATTTTCACAAGATATAAACACTAGGTCTGAGTTCAAAACATAGTTTTTACAAGCTTTACTAAGAATTTCCTATATTATCCTCTAAGCTAAGATCGGGGTTTCACACATTACTATATACCTATTATGATAAAAAAATTTATTAGTTATCATTATTATGTAAATAAAACTTTTAATTTACATAATATAATATATATATTTAATATAAACATATTTACTTTTTGTTTTGTGTTAACATTATAAAATTATAACTCAAAATTATTAACGTTTTCATTTATGCTTACATCAATAGAACAAATCAAAGTGTTGTGATTAAGTGAAAATAACTATTAACACAATTTTTTTAAAAAAACAAATGAGAACATAACATAGATAATAGCTATAACTTATAATAAATTTTATTTATATGATTATATTTAATAACTTTATTAATTATTGTATTTGTTTACATAATATATTGTTTCTTAATTATTATATATACAAACTTCGTATATATAACATTATAATATATAATTTATGTTATAACACATATGATAAAGTAATACAAAATAATATTTTGATGTTATTATACAAAGTTTTTATATGTTTGATGTGGTATATAAAATTAATACATAACTTATACATATTGATATATAAGCAATTAATATTCAACAAAATAATATATTTAATAATATTATATAAACAACAAAATAATATTGATTTTATTTATAATTAAATAATATTAATATATAAAATATTGTGTATAATATTTATAATTTATATAGCAAAGTTTATTATTATTTAAAGTGTAATAAATCCTACCTACATATTCGTTCTATACTTAACATTGTCTTTGATATGTCAACATGATTAGGGGGTATTTTTGACTTTTCAAGAAATGGACAATGATGAGGTGATCTAACGTCTTTTTATTTGGATAAAAATATACTTCAATTGTTTTTGAGTTTGACCCAAACAAGTTAGGCCACAGTCTGGTGCTGGTTGGGCTCGGGGTGGATCCAACCCTCTTATTTTCCTTCTCTTTTTTCTTTCTTCCTATTCACCAAACGACGTAGTTTCCTCATAGGCTATAACAACCTTTTCGTTTTTTTTTCCGTCACTTGTCACTCCTCATCTTCTCGCACCATAATCCCTTTCTGTCAGCCCTCCGCCTTGGCTTTTTCGATGCTTACTATTTCCTTTCTTTCCTCCTTTCTTCTCTTCCCTCTGCCTTTTACTGCCGTCAGTTTCTTCTCTTTCTACAAAACCTAAGCCTTCCTTCCTGCTGGTAAATCCATCATCTTCTTCGTCTCTCCGCTTTAAAAGCTTTCACAAATTACTTCCCCTAAATCTCAGGTTACGATAAAAAGTTTTAGATTTGATCTGTTGCTGGTGATTTATTGTTAAAAGAAATTTCTAGAAATTTTATGAGAAAGTTCTGATCTGCTTTATTCTTGGTTGGTGTTTTTCTTTTTTTTTATATAAAGATTTTTGTGGTTTTGAAAAAGATGAATCTTTTAAATTTTTATTTAATGTCATCGTTTTTCTTCTGCGTCGCCGGTGACGAATGGTATAATTGCTTTGTGATTGTTATATTACTTTATTGGGATTTTAATATCTTATGATTATTAATAATAAATTTTGGGATTTTAGCTTTTGTAGGATGTTATCAATTGTGAAATGATTGAGTATTATAACATTCCTGGCTGTTATATTCTGAGGTCATAGGCAATTTTAATTTTGGAGAACTTGCATGCAAGTAAGTTATAGGATATCTATACTCATTGCAGTTTAATTAGTAAATAACAAGTGTTAATTAATTACGATTATGGATGTCATTCTTGATCTCTGTGAAGAGAAAGATCACAGTTAGGGTTTTGTTATGGAGCAGGACTATTTATCAGGAAGCTTTAATTTTGTTGAACTTAATGCTTGGTTTGACAAGTTGACTTTGTGACATGTGGAAATCCACTTGTATTTCATGCACATAACTATGTTTTGTTGCTGGTTTGAAGACTCAACATGGTAGAATGCATGGGATCCATTTCATGGTTTTGTGCACTTGTTAATATCTTTAGAACAAGTGTTAATATGTTAATACAGATGTAGGCTCTTGCATAAGCTTATTTATAATATTATGTTCACTGTGTGATCATCATGTATTAAGAGTGTGTAAGGCTTGTTAAGTCTCTGTTTTGGTGCTCCATAACAGAGCACATATTGAATGAAAGACCATCTTTTGTGTCTTTATTTTCACAACAGAGTATCAGAGATTTGTTAAGTTCTTAAGGGACCTTACTACTGAAAGAATCCAAAACACTTTCTCAACAGACCAACCGCAAGTTAGTTTGTCACCATGACTTCAACTTCTAACACTGCCTTCAGTTATCAAGGTCCACCGGTGTTTAATGGAGAAAATTATGCAATTTGGTCTGCCAAGATGGATTTTTATCTTTGAGGTCTTAACCTTTGGGACGCAGTTGAATTAGGACCTGATGTTCCTACCTTGAAAGAAAATGCAACAGCTGCTCAAATGAAGAGATTGCAAAACGCTATCATGCATTGTCATACATCTAAAGAGCTGTTAAAGATGCAATGCTTGTGAGAATAATGGGGTGTAAAACATCTAAGGATGCTTGGAACAAACTTAGAGATCAATTCGAAGGTTCAAAAAGAACTAAAGAGATTCAAATTATGAACTTAACCAGGGAGTTTGAGACCTTGGGAATGAAGGATTTAGAGAAAGTTAAAGATTATGTCAACAAGCTCATGCGGGTGGTGAATCAGATTAGATTATTGGGAGAAGATTTATCTGAAAGACGAGTCGTTCAAAAGGCTCTTGTATCTTTACCAGAGAGGTTTGAGTTAACAATAGCCTCTCTAGAAGGATCAAAAGAACTCTCTAAATTATCATTCTCTGATGTTGCTTATGCTCTCCAAGCTGTAGAGCAAAGGAAAGTTATAAGGAGTGACAGCATCACCGAAAATGCCCTATTTGCAAGGATGAAAGGGAAAACGGTGGGAGAGTCAAGCATGAGGAAGGACTCAGATGAACAAGAGGAAAAAGAGAAAAGGGGTGAATAAAAACCAGCAGAAGAAAGGGAAATGGCAACTCTGTTCTCATTGTAAAAGAAAGGGTCATGTTGAGCCCAACTGTTGGTTTAGACCCAATGTAAGGTGCAAAAGTTGCAACCAGTTGGGACATGCTCAGAGTGTATGCAAGAATAAGGCTGAGACTCAAGCTAAAGTACAAGAACCAGTGGATAAAGCAGATTTAGCAGAAAAAAAGTCTTATTCATGGTGCAATCTAATGATGTAAATGCCATTGGTGCTAACCAATGGCTCTTGGACAGTGGTTCTTTTAACCACATGACCCCAAATGAAACTTTGTTTACTGAACTTGATAATCATTACCGTTCAAGAGTAAAGATTGGCAATGGTGTGTTCTTGGAATCAACTAGAAAGGGGTTAGCAGTTATACAAACTACAACGGGCTCCAAGTATGTCTTAGAGGCTCTCTTGGTACTAGAAATTACTCAGAATTTGTTAAGTGTGGGTCAAATGCTTGAGCATGACTATGTGTTGTTGTTCAAAGATAAATGTTGCACTATTTATGCTCCCAGTGGTGATTATTTGATGATAATTCCCATGAAGCAAAAATGTTTTCCTGTAAATCGGAATGAGACTTGCTTGCAAATTTGTGAAGTAAAGACAAGTTTGACAACCATGTGGCATAAAAGACTTAGCGACTATAATTATGGAAATTTGAAGCAGATAACTAATTTTGGTGCTGCAAATAATTTTCCAAGAAGGTTCTGGGCTACAGCTACCTCAACTACAATTTATTTGTTTAATTTTATTCTTGCTCGTGCAAGGACTATTTCACTTTCTGAGGTATGGTATGGTATGGTATGAGACCATCTGTTAAGCATCTCCAAGTCTTTGAAAGTATATGTTATGGATGTAGACCAAACGAACATCGAAATAAGTTTCTTCGCAAGGTTCAAATTGGAGTTCTGGCAGGCTATAGTTTACATTCAAAGGCTTACAAGATATATTTGGTTTATTCTGGTAAGATATCTATCAGTACAAATTTTGCATCTGATAAAAATAGTGAATGGAACTGGAACCAAAGTCAAGTTGATGAAGATGAGATAGTTGATTAAGCTTTTGTTAGAGGAGTAAGATCGATCCAGGACATCTATCAAAGGTGTCAATTGGCTATGACAGAGCTAAGTTCCTTTAACGAGAACTTTCTTAATGAGCATTGTGTCAAGTACCAAGCATTGATAAATGCAGAAAATCAAGGTGAGATAGCTATTATTCACTGCAACAAAGGGGAGCAGATTGTTGATACAATGACCAATGTAAGGCAAAGTTCAAGTATCATACATAAAATTTGAAGTTTGTAAATGCAAGCATTAAGAGGGAATGTTGAAGTTAATGCTTTGTCTGACAAGTGGACTTTGTGACATGTGGAAATCCACTTGTATTTCGTGCACATAACTATGTGTTGTTGCTAGTTTGAAGACTCAACGCGGTAGTATACAGGGATCCATTCCATGGTTGTGTGCACTTGTTAATCTCTTTAGAACAAGTGTCAATATGTTAATACGGATGTAGGCTCATGTATAAGCTTATTTATAATAATATTTTCACTGTGTAATCATCATGTATTAAAAGTGTGTAAGGCTTGTTAAGTCTCTGTTTTGGTGCTCCATAACAGAGCACATATTGAATGAAAGACCATCTTTTGTGTCTTTATTTTCACAACAAATTTATATCCTTCTTTTGCCTCGAAGGTTTTTGTTTAGATTTAGAATATTCTACTTTTGTTAAATAAGTTCTATCAACTTAGTCATAAACACGTAATTCGAATAGAGATCACAAATCATCAATAATAAAAATCAGTTAAAAAAAACCTAAAACACAAAAAGTATTGAAAGAAAAAACAAAAGCAAGAGAAGTTTGGTCGATTTTGAAGACAATGAGGGCATATGACTTTCTAAGGAAAAGAAGACATTAATTTGGATCATGAAATAGTTAGGAATGTAACAAAATATTTATTCTGGGATAATAGAATGAGATAGGAATAGAATAAAATAGTTATTATTTAATTTCATACAATGAAAAGAAATAGAGTAGGAATAGTTATTATCTCTTATTACAGTGTTTGGTTAGTAAAAATAACTTTGAAATCAGAAAGGAATAGAGGATAAAAAACAAAGATACTCTTTATTATGTATATTATTATATATTTTATTTTTTAAATATTAATATTTTATTTATAATTTAATCATTGATATTATAAAATATAAATATATTATTTACAATTTATATGCTATTATGATTATTCATTTTTATCTATTTTTATTTTTTAAATATTAATAATTTATACTTTATTTAAAATATTAATATTTGATAATTTATATATTAATATTTTATTTATAATTTAACCATTGAAATTTTAAAATATTAATATGTTATTTATAATTTAAATTTAATTATGATTAAAATATTAATACTTTTAATTAATTTTTAAACTCAAAATATTTTTTAATATATAATTGAAAAATTAAACTATTTATTATAATAAGATTTATTTTCATCAAAAAAATACTCTTTATATAATTTAGTAAAATTTATACTAAAAGACAAAATTAAGTAAATTTTTTCTTTTTTAATCATTTAATTTTTATCTTTATTAAAACTTTAAAACTTTAAAATTTTAATAATTTAATAATTTATTATCAAGTATTAGTATAATATTTTGTTTTTTTTCTCTTTTTTTTTAATTTTTATTTTAATTTATATTTTCACTTGATAATTTAAAAATTAATATTTTAAAATATTAATATTTTATTTATAATTTCAATGTTATTATGATTATCTATTTTTATTTTATTTTTAAAATATTAACATTTAATAATTTATTTAAAATATTCACAATTTATAATTTAAATATTAATATTTTATTTATATTTTAATATTTAATTTTTGAATATATTAATATTTAATTTATAATTTAAATGTTATTATGATTATTTATTTTTTATTTTATTTTTTAAATATTAAAAATTTATAATTAATTTCAAATATTAATAATTGATCATTTAAATATTAATATTTATTTATAATTTAAATAATATTATGATTAAAATATGAATAATTTTAATCAATTTTTAGATTTAAAATATTTTTTTATAATATATTATTAAAAACTTAAACTTTTTTTCTTTTTTATAATAATATTAATAATTGATCATTTAAATATTAATATTTTATTTATAATTCAATCATTAATATTTTAAATTATTAATATTTTATTTACAATTGAAATGTCATTATGATTAAAATATAAATAATTTAATTAATTTAAATATTATTATAATTTAAATATTTAAATTTTTTAATATTTTAATTCAAAGCATTAATTTTATAAGTTTCGGTTTTTAATTTTTCAAAGAAAGTAAGGATATTTTAGTTCAAAATGTTTGAATTCTGTTATCATGGATATGAAATAGCTAATACCATAGGGAGATGTGGTATTAGCTATTCTAAGGCTTAGGGTGATTTTAAGGAATAGTCATTCCTCTATAATGGTTATTCCTTCCTCCATGGACATACCAAATATAGGGAGAAAATTTTTGGGGGAACAGAGAGGGAATGGCAGACATACTATAAAAATTAGTGATAGGGAATGAGAGGAAGGGATTAAAAAAAAAAGTGTGAAAGTTTAGGTTTTTATACATTGTTAAAATACGAAAGTTTAGGATTTTATACATAAAAAAAAAAAAAAAAAAAAGGAAGCATGGGTTGTTAAAGCTTGAAGTTCATTATGTTTTTGGTTGAAGCTCGACGCTCAAGAAATAAAGATAATTAAAAAATAAAATAAAATAATGATAAATATTGTAATTATTTCAAAATAATAAAAAGTGAAAAAATAAAAAATAAAATTTAATATGAAATTTTGTTAATAAAATTGGAACAATGACAAAGATTTTTAAAATATTTGTACTTTAAAATAATTATTTTTTATTTATTATTACTATTATTATTTATAATTTTTTTAATTTAAAGTTATTCATTTTACTATTATTATCATTATTTACAAAAGTTTTTATCAAATGACCAATCATTAATAATATATATTTTAAAATATATTTTTTTAACTATTATTATCATTATTTACAAATTTTTTTATCAAATGACCAATCATTAATAATATTTTTTTAAAATATATTTTATATATAAATATTATTAATATAACTGTAATTTGCTTCGTTATTATAATACTCTGTACTTCGATATGGTGGCTAATAAAACTTATCGGATGCCAATTGAGATTAATTAGAATGTTTAAAAGTGATAAAGGGTGAAAGGAATAGTTTGAAATAAAATATCTCACACGTGAAGAAATAACAATTGAGTAATAATATTTTATTGAGGATGAATGTGAAACCTCAGTGGAGGTAGACACGATGACGCAGATTATGAGTAATCTTGTCATTTTTCTTGGTGAGCTCCTAAAAGTCAGCTTTTCAAATATTATTAAGGTCTAAGTAGGCCTAAGAAATAAATGAATAAGATATATAATAATGAAAAAAATTGAAATAATGATAATTTCCATAATAGGGGCAAAATGGTCATTTTAGGTCTTGAGTCTAAACTTCTAAGTTTTCATGAACTTGAGTACCCCCAGTTTATTGTGGACCTTGTCTCAGTGTTAAAAGAGTAAAAAGTCTGAACCAAAGGAAAGAAGAAGGTGAAGTCAACTATGCAATGGCATTTTTGTAAATAAGTGGAACTTTAGTCAACTTTAAGCATAAATATCTAATTCTCCAACACTTTCTCCTTACTTCCAATAGCTTTTTCTTCTTCTTCTTCCCATTTCTCTTTTCCATTTCACGTTTTCCATCTCCCATGGAAGCCTCCCTTGAAACCTTCATGATTTTCTCATGGTAATCCCAAATCTTATGTTTGTATATGTACCTTGTCATAAGGTTTTTCATGCTTTTTCACTTCTACACCTCAAGAACCCTCAAAAGTCTTTTCTCAACACTTTCTCTCACTAGTTGGATATTTTAGAGAGAGAAAGAGAGAGAGATTCTTCATAATAGCTTGAAAACTCTTGAAAAGGAATCCAACTGCAAAACCACCAAGGTGAGTAGTGAGTTAAGTTTGATTTAGAAAATAGCTTTTGAAATAATATTCATGTCAATTGAGTTGGTTGTGATGTATTATGTGTGATAGGTTCTCACGAGACCCCACATCTTCACTTGGAGCATTAGTGGAAGTTGGAGTCAATTAAATAACCAACAAAGACAAGTGAGTGAACTTGCATCTAAATTGTTTTGGGAAATGCATATCCGTTTGAATGAATCATTTGAAAATTTTATTTGTTTTTTGCTTTAAAATATACCTAGAGAACAAGCCTTTGATGAAATGTTTTTATATTGTGAAATGTGCAATGTGATTAGTTCATGCGTTCCTACATTATGTTGATGTGTATGTTATGCATTGAATGGTACTATTGTGTGATAATTATAACCGTGCGTGTGCGGTGTGGGAGTGCACATGCCGATGATTTATGCCATGTGCGGTGCAGGAGAGCACATGATGTTGATGATGATATTGTAATGTGCAGTGTGGGAGTGCACATGAGCTGTGGGAGAGTTGGGGTGATGCTGGTAGTTGTATATATGTTTATATATGTTATATATAGAGAGGTTATAGAAAATATATTAAGATTGCATTGAATATTGAATGTTAAAATTTGACAAATGCTTTCCAATTGATTTCACTACAGCAAAAATAGATTTTCGTTGTGACAAGGATTCTTTTAATTTCATTGCCCTGTTTCTCACTGCAGTAAAATTCCATTCTCACTGCAACGAGAAACTCTCAAGTGTTAAGGGCTTGACTAGCCCAGATTTTCACTGCAACGAAAATGCATTCTCGCTGCAGCGAGAAACTCTCGGGTGGTGGTTCAAAATTTTACCCTGAATTTCATTGCAGTGAGAATGCTTTTTCGCTGCAGTGAAATTCATTCTGCTATGCTTGTCTTGCTTGGACTCTACCAAGTTTTCACTCTTTAACTTCATTGTTGATCATGGATCTTTCAATACTAAGGCACTAAATAATCAAGGGCTGAATTGAGGGGTTTTAACAAGAAATTAAGCTAAATTGCATTGTTTTCAACATAAGTGTATTATGTTTTTTAAAACTTCCTATATTGATACTTGTTCCCTTCCTATGTTCACTCACTAGGTTTATAGTCACTCTTTTTAACTTCATGTTTTCAAATTCAAAGGCAGTTGGGACCTAGATTGAGGTGTTCACTTGTATTCGCCTTTTTGGTATGTACCATGGCATTCAGTAGTCGTACCCGTACCTAGAGTCACTCTACTGGTAGTCAAAAGTCTTTTGCTCGTGTATATTCACATGTGTTGTAAATTACTAAGGTTCATGTTATGAACAATACATGTATATTTGGATTGATGATTAGCATTAAGAGTTGGCAATGGGTGACATTTTTTTGGGTTAATATAAAGGCAATCATATGATTGTCCAAGCACACTATTAAAGTAATTATAGTTGAAAATTATGAAATGTGACTTTAGGTGTGATGGATGAAATAATGGACAGGACTACAAAAAGAGGCTTGCTTTGGCTTAGTGGGCTATGCCCATTGGGCCCTTGCACTAGTCATGGCCCGAAAATTGAGCTGTGACAATTATAATTGAGATACATATATTTCATTTTTTGCATAAAACCACTTTATTTTTTTCATAATAAAATATATTATTTAATTATTTAAAATAAGTTTTTAAATTATATGTCAATTAATAACTCCTGTCACATAACATTGGTCAATATCTAATTGCTAATGATTCATTAAATTATTATATACAAAATAGTATGCTTGTAAAATTTTGTTGGTGATAAGTGGCTCTTACTCTCTATTTCTTTTCCCATCTTTTTAGTCTTCTGATCCATTTCTGCTTTCTAAGTTTTCACCCCTTGCTGTCGTATCATGTCGACAGAAGAGTGACTGAAGCTTCCTTTACCATGCTAACTACAGCTTCCTCCAACAACTCCTCACTTCTTCCATTCTGGTACAAAACTAAAAATTTACATGAATTCACCTTCTCCATAGCCTTTGTTCTTCTTTTCCTATTCTTACTACTAAATCTTCAATTGTTTGTTGTTTTTTTTAGTTAAACGGAGTTCTATCTTAATTACAATTCCTGGCATGAAGGGTAACCTTGTGCTCTTTTTGGCTATCTTAAAATTAGAAACCAATTGATAATGCCTAAATGGAGGTTCATTTGTGTAATTTTGAAATTTTCTATATCCAATTTCATTTTCTTATGGGCATCTAGAGGGTGTTACTGTGCCAACATTTTCTAGACTAGAGACTTGTTTCAAAAGAATAATCTTGAAATTACAATTAAGATTTTGATATGGATGATTCTTATATATTTTTAAATGAGCCTCTCGTAATCCAAGGTTTGTTTTTGGTCTTTCTTGGTTTTTTGTCGAGGTTGGTCAGTGTGTAAATGAGTCATGGTGCCTCAATTGTGCAGATTCTCAGTTTTAAGGGGATGTTGCCCCTGGATTCCTATGATTGACTCCTTGATTGGGTTTTTTGTGTAATCAGGAAACAATTTGCTTGGTCAAAAGTACAGCTTTGAAGGGTAACTGTGTTGCCTTTGTTAATGAAATTCTTTACTTTCAAAAAAAAAAAAGTAATCCAAGGTAAGGAAAGCTTCAGCAATTTCTTTTTTCATTCTTTTTTGTGAGTTGTTCTATTTTTTTGGCAGTTTAAATAAAATATTGAATCTTTTGACAACTCATTTTCACAACTCGTGTTGGTGCTAAGTTTCAACCCAAATCCAAACTAAAGCCTAGAAAGGAAAAGGTTACATTAATTCCTTGTAATAAAAAGGTAGAATTGTGTAGTTTTGTCTGTCGATACATCAGTAACATCTAGAACTGAAGTATCCTTGAAAAACAATTATAAGGATTTATCCCAAATTGCTATTACCATAACAAATGATGTTGGTTTCGTTGAGGCACCAAACTTTAATATTCTGGTGACTGTCAATAATCATGATAGCCTTTCTGTTCCTAATATATGGACAAAAGATGTTATGGTCTTTTTTGATTTTCGTGTTTGAGTTTCTTTATGACAAACTAGATATTCGTAAGTTTTATTGGCTTTTGAATTTTATTTGGTTTTAGGTAGATTTTGATTTGGACCCTTTTGATGATGTTGCAAACCAAGTAACAAGTACTGGTGAGTTGATGTTTTTGATTACTTTGTATCGTTCAGAGAATTATACTTGACTGATAGTGTAATGACATTAATTTCTGTGGCAAGTCGAGTTGGTGGCAAGTTTCAACCCAAGACTAGACCTAAAGGTAAAGAAGGTACTTCTACTTCAATACCTTCAAAACTCCCTAATGTTTTGAAGGAAGAGACTGTTATTCTAGCATCAATGGGCTCCAATGCAACTAGTATCGTACAACCTAATAGCATTATAAGTGACTGTAGGAGCTACCAAGTAATGACCTCTTCTCAAGTAGCTATCACAGATTCTTTGCTTTCACAAGTTGCCATTTCCAATGGTTGTCATGATTCACATTCTAGTTTTAGAATATCAGTTAGGGAGGTAACTGAAAAAATGTTATATCTCTTTCATGGTTGTTGGTCCCAAACAGAGTGCTAAAAGGGGTGAATAGCACTTTAAAAATATTTTGAAGATAAATTTAGAAATATTTTGAAAACCTTTGGGAAGATTTAGGATAGATGATTTGGAACTTGTGAAGGTTAGTAAACACCAAGTAAAGAAAGGTTAAGAAAAGTAGACAAAACACGATATTTATAATGGTTCGGTCCACTTAACCTACATCTACTACCTTGATCTTCCTAATCAAGGATTTTCAATCCAACTTTACTAAAACTAGTGGAATTAACAACTTCCACCAAGCTTTTACAAGGTGAGCTTCTAACCCAAGCTCCAACCCTTTTACAAGGCAGTCCTAAGCTTATCCTAGCTTAGACTACTCTTTAAAGTGTCTCACACATTATAAGTAAACAAGAAATATAAGATAAAGAAGATACAAATTACCATTTAACTTATATAAGTTATACAAGCTTTAGCACAAACACCTTCACAAGGATAGGAGTGGAATACAAGTGTTAAGAGAAGGTTTTTGAATGTTTTTAGCTCAAAATCACTCTTGGTAGTTTCTTTATGTGATTTTTGACTATTGGAGAGGCTTTAAATACTTGAGAGACTAATTATAGCCGTTAGAGACAATTTCTAGTTGTTACTAGTTGTTATTTTGTCTTCTAGCGACTCTTTTCAAATAAGTAAACAATGTTCCGTTAACTGGTTAAAGGCAGCTCTAACCAGTTACAACTTTTCTACTTAGCACTGTCTTATTGTTGTGTTCTCTGCTCTAACCGATTACAAGACACTCTAACAGATTAAGAGAACTCTATCTTCAGGCTTCTTCTCTTCAGCAGACTTCCTCTAACTGGTTAACTCTTCCTTAACTAATTGGAACTTTACTTCTTTTAGCTTTAACAGATTACCACTAGCTCTAATCAATTAAAAATTCTTTGAATTTTCACTCCTTCATTTTGGCCCCATCCAACGATCGCCTTCACTTTGAATTTGAATTTTGGTACTTGAAGATTCTTCAAGTCTTATGCTCTAATCAATTAACCCCACACCTTAATCGATTAGCACACCTCTACTTTACTTTGTCCAACACTTGCTTAATCAGTTAAGCCTTGTGCTAGCTAATTAAGACTTCTATGTTTTGTTTTTCGAATAGCACCCAATTTGGCCTTAACTGATTAAGGCTCTATTTTAATTAGTTAAAGACATGTTGTCTTTTCTAGGTCTTTTCTTCTTTACTTCTTTAACTGATTAACCAATCTTGTAATTAAGCAAGTTTCTTCACTTGCTTCCAAACAACAAATATTAAAGGTTTTAAACTTTGTCATGTACATTTAAATAATATAATCAGACATCAATAAATGAGAATGTTTTGTTATCATCAAAAACACATGGAATTAACAATGGTATCTGTGTATGCAATACATTTTTCTTTATTTGGCTATAGATCATTCAGTACAATTTGACAAATTAGTTCCATCCAAAAAAAGAAAAAAGAAAAAGAAAAGTTAACACATTGATGTTACTTTTGGAATGCAGATATATTTTTTGGGTTGGAATGTCTCGACCAATTGCTTGCCCAATCTTCTAATAATAATAGAGGTATTCAGATTGATGATGAAAGAACGGGATCAAAGGTGAAGATTAACACTTGAATAAAAATTACTGAATTTCTTGTTTTCATTTACCACCTTATATAGTTGTATTTTAAGATTAATTATGAACACTCATAATTTCAAGTATCATATAATTTCAAGTATCATATACCTAAGAGCCAATTAATTCTAAGATTGCTTGTGATGAAGCAAGAAACCAAGAACTCTTAATGTGCTTGTCGCAGAAGACAGTTTGAAACCTTGCAATCGAAATCTTTGTTTCTTCACCTTTGAGATTTGTCAAATTTTTAACTGCCCAAGTATTTAGCCTCTAATAGTAATCAACATAGTGATAAAATAAGACCTTATCAAGGTAGATTTTTTTTTTTTTTTACTTGTGCTCATAAGTTATATTTTTAACAAAAGGCCAAAACAAAGCTTAGTCAAATACTAAATTTTTGTCAGACCAAGAAAACTATTTTTTCTTTTCTTCCTCTTATGTTTCAACTAAGAAATGTGGCTTTAGACTTAGTATTCTTACTGGCTAACATAACATATTTATATAGTCAAACTTAGTTGTAACTTTATACACAGCATTTATATTTTTATTCAATTAAGTCCCTATGAACTTAATTATTTTTCATTTTTTTGGTCTATTTTAATAAAATTCAATTTAATTGATTATCCTTATTTAATCTCAATCATATCACTTAATCTATGTGACCCATTAGGGTTCTAACATATTGGTAATAAATATAAATCATAATCATATACCAATTCAATAGTTGATTTATATTTATAAATTATGAGCGGTATCTAAAAACTCATCATGACTACCCAAATGTTAGAAAGTCATAAAAGAATTTGACAAAGTCCTTCAGTGATAAGTCTCTCAATGCAACATGGTCTTTTCATCATATATCCCAAATATGTCATTAAGCATGGCTTAGTGTTTACTTATGACATTTCGTATTAGTTCTTATAATTCATGATTAACCTTATGAATTTAGAAAATCAACTTTCCTCAAACTTATATGCTTTGACCAAATAGTTTATATAAGTTAATCTTAAATTAAGAACAAATGAGATATATCCCCTCTTGTCATTTAAGGTGATGAATCCTCTAGTTGATCACTCATTCACTTTTGCATGCTTCATGCCATATCCAAAAGCACACAATTTAGACATTTGGTCACCTTCAAACCCATAAAGGTAAAATTAAAGTATGTCACTCCCCATACAAGATGACCTAGTGTCTCAAGCTTGAGAACTAGTTGCACGACTATCACATGAGAACATATTCCATTGACACTTAAGTGAAACACCAAATGGAGTCCTCATAGCAGGTCATCTTCAGTGAACTTATTCTCTAACAAGCACCCACATGTTATCATCAAGTATTCCATATATTTCAATCTATGAGATCGATTGCTTACTTCTCAAGTAAGGAAGTTTAACAGCTACCAATCTTTGGGCATTGTCAATGCCTTGTCTTGACAATACAATGACTAAGAACATGGCTTTAATGCATAAAGATCTTATAATTGTATCAACATTACAATTCTCTACAAGACCCTTTATATTCCATGAGCTTCATCCAATTAATACTTAAATAATTCCTTATTTTTTGTACTAACATGAATGAAAACCTCTATCACATATTGTTGTGCAATTAAGTATGCATTAAATGATAATATATATTCCTTGACCAATGTAATTGACTCAAGGATATATACCAATAGTTTATACTTGTGTTTTTGTGTTGTGGTGATAGCCTTATCTCTTAATTGATGTGGAGACTCTAGATATCATCTCCAGTGTAACCATTGCTTCTGGTATGTGCTAAACTAGCTCCTATGTTAATCTCTGGGTGTTTTTGTGTGTCTATATCAAATACTTTTTTACTTTTAGGACGACATGCTGGAAAATTCAAACCAAGACCAGGTTACAAACTAGTGTGGTCACATCTCAACCTGCTGTGGTTGATATTATTATGCATCCTCCAACTGTTCGTTTGTTCTTTCTGAAACTATGTGCATGGAGAACTCAATTCCTAATTGCTCACCCATGCATGTAGGTGCTTTTATTCCTCCAGATCCTTCTACCTCTGAGTTCCCAGCGAATGAGGAATTGACAAACCTCACAGAAGCTTGTAACCCAGGTGTTACACTTTCTGGAGATGTTCCTAGTATGCTTGGAAAATTGATAAATCTTTTTATGCATAACTTTCTCCTATATTTAATCTTTGACTTGGATAAAACTCTTTTTGAAATTGCATTATCCGATGTTATCCTGATTATGTTCCCCTATTGGTTCTCAGAGCTCTAATAGCAGGAAAAAGAGGGCCTCTCTAATACCAAATCCTTCTCAAAAGTCTAAACAATCTTCTGCTAGTGATAGGGGAAATGAAAATGGTAAAGCAACAAAACAGTTAAGAAAGCAAGTAACTAGTCCTTAGCTTGTTGATGATCATGAGGATGGGACTTGTAATGATGACGGCCCAGCCACTGAACCTCCCACTAGTTCTACTATAGATGAGAATAGAGATGATGGTGATGATGAATATAATGCAGAGAGTGCATTTCGGAAGAAGAGAACTTATAGGATGTCAAAGAAACCCAAGTCTGAAAATGGAAAACCTTTTCAGAAGCGTAAGACAACTAAAAGAAAAACAAGTTGAAAAGCATAAGAAAATGAATGAAGCATCAAATCAACCAACAAAAGAACGGCTCAAGAAGTTTTCTCATTTGACGCGTAAAAAGAAAAGATTTGGTTGTTACTACTACTACAAATTAAAGTTTGTGAGACATTATTCTTTATCTATTTATTAATCATTTCCTTTTTCTTTTGTAGTGGATAAGCCTTTACTTCACACCACAGAGGATGAAATTGACTTTGCAAAGGTGGCTTTGAAGAATTTCATTCTAGTTGCAAATTATAAGGAGCAACTAGCGGTAATTACTCTGTTTTTTAGTAAAAGTTACTATGCTTCCACCCCAACTATGAAAAGGACTTTTACATTAAAATAGTCATTTATACTATCTTTGTTAATTCATTTCTATTGCTCGTTCCCTTAACTAAATCTATCATATAATGCAGAAGATGTTGAAGATTGAGTCAAATTCTAATTAGTGGAGTCCTAATAAAATGGGAGTTGTTAGTAGCATAGTGGAGTCCTAATAAAGTGGGGTGGTTAGTAACAGAGTCCTAAAATTGTGAAGCCACGATTACACAAATATAGCATATAACGTTACTTTCCTCTATAAATTAAGTCAAGTACTTTATGTTTTAATCATCTTATCTTCTAGTCTTTATCCAGTCTATAGTATTGTAAAAGCTCTTTGTCTTAACAAAGTCTATTTTTATTCTTCACGTTTTCTCATCTTTCAATTTCCTATTGTTTCTCTGGTTTATTTTACTCTTCCTACTTTATCGTTTTCTATCAATTTGGTATCCGAGCCAAGTTGCAGGGGTTTTTTTTTCTTGTTCATGTTGTTCCAGATGGTAGGGAAGTCTGGAACAAAATTTGAGATTCCACATTTTGATGGAACCAATTTTGCACTATGGAAATTGAAGATGCATGCAGTGCTTATGAAGGATGGCTGTGTTGTGGCTCTTTTGACAAAAGAAGACATGACTGATAAGCAATTTATTGAGAATGATGAGATGGCCTTGGCAAATTTGCAACTGGACTTGGAAGACAATGTTTTGTTCAATGTAGAAACAGAAACATCTGCAAAAGGTCTGTAGGACAAGTTCAAAAGCATTTATGAAGGCAAGTCCTTGACGAACAAAATCTTCTTGAGGCGTCAACTGTACAATTTGAAGATGAGAGATGGAGATTCCATGCAAGAACATCTTAACCAGTTCAATGCACTTGTTAGTAAGCTTCAAGCCCTTGATGTTGAAATAAATGTTGAAGAAAAGGCAAGTATCCTACTTTGTTCTATGCCTGATTCTTGGGATAATCTAATTATGAATTTGAGTCATGTGAAGGTTCTTGATGTGGATTCCATTGTAGCATCACTACTAACAGAAGAAATGAGGAGTAAATCGACTCAATCTAATCCTGGTAATACTATGTACGCTCGCGATAGATCCACTGAGAGAAACCTTAGTGAAAAAGAAAGATTAAGATCCAAGTCTAAAAGCAAGAAAAAGTTGACAAAGTGCTGAAATTACGAAAAGTCTGGACATGTGAAGAAAGACTGCAGACATCGAAGAAGTGAAAATCTTGAGACAGGTAATTTTCATGGTAATATAGGCGAAGGCACTTCGATAGTAGAAGGTTGAGATGCATTAGTAGCAACATCAGAAACTACAATAGTCTTGAGTCAATGGATTCTTGATTTTAGAGCATCCTTTCATATAACTCCACACAAGGAATGGTTTCACACTTATAAACCATATGAAGGTGGCATAGTTTACATCGGTGACAATGGGGAATGTCGAGTAGTGGGAGTTAGAGAAGTGAGGATCAAGATGTTTGATGGATGTATTCGCACCATTTATGATGTTCGATGTGTACCTGCCTTGAAGAAAAGCTTGCTGTCTTGGGGATGTTTGACAAGCTTGGTATAAAATTCATTGGGGAGAATCGTCACTTGAAGGTGATCAAAGGCATCATGGTGGTAGCCAAAGGAGAATTGAAGGATAATCTGTACAAATTGATTGGTGAAACCTTAGTTAGAGAAGTTGTTGTTGTCGAGTCAGATCTCTCTATGATTTGGCATAGGCTGTTAGGGCACATGAGTGATCGTGGACTGCAAGTACTCTCAAATCAAAAGCTTTTTCCTAGTTTTAAATCTGTCTCTAAACTTTTTGTGAGGATTGTCTGTATCGAAAGCAACATAGATTGGCTTTCTCTTTGTCTACAAGAAGAAGTCAAAATTGTCTTGATTTAATCCATACTGACACTTGTGAAGTACCTGATGTTTCCATTGGTGGATGTTCTTATTTTATGACTTTTATTGATGATTTCTCGCACAAGGCATGGATCTTTATACTTAAACGAAAATCAAATGTTTTTGAGAATTTTAAGATATTCAAAGCACTGGTTGAGAATCAAAAGGTTTTGAAACTTACATGTCTCCGAATTGATAATGGAGGAGCATTTTGCTCCAATGAGTTTGATGACTATTGTAGTGAACATGGAATTAAAAGACACCAAATAGTGCGAAAAACACCACAGCAAAATGGTGTTGCAGAAAGGATGAATCGCACTCTTCTATAATTTGCTAAATGTATGATGAGCACTGCAAAGCTAGGAAAGAAATTTTGGGCAGAAACTATAAGTATTGCTTGTTATTTAATTAATCGTTCTCCTATAATGTCCCTTAATTCAAAAACTCTAGAAGAAGTTTGGATAGGGAAACCTACAAATTATTCTTTCTTGCATGTGTTTAAAAGTGATGCTTATGTTTGGGTTCCCAAGGAACAAAGAACTAAAGTTTACAAGAATTCGAAAAGATGTATTTTTCTTAGCTATGAGACAAGTAGAAAGGGGTGCAGATTGTGGGATCCTACTGCTCGCAAGATCATTATTAGCCGAGATGTTATTTTCAATGAAAATGCTTTTCAAGGCACAATTGAAAAGCAAGAACCAAAGAAGATTATAATTGAGCAAGAGCCAAGTTTCGATGACACTGTTCAAGAGAAAATGTCTTAGGACGAATCTGAGTCAGAATTGTCTAATGAAGAGCCTTTTCTTGTATATTCTCATGAAATGCCAGCACGTTCTCAAAGGACAATTAAGCCTCCAGCCATGTACGATGACTATATCACTTCTTTAAAGCCTCAGACTAATTTTGTTAATGCTTATGTTGCATTGGAGGAAGAACATGGGCCTACATCCTATAAAGAGGCTTATGACTCCATTTATTTAAGCAAATGGAGATGTGCCATGGAGGAGGAGATGGAGTCCTTGCATAAGAACAAGACTTGGGACCTTGTTCAGTTACCTAAAGATCAAAAACCTATTGGTCGTCGATGGAATTACAAACTGAAAAAGGATTCAGATGGGAATGTGGAAAGATATAAGGCTAGGCTTGTGGTAAAAGGGTATGCTCAAAAACCTAGTATTGACTTTGATGAGGTATTTTCTCCAATTGTTCATTTGACTACTATCAGAGTTGTTTTAGCTCTTGCTGCTGTTTATGATTTTGAATTAGAACAACTAGATGTAAAAATCGCTTTCTTGCATGGTGACTGGAATGAAGAAATTTACATGATGCAACCTGAAGGTTTTGTTGAAGAAAATAAGAGAAATTTGGTTTGTCGACTGAACAAATCGCTTTACGGTCTCAAGCAGGCACCTAGGTATTGGTATAAGCGATTTGATTCCTTCATTGTGAGCTTGGGTTTTAAAAGATGTGAGGCTGACCATTGTGCTTACATTTATAATGAAGGTAATGGGTGTTTTTGTATCTTGTTATTATATGTAGACAATATGATTATTGCAGGCAATAGTTTTAAAAAAAATGTCTACACTAAAAGCTCAATTGGCTGAGGAGTTCGAAATGAAGGATTTGGGAGCTGTGAATCATATTCTTGGGATGAAGGTACTTAGAGAAAAAAAAAGACCGAAAAATCTAGTTATCTCAAAAGGGTTATATAGAAAGAATTCTGTTGCGCTTCAATATACATAATGCAAAACCAGTAAGTACCCCATTTCCTGTTCATATTAAATTGTCTTCAAAATTATCTCTTACCACTAAAGCGGAAAAGGCAGTGATGTCTTGAATACCATATTCATCAACAGTAGGGTGCCTTATGTTTGCATGGTATGTACAAGACTAGACCTCGCACAAGCAGTGGGAGTTGTTAGCAGGTATATGGCAAATCCAGGTCGTGATCATTGGGCGGTTGTCAAGCGGATCCTCAGATATCTTAAAGGCACTCAAAATGTCTCATTGTGTTTTGGACACATGAAACTGTAGTGCATTGGTTTTGTTAATGCAGATTTTGCTGGCGATAAAGATAGAAGGAGGTCTACTACCGACTATGTTTTTACCATGTCAGGAGGAGAAATCAACTGGGAATCAAAACTACAATCAGTTGTTGCTTTATCAACAACGGAGGCAGAATACATGGCAGCAACACATGCTTGCAAAGAAGCTATATGGCTGCAAAGGCTTCTTAAGGAATTGATGACGAAACAACAGGAGGTTATTTGTGTTAACAGTGATAGCCAAAGTGCTCTTCATTTGGCTAGAAGCCCAGCTTTCCACTCACGTACAAAGCACATTGATATTCGATATCATTTCGTTAAAGATGTGGTTGAAGATGGCAAGATTATCTTGAAGAAACTTCACACAGACTTGAATCCTGCAAACATGTGGACCAAGTCTGTGACAAGAGAGAAGTTTAACAGATTTAAGAGTTCTCTGGGTCTTGAAGCAATTCGTTGTTCAAATGATGCAATCGTGTCTTCAAGTGGGAGAATTGTTGAAGATTGAGTCAAATTCTAATTAGTGGAGTCCTAATCTTTTATCTTATCCTCTAATCTTTATCCAGTTTTTAGTATTGTAAAAGCTCTTTGTCTTAACAAAGTCTATTTTTATTCTTCACGTTTTCACATCTTTCAATTTCCTATTGTTTCTCTGGTTTATTTTTATTTTACTCTTCCTGCTTTATTATACCGTTGACCAATCAAAGATATGAGAATCTTTTAACTATAGTTGCATCCTGATAAAACTTTGAGTTTATTTCTTCCATTTTCAATACTTTTCATGTAATGCTTCTCAATTCAATCAATACGTTGCATTTTTAATTGCCAACTTATTTTTTGGCATCGTAACAGCGCAATTCTCTCTCTCTTCCTCCCACCCAGTAGGTTTCTTCTCATATACTAATGCTAGTTTCAGTGGAAGTGTTGTTAAGAGTATGTTAAAATTATGCTGTCAATACCTAACCATGCTTTGGGTAGCCATTGACCATATGATATTTCTTTTGTTGACAACAAATACCAAACAGAGGGCTGCAGGAGCATTCTAGAACTTATTTAAATTAGTTATTTTGATATGTTATTTTGTTTTTACTGTCTTTGGTTTATGCTTAGCTACCAAAAACACTTTTCCTGAGGAAAATGCTCATAATGAAGAAAGCTCTATTGCTTCAGAACAAGACCAGGGATTCGCAGACGATCAAATGAGCGGCGGGGCTCAATCGAGTTCCTTCTGCTTAAATTACCAGTCCTACATGGACAGAGAACCCAGAGCAAAATGGACAAAACAAGATACAGAATTGTTCTATGGGGTCTGTGCATGAAGAATTTTAAATCTTTTTTATTTCAATTGGAAACCAACTATTCTTTTATATCTGCAATGTAGTCGAAGAAAAATGCATAAAATATCTTTTCTAGAACTGCAAAATTGTTGTGTCTACATGTGTGTTCGGTGGATGTGTCAATGAATTGATGTGGTAAACTTAATGTGAATCTTATTTTAGTATTATGAAGTGAGGGGTCAGTGTCTTAGGACTCTTTCACCTCCTTCTACAATGAGTTTTATGTTCTGATTTTCAATTGATGTGTGCTGTAATTTGTGTTTTAGGCCATGCGAGTTTGGGCCTGATTTCTTATTGATATGACTACTTTTTCCTGGAAGAAGTAGTCATCAGGTTGAGCTGAAATTCAAGAAGGAAGAGCGTTGATATCCGTTGAGGCTTTCCGAGGCTTTAGCAAGTCGTACCAACGGTGGATTCCATTTTTATTGCGCTTGCTATTGGAAGCTCCACTGGTCTAATTATTGTGAGTTGTGTCATGCTTAGGTGTAATATCATTTTATTATCCAGCAAATTATTCCAATTTGGAGAAAGTGATTTTTTTTATAATTAAAAAAATTTAAATCTTACTCTTTAAATAAAAAAATTATACATTAATTAATAAATCAAACATTCAAATATAACAATTACAATAATTTACCAGATAAATTAAGCAGAATCTAACATAAATGTTTCAACTGATTTGACACGTGAAGAGACAGACTTTGACTTCTGAAATTAATGTATGTTTTCTTTTCTTCTTTTTTGATTCCAATATGGATGATAATTTGCCATGGTGCAATGTTGATCACGTGGCATGTGGCGAACATGTTGACACAAGATGTCTCCCGCATAAGGACATAAATCTGTGTGGGAATGGCTATATGCTTTTGGAATAGTTACCTATTACTCACTGCCCAACAATCTGACTCGTTATTTTCCATCTCTAACTCTACCTCATTCTGCACTCATACTATGATTAATAACTTGTTTACCGAGAAACAGCTATACACAAAACATAGGCTACTCTTTCTCTGTACAAGTACTTAATCATTGTCTCCTTTCTTTGTTTACCCTTCAATAATACCATTAATATTTTTTTAATTACTGTAAAAAAATACACTTGTATATTTATTATATTATGGGTTTTGTTTAATGGCTATCACGAACCTGCATACAAATTCGAGTGAAGGGCAAAACATGACACACAAAAGCCAAATCTTTATGGAAAGTTTTAGCAATGAGATTCATATTTGAGTGGTGTTAATTTCATGAACGTAGGGGGGGTAATATGGACATTTCGAAACTAAAATACTTTTGGGCTTAATGGACATTTGAGGAAAAACCACCCAAGGCTTAACCCAAGAAACCAATAACATGTAGCTCTTCTCCCGCTAAACCAGCAAGGCTTAATGCCAAGAACATATAGCCAATAGAACCTGAAGAAACAGAAATACCTGGAAGTAAACATAGCTCATGAACTTGCATGAGAGGCATCAGAGGAGCAAATGCACTTGTATGCTAATTCCACGAGTTGCATGCCCCAACCCGAACCTGGAATTGGAAACACTCGCACCACATATAATCAATACAAAAATCTGGAGCCTAATTGCAATATTCAGAACAAGATCATAGCAGCAACAGATAAATGACAAGGGGTTATAAGGTAAGGAGTATTAACCGGCTCTGGTTTCAGTCAGTGAGCTCATCTGATTCTTGAGAATCCTCAGATGTGACATCTGAGTCTTCATTTTCATCACCATCTTCTTCTGTCCTTGCAGCTTTACTCGCAGTCATCTTGGCCAGTGCTGCAGTCTTGCTTGCCCTTTGTGAGCGAGTGCCTATAGTGCCAGGAACGGTGGGAACCACAGATTGGAAAGAGGCAGGTGATTTTTCTTCATCAGAACTAACTTCTTCACGTCTCACCCGTCTCCTTACACGAATTGGCCGAGTTGAGCGTGGGGCTGGGCTTTGTGGAACTGAAGTGGAACCATCCATATCTAAGTCGAATTCAAGGTCTAACCTTCCTACAAAACATTGAGAGGGCACACATTTAGTTTGGTGTTAAAAGACCGACACATGCCCACCCAACAATAACAGAAAGAAAACAAGTAGCAGGCACTTATCCCAAAAAAGAAAAGAACAAAAAGCAGGCCAAAATTGGACACAATTCATGTTTGCTCTGGACAATTTTACTAGTTTGTTTCCAGAAAAGTATTCTTCAACACAAGACTATGCCATCTATGTTGTCAGACAGATTTTGTATAATATTTCGAACAGAAAGTTCCCATTTGACATGCAGAGCACGACATCCTCAAATTAATATCTTTCCTGTGAGTGCAAGAAACTCACCAAAAATCAACTTAGCTTCGTCTTCAGACAAATCCTGATCAGGATGTCTATCTAGTTCCTTAAGACGTTCAGCCATCTGCTTCAACTCCTTTACAACATCTTTCTCTCCCAGCACACATTCACACGCACGACTCAAAAGCCTCCGCATTATCTTTACTGGCCCTTGTTCTGATAAGCGGAAATGGAGAGAGGCAAGTATTTTACATAGAGCTGCAACATATGACCTCTCCGCTGGTGTCTTCTTCGCTTGGAACCTCACCACCTTGGGAAGGCATAAGAGTAACAAATTAGTAGGTATCAAATTAGTTTGTTCAAAAATGAGGTAGTCTTCCTCAAAGATTTATGCCAACCGGCATACCCATCTTCCATGCAACACATCCATGGTTTTCAATGCAACAAAATAACAAAATTTTTTTGCATCCATGGAGAAGCAGAAATCATCAGCACATAGGAATTGCTTTGAAGTGAATCTTCTGAATATAAGCACAGTAAATGTACTCCATCCGAAATTAAGTATCTTGATTTCCAATATTGTCCTATAATATATGTACACAATGAAAATGTCAAAAGCTTTGATGTCTACTTTATTCTCACCACCCTTCAGCCCTTTGAAGGGAAGGCTAAAGCGATGTGATAATCGCATATACTTTAAAACTGCACTGAAGAAAATCCAGACTGAAGAAATAATATCGCCCTTTTAAAGTCATTAAATAGAAGTCTGCTTGGCACTAAGTTGCTATTTGGTTGTAACAACTTTTGGTTTGGTCAGAGATCTTATCAAAGGATTGATTTTGATGAGGGTATGGCCATAGAAAACAAGCTGTAGCAGGTGAATAATCATTTGAGAACCTACTAGTTAGATATTAATCTCTTCGACAGAGCACTAAAACCATTCCAGAGGAATTTACTTGGTTTTAGAGTACTAATGATGTAATTTTCACCAACAGCACATGACTAGATGTATAGGACTTCAAGAAATAGGGGTTAATAACAGTTGTTAGTTCTCTCTGCAATCAAGGATACTGGATATTCAGAAAAATAGGTGGAAAGACCAGCACCACAACCCAAAGTAAGATT
This sequence comes from Theobroma cacao, assembly GCF_053813885.1. Classification (NCBI taxonomy): domain Eukaryota; kingdom Viridiplantae; phylum Streptophyta; class Magnoliopsida; order Malvales; family Malvaceae; genus Theobroma; species Theobroma cacao. The sequence goes on from NC_142642.1 coordinate 4,053,728, forward strand.
GATGGAGAACATTCTTGCAAGTTTTGTTAAAATGTCTATTCAAGGCGTAAAAGAAAACAGGATTTTAATAATAATCTGGTTTAGAGGACTGATATGAATTCAACCACTAAAAATAAAATTCCCTCCAGCCAGTTGAAATTGTCATGGATACAAAATGACAAATTTTTATAAATCATTATATTGGGAAATGTTAAATTTCACTTCCAGTTGTTAACTACTAAACTTTAACAATGTTAGTAATATGAACACAAGTTCTTTCTTAATTGTCCAGTTAATTAATTAATTAAAGATTTTAGTTTTTTTTTATGTGAAAACTTTAATGGGACAAGGTAGCATATCGTTTGTAGAATCCCAAGGGGAAAGCAAAAAGAAAAAGAAAAGACTACCTATAAGGCTATTACAATGTAACAATCATAACTTATAGACATTGCTTATCAAGCAAAGACATAATAATTTGAGTATTCATCCTTTAGCATTTTAAGGGCAATCATAAACCACAAAATAAATTTACAGTTGCGAACAATTACCTCTGTGGCTATGCGTATTGCAAGTCCCTCTTCCCCACATTCTACTGAAGGCTGTTCAGAACCATCTATGACTTGTTGTGATGTCTTACAACCATTATCATCCTCCACTTCAGTCTCTTTCACATATAGGGGAGTCTGCATCATCTGCAGCATGAATCTTGAAGCTTGTACTGCACGCTTACGCATGTTGGACACCATGTAAGAAGAACCTCCAGAATGGTCATTTATACCAGGCCACATAGAACGAATGACTGGAATGAAAGCCTTGGACAAACACTTCTGTGATTGCAAAATTAAAATTATCATCATCAACAAACAAGTCTTGACACTTTGGACATATAACTTCTGTGTCTGTGTTGACAAAAAACACATAATATCCAGAATTTAGTATTGCCTACCTTGTGATTTGCTGAAAGGGAAGCGTAATGCTCGAAGAAAACAGATAAACACTGTTTCAATCTAGTCAACAGTTAAAAGAAAAACGTGTTGTAATGGCCATCATTGTAAAGAAGATGAGAATAATTTTATAAAGTAAAAGAGAGAGGAGAGAGGCTCAGATCCACCAACCTCTGTAGGTCCTTCGATTTGTCACTGAAATACAAGATAATCAGCTTGGATAAGAGCAAAGGATGAAAAGAGGCTGGTATACTTGGATACTTCTCACTTAGAAGAAGGATCTTTGCAAATCCCTCTCCAAGAACAGCTTGGACTGATTCACTTTCATCATTTTCTTGAGCTGTGCCCCAATTATTTGTCATAAATCCAGCATATAAGAGATCAAGTAATTGAATATTCAAATCTCCATCTGTGTCAGAAAAGTTTACAGGACTAGCAGGCATGTTATCTTCTTGGAGCTGTGTAGAAAAGTTAAGTCCCATGGCCCTATCAACTTCCTGAGGACCATGCCACATCCCAAGATCAAATAATGCCTTACAAGCAACTGTGCTAATTGGAGAAGGGCCCTTAACATAGGAGATCCTCAACTGCTTTAGTAGTTCTTCACTTGGTTTATACTCTAACAACCCAAACAAACCTAGGCACCGGACAGCTATCCTCTGCACATCCAAGTGAACATGTTTTGCCTGCATTTTATAGTCCATATCAATTGTTAAATCCTTCCAAAAAATAAATTTTTAGACAATTATTTTTACTTAGGCAATTTAAAACATCTAAAAGCTAGGCAAACTCATAACAATTGCATGTACATGGAATATATATTAAGCACATTTGCATCAAGGTTAATGCAGAGAAGCTGACTTTCATTTGCTATAAGTTCTGCTCTTTATATTCTTACCCTTCCTCAAATAGATACTTCACAAATGAAAATAAATGCACATGACAATATGAACAAATTAATATAAAATATAAAATATGCCCTAGAGAATTTAAGGAAAAAACCAAACTATGCATCTTGTCATGCATATAATTAGGAGGTAAGAATAAAAAACCATACTCAGTGAAGAGCTAAGGCTATTTCATGTAGGCCTTGTGGATTTTATTATGAATAACAAGGTGGAATCCAAATAAAACAGAAAGAATCAGCCAAGTCCAAACCCCAGGAAGCAACAAAAATTGACTATGTTACTCCAACTCTTCATTTTCCTTGAAGTACCCCGTATCCAACACATATCCAACAGACATTGGTATGGATGTCTTACCCTCCAAATATATGGGAAAACTTAGAAAAATTTGGCCATACCCGTGTTGGACACGTACCTTTATCCGACACTCACCCCCAAGTACAGGTAATATAGAAACTTGAAGCACATGCATATTATATTAAGAGGTAAGAATAGAAAAGCATCATTGAAGACATGAGGCTATTTAACGTAGGACTTTAGCATTTCATTATGAATAAAGTGGAATCAAAATAGAACAGAAAGATTCAACCACATCCATACCCCAGGAAGCAACAAAGAATGAAGCAGTTCAAAATGAAATGATTTTGCATTTTCCAAGAGAAGACCAGTAACAGCAAGGCTGTGCATCCATTGCATAAAGTCAGCAGTTCTCTCCCGGCAAGGACGTGCAAGCTCTTCTACAACCCCAAGAATAACTTCTTCAAATTCACCAGTGGCAGAGTGAACCCTCCTTGCCAACCTCGCCACTGCAATAGCCCAATCTCGGCCGCCACCAAGATTTATGCCATCTCCAATCACAACTTTGTTGCCTTCATCATCCACTTCATGTTCAAGAGGCCTATGCAGTAAGTCCTGCACAAAGGAGCTAGCAACCTTCCTGATTGTAGCATCTGAAAAATCAAGCATTTCGCCGAGCAATAGTAGCTGTCGAGATGCAAAGTGATAATTTGCCCCTGAAATTATGTGGTCAAATTAGAATATATAAAGTTGAACAAATACTTTACACATTTGTTGATCAAAAGAACCTAACCCACCAGCATCAATATGAGCCTTGACCAAATCTATGTAATCAAAGACAGTTTCAGGAAGACTTTTATCTAAGAGATCGTTGTTGTCTGAAGCTTCTGCAGCATATACAGCTGCTTCAGTTCCTGTTGTAGCAGCAGCATCAGAACCTTTAGCCTGTTGAAAAATGTGTTATGTTCTATATTATCGTGAAAGTTTATGCAATGTTATTAACTCTAAGAATAATTGTTAACAAAACATCAGCATCAAAGGTCTAAAAACTGTGAAGAAAATCGCATGCCATCCTTCATTCTTATATTGATATAAAACTAAATAAAATCTTCTTATGTTGCGAATTTTATAAAAAAAAATAAATAAAATACAAATAAATTTGCAAAAGCAAGTTCAATATGCAAGAGCTATCATGGCTAAGTTGAGACTCAGGTATAAAACATCAACCTGTTTTAAGTGACAACAAAAGAAAATATGGTAAAGGTTGTTTGGGGATCCAGTTGACAGCACAAAACGTGATTTATAGTCATAACTTAATGACATGTTTCTCATTTCAACTCAAGGAGATCTCAAATAATAAAACTACATCTTTTCAGGTCCTTTTTTGTACTTATGTTGACAAATTAAGCTAATTACAAAGATTGAACAGGCATATCAGATGCTAGAAAGTTACCAAGCTTTAGGTTTTCTCCTGAAAAAGATTGTCAAAATATTACATTAGACTCTATTCATGCTATGATTAATAAAAGCTGGCCCCTTTAGAAATTCTTTTAAAAACTTTGAATTTTGTACCATTTCACACCCCAATTCTTCTTTTATTTCTCTTTGCAAAACTTACAATTCAATAGCAAATCTGAGTAGATGCCTTATAGCACTCTCAGCGCATTTTCTATGTTTTTGTAAGTAGTGTTTTCCAAGTAAAATGAAAATTCTAAATTATAAAAATATTTGTGAATCCTGGCATATGATTCCCACTAACATCTTCATCGAAATCATCCTTTTCCCGAAAAGATTCTTAATCATCAAAAGCTGATTTAATATTAATACAAGGACAGTCATGTAATGCACTCAGCAAGACATTTCTGTAGAATGATTTTCTAACAATTCAAGCTGTAAACATTAAAAAAAAATAACTTTCAAATACGATAAAATGACCATCTTAGTTGTTACCTGTCACAACATTGTTTCACTACCACTGTTTCTTAATATTAAATTTGGGAGTAGAGAGAACTATTTAAAAAAAAATAACTTGAACAGATGAAAGAACATGCCTATGGTTAAAAATCATTGAATGGTCAAAGACAATAACAAAATTATATATTGTCCTTAGATGAAACATTGTACATATAAGGAACAAGAAGAAATGCTTGTTCAGAGCCAGACCAAGTACTCTCTTGCTAGCAAGTTTAACATTATAGAGTACTTTGAATGAAATGATAAAAGTATTTGGTCTTCAACAACCAATGTAAACAAAGACATGGTTTAAAAATTATTGCCATTTTTCTTGATGTAAAGAGTTTAAGTCAAAGCATATTCTTTGGAAAGTATTTGTTATACATTAACACTCCCACTTGTCAAAGAGTTGTTTCAAAACCAGTTGCTTAAGTATTAAAAATGCTATATAAGTTCAAAAAGGAGAATATTAATATACTATTATTAAAAACACCTTGTATTAATCCCAAAACCAGAAGTTTATCCAGGAATATCATAAAACGCCCCTATTGTGATCAAATAAAAGTCCTAAGTTTTATCAAAGCAGTAACCTGTGTCATCCAATTTCAAACCCTCACGACAAGGGAACTCTAAAAGTGATTACATAGGCCAGAAGAAATAAAAGAAAGTACTCATTAAATATATGTCCTATAATTTTGGAAAAGAATAAATAAACAGTCAAAGATATAGATGAATAACAAGCTTACTTGTGCTTCCATCTGCAAATGTTTGCATACTGTCCTCCAATAAAGAGAGACCTCAGGTTCCATTAGTTGGATGCTTGCAGAAAAATCTGCTAAATCTCCTAGAATAGTATCAGAAAAAATCAAGATAGAATTTTTTGCTTGTATAAACTGAAGTGTTACAAGATATGCTTTCCCTGTTAATCTAAGCAATATAAGTATGGCAAATTGGTTTGACATTCCTAACACGAAATCCAAGAAACAATCATTGAAGTAAACTAATAACCAGCTGAAGAGGTACAAATTTAAGAATAACATACTGCTACTCAAAGGAAGTACAAACATAATTCTTCGTTATTAATCATTGTATTGGAAAAACTCAGAAAATGCCAAACATATTGGATTTCATGCATTTATTATGGAAATAAAAAAGCAGGACTTTTCTTTAAATTTTGGAACAACAAAAAATTGGAAATTAAATAACCAACTTGTTACAAATAAAAGAAAAAAAAAACACAGGGAAAATAATATCATGCCCAATTTATACTTTTATATAATTCTTTTGGTTACATAATTCAAAAACCTGCTCTGTACTCAATCCTTTCAAATTTTGCACAAGCAAAATGTACTACGAGTAGCACAGAAGGCTGCAATCCAAAGCCAAAACATCTGCATCTTACCCAACCCCCCAGTTGAAGAACACATTCCAGTCATGTGGGAGGAATTGAACCACCTAAGTCCGCACAATGCTAAATCGTTCTCCATTTTCCACAAAACAATACGGAGACGTTTGTTAAAAGTCTTTCATAAATGAAATTATTTTATAAAAACTGCCAGGGATGTAACCCAAGGCTACCTTATACTAGACTTAACACATCCAAAAGGATCATATTAAGCAATAGAAAGTGTTTACATCCAAGTCTTTTGCAGGGCAACTTCAACCACCACAAACATGTTTCCAGGGTTATTATTATAGTTTTTACATAGATTGTGGAATTGTAAAAGTGAAAAAAAAGATGATCATTACTCATTTAGCAAGCATATCCAAAATCTCCACAAACCTTCAATTCTTTCATTGGTTGATGCTGGTAATACATATTGCCGCATACTTTGCCCATCATCCAGGTTTACTAAGCCAGCTCTAAGAAGAGACTCCATTACAGACTCCCCAACTGATTCATAGGTTTCAACATCAAGATACTTGAGAAGTTCTACAGGATCTCCATTGCAGCACTTAGCAAGCCACTGATCTGTCATTAACTTCAAACACTCCTTCGAAACAGCCAAAGAACGATCAGCAAGTCCTCTCTGAAGAATTATTGTCCTTTGCTTGATGCTAACAGACCAAGCAAATTAAACAAAACAAGATGTAAGAACTTATTAAATGAAAGACATAGGATACAGCACAAGTATGGGATAAAGATGCAGCAGTACCTGAGGCTATGAAGAGGAAATTTGTTAGCTATAACACAGTATGCTGCTTTGCGTACTGACTCACTGACATCCATTGTACAATCTATGATTAATTGGGAAGTTGTATTGGAAGCAGGCAAGGATAACACAATGGTCTTACGAACCTCCTGTAAACAGTAGCTCCCGAGAATTCTTAAGAAATTTTCATTATTTTGCTTTAAAAACCTTTACAGAAGTTAAGATTTTCATGCCAAATCAGGAAATCCATCGAAAAAGCAAACAAAATAAGTTCAGAGACTGACCGGATTCTGTTCCAATGGAAGGACCTCGAGAAATAAATCAAGAATATCGCTGTTTTCAGCATCATTCGCAAATCGTGAAAGCGCCCTAACAGCAAGTGTGCGGATCAGAGGAACCTTGTCCACCGCCCGAGATTTCATTAACTCTATCACCTCATCCCATAGTTCATTGCTCACTTCTGAGTCATCAGGCAGCCGCAGTATGATCTGTTTAAAATATAAATTATCCATTGATATCATTAAGCAACACACACACACAAAATCCTAAAAAAGTCGAATTTGAACAAGCTGACCTCGGAAATAATCTGGCAAGCCCTGAATCGGGCGGTTTTATTAGCGGCCGCAGCGCCAACCAAGAGAAACTTTAAAAAGCCCTCCAAGAACTCATCGCTAGCGACAGCGTCATTGGGGTCTCGGGCGCTGGCAAAGGCTGAAACGAAGCGTACGACGCGTTCCACGGAGGCCGTTCGCTTTTGGATTTGAAAGAGAGGGTTTAAGGTTCTGGCGAAGGCGGCAGAGAATTGATGAAGGGAGGGGGATTTTGATCGGACGGCTGAGAGCTCTTTCAGCTTGCGGTGATGGGTGGCGTTGGAGTTTTTGGCCTCGTCGAAGATTTTGGCAATTTTGCCGATCAGTTGTGTCTCAGCCATTTCTTGCTCTCTCATTTTCGGTTTCCTTGTCTTTCTGTCTATCCATTCATCTCTCCTCTGCACTCTGCATCTGCCCTTTTGAATTTTTGGTTTTGAATTCGAGCGGGAGTTTATTAAAGGAGCGGCTCATTTTTTAATTATTACTCTTCAGCGAATAGAAAAGCTGAAAGGTAATGCGCAGGTTATTATGTTTTTTCCTTGAAATAAAGAGAATTAGAATAATTATTCTATATTCACATAATTTGGTTTACTTATTATCATATTATTTCAATATTTTATTAGTAAAAATAGTTTGAAACAATAAATGAATGAATGATAAAAAGATAAAAATATTTTTTATTACAATTTATGATTTCAATTTAAAATATTTAAATTTTTTATAATTTATTAAAGTATTAACAAATGTTTAATTAAAACTTTAATATGATTTTTTTATTTTTAAAAACAAATAACATATTAATAATTTATAATTTATTGAAAATATTAAGCACGTGAAATAGAATAAAACAAAACAGCTATTCTTTCGGAATAGAATAAAATAAAAATAATTATTATATAGTTTGGTTAATAAAATCAAATAAGATAAACATTGTTATTATGACTTATTGTAACCTTTAGTTGGTAAAAATAATTTTGAAATAATAAAATAATAAGTGATAAAAATATATTTTATTATAATATGTGATTATTTATTTTTATTTTATTTTTTAAATATTCATAGTTTATAATTTATTTAAAATGTTAATAATTCGTATTTTAAATATTAATATTTTATTTATAAATTTAATTAGTATCATTTTAAAATATTATTATTTTATTTATAATTTAAACATTATTATGATTAAAATATTAATCATTTTAATCATTTTTTTAATTAAAATGTTAACTTTTTATAGCGTATAATTAAAAACTTAAACTTTTTTTGTTTTAAATTCTTTTATTTTCTTTTCTTTTCTTCGCCTTTGGCTGGCATAACAATGCGCTAATTTTACATTCCTTGTGGCCAAATCTGGCCACTAGGGCACCAGATCAACACTTTACTTAATTGGATTTGGTCGTGGAATACCAAATTTAACCACGAAAATCTAGTTGGAAAGCACCAGATCTAGAGCTTCTCGTAACCAGATCTAGTCGTGAACACCAAATTCAAGGTTTTCTTAATTGGATCTGGTCGAAGTGCTCCAGATCTAGTCCTAAAGCCACTACCGCCCTTCGATGGTGAAAGGAGGAAATTAGAGAAAAAAGGGGAAAGTACGAATAGGAAGAGAAAGAAAGAAAAAGAGAATAATGAGAAAGAAAGAAACTTTTTATAAGTATTTAATTGTAATTCTCTCAAATGAGTGAAGGCATATTAGTCTTTCAACTCTTAGATGCTCTTCCATTAAGCATGGAATAACTAATACTTACTGCATGTTTTAGTTGGCCATTCCCCCTTTATTCTTTAAAAAATTTTCTCCATTAATTTGGTTTTATTTTTGGAGGAAAGAATAGTCATTCCAAAGAATGGCTATTCATCAAAATCTTTTAAAATGTTGGAATATCTATTACCTTCCCCTTTTGGTATGTTTGGTTCGTAAGAAGGAATATAATGAAAATAGAATTGCCATTCCATATGAAAAGAATAAGAGAAGAATAACTATTATGTAGATTGATTCATGAAAATAGAATAAGATAAGAATTGCTATTATGACTTATTACATTATTTGGTTGATAGGAATAATTTTAAGAATAAGTAATAAATGACAAAAATATCCTCTATTAAAATTTTAGATTTTTTAAAGTAAAAAACAAAAAAAAAATCTAAATTGTTAGAAACGTTAGCCCAATGAAAATATCCAAAATGGAGTGAATTAGATTTTAAAAAATTTGAAAAGTGTAAAACAATTAGCTGTAATCAACTATAAAAATTCTCTTGATTGTAATTCTTTCCTCAAATCAACTCCAGTGTCTTTCAAACAATATTGTGGTTGATTATAAAGACTTAAAAATTAATCCTAGACTAGAAAACTTATTTTGAAAACTTATAAGAGGAATTTCAACAAAAACATTGATGTATATGCAAGTTTTAATAAAGCTACTTAATCAATCATAGATAAATGGTTACTTTGAAATGCTTAAACATTCTTCAAATGTAAATCAAATAAAGGCAACTTTGAGAAAAACATTTCAAAAAATCTTTTCAACAAGGAATGTACAATTTGTGATGGTTGAAAAACGGTTTTAACAAAGACACAAACCAATTTTGTAATGAGTATGAAATCAAGGCATAAGCAATTTGTAAAATGAGTTTTGCAAAGTTAAGTGCAACAATTTAAAGCAAAGATAAAAATGAAAATGAAGACATGAGGATTTATAGTGGTTCGGTTTTGTCAAATGCCTACATCCACTCCCTTAGTTCACCAAGGAATTTTCAATCCACTAAAATAATTATTGTTTTTTAATGAGAAATGATAACCTTTACAATGACTTTTTCACGAGTTCACCACGAACCCATGGCTTTAACAAGTTCACCATAAACCCATGGTTTTAACAGGTTCACTACAAAACCCATGGTTTTTAACGAATTCACCACAAAACCATGGTTTTAACAAGATCACCACAAACCCATACACAATTCACAAAGAGATTTTTGCTTTTTTACAAGAAGTGATAACTTTTACAAAATAACTTTTCAAAGCTAAGCTAAGACCTTTACAATAATAGTAATAACTTTTCAAAGCTAAGTTATAACCTTTACAAGAATAGCAAGAGTGCCTCTAATAGGTAGATTTTGCTAAGTGGGTACAATGGAGGAAAAATGCCTAACATTGGGTATAAAGATAGGATATAAAGATAAGAGTGAAAGCATAAAGAAAGTTTAGTTTAAGTAAGCTTAGTTTTGCTTGGTTTCTCTATTTCTTTTCAAGACCATGATCTTTCTTCTACCTCAACTTGAAATGCTTCTTAATGGTCCTTTCTATAGTTGAAAGAGTCTTGGAGCCATTAAAGGTGATTAGAGCAAAAAACTAGCTATTTTCATTTTGAATTTTTTGTCTAACAATCACTTTGCAGTCGAGTATAGAAGTTCTTTAGTCGATCCTCTTCCAAAAAGCTTGAATTTTTGAAATCTGGCTTCGTGTAGCCGACTATGGCTTCATTAAAGCTTGGATTTCATGTGCTCACTTCCTTAAGATTAGCTAGAGACCTTATGGGGTCGACTATGGCTATCTTTTCAAGTTTTCATGCTGCCTAGTGCAGAAACTACAACAATCCAACGTCTTTCGATATGATTTTGTCCTTGATTTGATCTGAACTGAGTAAAATGATAAACATGAAATTTTGTTCCTTGTCTCTTAGCTTTCCAATGGTTTAAAAATCATGTCAATTGGACTTCTTTAGTGAGAGTTATGCTTGAAATATTGCAGCATATATGAGAGACACACTTAGCCATACTTGCATGATTTATCGCCACAAGATCAGCTTACCTTACTCTAAGATCGATTGAAGCTTTGTTTCTTCAGGATTCCTTGACATTTTGGTACTTAACTTTAGCTACTTCTTTACTTCTTCCTTGTGATCAAATGTTGAGTTGAGAGTGAACTTCATGGCTTGAGAACAACCTTGGTGTTGTGAAGATCAACCATCTTTGAATGCTTTGATATAAGCTTCAACACTTGTGAACTTATCTTGCAACTTTAACATCTCAAAGATGAATGTTAAAGGGATCATAAATAGAAATCATTCAAGCAAATTTAACACTCATACAATTAAGTCATTCAAGCTTGTAGACATTAGTAGAACAAGTGTGTGATAATTCAATAGTTTCAAGTATTCACACAACTAAAACAATCAAGCTTGTAATCATGTAAGAACAAATGTATAGGAGCTAAATCATTTCAAGAATTTGTCAAATATCATTCAAATAATGTTTAAGAAAATTTGATCATTTTTTCATAATCAAAACTATAATCATTTTAAAGCTAACACAAATAATAGATGATGAGACAAAATTACTTTTTATTTTAAATAAGTAATATATTTTACCAAAACACAAAATAGTTTAATAATATTTTTTTAATAATACCTACTTTAATTTTGTTTTGGTTAATAATACATTTGATACTAATTTACTTTATTTTTAACAGGTGCATTGATGCATTAAAATTGCTTTATTGTTACTGCAAATCCACATGTCTCTATTGCATTTACAGAAAGACGAAAAAAATTCAATAAATATTCTAAGGCATCTTATAAAGGGATACACTATGTTAGACTGCTATAGTGTGTGATGTGTTGCAGATCTAAGAACCTGACTGCTCAACATGAAAAATTTTGGAGTCGCCACTAATCCTTTTGCCAAGGTGCGATTGGTCACCCATTTGAGTTTATTTCTTTCAAATGTTACTTAAGCTCAACCTAAGTTCATTTTAGCGAAATAGGCTCCGGTCTATTTCTTTCACTCCAGTAGTCCAATTGACATGATTCTTGAGCTATTAAAAAGTTAAGAGATTGGGCTAAAACTTTTATGTTTACCACTTTACCCAATTTAGATCATATTGAGGTGAAAATTGCGTAAGACGATGCTCTACAAATGTAGTTTTGCATAAGCCAGCAAGGCGACTAAGGCCACGACACTGAGCTACGCATGGTCGTAGCACTAAAGGAACCACTTCTGCAGCACTGGAAATTTGTGGCCATGGCAGTAGGCTAGATGGACATATTATACAAAAACCCGAAAGCATAGCGCCAAGACATTGAAGAAGTAGCGTCGCAACACTGCCAAAGTCTGTCTTGGCTCTTTGGGGCCAAGAAATCATGGCCGTAGTGTTATCTTGAGTTTCCAAAAATAAAAATTTGACAAAATTTTAGAAATTAAGTTACTTAGAGCCTATTTAAAGGACATCTTTCAAAGGTTTAAAGGAAGAGGCAATGATCAACTATTTTGGAGATTTGGAGCCAAGAACAAAGCAAGAAAACAAGAGAATTTGAGATAGAATTGAGATTGCAAAACTGCAATACTTAGTTTCTTTCCTACTTTTGTGTTTCTTTTATTTTCTTTTACTTGGATTCATGGTTAAATTTCTTTGGATGTTATTTTTATTAGTTATTATGAGCTAAATTATCTTTCTAGAATTGTGATGAATTTCAACATGTAATTTGAATATTTGCTTCTCTTTTATTTACTATGAATGCGTATAGTTTTGTTTATTCAAATATGTTCTTAATGTTTTTGATTTTCTAGCCAACAATTAATTGATTTGTGAATCTAATTGAGACTCGATAAAGAGATTTTAGATTGGACTAAGGTTTGAATAGTGTATGTTCACTCACTTAGATGATCTGATTCGTGATTCAGGTAGACATACACCAATTGCCATACATAGCCAAATTAGAATACTAGCTTAATGAATCTTATTTATTTGATTCCTATATACATATAATGACTCAATTAAGTTAGGTATTTATACAAATATCTCAACGAAGCCTTGTACATACCTTTCGATTTTAGGTTAGTAAAACTACCCATGAATGTAAATAATAAGAGAAGCTAGTATTAGATGAAGTGTTGAATGAATCAATAATCTGAAGTCTTTAGTCTATTACTTTATCAATATATTAAAATTTTGTTGATTAATTTAATGTTTATTTTAATTAGTTTTTCTTCAATTTTCGGATTACTTTTTATAATTTTAGTACTTAGTGAAACTTTAGAAACAAATCCTTATGAGAACGATAATCTAGACTTGCTGTCTATATTACTTGTTCAATACGTAGACTTACTTGTGCAAAATTGACAACAATCATTCTTTGCCATGAACTGCATCAGCAATTCCTCCATAAATGGTTTCTTTTCTAGGATAAGCTTTCTTGCTTACTGTAGGAACCCATAAGGGAAATTCAGCCTTGAAGCTAAAGATGATCCCTGATTATTATCTCAAAAAAAGTTTAAATGGTTTCTCCACCTAAAGTTATAGGTGTTGGTGTAAGGGTTGAACTGTTGTCTGTTCCCCACAAATTGAATTATCTCTATATTGATTGGACACTGATTACACACATGCTGATCTCCACAATACTCACAAACTACGAAAAGACTTTGAATTGAGTTAGCACCAATAGAATCAAGTTTCTTAGTTAAGTTACTACATGTGCTAATAATGTTGTAATGGCATCTACATCATGAACTCTAGCAACTCTCCTATGCATTGATTGCTCTGTTGGCCACTGGTAGTTGTTCAATGCCATCTCCTTTAACAAGTCATATGCCTTATCAATTGATTTTTCCATTAGAGCTCCTCCTACAACAACATCAATGGTGGTTCGAATATGACCACTCAATCCATTGTAGAATGTTTGCACTTGAAGCCACTTCGGAAAACCATGATGAGGGCAATGGCGAACCAAATTCTTGTATCTTTGCCAGGTTTCGTACAATGATTTAGAATCTAGCTGCTTGAATGATGTGATATCATTTCTCATTTTTGTTGACTTAACCAAAAGAAAGAACTTAGCAAGAAACTTCTGAGCAAGATCATCCCATGTTGTGATGGATCTAGTAGGGAGCACATTTAACCACACTTTAGCTTTGTCCCTCAATGAAAAAAGGAAAAGCTACAAATGAATTGCATCGTTTATGACTCCAATGTGTTTAAAGGTGTCACATATTTCCAAGAAGTTCGAAATGTGGGCATTTGGATCATCAATCGGTATATCACCAAACTGGATTGAAGTTTGGATCATGGTAATGATGGTTAACTTAATCTCAAAATTATTGGCTTGAATTGTCGGGTTTCTAATGCTTGAGGGAATCCCTTGTCTTAAAGGAACAACATAATCTCTTAAATAACAATTCTCTTCCATTACTCGCTCTTAGACTTTTCTACTAAGCTTGTTGATCAACCATTGTGTCAATTTGAGCACAAACTTGTTAATTTTCTCATCGAAGTCTTCGGAATGTTTTTTCGATCTCTAGGTCACAATATACAATCTCCAAGCTTTTTGCTCTTCTCATACAATAACAAATTAAACCTGAAAAACAAAAAAAAAAAAGAAGAAAAACTCAAATTAAGATTAATCTGTTGAATTTTAATATTAGTGAATTAAATAGGAAAAACAAATTCTCTGGCAACGATGCCAATAACTTGTTGTCAATTTAGTACAAGCAAATATACATATCGAACAAGTAATATAAACAGTAAGTTCAAAATCGTATCCCATAGAGAATTGCTCTTATTTGTTCACTAAGTACCAAAATTATGACAAATCAATCTTATTCACGTAACTCATTTTATAGAAAATTAATTAAAACTAAATGAAATCAAACCCTAAACTAATTAACAGAAAGTAGAAATTCACTTGAGAAAGGTAGTAGATTAACTTAGGATTATGGGTTCATTCAACATTTCATCTAGCACTAGCTTTTCTTATTATCTACTTTCATGGATGGTTTTGTTAATCTAGAATCCAAAATTATGTACAAGTCTCTGTTGAGATGCTTGCACAAATATCTAACTTAATTGAGTCATTATTTATCTATAGTAATCAATTAAATAAGATTCATTAAGCTAGTGTTTTAATTTGGCTATGTATGGCATTTAGGCGTATGTCTACCTTAATTGCGAATCAGATCACTGTAGTGATGTGCACATACACTATTTAAATCTTAGTCCAATCTAAAATCACTTTGTTGAGCCTCAATTAGATTCACAAATCAGTTGATTGTTGGCCAGACAACTAAAAGTATTAAGAACATATTTGAATAAACAAAACTTTCCCATTTATAATAAATAAAAGAGAAATAAATATTCAGATTACATGTTGAAATCCACCATAGTCTTAGAAAAGCAAATTAGTTCATAATATCAAATAAAAACATCATCCAAAGAAAATTAACCATTAATCAAAGTAAAAGAAATTAAAAGCAACACAAAAGTAAAGAAAGCACCTAATGGTTGAAGCTTTATGATCTTGATTCTCTCTCAAACTCTTACTTTGTTTTTGGCTTCTTTTCTCCAAAATAATTATTTGTCGTCCTCCTATAAAACCCTTTGAAAAAATTCTCTTAAATAAGCTCCAAAAACCCTAATTTCTAAATTCCACAAAAGAATTTGTTTTTGAAATATTTCCTGACGTCGCAGCTTTGTTGTCCTTGGCATTGTGGTGTCGTAACCTCTTTTATAGCACTACAATGCTACTTCCTCAACTTTGCACCCTTTTGCTCTCAGGTGGCGCTATGGGGATGCACATTCAACTAACACCGCGACCTCACTCACCTCAATGCCACAGCCTTGGCCTCCTCAACACCGCAACCTTGAGCAACTCAAGGCCATGACCTTCATTTGATGTGTTACCTTGTGTCGAGCTACAGTAGTCTAGCCTCTTTCAATATGATTTTCACCTCGATCTGATCTGAATTGGGTAAAATGGTAAATATGATTGTATCCCAGTCTCTTAGCTTTCTAATGGAGCAAGAATCACATCAATTGAACTTTTGTAGCTTAAGTTATCCTTGAATTACTGTAGTATATATGAATAAAGCCATCACCATACATGTGTAGTTTTTCATCAAATTTCCTACAAAGACAATTAGAGAAATCAACAATAACTATTCTTAAAGTACTTTAAAACAAAATAACATAAAATTAAACAAAAATACTTAAATTAAACTAATCAACATGTAATCAAATTTAACTAGGAAAAACATCTAAAATACTATAATTAGAATCTAAAATCTCAAAAATCTAACTACTTAAGCCCCCAAAATGTGTCAAAATAAAATTATATGTTTTTCACATTTTTTATAAAAAAATATAAAAAGTCTTTTTGTTTTCCCTAAAAAAATTGAAAAAAAAATATTGTCCATATTTTATCATAAAACATTTTTTGTATTTCAAAACACAACTTCAATTTTATTTTCCAATCATCATTTTTTTCTCTTCCATCCATGTAGTGAGTGTGTCAAAATTTAAGTAGAGTTTAGAACATATTAAAATTATCCTAAAAAGTGATTTTTTAGGTGCATTAAAATAGGGTTGTTAATTTCTCTTCTATCACAGTTAATTTTTATCAAATGTACCAATTAATTTTAATAGATAATGGCAAAATGTGATTTTGTGACCTCAACCCTTAAAAAATAGAAGACTTGATAAAAGTGGCTTGATTAAAGATACTATTTTATAAAATGGATCAAATGATTTAGGAATGTCAATATGTAAGTCATATATGGGTATTCGTAGGTATTAAACCCAATTACATATGATTCAAGTATCTTATATTTAAGTTTGGGATAAGATGGGTTCGAGTAGAAATTATACTACTTATCACGATTTCAGGTAGAGTGCGAGTATTATCCCATGGATACTTGATTCCTAAATTGGGTTTTAGATATGTATGTTTCCAAGGGGATTGAAGGGAATGAACTTAGGCAATTCCTTTGAACAACCAAGAGCATTAATGTCAATTTAACCAAGTCCAATTTTGACATTCTATAACAAGAAGTTATATTTATTTGTTCTCCTCCTTAACTAAATAAATATATATTGTCTTTTCTCTAACCCTACCACAACCTAAAACCCCCTTACTCCTCTATTTTCTTTATCCTTTATTGGCACACTTTGGGTGCTTAGTATGCTACATGTGGGGAACATTCTTTATATTTTAAAGGAATGTATACACTTTAGAGCGTTTGTTTGTTTAAAACACATTGTAAAGTCTTCTCATTGTAATGTGATTACAATGGGCAAAACGTATGTGATTCCTTTCCATCACGGATGTAAAGTAACTTTTCTTTTTCAAAGGGAAAGTTGCATATTTTTTCCCCAAATTCTCTTACCATAGCCTGACCTTCTCTTCTTTTTCTTTTTCTTCTTCTTCTTACCCTAGCTGCTCACTTGTATTAGATTTGCTACTGTTTATGGTTCAAGAGGAATATGGCTAGTTAATCTGTGGTTCATATTCCCAGATCTTACAGATATCAAATCTGATTTTTTGTCACTGATTGAAGTTGAGATCTTTCAGATTGTCTATTAGATCTAATTGTTCATCACTGATTGAATACTGTTTTTATGTCTTTATTTTCTTTTTTGTCTTGGTTTACTATTAATGGAGTTTTGATTGGGGAATTGCTATGTGTTGGGTGTTTTGTTATTGATAGACTTTACACTACCTAAGGAATGTACTATTGAATCTAACGATAGGGGCACAAGAAGGAAAGAGAGAAAAAAAGAAAAACAGAAGGAAAACGAAAAAGAAACGTGGAGTTTTACATGTCAAACAAATTAATTTTAGTTGTTGAATAAAAGATATTAAATGTATAATTGATAAATCATATATAAATTTTAAAATGAAAAGCATATGAATTAATTAGAAATGATAATTGATTATATAAATATGTAATTAATATTAATTGATTAACTATTTTAATTAATTAAATTGATTGATTAACTAATTAATTAATTATTTAAATTAACTAATTAACTAATTAATTTATAAAAAAATTTAAATTAACTAATTTAATTGTTTAAAAGTTAACTAACTTATTAAAAATAAATATTTTATAATTTCACATATTTTAATATTTTAATAAATAATATTTAATATTATGTTATTTTTCCATGCTATTTTTTGGGGTAAAATACCCAAATTCCCTTAAGTTTTAATCAAAATTACATAGAGGTTCATTAGTTTTCAAAATGGATACTTCATCCCAAACGTCTAAACAACATTAATGTTAAATATGAATGTCTAAAATACATTTTTTCCTTTTTTCTAATGTTTTCTTTCTCTAAAGCTTGCTTACAACGTCCCTTTATCATGGGGTGAGGTTCAGACCTGTAGATGGTGCCTGGAGGTGTGGCGGAGTGACGGAACATGTGGGAGTATCGCTGGGAGACGAACCCCCATGGGGTGTGCTAGTTAGGAGGAAGCAGCTGGCAGGGGCGCAGAACACAGGCCCCTAGGCGAGCCAGCCCTCACAGCCCCAAGCAGACAACCCGCACAACCCAGACAGACAGTCTATGTGCGGCCCAATCCAGCCTGTGCCCCCAACGCCCAGGCAGCCTGCCCATGCGGGGCCCAACACTTCAGCCCGCCTACTGTAGCAATTAGCCCACCTGAACAGCCCAACAGTGCCCAAATTTTGGAGTTTCTCGCCAAAAGCCATCGCATCAGCTGCCTTAACTTTTAAGGGGAATTTTGGCAGGAAACACACTATATATAAGCTTTGTAAATTGTTGTATAGCAGATTTGGGAATTAATACACACTCTTTCATTCTCAATCTCTCTAACTCTCTCTCCCACTCTCCTCTATTCTCTTTGCTGCTTGTGTGCTTGCTGGCCTGGGGCCATTTCCTGCTTGTTGGTGTGAGTGTGCACTATCCAAAGTGCCGGTGAAGGTGCTGTGTGCCTGCCAACCAAATACCCTGTGCTGGGTGCGTACTGCCTATGCTATGTGCGGGTGAGGGGTGCGCACTGGGGGCCGAAAGCCTTGTGTGGGTGGGTTGGTAAGTCTGCATAGCATCTTGCATTATTGTGTTGCCTCTTGGTCCTTGTGGCCTTGAGAAATTAGCTGTTAGGCATATTAGGCTGACTTGGGTTTGGAGGCCAAGCTAAGGGCGAGCCCAAGGTCGCACGGTTTGGGGCGTCTGCAGAACCCCCACGTGACAGGTGGTATTAGGCCATCAGCTGCGAGCCAGGCAGTGGGAGAGACAGGCAGTGTTGTTGGGTCTGTTGCAAGCCGAGTAGTGTTGTTGGGGGTCAGTTTGTGAGCAGTGTACCAACAGTTTGCAAGCTGCACCAAAGGTAACTAAGTGGAGAGGATGACGACCAGTGGGTCTAATCTGCCAGAACTGGTGCCCGAAGGTAGAGAAACCCGTGCTAGTCGAAAGGGGAAGTCTTGCTCCCGAGACCTCATATCCTCCTTGGACGCGAGGTTATCAAGGGTGAAATTGACAGTGGGCGACATGAGGGATCGCTTGGACGTGCAGGAGGAGCACCTAGAGGAGCTTAATGGCCTAGATGAGGAGCTCAAGGGCAAGGTTCAGGAGATGGTGCGGGAGATGCTTGAGAATGTGGCTGAGCGGAATTCTCAACTTGAGAGTATGGTGGAGATCTTGCAGCACGAGTTGGAGGACTTGAGGGCAGAAGTCCGTGTGGCAAGAGCTGAGGGTGGCTACGAGGTTGCTGCCCGCTCGGAGGTGAGGCTTGAGGTGCCAAAGCCCAAGGAGTTCCGCTGCAAGAGGGATGCCAAGGAGATCGATAACTTCTTGTGGGGGCTAGAGCAGTACTTCAAGGTGACCGGGATCAGCACGGATGACCACCGGATGACCGCGACATCCATGTACTTAGGCGACACCGCGTTGTTGTGGTGGAGGCACCGATGCGACGATAGGCTCGGGGGAGCTCCGGTACGCACTTGGGTCGATTTTCAGACCGAGTTACGCAAGCAATTCTACCCCAAGTATGCCATGGATGAGGCGAGGGGGAAGCTACGTCGGTTGGTCCAGAAGGGTGATGTTCGGGAGTTTAGTGAGTTGGCCTTGCAAGTTGACTTGGGCGAGAGGGAGGCCTTCTTCACCTTCATGGATGGCTTGAAGCTGTGGGCTAAGCAGGAGCTGCAGCGTAGGGGTGTATAGGACCTCACGCATGCTATGGTAGTGGCCGAGGGCTTGATCGACTACTCTCGCCTGGACAAGGACAGAACCGAGTCAGCCAAGCCAAAGGATAAAGGCAAGGGTTGGGAGGACAAGGGAAAACAGTCTCGAGGTGAGGACGGTGACAATAGCAAGCCACAATCGTCATGGAAGGGGAAGCCTTCTGGCAGCAAGGAAGACAAACCCAAGAGTTGCTTCTTATGTGAAGGCCCGCACTTTGTGAGAGACTGCCCACAGCGAGCAAAGCTAGTGGCTATTGCCTTGAAGGAGGAAGAACAGTAAGGGGATGAGGCAGTCCAATTGGGGTCAATGCAGCTGGAAGTAGTACGCAAAGGTGGCAAGCGAGCCAAGGGGCTCATGTATGCAGACATGGTGATGGCAGGTCAGCAAGTGGAGGCCTTGGTGGACACGAGGAACAAGTTGCCGCCAAGTTAGGCATAAAAGTTGATAGCACCGAAAGTTGGGTGAAGACTGTTAACTCCAAATGGGTCTTCACGAAAGGCATTGTCAAGGTAATCGATGTACAACTAGGAGAGTGGCACAAGACAGAGGATATTGAAGTGATCCAGATGGATGACTATGAGGTTGTGATGAGGCTCTATTTCCTGGAGCAGATTCAAGATTCAGGCCCTTCTCGTGCCATACAATGACTGCATATGCATCGTAGGCCCAAAGGGGTAGTGCTAGTGCCAGTTCGATGGGGGCGTGCTCAACCAACTAAAACACTGTCTGCCATATAGCTTGCCAAGGGTGAGCAAATCTGTGCTGCTGTACTGAGTCTAGAGGACACCCCAGACAGCATAATTGAGGCCCTGGATGAGGTGTTGGAAGTGTCGGAGCATGAGTTGGGTGGTGCCAATCCAGTGACTAGGGAGTCGAGCAAGGAGGCCACACCATCAGCCAGTAGTAAGGTGCGCGCAGAGCTGCTACCGCACATCAAGGAAGGCCAGGCACACGACCCTACAGTGCAGCTAGTCCGGGAGAATGCCAAGTCAGGAGAGGCTAGGCGAATCCAAGTGAGTGACAGATTGGGGTGAGCCAAAGTCAACAGGTCGCGTGAGCCGCAGCATGGGGGCTTGAGGAAGCTGTCGCTGAGGGAATGCCACGGCATTTGTGGGGCGGGACATTCGGGGATACATCGGACACCAGTGTCACGCCCACCTTTCACTAGGCGTGCTGGCTCGAGGGAGAGCAACATGGCCCGCAGAAAATCTACTGTCGCTAGTTCACGCTGGGGCGTGCAGACGACTAGGACAGGCAGTGTTGGCACGTAGCAGGGCAAGTCGTGCAAACGCAGTCGTCGAGGGCGTGCGAGGCAGAAGCTAATGTCGGATGGTGCGGCGAGACAAAACACAGTCACCTGAGCGCGAGGTAGGGTTTCCCGCGATGAGTGTGCGCACGGCCAGGAGAGCCGAGGGGGCACCACGCGGACGAGCGCGCAGCTAGAACACCCGAAGGCAAGGCACACGCTGAGGACAACAAAGGGTCCGAGAATCAACGAAGGGTCTGATGGCAAGGTGCCAACCAAGGATCCAGACCGGCCTACTTCGCCGGTAAAAAGGGTGTCGAGCGTGAGGTAGGAGGGCCTTCCGCATATGCCTACCTTCCACCCGACGAAGGCAGATAGAGCTGAGGGGCATAACGAGGTCCAGCATAGCCGAGGTGGGTTTGCTAGGGTGAGGCACCGAAGAGATGTGGCTCAGCAGCAGGGCATGACTACAGGCTGCAGCGCATCAGTGACTGGGAGGGAGCGCTAGGCCCCAGTTTTGAGTGTGGCGACAGGTGGTTGTCAAGCCCAAGCAGTGGGACACGCAGGAGGAGCAGAGTGGGGCATAGAGGCACAGAAACCCCCTGGGCGCACAAGTGGGCAAAGTCAGCGTGTAGGGAGCTCGAATGGCCGAGCCAGCAGAGTGGCAACGCGGGGCGCACTGAAGGACAGCGCTAAGCCCACAAACAATGTCGAGAAGGACCGGTCAGAGCCCACATGAGGTGAAAAGGGAACTGCCTGAGGGTGAAACAAGATAGTGGTTCGTGGAAGATTGATGGCAGTTTCGAGACTGGATTGACGTATTCCTCACGGCAGCGAGGGCGCTGCCAGCTTAGGTGAGGGAGGGTATCACGTGGTGCAGTTCAGACCCGTAGATGGTGCTCGGAGGTGTGGCAAAGTGATGAAACATGAGGGAGTATCGTTGGGAGATGAACCCCTCTAGGGTGTGCTAGTTAGGATGAAGCAGCTGGTAGGGGCGCAGAACACAGGCCCCTAGGCGAGCTAGCCCGCACAGCCCCAAGCAGACAGCCCGCACAACCCAAACAGACAATCTGTGCGCGGTCCAGTCCAGCCTGCCTGCCCAACGCCCAAGCAACCTGCCCATGCGGGGCCCAACACTCAAACCCGCCTACTGTAGCAATTAGCCTGCTTGAACCGCCCAACAGTGTCCAAATTTTAGAGTTTCTCGCCAAAAGCCATCCCATCAGCTGCCTTGACTTTTGAGGAGAATTTTGGGAAATTTTGAAGGGAAACACACTATATATAGGCTTTGTAAATTGTTGTATAACAAATTTGGGAATTAATACACACTTTTTCACTCTCAATCTCTCTAACTTTCTCTCCCACTCTCCTCTCTTTTCTTTGCTGCTTGTGTGCTTGCTGGCCTGGGGCCATTTCCTGCTTGTTGGTGTGAGTGTGCACTATCCAAAGTGCTGGTGAGGGTGCTGTGTGTCTGCCAACCGATTACCCTGTGCTGGGGGGCGTGCTGTCTGTGCTGGGTGCGTGCTGCCTGTGCTATGTGCGGGTGAGGGGTGCGCACTGGGGCCCGGAAGCCTTGTGTGGGTGGGTTGGTAAGTCTGCATAGCATCTTGCATTATTGTGTTGCCTCTTGGTCCTTGTGGCCTTGAGAAATCAACTGTTAGGCATATTAGGCTGACTTGGGTTTGGAGGCCAAGCTAAGGGCGAGCCCAAGGTCGCATGGTTTGGGGCATCTGCAGAACCCCCATGTGACACCTTGCACTAGTCGACCACCTATGGAGTGCACCAGATCGGTGTTCCTTGAGAGCACCAAAGCCTTGATTGGGCTCTCTAAGCGAGCACCAAATTTGTTGCTCCTTTAAGAGCCCCAAGTCGGGGATCAGGCTCCCTAAGGGAGCTTTAATGCTCCCCTAGGGAGCTCGATGGGGTTTTTTTTTAAAAAAAAATTAATAAAATTATATAATAGTAATTTTTAAAATTAATAAAAGGTAAAATTATCTTTTTAATATTGCCATGTCGTCAAACTAATGGATACATTAACGGTTGACTAATGGTTTGATTTATATGTCTAGCGAAAGATATTTTTTTGAAATGGAGTGTTCATTTTGAAAACTAATAGACTTCCGTGTAATTTCGATCAAAACTTAGAGAGTGGGGGTATTTTACCCTATTATTTATCATTTTAAAGGATAAAAATGAAAATTTAAAATCTTACATTAAAATAATGTAAATTTATTCAACTTTATATTTTCATATATAAAGGTAATTTTGTAAATTTATAATACACTCCTAGTAAAATACTTCTAAACCAAACATTACAATATAATCTTCCTAGCAATCATATTTCATGCAATCAACACTTTCCCATGTTATATTAAATGTTACAAAATTATCTTTCCAGTAATCACATTTCCAGCAATTACATACCCTGCAATCACATTATCAATAATTATATTCTGAGCAAAATACCAAATGTCACATTTACTCTTCTTGTTTTCTTTTTTCTAGTAATCCCTATTTTTTCTTCTCCTTCCTTTTTTTTTTCTTCATTATGCATTTAGCTTCTCCTCTCTCTAGTCTCTACAAAATCTTTTATTCTCCTTCCTTTTTTTTCTTTCCATCCCTTGTTCAACTTCTATTTATAATCTCTATAAAATCTTTTCTTCTCATTCATTTTTTCTTTCCATTCTTTATCCAACTTTTCTTCTCTCCACTCTCTATAAAATCTCGTTCCCCATTCTGTCTTTCTTGTCTTCTTTCTTTCTCCCTCTTCTTTTAGTAAGGTATCACCACAAGTTTTTCCCTTTAAAAATTCCTCTTTTTTTTTACTTCTTAATTTTTACGTAAACATACACACAAAAATGTTGAAGTTTGAAATTTTTATAAATGAAATTGTGGTTGATTGTTTGCTAAAATTTTTTGTACAAACTAAATTGTTAATGTTCTGAACTTGATTGAATTGACTAAATGGATGTATTAAGATCAAGAAAAATATTTTTTTAAAAAAATATGAATTGGATTTGCATTTAAGCTCATATATATATACATATATATATATATATATATATATATATATATATATATAATCTTTGATATTAAAAAACAAAGAAAGAGTTTGTTGTTATCTTTTGAATGATTCTTCTTGTCCGCTATGTCATTTGGAGGATGAATCAATATTACATGTGTTGAGAGATTGTTCTTTTGCCAATGCTATTTAGACAAGACTTTTACCTTAAGGGGAGTATAAGCATTTTTATTTATCAACTACATTGATTAGCTTTCATTTAATTTTAGTAGACGTAAAGTAGAGGTTAATGGTATTCTGTGGATTATTGTGTTTGGAGTTACATGTTGGTTCTTTGGGAAATGGCAAAACTTCTTTATTTTTAAAGGTAAGGTTGTTAACACGGAAGGTTGTCTTAACTTGATTCCTAGCTTGTCTTTGGTTATTCATAACTTTTGTTTATATAACTTTGAGGGTGAGGACTCCTATACAGATCGAAGAGAGAAAATACTTATTGGTTGGTCCGCTTCTCTTTTAGGATGCCTTTCTTTGAACTCAGATGGTGCTTATCATCTATTTATTGAACTAACAACTATAGGTGAAGTTTTTTGATATTCTACAACTGAATGGCAAGGTGGATTTGCACTCTAGCTTGGGAACTGCACTGGACTTGACAATTTTAGATACAACACATTAACACGACATAGGAAGACACAGGGTTAAACATGTTTGGGTTTAACCTTAACGTGTTTTGTGTCTAATCGTATCTGACGCGTTTAAGATAAGAAAATTTTCGTGTCGTAACATATCAAATATGAGTAACATGTTTAAAACACGTTTAATTAATCGTGTTAATCATATTATCGTGTTTAAATATATACACGTGTTTAATCGTGTTATCGTGTTTAAACGTGTATACATGACACGCTTATCAATTTGTTAAAAATTAATAGTCAAAGACTGTTTTAGCCTTACTTAAATAATTTTAAACAATTATTTTAATAAGATTTTTAAATTTTATAAAGATAATAGTGTAATTATGTCATACCCAAATCATAATTTTAAATTTTGTTTTGTTATATTTGATGTTCTTATTATTTTGTTTTGTTATAATTGTTTTTATAATCATTGATTTTAAATTTAAATAATAAAATTATATTTAATTATAAATATTTTTAGTTAATCGTGTTATTAATCGTGTCATGTCATATATTGACACGTTTAATAAACGTGTCCTGTCGTGTCATATTACACGATTATTAAACGTATATGTGTATGTGTTTCATATTTAAAATATGAATAATATTCGTATTTAATCTTAACGTATTTCGTGTCTGATACGTTTAAGACACAAAAACACGAATTATCAGGTCTTAAGTGCACCACATTATCGAGTAGAACTTTGGAGAATATATCTAGGATTAAGCCTAGCCTAGGACTTGGGCCATCCAAAGATTGATTTTCAAGTTGAAAGTAAACTTGTGATGCAAGACATTACTTCATCCATGTTTCAATTTGGACCTAATTCAAGAAATTCAAAATCTACTTCATTGTCATATTTGTCATGTTTTCAGGAAAAGAAATGTATTAGCTGACTTTATGACAAACAAAAGTTTTTCTACATATGAAGGATGTACTTTTTTTGACAATGTGATAAGAGTTTGTCTCCCTCAAATAATTAGATTGTAAAATTTTATTTTCTAAATATATATGTATATATAAAATCTTTAAAGCAAATCTTTTATTTAAAAAATACGCAAAAATTTAAAGAAATTTAATTTGTAAAAACATTTAAAAGTTGTTGTCATTTTTGAATAACAATGAACTTAGAGTTGATTACATTAAAAAAATGAGAAAACAAGAGCGAATTACTAGGTAAATTTTGACACGTCTAATGGAAAAAAGCTCCATTATATTATTTTTTATTGTATAATCAAAGAGGGTCGGTATGGATAAAAAAAAAAAAAACCTTGGTCGCCTAAAATAAAAATAAATTATGCTGGGAAAGTAAGGAAAACGGGAGGATTTCCTGGACAACGAGGCTTCCGTTGTCATTGTCGAAAGTGGACACATGTTGACAAGTATTGCCACGTAATGACCGGCGCGGTGTCGGATTTCAATCTTTATTTTTTATAAAAAAAAATAGTATAGTAAATGACGGAACTGCCCATCCTGGGTCAACTGGATGGGCCAGTTTGAAAAAAGCAAAGCAATATACCAGTAGAGGAATTTTGCTGAATAGAAGGTGAGGAAGGATAAATACAAGGCAGGCTTATCTTTGGGCATTTGCGTTGTCAAATAAGTGAGAAACGGCGAATGCAATGTCGGAAAGAAGGGTTCTGCTGATCTGCGGTGACTATGCCGAGGACTCCGAGGTTCGTTCTTGTTTCTTCTCCTTTGTTTTTTGCTTTTTTTTTTTTTATATTTGTTTACTGAATTATATATATGTATATATATATGGCGCAGGTGATGGTCCCTTTCCAAGCCCTGCAAGCATACGGCGTGTCTGTGGATGCTGTTTGCCCCGGAAAGAAGGCTGGCGACTTTTGCCGCACCGCTATTCATCAGTCTTCGGTCCATCAGGTCACCTTTCCTTTGATATTGATGAATGAATGAATGAATGATAAGATAAGATAGTATTTCCATTCAATTCAACCTTTCTTTATCTTATAAACTCAAACTAACATTGGGAAAGTTGGGTTTTCTGAATCTTTGTTATATATCTCTCATTTTTCATGTACTGTGTGTCCCACATATCATGGTTATCTCAAATATTAGTAGTGTTGCATTTCTGACCCTTTTTTTTCTTTTCTTTTCTTTTTATAATCATTTCTTGTTTCTGACTAGTCTGTATTATGATTTTTACCGGTAACAGACCTACAGCCAGTCCCGTGGTCACAATTTTACACTGAATGCATCATTTGATGAAATTGACCACACCCAATATCATGGTTTGATTTTACCGGGAGGGCGAGCTCCTGAATATCTTGCTGTGAATGAATCTGTAGTGGACCTAGTGCGCAACTTTGTCAATTCTGGAAAGCCAGTTGCCTCGATTTGTCATGGTCCATTGATACTGGCTGCTGCTGGATCAGTTAATGGTCGCAAATGCACTGGTTACCGTGCTGTGAGACCTGCTCTCATTGCTGCTGGTGCACTGTGGGTAGAACCTGAAACCTTGGCGGCTTGTGTCGTTGATGGCAATATCATTACTGGGTGTACATATAAGGGACATCCTGAGTTCATCAGGCTCTTTGTGAAAGCACTAGGAGGCATCATAACCACACCAAAAAAAAGGATCCTATTTCTTTGTGGGGTAAAAGTTCTCATTCAATGAATTCAAGTTAAATTTGGCTCATTAGTAGAACACTTTTTGTTTATCAAATGGCTTTGAGTGAATGGATAATAGTCAAACACGGTGATTAAAAAAATATGATAGTAGTTAGAGATGGGCTTAGTTTTAGTAGCCTTTGCACTAAAAACTCATTTTGGTTAACGTTCTCCTTTGGCTGTTTGAAATACATACTAGGTTGATCTATTTTAGCTGTTGATACCCTTTATGTATGTGGTCTGGAAGTGCTTACCTGTAGATTGATTTCTGCAACACATGGAAGCATGCATTAGGTGTGTGAGTTTGTTCATAATTGTTTTGAAGTTTAAATAAATGCAAAATGAGACTTGATGGCATTAGTATATTATAAAGGTGTAATATCCAGCTTTCATTGTTCTCTATCATTGGAAATGAAATCAGAAATTTACTGTATGTTGTAAAGGTGTAATGTCCAGTTCATTGTTCTCTATCTTGGAATATGAAATCAGAAATTTAATGTATATTATAAAGGTGTAATATCCAGCTTTTATTGTTCTCTATCATTGGAATATGAAATCAGAAATTCACTGTTCTTTATCATTTATCTCTAACTCGCTTGTTGCTTCCTGTTCTGCTTGCTTTCCTTCTTCTGCTGTACATAAAGGTGGGTTCCATTTTTTTTCATGTTTGCTACTGAGTTATTGAATCATATTTTTATATTTTGTCAATTTCTCCTTTCTGTTTTTCTGCAATATTTATCCTATGACTGAATTTTTATGGATTTAAGAAGAGATTTCCAAGTTATATACAAATTTTCTGCTGAAAAGTAAGAACCTATGTCAAATTAAACTTGATGAAGAGACATGCCTGCTCACAATATCTTAACACCTTTGCTTCTCTTGCTTAATCTGTAGGATTATATGGAAGATTATGAAGTAACTGTTCCTTTCCAGTCACTTCAAGCTCTGGGGTGCCATGTAGATGCAGTTTGTCCAAAGAAGAAGGCTGGTGATACCTGCCCAACTGCCGTCCATGATTTTGAAGGTGACCAAACTTATAGTGAGAAGCCAGGCTATGATTTCACTCTGACAGCTAACTTTGAGGGCATAGATGCCTCAAGTTATGATGCTCTTGTCATCCCTGGGGGTCGAGCACCATCATATTTAGCATTAGATGAGACAGTGATTGCTTTAGTGAAGAAATTTATGGAGTCCAGGAAACCAGTTGCATCCATTTGCCATGGACAGCAAATTTTAGCCGCTGCTGGAGTTCTCAAGGTAGCATTTCTGATGTTGATTGTTAAGAAGGAACTTCATATTATTAAAACTCCAATACATACACATGCATTGTTGATTTCAATTACTTGGAACAATCTTGATTAACATGTAATGTATGTGAGCCCTGTCAGATGTCCTTCCAAACATGTTTTTTATAACTCAAACAGTGTTCTAGCAATTGCTCTGCTTTTGAGGTTTTATTTGATTTTTCTTTTCACCATACTTACTTTGTTGTAGAAAAAAATAATGATGTCATGCACATATGATTATTCTTAATGGGAACATTTGAACCATGGTATTGATGCTAGATAAATAACATTTATATGGTATTATCGTTTTCCCCACTGTACTACATATTATAGGGATCTTTCTTAGCAAGGTCACATACATATGTGGGTCTACACATCACTGCATACATTAATACATTGTTACACATAAAGATAATATCATGCATTTTTATTGACTTAAATTACATTTTCAATATTTAATTGTTCAAAAACATAAATTTGCTTTTGTATTCAAACAAACTCTTTTGCTTTTTCGTATAGAAGCAAAAAACAAGCAGCGGAAGTAAGAAACATACAAAGCTTAAAATCTATGCAAATTTTATGATAAAATGGCTGTCACATTATGTTGTTTATTATATTTGTTAACAATATTGTTTAGTTTCAACTTATTGTTCTGTCCATGTCATAATTTATAACCTGGCTTCCGATTCAGGGGATGAAATGTACTGCATACCCGGCTGTGAAACTTAACGTGGTCTTGGCAGGAGCAACCTGGTTAGAACCTGATCCTATACATCGATGCTTCACTGATGGAAATTTGGTAACTGGTGCAGCTTGGCCAGGGCACCCAGAGTTCATTTCTCAATTAATGGCTTTGCTCGGTATTAAAGTTACCTTCTAGCTGATCCTCGATATCAGCTTTGTGAGTCTATATAGGTGTATGGTGCAAATGTTGTAAAACTCATGTGAATATGTGACTTCATTCACGCAACTGGTTATGCAACCAGTAAGGCCTAACATGGTCACAATGCTAATAAGGTTGCAAAAAGCCACGAACTGGTATTCCCTGTTCCCCCGTTGTCCTAACATTTCCCTCTTTGTTGTTTTTAACAGGCTTCCTTTGTGTACTAAGGTCTAGCTTTTTTTTAATTTAAAAGTTATTATGACATTTTTATGAAAAATAATAATTTTTAAAATTAAACTAAATTTGTTTGGTAAATTTATTTTTATAAGTGTTTTTTTTATAAATAAGTTGTTTGACAAAATAATGTATATAAGTTCGAATTTTAATTAAAATTATTATAAAAGGTATTTAATAAATAATTTTCTTTTAATTATAAATTTTTTTGTTCGTAATGAAAAAAAGTTAATTTTATTTTTTTATTTATAAAAAGTATAAAAAATATTTTTATATAACATAAAATTTATAATTAATAATAAATCACATAAAAATGAAAACAGATAATGTTGAAATTATTTTTTATAGACAAGGATTTTTTGGAAACAAAAAAAAAATTCTTCCTAAAAAAGAGGCGTGTTTTTAAAAAAAGAGGAGAGAAAGTTCTTCTGGAGCTTTTTTTAAAGTTTTTTTTTAATTTTTTTTTTTAAAATTATTTAATTTTTTAAAATTTTTTTAAAATTTTTGTTTGGCTTTATTTTTGCTTTTAAAAGATGAATAAGTTGAAAAAAATTGGATTAAACAAACACTAAGACATGATTATGGATGTTTCTAATTTTAGATTGTGTCATTTTGGTTGTGGATGAATATATATATTTTGTCATTTGATTGGTTATCAAATAGTATCGTCCTTGGTTTTCGGACCCTCTTCATTTGGGAGGGTTTCCTCTATCATTGTGGAGGGAAATAAGAAAGCTTTTCGCATGATACTTTTAAAAAAGGTTTAAAATTATTTAATTAAATTTTTATATTTTTATTTTAAATTAAATAATTAAAAATATTATTTATAATTTTATTTTATATTATATGATATTAACATGACATATTGATATAAAATAATAGATAATAATGTGATATGATGATTTGTTATGATAATATGATTTTAGTTTTTATGATATTGTCTTAAAATAAAATAATAAGTGATATTTTACTAATAAATATTTATCAAGAAGTTTTTGATTGAAAATAAAAATACATAAATTTACTTAAATATAATAAAAAATAAAAATTTATATTAAATTTTTTAAATAATTTAAAATTTTTTAAATATTATATCAAAAAGTTTTCTATATTATTATATTATTTTAATCGATTTTGAGATGTATTGTTTATATTGTTGTATTCAATTTGATTTTAATTCCACATACTTATTTGATTTGAATTAAATTGATTTATGTTTTCAAAAAATTTAAGTATATAAATTAAAAAATAAAAAATAAAAAATCTTAATCAAACTGAATTAAACTTTAGTGCAGGGATGTGGTGTGTGTAGTGTAAATATAGAAGGCGAGTGGTGGCTGGAGTCGGAAGTACGGTTGCCTTTGGCAGTAAATCTTTGGCCCTTTATTTGCAGTAGTATGACACAATCTTACTCTCTTCTCTCAACTCAATAATAAAAAAATAAAATAAAAAATAAAAAAATACAACTTTTACTAGTATTATGGACACCATCCGTACTTCTGACAACGACCACTGAAGGATGGTGGCACATGCCCTGCTGTCATATCAGAACTCCAATGGACGCTCAGGATGCTCCCGTACGGATGAGCTAACGGCTGAGATTCTCTCTCCTCCAAGTTCTCTCTCTACTGCTTCATGTCCAGCTTGGTCGGGTCTCCTATAAAACCACTCTTCTTCTCTTCTCTCTTTTTCTTTTCTTTTGAGTCTTTCTCTCTCTCTCTCTCTCTCACTCACTCACTCTTTCCTTTGCAGGTACCAATACCCAATACCCATGGTGTTGTTCTGGAAGAAGAAGAGGAAACACTTTAATCTTCTTCTTCTCCTCGTTTTCAAGTGAAGATCTAAAAATGGGTTTCTTTTCTTTCCTTTTTTAGAGTCTTAGGGTTTCCATTTCCTGTATAATAATTGCAGTATGGGTGAGGGTTGGGATTTCTGTTGGACTTTTTTAAACACATAACAGTTGGGTTCAATTCAATTCAATTTTTCTCTTCCTTCGAGCAAAAACTAAGGTTGATATGAAGCTTTCAGCGTCAGGCCTGGGTCAGCATGGCCATGAAGGTATTCTTCAGTCTTATTATTTTTATTTTAATCCTTTTCAGTTCATCTTGAGTATATAAAGCAACTAAATTGTCATCATTCTTGTAGCTTGTTCTTGCTCATTTTGGCATAAATCCCGATACATTTGCATGTAAATTAGGTTTCATTTCTTTACAATTATTATTTCTACAATAATATGAATGATGATTAGGGGAAAACAAGTGCTTGAACTCAGAGCTGTGGCACGCGTGCGCTGGGCCACTGGTGTGCCTACCCACTGTGGGGAGCCGTGTGGTCTACTTTCCTCAGGGTCATAGCGAGCAGGTTCTCCTTTTTAACTTTCTTCTCTCTGCTTAACCAAATCTCTTTCTTTTTTCTTTTTGGACGTTACTTACAATGAAATCAACTTGCAGGTAGCAGCCACAACTAACAAGGAGGTTGACGCCCACATTCCCAATTACCCCAACTTGCCTCCTCAGTTGATATGTCAGCTCCACAACGTTACCATGCATGTCAGTTCCTTCGTTTTTATTCATTTTCACCCATACACAAATAAAGGTCTCAGAGTTAAAACAGTTTATGCGCGTTATTTCAGGCAGATGTTGAGACAGATGAAGTATATGCCCAAATGACACTGCAGCCTTTGACACCAGTATGATTGCTTTCTTTTTTAGTTCAATACTTTTTGGTTTTTATATTGATGTTTTCTTTTTGTTTTTTTTTTGTTACTTTTTTCATCTATACATTCATACAGGAAGAGCAGAAGGATACATTTCTTCCTATGGAGTTGGGAATTCCAAGCAAGCAGCCAACGAATTATTTCTGCAAGACACTGACAGCAAGTGATACTAGTACCCATGGAGGGTTTTCTGTTCCTCGTCGTGCTGCTGAGAAAGTCTTCCCTCCACTGGTACTATCTCTCTTATATCTTTAGTTCAAAACTGGTATCTGAGTGCTGATGCTATCCTTCTTTCTCTTGCAGGACTTCTCGCAGCAGCCACCAGCTCAGGAACTTATTGCAAGGGATCTCCATGATGCTGAGTGGAAATTTAGACATATCTTTAGAGGTTAGTTTCGACTTCTGTTCCTGTCAAGCATTCTCACAGGCTATAATAATTTTAGGTTCATTGGATTTGTAAGTTGTTAGAGCTTGCCGTGCTATCTTAATTTTAAGGCTCTGTTGGTTTAAATACAATTAAAACTCTGATCTCCAAACTGAAATTTCAACTGGCGAAGAATAAGCTCTTTTCCATAGGCAAAATTCATAGTGTTATAGTGGACTTGCTGATATTTTCCTTTCTTGCTGCTTTGGAAGTTGCTAATAGCACAACAATGTTATGGGCTTATAGCTGCTTGAGATCAATGAATTTTGAGAAACATGTTTGATTATTGTGTTGTATAAGTTACTTAAAACTAGTCTTTTTTGCCTCGAATAGTAATTTTTTCTTGTCTTGTATCTTACTATTTCCTTTGATCAGTTGTCCATATTGGTTCCCCTTGTTTATATGTGGAAGTAAAACATCCATGATTTGTGTTAGGGCTCGTACATTCCTGGTCTGAATATTCATTTCTGTGTGCTTAATTTTTTATCGTTTGTCCTGGAAAAATGTCTTCATGAAACTCTTGAAAACATAAATAGTCTCGCGGTTTACCTCCTGAGCAAGAAATCAAATTGATACTTTTTAAATACCTGTTTCATTTCTTAATCACCCATTGTCATATTTTCATAATATGGCTCATCAGCTTAATATCTCTTTACTTAGCAGGATTCTCTATGTCGTCTTTGTTTTTGTATAGTGCACTAAGTGCTCTTTGTCCACTTGGTTGGCATTTTTTTTTTGTTATGAGGATCTTATCAAATAAGTTTGTGAGATAAGATATTCCTTTTTCTTTTTTCCTTTTCTACTTCCATGCTTTGATGGGGACACCATCCCATCCCACTGGTTTTTACTTTTCAACATTTTAAGAGTGTCCTTTCTATTTGCTGAATTATTTGGTAGAACCAGAATTGCTCTTTTCTTCCCAATTGTGTTTGAGTTCATAAAAATGAATCCTGAAAATTACTTCTTTGTTTATCCTTCATAGCCTTCTCAAGAACAAACATATATTCTCCACCATCCTTAATACACTTGATTCAAATTTTTATTCCGGTTCTCTCATTTTGGCAAGTTTGTATCTCTTTGGCATCTAGCCACTACTAAAAATCAGCATGAGCTAAAACTTTTTCTTCACTTACTACCTTTTTGACCTTTCTTTGTTGCTTTGCATGTTGCTAGATTTTCTCTACAATGCTTTATAAAAAGCTCTTTTAACTTGAACTTTATTTTGTAGTTATTTTTTCTACCACCAAGATTCATTTTGTGTACAAGCCCCCCTTTTTGTTTTTTCAAAACCTTAAAATGTACTTAATAGCCTTTGTTGTATCCAGGGCTGTAATGTGTTGAGTTGGGTCGACATGGTGCCAGGCTCGAGTTTGGTTGAGATTTACTTTTTGTGCTTGAGCTCAATTCGAAAAATAATCAAGTTAATTGAGCTCGTTTCAATTAGGTTTTTACTTATGTAAGGAGCTTGAAACTTGACTTAAGCTCGAGCTAGAGTTCGAAATTAGAACTCAATTGACACTTTAAAATATGCAAATAAACATTATATTTCATTTAGAAATGTCTATAATACTAAAAATATTTAAAAAAAAATCAAAGCTCAATAAGACTTGTGAGCCACTTGAGCTGAGTATTACAAAGCTTGAACTCATCTCAATTGGTTACTTGAGTAGCTTGAGCTCGACTTGACAGTGAATGAGTCAAATTTGAGTATGCATTGAGCTAAGCCTGAATAGCTCATGAGTAGTTTGACTCGTTTACACTCTAGTTGTAACAAGTATTTTCTTGTTACCATCCTTATACACTTTCTTCGCTTTAAATTCCTTGCCCTCCTTTCTTTTGTTGTGGCAAGTTTGTATGTCTCTCGCTTACTTTGGTATTCAACTAGGTACAAGAAAGTGTTTACTTCTCTTTTAGTCTTCTTAGCCATTTTCTTTGTCATCTTGTACTTTGCAATGGTTTCCCTCACATATCGTAAGCTTCCTTAAGAACAAAAACTATTTTTTTTTTCTAATCATGGTCTTTTCTCTTACTTTTTCGACCAAGAGGTATTATAGGTGGACACCTTTTGATTCTTGTAAAATTGTTTGAGCCACATTTTGGATGTGATTACACATATCATCCCACTTAGAATTTGCTTTCTCATTTGCTCACCAACCTTGTTTAAGCAACTTGTTCTTAGAAGTCATAAGTTTCCTCCTTTCAAATATCTCCATTTACTTCTTTCCTTCCATAGTGAGACATAGGGGGCTAATTGAGCGAAGCGAAGCTGGCTAAGGCTTGAGCTTGCTTGAGCTTTTATTTTTTGTGCTTAAGCTTAGGTTGAAAAATAATTGAGTTACTTGACCTCAACTTGACTGGGCTCCATTGTGATCAACTTACGTAAGGAGCTTGAAACTCGCTTCTTTTGACTTGAGGCTCAAATTTAAAACTCAAATAATATTGAAAATGTGTTGATACATATTTTATGTTATTTATATATGTATAAAATATTAAAAAATTAAGAAATTCAAATCTATAAGAATTGAGCAATATAAAGCTTGAACTTGCCTCGAGCTCAACCAGATAGTGAACAAGTCGAGCTTGTGAATACAAGTCGAGCTTGGGTAGCTCATGAGTAGCTTGATTTGTTTACACCTAAGTTTAGCGTGTATGTCATGTATAATAACATATATTGGTGGGTCAAGGTTTTCCTGGTTACACCTAAGTTTGATGTCTACGTCATGTATGATAACATATATTGGTGGCTCAAGGTTTTCCTGGGGAGACTTTACAATCCGTACAATCTGTGTCCTTTGTTTGGTATTTTATCTTTATAAGTGATATGTGATGACATGCTAATCTTATTTCTAAAACAAGTTTAGCTATCATGAGGTCATATGTTATAACAAAGTTTGTGATAGCCTTTCCTTCATCATCTGTCTTTTCTGAAACCATAGTCTCCATGAATAATTTCTGATTTCCTTGGTCTCTTTTTTCACATGCCCATTCAAATCTCCCCAGTGAATTTTTCTTTTCTTGATGGGACCTTTGGATCATACCAATTAAATCTTCTCAGAACTAACTTATCCAATTCTCATGAGGTGCATATACAATCACCTTATTAAAGGTCTTTGCTCCACCACTGATTTGATACCTTTGATTCTGTATCAAATCCTTTGGAAATTCCCAACATCATCCTTCAAGGTCTTGACCATGATGATAACATATTAGTTTTTGTTCTCTTCTTACCTAAATATAAGGTTGAAGCTCAGAGTCAAGTTCCTTGGCTTTTCTTAGTCTCTTGGATTCACTTAATTCTTCTAAATAGCCTCAACGGCCTCCCCAATTACGTGTTAATGACTTAGTAGTCCAAGTCCAAAAACCCACATTACAGTTTTTGGCTATCTTCTTTACCTGCACATGTATAAAGATGCTTATCAATTGAATGAATAAAGGAACATGTAAAATGATTTTTAGAGGTCACAATTTCCAAAGATTTATGTAATTTGCGTCGTATTAATCGTTAGGATTTTGGGTTTAAATGATTTATCACACGGACTGGATATTTTTTTTTTATGTTGGAAATTCGCGCAGGGCCCAGCTACCCTGTAAACGACATGGACTGGATATTCGATAGTACACGTTTTATAAAAAAGGGTTTCAATTCTTGTCGTAATTGTACCGTACTTCAGAAATGTATTTTGAATTTTGAGTTCAAAAAAATGTCTTGATTCATCTTCTTATACAAACATAGGAATTTTTTAGTCGCTTAAATTGACACATTATGTGTATATCCACTAAATTAGAGAGGAGATATTTTCTATTGGGTTGAAAGCAAGTTAAGGATATATAGTAATTTAGAGAAATAATGATTCCTAAAGTACAAAAAAATCCGTACTTAATGGATTGGTTTCAACATCCCAGTGATTTTGACTAAAGCTCTTACATATGTATGTGCTCTGCTATAGCTATAGCATCATCGTGGTTTCATAACAATCCTTATCAATAAAGATTTTGACCAAGTTTTATGATGGTTGTTGACTATCCAATGCAACTCTCCTGGTTTATCTGGCTGGGTGGTAATCATAATATAGGAGCCTTGGACTTAATGTAGTCACTACATCAATTAAATTCTTTTTATTGAATATCACATTTACTGGGATTCCAATTCAATTTTTAATTATTTTCTTGTCAAGACATTTACTAAATGCTTTTTTGCAACCAAACTACAATGCTAAACTAAGCTGCAAAATCAAAGTAGGCTGTGCAGAGCTTGAAAATCAAAATATGCATTAAAAGAAAGTAAATGTAAAATACTACCCTTGATTTAAATACTTTGAATGCTAAAGGAATGGAAAACTTATAGCTGAATCTGAGAAAGGTTGGGCCTTGTTTGTTTGATGAGACCAAAGTATTCCTAGTATTGACTAACAAAAAATGACTAGTGAATTGATAATAATGAACTATAATAAGTATGCAAAGAATTCTCAGGAGTTGTGATTTAAATGGAAATAAATGTAGTGCATGTGGGAGACATCTACGTCCAAAGAAGTCAATATGTAAGTTTCATCAGGGAAAGAGACATTTCACCTCTTGATTAAAGATAGATCAAAATCTTTAAATGCCCATTCTTTCAATTAATACATAATTCTTTAAGATACAGATTGTGCGTACTGTTCATAATTGCTAGAAATCAATTGAATGATTACTTGAGTTGTGTCCAATTTAAACTATCTTGGGTCTATAGTATTTTAAACTCCTTGATTGATACCAAAAATTCTTACCTTAAGCTGAATTTGGACTCTCATTTCAATTATGTTTCTTGAACAAAATTATCTTACACAAAGTTATGCTCTTGATGTTACCATGAATCCATTACACTTGAAGAAAAACTATGGTAAAGTGGTAACAGGTATACTTAATGCACAGGTCACCCTCTTGCATTATTAGTAATTTCTTATGCTCCTTTGCGTCCAGTGTAGGTGTTAGGTACGTGTGTATGTGTTTAAGTGTCTGACCTGTCCGTTGGTCTAAATTTGTGATATGCAGATGGGCAACAAAGGATCTAAAGGCAGAATATGGGTGCAGGGACTTGTTTCCCTCTCTGCCTGCAGTTTTATGGTGAAATGGCTTTATAAAAGTTTTATGTGTAGGTGTCAAAAGCCAAATAAAAGCAAACCAACCTACTGGCTAGGAGACAAATAAAAGAAGGCCTAAATGCTAGTATTTTCTTTGAATAGATGTGGAAGAATCCCAAACCAGCCTAAATTCTTTCTTAGTTCTATACAATTAATCAGGGTCCTGATAGTAGAGTCAAGTTTTCTTTTTAATTTTTATTAAATATCTGTATAATATCTTGTTTTGTCATTGTTTTCTCCACTACTATGATTGGCTATTCTATGCCCATTTTATCCACTGTTACCTTAAGGAATCAATTCTCAAGTGGCCATGATTGCATTTAGGATGGTGATTGACCAGTTAGCAGACACCATATTCAGCTGCAATGTTCTTCTACATTTCCAACCCAGCTTCCTTTTTCTATTCTTGGAATTCTCTCTACCCCAGGGGATATCTTTATCACACCTAATCTGTCCATGTTCTTCGTCTGTGACACCATGTTGTCCGAGTGATGCTGATTTAGCCCAATTCTTGGTGTTACCTCCTAAGACTTGTCTGTTGAATCTGACCGATATCCCGCTTATCCTTACTGGCGTCAAGTCATTTTGATGTGGGTACATGATCAAAAATGTTTGAGTTTGGGCAATAGAGATCATCTAAATATGGTTGATCTAAAGAAGGTCAAAATTTCTAAGATATTTTGAATTGATTTATTACTTTCACAGCTTGAGATGAAGAACTTAGGTGTCAGTTTGACTGTTAAAATATTATTTTGATGAGGCATTTAACAGAAGAGAATGCATGATTGGGGCTGCAGTGTGATCAGCACCTAGTTATGGCTCTTTGATACAAATTCATGGTAGCACTTGGTTGGATATGTTTCTAGCTTTGATGATTTTTTTGTCAAATCAATTAGTTGAACTTGTCAGAAGTCATAACATCATGCAATAAACTTGACCCTCTTTATATGAGAGAGTGTCATCTTATCTCTAGTAGTTATAGAGACCATTTCCTTGTTTTTGTAATTATAAACTAATGATTGGGGCTAGTGGGGCCTATCACTTGCATGTGTTCACGTTGAGTGACACTTTCTTGGATTTCGGTTATTAGTTGAATGGATTGGGCTTTTATAAGTAGTACTTTGATAGTTCAAGAAAGAGAGTTGACAAGGTCAATTCTTAGTCTTTTATGCAACTTACATTGTATTGGAGTTTGTCACAGTGCCTCATGCATAGAGTTTTCAAGAAATTTTGTAAAATGTTCTTTAATAACAGTTGTCCATTTTCTAAAGGTTCAGTGCTTTTATTGTAGTTCAACTGGGCTCTAAATTTAGAAGCTTTGGCATGCAAACCATATTTGGATCTTGTGTAAAATCCTGGTAATCAGTGACAGAAATAAAGACTGATGCATTGCTTTCTGTGCCCATATTGTGAAAACATGAACTTGTCAGTATTTTTGCTGCTAGAATCTGTAAGCTATCGAAAGAGGATGATTCCCTACTACTTTCAAACGTAGAGGAACTTAGAAGCCAGATCTGAGATAAATTGCCAAATACTGGCAACCTCAAATCGTCAAATATGCTTCAAATTAAGGTTTCAGTGCTAGAACCAGCGTTGATGCATACTTTAAAGGGTTATGGAAGTTACTGCCACCGTGCTTAGTCATCATGTAATTAGAACTAGCTATGAGGTTTCACTGTATGTAATGAAAAGACCTTCACTAAGTGGTTTAACTTGGCAGGGTGTGGGACTAACAATTGCTAAATAAATCTCAAAACTCAAAAACTTATAAAATGAAGTTCATATATATATGAGATTCCCTTAAATTCTTCTCAGTTGATTGACTTAGATATTCTACATACTTTGAGGTACTACTTCAGTGCATTGGCTTGGTATTAATTTTTCTCTACTGGTTCTTTTGAGCCTGTAATTGGGGGAACCATGGTTGTACCATCTTCTTGGAACTACAACCATTTTAATGATTAATTAGATTGTGTTTTGTTGCACACTAAAATGATTTATCTAATTGTATAACCATTGATTTCTATTTAATTTGACATAATGTCAATCAACTTGCAGGACAGCCTAAACGTCACCTTCTTACTACAGGCTGGAGTGTGTTTGTTAGTGCCAAGAGACTTGTTGCAGGGGATTCTGTTCTTTTTATTTGGTATTCATTTTCTTTTTCCTGCCAATGCTGCTCAATCTGTATTTTTTTTTAAAAAATTTCGTCCATGTGGTTTGTTGGGTTACATAGTTGGAGTGGAGGGCGAGAGTATGTAAATATTAGTTGTTGACCATATCTTGTCAAATTCTGTTATTAGGAATGAAAAGAATCAGCTTCTTTTGGGAATTCGCCGTGCCACTCGCCCACAAACTGTAATGCCATCATCTGTTTTATCTAGTGATAGCATGCACATTGGACTCCTTGCTGCTGCAGCTCATGCTGCTGCAACTAATAGCTGCTTTACAATATTTTATAATCCAAGGTGGTGATATTTTCTTAACCTCTTTCATTGCTGTTTATGTCTTATCTGTTAACATTATTCTTTTCTTATGTCCAGGGCTAGTCCATCTGAGTTTGTGATACCCCTTTCAAAATATGTCAAGGCTGTTTTCCACACACGTGTCTCAGTTGGGATGCGTTTTCGGATGCTTTTCGAGACAGAAGAATCAAGTGTTCGTAGGTATTATAGTTCTTGATGGTTCACTTAGTATTATTTGAGTGGTTATCTCATATGATTCCATGAATTGCTTCTGTTTATTTGATTTGTGTTCTTGAAAGCCATCTACAATGTTTTTTTAAATCTTTCAGTGAGTTTCTGATATTGTGGACGGTAACTTGTGTATACATTGAAATAAGACTGCCATGTAAGTCACTCATGCTGGTGCTCATGTCAAATATTAGGTAAAATGTTCATGGTGTGAAAGCAGTGTCCTTGCATTAGATATTGAAATAGTACTTTTTGAAAATTTTATATAATTTTTTTTCCTTAAAATATTTGGATTTTTAAGTTTTAGTAGAACTAGTAACAGTCGGTAAAAGTTGGGATATTGCACCATGCTTTACTCTTCCACACCACTTAATTTTGTTATTTTTTTGAACTTCAGGATCATGAGAAATGGAGTATAATTGATTAAGTTTTAAACTTTCTGTTTATATATCGTATACAAGTAATTTTGTGTCAATTTAAATCCTAACACATAACTGATTGTATCCAAACCTAAAAATCTCGACAATCATAAGTTTGGGGTTTATATGGGTTCTCTACAAGTTCTTAATATGTACATTAGGATAAGTTGTGATTTAAATAATACTGAATTATAGTTTCAAGGCTGTGTGGTAATAGAGAGATTGGATAAGAAGAGCTAATCTCACTTTTTCTTTTTTCTTTTTTTACTCTTTTCTAGAGGGAGAGAACTTATAATAACTTTGTTTATAATGCAGGATATACTTTGGTATGAAAATTTGATAACTGAACCTTTTTTTTGTT
This sequence comes from Theobroma cacao, assembly GCF_053813885.1. NCBI lineage: Eukaryota > Viridiplantae > Streptophyta > Magnoliopsida > Malvales > Malvaceae > Theobroma > Theobroma cacao. The sequence goes on from NC_142642.1 coordinate 4,095,229, forward strand.
AAAAAAAACTTTGTTGTGCAGGTAGTTGAACTTTTAGGAATGAGTTAAATTGTAGATAAAATAACTACATATTAAATTAGTAAATATAAATATGTACTTAAGCTATATATTTCAGGATAATATTGTCAGAGAAGAGATTAAATTACATGATAAATACAAAGGGAGTGACAAGGATGAGGTTAATGTTAGGCAACGTAAATTATAACATCACGGGTGCATAGAGTATCTAATAGAATATTCTATTGTTGCAGATTGATTAGATGCTAAAAAAGTAACTAAACGTTTTTCAGATATTGTTGAGGCTTCAGAGGAAAAATGAGCGAATATGATGCAAAAGAAACCAAAGGTTGATTTTAAGAAAAAGGAAAAGGAAATGGAAGAAACAAAAAATGATGGGGAGAAAAATAAGGCAATGAATAATTAAGAAAGGGACAATGAGTGAAGAAGAAAAGGGGGAAAACAGTAAAAATGATTACAGATATTATGCAACTAAGTGCGAATGTGAATGCTAGTATTATTAGAAAAGAAGTTTGTGATGTGGAAGCAGTGTCTGTATACTAGAGCAGAGAGCATCAGGTGCGGCCTTTTTAAGAAATTCCCTAGTCATGACAGCCATTGATTAGAGAACCATCAATATAAGACTCTACTCTTAATTTATTGAAAATACTGTTTTTGATGGACACTATTTGATATTGTCTGCCAGTTGGTGTTTGTCTTCAGCATATGTTGAAATTGCAGTCCTAAAGGTGTACCTCTTGATAGTGTGGCACCAAAGAGCCACTGTTTCTATGTTGCACCATATATATGTTTATTTCTGGATGCCTTTTTTCATTCTCCAGGTATATGGGTACGATAACTGGCATAAGTGATTTGGATTCTGTTCGCTGGCCAAATTCTCATTGGCGGTCTGTGAAGGTAATTATTAACATACTTTTACGTGCATCTTGTAATAGATGGTGCATGGCACCTTTTGTTTATTGTTTGTGATGTTATGATGTCATATTCTTTTATATTATCCATGTGAAGAAAAATTCTTCTGTATTTGATGTCCATTATTTTTTGTATAAAATTTAAAGGATGAAATTTACTCTAGAAATTATCTTCATGTCTATATCTTCCATTAATTGTTGATTTATGAATTGTTTCTAATTGGGGGATAGAACACAAGTTGCATAATTATGTGAACTTAGAATCTTGGAAAAAAGAGGTTAGGGAGATTGTGAGACCTGTAATACTGAGTTACGGAGGTAGTAGGATTATCTAATAGTAGTTTATAGTTTAAATCCTTTATATCATTTGTAATCATAATGTGCTTGTATAGCTGCTAGGATTCTTGAAGTTTCTTGTGGGAGCATGCTTCTTGGTATTAAAAAAAAGGAATATTTTATATCTTGTTTTGTTTGAATTTTCAGCTTTATCAACTTCATCATATTAAATATCTTAAGTACCAAAACTAGCCATTTCATCATCTAGAAGGAGAAACACATGTAGATGTTAGCAGGGACAAATGAAAAGTGACACACAAATAACCCAGTTTAACAGCCAATAACCACCCTTTGTGAAGGTGGTTGTTCTTGGCCACTCTAAAGCCTATTCCACTGCAGAAAGCATCCACCACAACTCAGTGTGGCCCTAAACCCACAATACCCATTTCCAAATAACTGCCACATGTACTAGGAAATCAAACAATAAGCCCAATTTTTGTAATCAATCCGTTCAAAATTTGTGAGATGTGTGAGTATATAAGTTGGTTTCATGAGGGGTGAACATTCTCCACAAAACCCTATCCACCACAACCAAGCATAACCCAACTCACCATATTTATTGCCAAAGAACTGCCGTAACAACCAGAAAATCAAACAATAAACTCAATCTTAGCCGCAATCTATTCAAGACTTAAGATGTGCAAGTATAGATGATGGGTTCATAGAACGAGTGAAATATGTAGAAAATAGGTGGTTGATTCTATAATGGGCTATCTAAATGGTTAGTTGTTGAAGCTGAATTCTCGAGGGGAGATTCAATGTGCTCTACTGGTATTGATAATACTACTAAGGTTCATATGTATGTGTATTTGTATATTAATTTGGATTTGTGTGAATTTGAAGATTCTTAATGAGAGTGGGTGGTGTAGGACAAGGGAGGGGAAAGAGAAATTGGTGTAGCCGGAAGGTTTACGGTAATTAGAACTCAACAATTAAGCTTGAATGGGTTTGATTGTGTTTGGAACAATAGAAAGATAATTGGTTTTTAAGGAAACCTCTTGAATCAAAATTCAGAATAAACAAAGATGATGATAATTAAGATAAATTCTAATCAAATAGAAGGATTAGAATTCTACTCCTAATACAAATTCTCCTCTTAATAAATAAACTTATTATACTAAAATCCTAATAAAGATAAAAAAAGAATCCCAAACTAAATCAAATAAAGAAAATAAAATCCTAAGCTAACGAAAATACTAAATAAAATAGAATTCTTGATGTGCCTGCATCAGTCCCCTTGGGTCAGAAAAGACTCGGCTTTGATGAGTGGGCCTTAACATACTTCTCATAGATGTTTGGATCCACTCGTTTCAATTCCTTTTCAGCAATCCAAGTGCTTTCATTAGCAAGTTTACCAAGCCACTTCACTAAAAATTGTCTAATACGGGTTCCTTGGTCTAGATCAGAATGATGATGGTCAGAATACACAGCAAACTCATGATAAGCCAAGTAGTGCTGCCAATGCCGAATAGCCCTTACCAAAGCATAAAACTCTAGTCTTAAGTTGAATAATGTCATCTAGAGTCCGTCAACTTTTCACTAAAAAACTCTATAGGCTTTCCATCTTGACTAAAAACTGCTCTAATTCTTACATGTGAAGCATCACACTCAACAACAAATAACTTCTCAAAATCTGGTAGTGCAAGAACCAGGGCTTTTTTTGCAGACTGACCACTCAAATCCATCTTTCTTCAAAGATTCAGTTTTAGGACTCATAATAGAACCAAAATTTCGAATGAATCTCCTATAAAAAGACGCCAATCCATGAAAACTCCTTACTTCTTTGATAGATGTAGGTGCTGGCCACTCTGAAATTGCACAAATCTTCTCTGGATCTGGTTTCAAACCTCCTGCTGACACAATGAAACCAAGAAATACCACCTCTGGTTGCATAAAATTGCACTTTTTCAAGTTTATACAAAGCTGCTCTTTTTGAAGTACTTCTAGAACTTGTCTTAAATGTTTTAAGTGCTCTTCCTTAGTGTGGCTATAGATCAAAATATTATCAAAGTAAACCACCACAAATGAATTCAAGAAGGGCTTGAGCACCTTTGTCATGACTCATGAATGTGCTTGGTGCATTAGAAAGGCCAAATGGCATCACCAACCATTCAAATAATCCATCCGGAGTTTTGAAGGCTGTTTTCCATTCATCTCCACTCCTCATTCAAATTTGATGATATCCGTTCTTCAAATCGATCTTTGAAAACACTCCGGAGCCAACTAATTCGCCAAGCATCTCATCCAATCGAGGAATAGGAAAACAATACTTGACTGTAATTTTATTTATGGCATGGCTGTCCGCACAGATCCTCTATAAACCATCTTTCTTAGGAGCTAACAAAGCTGGGCAAGCACAAGGACTTTTACTATCACTCACTAGATCTTTCTCCGACAACTCCTCAACCTGTCTTTGTACCTCGGCTCGCTGCATAGGTGGCATTCTATATGCTGGCAGATTTGGTAATGATGCTCCCGGTACCATATCAATTGCATGTTGGATGCTCCGTAGAGGTGGTCGACTTTTTGGCAAATCCTCATTAACCAATTTTCTAAACTCCTTCAATAGCTGCTGAATTTTGGTTGGATATTGAGGTGATTTACCCCTCTAATAACTCTTCAAAAGCTTAGTTACCAAAGCATACATAATTCTCATCTCACTACTTTCAGCTTTAAAATTTTCAGCGGACAAATACCCAGTGATTTTGCTGTTTGTAGGGCTTGAAGTTGCTGATTTTTTAGTCTCTTTTTTAAGAAGATATAAAGTATACCTCTTGTTCTCATTGTAGAAGGAATAAGTAGTTGGCTTCGTCTTATGATCCATATCGTGATCATATAATCAAGGTCTACCAACAAGAATATGGCCAACATCCATTGGCACATCACATAAGGCCTCATCATCCAAGTTACCTCCCGTAGTGAATTTCTCCAAACATTGAATAGTTATTGGTACCCCATGTCCTTTCTTTAGCTACTCAATCTTGTAAAGATGAGGATGTTTGCTTGTAGGAAGCTTCAATTTGTCTACTGCCTCTTTTGAAATAATATTTTCTATGCTTCCTCCACTTTACTTTTACAAACAACTCGTGTGAAAAATACTTCGCCTCTTGCAATCATTTGCTTCCTCATTTACTATTGTTGTCATCACTCTTCATACCACTAATGACTCATCTTGTGCAAGATAAACATCGATTTCTTCTATCTCCTCATCATGCTCATCATAAACAGGCTCTAACTCTTCCCCTAATTTCGCTAAGTTCACCCTTCATTGTGGGCAAGCAAAAGAAATGTGCCCCTTTTACCCACAAGCAAAACATCGAATCTGGGAATTGTTGTCCCCTTTTTTTGTATAAGAACCATAACTGTTTTGTCACCATAAGGCATTATACCCTTGCCTTTATCATTCTTTCAACATGGGTTGCACCTCTATTAGTTTTATTGGTTGTGGCAACCCCTCGATAATTTTGTTGGGATGTTTGATAACCTCGTCTTGCTTCGGAATTTCTTGCCACTGGGTGCCATATAAGGGCTTTTTAGCACCATAGCATAAAACTTGTTTTTCTAATGCTAAAGCATATTGACGAGCATCTTCAATGTTGTACAAATGAACTACTCCCATCTCATCTCTAATAGAATGATTCAAACCAGGAAGATAATGAGAAGTAATTTGTTCGTTACTCTCTGGTAATCCAACCCGAATTGATAGGTTATTGAACTTTGATGTATACTCAACAGTCGTTATTTTGCTTCAAACAAAGAAACTTTTCATATAATTCCATAATATAATCAGCAGGTAAAAATTGCTCTCGTAATTTGTTTTTCTTGTGCTCCCAAGTGTTGACTTTAAGCGTCCCTTGTCATGCATGTTGCTTTTCAACTCGCTTCCACAATTGAAGTGCGGTACTTTTCAATTTCAGCTATACAAATAACACTTTTCGATTTTCAGCCATGGGTTTCCATTCAAAGTAATTTTCCAAACTCTCTTCTCAATTTAGATAATCCTCCGCATGAAACTTTCCATGAAAATCAGTTACTTTGATCTTGATTCCTTCACCATTTAAATCAAGAATGTGTAATAATCGGCCCTCCAATCCCACTCTTGTCGCTTGATTTGCGGCTCCCTCTTTACGAAAGGGGTTCTCAATCTGAAATTCATCATCATCCTCAAGATTTTGAATCTTAAGGGGGTTGTGGTCACCTTCCGGATTCTCCATTTGGGCTTCAACTTGCATAGCCCGGGTCAAGTCATCAATATTCTCCGTATCTCAGCCAACTCAGTTTGTTGGGGCTGGTTGCCTCTAATTCACCCTTTACCTCAGCCAACCATAGTTTCCTAACTAAAATAGTGGGATTGTTTGCTCTAGGATCACCTATTTATAGTAATTAAGATAAATCTTAATCAAATAGAAGGATTAGAATTCTATTCCTAATACAAATTCTTCTCTTAATAAATAAACTTATTATACTAAAATCCGAATAAAGATAAAAAAAGAATGCCAAACTAAAAAAAATAAAGAATAAACTCCTAAGCTAATGAAAATACTAAATAAAATAGAATTCTTGATGCGCCTGTATTAGAAATGAAAAATTTTCAGTATATTCATTTTTCCATCGACAATGATTCAAGGTGGCACTCTGTTGATGCCATTGATGGAAGTTAGGGATAAAAAGAAGGAACAGGGGAGAGAAATCAGAAAGAAATTAGAAAGAAATAAGAGAGAAGAATAAGTAGGTAGGGGATCCCATTTCTATGTGCAATGGACTGAGTTCAGTGGAGAAAAATGAGGAAAAAGATCCTTATCATTTTTAGCTGCCTGAATACATTTAACACACTTACTAAGCTTAATTGTATGTAAGTTACATGTGCTTAATTGTGTTGAAATGTTGGCTGAATGCATAAAATGGTATGCACTTTCTTCTGTGGTGGTCTCAAAATTAGGTCTAAAGGCATCGCTCTGCATTATTAATGTCTGGTGCATCTCATAAGGAACAATTTGAGAGGTGCACTTTCTTTTGTGTTGGCCTTATAATTAGGGTCCCAATGCATTATGTTGCATTATGTTTTTGTTGTTAGCATGTTGATATTGTATGTTCTCTATCATCTATAGCTCCGATAGCATAACACAGAAGTACTTTTACCTCTGCATCTGTTATATCTGTTTGTACGATGTTTCTAACAATTTCAACTATATGCTCAAAATTGTCTTCCCGGCTTACAATTCTTTGTAGGTATCTATTCTGTCAATTTCAAAAGAGAATACCTATGCAAAATGCTAAACTTCGGGTTCACTGACCCGTAGAGTTACTATGTAGTCCCATTAGCATGCATGGAAATTTCCACGTGTCTTCCATCTCCCTGTGAATTGTTTTTATTTGCACAAGTTATCATCATGCTGAAAATTTTTCTCTACCCTAAACTTTTAATTGATTGGACTTCAATTTTTTACCCACTTCTGTGTGCAGGTTGGCTGGGATGAGTCAACAGCAGGTGAGAGGCAGCCAAGGGTATCATTGTGGGAGATTGAGCCTTTAACTACATTTCCAATGTATCCATCTTTGTTTCCCCTCAGACTGAAACGCCCTTGGCATCCTGGTTCCTCATCTTTGCATGGTATTGTTCTTTCTGAAGTTCAGTCTTAAGCCCCTTTCTAAAGAAATCTGGCTGGACATTTTATTTTATTTCTATGGATTTGAGATTGGTTAACCTGTCTTCTTTTGGGGTTGTGAAGTTAAGACTGTGTTGTTGCCTGAGGCAAGAGTGTTTAATGATTCTTGTTTTACAGGTGCCTTGATAAGAAGCTGAGGTAGGAATCTCTAATGTGTATAGAGAATTTTAAGTTTAAAAGCTATATCTGAAAGGAAACTTTGGGATTGTGCTATGCCATGCTTAGCTAGGGGTGCCTTGGCATATTGCATGACATTTATTGTAGTAACCCACTCAAAGCTTTAATAATAGTGCTGCTAATAGTTAGTTGGTTGTCTTCAGACCAGATCCCACCTTCCCTTATTGTTAAGCATCCTTTTGGCAATAAGCGGAGAGGCAGAACTTGTAAGACCACATTATTTCTTAGAATTAACCAATATAAAATGACACCACCTAATGCTGCGCCTGACATGTAAAATTCAATGCTAACAATTGGAACAAATGGGCCTTTGACATGTCCTGTTGAAACAGGACAACAAACATCTAACAAGACCAAGACTTTCTAGGGGATCTGATACCAGTTGAGCTTCCAACCTAAAAGGTTAAAACAAATTGGCAATAGCTTGAGAGGTCTAACTTGAATATGAAGCCTAAAACAAATGCTAAATTCTTATAATATAGGATAAGACAACTTAATTTTTAGATCTGATGGATTAGGAAGAGAACCAAACCTGATCCTGACAGGAACCAACTTGACTTGAGTGACTTTGGTCGAGGCCTGGGCCTAGTTACTTTTGTTGGGCATTCTAATTGTCACATTGATTATAGAGTAAGAAAACAAACACCCAAACCCACACCTACACACACCCTCACGTTTTCAAGGTTTTAATTCTTGATTAAACTCATATCAGGAAGTATTTGTCCTTTGAGAAAAGGTGATGTGCTAATGGATTTAGAGAGTTTTTCCGACGCTCAGCCAGTATTGCAATTCATTTGGCTGGATTATTTGGAAACACAAGTGATTGACAAAATGAAAGAAAAGTAGTATCTGCACTGTGGCATATATGGTTTTCACTGCTTACCTTAACCGTAGACAGTTTGATCATGATGCATGGGTTAATATGTTTATCACTATTGCTTTTTGTATCTGATTCTTTGGATATCTTACCATGATAATCGTCTTCATGCAGATAACCGAGATGATGTAGCTAATGGCTTAATGTGGCTAAGGGGGGGATCTGGAGACCAAGGACTACACTCTCTTAATTTTCAATCTTTCGGCTCATTTCCGTGGATGCAGCAGAGGCTAGATCTTAGTTTCCCAGGAAATGATCATACTCTGCAGTACCAAGCCATGCTGGCTCCTGGGTTGCAGAACCTAGGAAGTGGGGATCCCCTGAGACAGCAGTTGCAGCAATCTTTGCAGTATGTTCAACAGCCAGGCAGCCATAATTTACTGTTGCATCTGCAGCAGCAGCAGCAGCAACAGCAACAGCGAGCTGTTTCACAGTCAGTTCCACATAACATGCTGCAGGCACAATCCCAAATTCTATCTGAGAATTTGCCCTCAGTTCTTGGACAGGAACAAGTAGGCAATCAACTGGAGGAACAGGCTCAGCAACAGCATAACATGAATCAAAGTGATCAGCTCCAGCAGAGGCAGCCGGTTAATGTGCCTTCATCATTTCTGAAAACAGATTTTATCGAGTCAGCAAAGTTCTCAGGATCTGTTCCGGCTGCCCAGAATATGCTGGGTTCATTGTGTGGTGAAAGCAGTGCAAATCTTTTGAACTTCTCCAGAACTGGTCAGTCGATACTAGCTGAGCAGTTACCGCAGCAATCCTGGGCACCAAAGAGTACTCATTCACAGGTAAATGCCTTTGCTAGCTCAACATCACTTCCACCAGTGTTTCATGGCAAAGATGCTATAATAGAGCCAGAAATTGGTAGCTCTGATGCCCAGAATTCTGCTCTTTTTGGTGGTAACAATGATTCATATGGCCTTCTACTCCCCACCACTATGCCTGGTTTTGCTACATCATCAAGTGAAGCTGATGTGCCCTCAATCCCATTAGGGGATCCGTCATTCCAGAATCCTCTGTTTGGTTGCATGCAAGACTCTTCAGAGCTGCAGAGCACAGGGCAAGTTGACCCACCGACTCCAACTCGAACATTTGTCAAGGTATATGTGCTGCTGTTTATAAAGGTTAATTTTGTTTTCATCATAGCTTGCTAAAGATTAAAGTGATGTTGATTCTATTTTTGTTTTTGTAGGTTTATAAATCAGGGTCGGTAGGACGCTCATTAGACATCTCCCGGTTCAGCAGCTACCATGAGCTGCGAGAGGAGCTGGCGCAGATGTTTGGAATTGAGGGGAAGTTGGAAGACCCTCTTAGATCAGGCTGGCAGCTTGTATTTGTCGACAGGGAGAATGATATACTTCTCCTTGGAGACGACCCTTGGGAGTAAGTACTTTAGAGTCTTCTCTTCTGTGTCCAAACCCCTTAAAACGTGTTTTTTATATTGTCCTTAATGAGTTTTGACCTCCTTTTCCCCTGTGCATTCATTTTTATTTATTTCCTCCTCGAATGCCCACCCATCCAGCACAGCATTCTTTTCTGACTTATGCTCATTTTTGACATATTTTGAAGCATTGCTGCCCAGTACAACAATATTGGTCTTATTTTCATCTTGTAAGAGTTTGTAGGATTTAGCTGTTATACAAGACTCTCAATGCACTTCCCTTCATTCTGCTTGAATCTTTTGAGTGACATCTTTATCAGTTTTCCCATAGATTTAGATTACTCTCTTTTTGGTACGCCTTTTTATATTTTCACACTTCTAATTGATCTTCCATTCTCATTGTTGCTTGTAGTGAAGTTGCATTTCAAAGCTTTGTTTTAGATTGATCAAGTAGAAACTCTACACTCCAAATCTCAAAGCTGATTCTTGGTGTAAACTTATTGGATTGGAAAAATACTATTGTCTCTTTGTGACTCCTCAAGCTACTATTTCATTATATATATTTTTTACACTATGGAAATAAGCAATGGGCTTCTTTCTTCTTTAAGACCCTCTGAAAAAGAAATAAAATCTTTTAGAAAAACGAAAAAACCTGACAGACGTGAATGAAGAGAGGTTACTGGATCACGAGGTTGAATCACATGATCGAGATCAAACTGTGAGAATTTTGCATTTCGGAAACATAGCTTTAGGTTTAAGCAGTTACAATAATTTCCTTTTCTTTCTTAACCAAGTCACCGTATATTAGTACTTTCATTGATTGTTTTTGGCATTTCGCATTTTGATGATATTTAATTGATAGTCATTTTGGCATTTAAGCCTATGAAGTGTGGTTAATTTTTGTTTGTATAACGAACCATGCAGCGCATTTGTGAATAATGTTTGGTACATAAAGATACTTTCACCAGAGGATGTGCAGAAGATGGGGGAGCAACGGGTGGAGCCGTTTAGCCCAACCCCAGGTCAAAGGATGAATAGCAGTGGCACTGGTGCTCGAGACCGTGTCTCTGGACTATCATCTGTTGGTTCACTCGAATACTGAGCCTGCATCTGCATGTATGAAGGTGCAACAAATTCCAATGAATTTTCTGCTATTGTGTTTCTCCCTTTAGTAGTCTGAGTGCTACATGAGACTTGTTTTGCCGAGACTAGTTATCCCCTTGGCTTTAGAATACGTGTAACTAAGTTCACACCCTAGGTTAGGGAATTAATTTATCTCCAACATTTGTTGCAAATCAATACATGTCCGTAGACTTTAAGCAATATATGGTACTGTTATTGTGCAATTACGGCTTCTCCTTTCCTTTCTTATTTCTCAATAAAAAACTTGTTTTTCTTACATTGCTTTCTTGCTATTACCAATGAAAATTAAGCAGTACTTCCTAGGAGTGCAATGAGTGTTTTAAAGGGATCATTGCAAGTTCCAAAACGTGTACTGGCCTAAAGCAAAATGAAAAATCCCACGTATACTACATTCTCGAAGTAATAAAACTTCCATGTGCTTTCAGGATAAGGATTGTACACTCACATTCCTTACAATGTGTTTAATAGAGATACATTGTGGTGTTTATTTTGAAAAATTAATGCAATTTCGTGTTGTAATGACGTTTATTTGGAAAAATCAACGCAATTTCGTATCATAATTTACTTTGCACAATTATCATATTTGATTTGATATTTTTACTCTTCATTTAAAAAATTGATTGAAAATCTTTTTCAACATAACTTATACTTCTTGATTTGACATTTTCGGGTATTGTCAAATAGATAGATGAAATCTTATATAGTGGATCAATATACTAATTTTTTATAAATTTACATATAGTAAAAATAAATATAATCAAGTATAACATTTACAATACATATAGGAAAATAGACAAATCAATCAAAAAATTCCAAAACTTAATTTTTATCACTTTAAAAATTTTAAAAAATAAGAAATAATTTTAAATTTTTAAAATAAATCTATAAATTAAATTTGAAAAATATAAAAACGATTTTTCATTATTAGAAATTCTAATTTTTTTAAAAAACTTAAAAATAATTTTTAATTGTTTAAAAAAAATTCTAGAACAATAAAATATGGAAATAATTTTTATTTTTAAGAAATTATAAAAGATTAGAAAATTCATTAAATAAAAAATATATTTAGAATTTTTGAAAAAATAGAAAATACTCTTTTTTATGCTTATAATTTTTAAAATTATAAAAATGATTTCCTCTATAAATTTTAATAAACTTTTAAAAATAAAAATAATTTTTTTCAAAAAATCTCCTTTTGAGTTTTTTTTTTCAAAAAAGAATTCTTTCCATTTTTAATTTTTTAGAAGAATTTTATAATAATAATAATAATAATATATTTAAAAATTCTCAAAATTACTAACAAATAAAAAATTATTTTCTAGTTAATACTAATGTGGACTTGCCTTGTCCGATGGTTGGTTATGGGTTGGGAGAATGTTGGCTCTATTTCATAGGAATAATTTATTTTATGAAGTTTGATAGTCAAATTTCTATATGTTTCTTTTTTGCTTATGCCATATCTAAACTAAATTTGTGCTATAATAAATAAAATAAAATATATGAGATTATAATATTTTGAGATTATAATAAGAAATGAAAAAAAATATATTAGATTGTAATAAAAAATGAAAATAAAATATATGAGATTAAAATTTTTTTTAATAGATGATATCATATAAAAATTTAAGAGAATTAGATAAAGAAGTTGGAGAGAGAAGCTCTGAGTGAAAATAAAGTTGTTTTGAAAAAAGTCTCTCAAATGAATTGTGAAGGCTTTATATATAGTATTAGAAATGACGGTTACTTAAGAATAGATTTTAATGCACGTAATGAATAGCGACTTTAATATTGGATAACTATTATTGAGTTTTTAATGTTGAGTAACGATTAGAAATCTATTATCTGACTATTAAAATAATAAATTTTATGATCGTTACTAATATAATGAGATTTATTCTTGAGTCAAGTTTAAATGGAAGAGGTATACAGGAAAAACTATGCAAGAACAATTTAAGGGACAAGGGGAGTACATGAATGGGTATAAGAGAAGAATATAAGATGGAGAAACATTTGTAGTTAAAGAAAAGGTTAAGAGAATACCTCTTAACTACCTCTATATCTGAACCACTAAGCCAAACTCTCCAAAACATCCCAAGATGAAAGTAATCTGCGAACCTTGTCACTTATTCGAGGTTGCTTTTGCTGGGATTCAATCTTATGCTTAAACATGAAATTAATCATGAAATTAAAAATATAACGCAGTGAAAAAAAAATGTATTTAATCAAAGAAACAACTGAAACCCTCAAGATTAATGTTTGTGTTTTTCATGCAATTTTCAAACAAATTATAAACACTCATAGGTTTAAGTATTATGTACCTTACTTTAGATATCGTAATCAAGAGCTAATTAAATCCAAAAATGCTTGTGATGAAGCAAGTAACTTGAAAAGAGAATAAGACAGTATGAAATCTTTGCTTCTCCATCTTTATGATTTGTCAAATCTTCAGCAACCCAAGTGTTTGACCTTTGATAGTAATCCATACAGTGATTAAATAAGACCTTCTTAAAGGTAAGATTTTGTTTGTGCTAGTAAGTTTTATTTCTAAACAAAAAGACTTATTTCTATCAAACAAAGAAAACTATTTTTCTTTTCTTATTTTTATGAAACGGTTAAGAAATGGCTGAAGGCTTAGAGTTTTAGTTGGTTAATACAACATATTTATATAGCCAAACTAAGTTGTAACCCTAGGTCCAACATTTGTATCTTTATTCAATCAAGTCCTTGTGAACTTAATTAATTTTTCAATTTTATAATGATTTATTTCAATTAAGTCCAACTTAATTGGTTATCTTTATTTAATCTTAATCATGTCACTTAATGTGTGTGACCCATTAGGCTTCTAACATATTGGTAGTAAGTATAAATCATAACACATATCAATTTTATAATTGATTTATATTTATAGATCATGAATGGTATCTAGCAACACATCATGACCACCAAAATATTAGAGAGTAAATTAAAGAATTTGACAAAGTCTTTCAGTGATAAGCCTCTTAGTGTAATATGATCATTTCATCAAATATGCTAGATATGTCATTAAGCATGGCTTAGTGTCTACTTATGACATTCCATATTAATTCTCATAATTCATGACTAAGAAACTAACTTTCCTCAAATTCATCTTACTTTGGCCAGAGACTTTACAAGTTAATCTACAATTGAGAACAACAGAGATACATCCTTTCATATCACTTGAGGTGATAAATCCTTTTCTAAGCACTCATCCACCAAAAACACCATGTTTAGGCATTTGGTCTCTTTTAGATCCATAGAGGTGAAATTAAAGTATGTCATTCCTCATACATAATGACTTGGTGTCTCAAGTCTGAGTACTAGTTGCACGACTATCACATGAGAACATATTCTATTGGCACTTGAATGAAACACCAAATGGAGTTCTCATAGTGGGTCATGTTCAGTAAACTTGTTCTTTAACAAACACCAACATGTTATCTTCAAGTATCCCATATACTTCAATCTATGAGATCGTGTCACGACCTAGTACTCCTATCGAGCTAGTGACAACTGCCGTGACGTCCCGGTAGACATTCGTTATTCGGAGTGCTAACTGGAACCCCGCAAGGCTTTAGTACCATTTTTTCATCTCACCTGTGAGTAATCATCGCCAAACCTCATTTTAAAAAAATTTTAAGTTTTTTCCCTTTCAAAACCGTGAAAAAATAATTTTCACCTCATAGGGGCGTTTTCGTCATTTTTCCTCAAAATTTTCTGAACCTAACTAAAGATGTAGTAGATGAGTGGAAAACACATATTTCATGATTTAAAATAAATTTGGGTGTCTAAAACATTTATTAAAAATGATATTGCAACTATTTAAATAAAATAAAAATATTCAATAAAATATTCTAATTTCTTGTAAAACAATATTTATAGTCATCGGTAAATAATTTTTGTAATGTAAAAGCTAAATAAATTCATACGTACTCTAATACAAATAATCGGAATATGAAATTTACTTTACAGTGACTCGTGGGCCCACAAGGAACAAAAGTGCACAAAAGCAGTAAACCTACAGTTTTTGAAGTAGTAAAGCCGACGATAATCCTTGACGATATCTGCTATCCACAGGCTACCTCGGGCTTGGAATGGTTGAAAAGGAGGGTGGTGAGATTATAAATTCTCAGTGAGTAAACAGATACCATCTAAACCATCTAAAGTCGAGTAAATGGAGATAGATAAAACAATTTAACATACTGAAATTCATCACCTTTCAACTTGTTTCAATCAAATAAAATCAATTCATATAAATCGAGTAATTAACATGGCTTATGAATTTCTTAAAACTTTAGCTCGTGCCAAAATCATTATCATACTCAGTCATCAAGGATACATTGGCCGAGGGCTATCCCAAACCGAGTCCGCCAATGCTATTAAAAAGTTATGTACTCATAAATCATATTTTTATTTTGAAAATATAGTCGTTTCTTGGCGTTGGCTGAGTTCGCCCTCACGTGGTGGTTTGACGTGAAGTGAACTTTAAAAGTTATACCTCGAGAGTTACCCTACTCGTCTCTCCAACTGAGGTAAGAATATGATCAGGTTCTGTACCCCTCTAATAGGCTAGTCCACAGAACCAGCCCACTGCAGCAAGCTAAACCCACCATACAATAAAATTTGCAACAGCATGACATGACAATTTTATCATTATCCAGCCTAGCAAGGCAAACAACAATTTATACATTTCAACACAAATACCAATTCAGCCATTCATGCCAATATTGTCATAAGCCAATCAATTAGAACCATAAATTCACAATACATCAAATGATCTCCAATTACTCTATTTGAAAAGCCATTATTCAATTTTAAAATAATATTAGAAATCATTTCACTAAATCACATTTTGTTTATAAAACCAAAAAATTAATCATTTAATTCATTTTCCATAAAATTCACAAAATCGGATAAAACATACTTTAGATAATTAAGACGATAGTAAGGTTACTCACAGTACTAGGAGTTCGATATACTCCTATTCTCGATCTTCGGGCACAATCTCTTTACCCTTGTTAGAGGGCTCACCACCTATACATCATACGTGACATGAATTTCAATAAATTGTGTCAATTTATCATAAATTATTTCAGGCTCTATAAATCTATATGAATGCACTAAATGTGATGCAAAATGTCTGAATAGTCGTTTAAATACGGTATTCAACCTAATTCGCACTATTCTCGGTGTAATTGGCTAAAACCTCCAATTTAACTCCAAATCAATTTCTTTCACTTTCTACACTCCAATTTTACTTTAAATACCTCAATGACTGCGAATATGATTCAGTTTATCAGTCCGGATCATAAATCGCATATGTCTATACATTGGGTTAAAATTCAGATTTTCATGCCAAAATTTTTCATTAAATTTCTAGCCTCACCAATCATTAAATACCACCAATATATCATGAAATATCATCAATTTCAGCCTCAATATCCTCCCTAGAAAATTCGGCCTCTTGTGGGTTTGTGAAGAACAAAGTGATTCCTTGCTAGATTTTCATACTTTCCATTACCAAACAACCAAAAACACTTAATTAGCTTGAAATCTAGCAAAATCAATGCTCAAAACCTCTCCTCTCAAATTTGGCCAGCATGGGTTCATCATGCAAACTTGAGTTCTAAGCATGGAAAATGAAAAAGAAAGCATGGGTAGTGTAAATCACAAGATAAAATCATAAAATTTTACCTTTATTAGCTTAATCCCTTGAAATCCCACACTTTTTCTTCAATTTTCCCACCTAGGGTTTGTGTTCTTTCCTTTCCTCTTCACTTTATGCTTTGGCTGGCCATATGGGTGAGACTAAAAGAGTTTTAAATAGATTTTACAAGGAAATTCTAGAATAGTCCAAGCTTGACACATGGCATGTTTCCATTGATCCATGTGTAATACTTATCCATTAAGCAATCTCTCTCCACCACATAAAATGTTTCAATTATCCACAATGTAAAATGTTAATGGCTGAAATCCATGGGCATGACAAGTGTTAGGTGGTGTAAAATTCTAAAATTCCAACTTTGCCCCCGTAAACTCGTAAAATTATCGTTTTGCCCTTAAGACTCCAAAAATGTCAGAATTTGAATTTTTCACCTCTCAAACTCAAATCATACTCCAATGAGTCAAATGTGATCAAAATATTTTTTAAAAATTCCCATTTTATCCTTGAGTGACAAAATTACCATTTTACCCGTAGAACATGAAAATTCCAAATTAACTCCAATTCAGCCCTCAAACTCCAAATCATCATTTTAAGTCATTCTGGGGTTTTAAAATTCTCAATTTCATCTTAAGATCTCTATTTAGACTAGTTCGAGGCTTAATTCAACTTAATAATACCATTTGGTACAATATTGACTTTTGACGATTTTTTTCGGGGCTTTCCAAGTATGCAAACATATTGTCAATCACATGAAGGATATGGCAAGTACTTTATAAGGTCGGGCTTGACAGATCGATTGTTTACTTCTCAAGTAAGGAGGCTTAACATGTATTAGTCTTTAAGCATTGTCAATGCTCTGTCTTAACAATAAAATGACAAGGAACAATTTTAGGAACATAACTTTGATGCATAGTGATCTCATAATTGTAACAAATTTACAATTCTTTTAGAAGACCTTTATATTCCATGGGCTTCATCTAATTAGTACTTAATAACTATTTATTATTGCACGAACATGAAGGAAAACCTCTATCACATATATTTATGCAATTAAATATGCATTAAATTATAATATATATACTTGACCAATCTAATTGCCTCAAGGGCATATACCAATAGCTTTCACTACCTTCCATATGAAATGGTTATTCTGTGCAAAGTAATGCTTCACTTGTAATAGTTGTTCTCATTATTCTCTATACAATATTATGTTGTAAAATAATTCTTTAAAAAATAATATTAACCAAAATTAAGTATCTACAGAACTTAACATTCCATTTTCATTAAAGAGGTCTAACCTTTGGAACACAAATATACCCCTATATAAACTAGCAATTTCTAAGCTTAAGAAATTCTTAGGTCTTTAAGCTTGAATAATTTCTCCAAATAATTCTTCACCTCTATTACAAGATTTGAACTTGAACTAGGTATTACTATGTCATCAACATACATTAACAAGGTAATAAAACCAACACCAATATTCTTGGTGAAGAGAGAATAATCAACTTTAGATTGGACAAAACCAAATTGTAGTTAGCATTATCTAGATTTAGAATTCCATTGCCTTGAGGCTTGCTTGAGACCATACAAAGACTTATTAAGCTTGCAAACTAACTTAACATTGGGTGGATATTCCCTCTTGACCATGTCTTAAGATAAGTCTATAAACACATTTTCAAGGAGATCACCATGCAGAAATGCATTATTAATGTCTAGTTGAGAGGGATAATATCCATGAACAACAACTAGTGCTAAGAACAATCTCACAATATTATGTTTAGCTACTAGACTAAAAGTTTCATTGTAAACAAATCCCTCTTGTTGGTTAAATCCCTTTGCAACAAATTGAGCTTTATACCTCTAAACACTATTATTAGCATGAAGTTTAACCTCAAAAACTGAAATACCCCATACTTTGATATGGTGATAAATAAAGTTGATCGAATGCAAATTGAGGTCAATTAAAATATTTAGAAGTGATAAAAGACGAAAGGAGTAGTTTAGGATAAAATATTCTGCAAGTGAGAAAATAACAATAAAATAATAATAATTTTATCGGAGGAGAATTTTTGAGATAAAAGGCGATTTGGAAGTCAATTGAGGCATAATAAGGTATTTTGGGTACCAAAGAGACAAGATAAAATTTTTAGAATAAAATAATATTTTATTAATAAAATAATATTAAAATATTAATATTTAGCCGGATGTCGAAGTCAATCAAGAAGAAAAATCATATGGTTGATCCAAATGGGGGAGAAGATGACAAGCCCGACTCTATAAAAATATTTATCATGACATACATGTGATGGAAAGCATGTTTGCATGCTAGAAGAGTCTCGAAAAATTTACAAAAGTCGGTATTGTACCTAGAGGTACAATAAAGTTGATTTAAGCCTCGAACTAGATCAAATAGAGAATTTACGATGAAATTAAGAATTTTAAAGTCCCAGAATGGTTTAATAGGGTGATTCAGAGTTCGATGATCAATTTGGAGTCAAACCGGAATTTTCGCTAACCAGGGGTAAAATGGTCATTTGCCACCTGGGGACAAAATGGGAATTTTAGAAAAGAGTTTTTTGGCCCCATTTGACTTATTGGAGTATAATTTGACTTATTGGAGTAAGATTTGAGGTTTAGAAGTGAAAAATTTTAATTTCGGTATAATTTAGAGTAAAAGGGTAAAATGGTAATTTTGTCACCCCAGAGGCAAAATTGTAATTTTCCACCACCAGGACATTTTTCCAGCACATGGTCTTCCTTTATCCTCATTTTGACCATTGACTAATTGTGTGGTGGAGATAAAAAGGATTAAAATTTTTAAAATTTTAAAAACGGGCCAATGACATGATGCCATGTGTCATACCTTTATTATTTTATTATTTCTTTATAAAAAGGCATAAGATCAGCCCATCTTCCACCCCATGGCCGGCCAAACCAGCAAGAAGAGAGAGAAAATAGAAACAAAACCCTAGAGAGAGAAAATCAAAGAAAAAGTGTGAATTTTTAAGGAAATTAAGTGAAAAAGGTGAGATTTTTCTATTAAGCTTGAGTTTTCTTATTCCCAAGCATTTCTCTTTATTTTCCATGATTAAATTACATGTTTTCATGATGAATTCAATTCTGAAAAAATGGGTTAGGAGAGAGAAAATTGTTAGATTAATTTGATTTTAAGTTATGTTAGTGTTTTAAGTTAGTTTAGCATATTTAGGAACAAAACAACAAGAAAAGAATTTATTTTCCTCCATTACCATTATTGGCCAAATTTTCTAGGGGAATATTGGCTGATGATCTTGATGTTTATTTGAGGAATTATGATGAATAATGATGAATTATGAGCCTAGAAAAATAATGGAAATTTTTGGAGCAAAAATATAATTTTTACCCACTAGGGGTGTTTTCGTAATTTGCTACCGAGACTGATAAATTGAATCTCATTCATAATCATGGAGGTAATTTAGTTATAATTGGAGTGTAGAAAGTGAGAAAAATTGATTTGGAGTTAAATTGGAGATAATAGGCCGAATTAGGTCAACACCGCATTTAAGCGGTTGGCGGATAAGTTGTATATCATATCATGCATATATACCGAGCCTGAATTGATTTTATAATGGTCAAGTATTGATGTGGTAAATTATGTATTGTACATTGTGGATAGGTGGTGAACAAAGTACACTGGTAAAAGTACAGAGATTGTGCTTGGAGACTGAGATTAGGAGTACATCGACTCCTAGAACTGTGAGTGAACTTATTATCGTCTTAATTATCTAGAGTAGTTTTATACAACTGTGTGATTTTATGAAAAATGAGTTTAAATGGTAAATCGCTATGTTTAAGAGAAATTGTGATTTTATAAAATGATTTTATAAATTTTCTGGAAAATCGAATATTGGTTTTGAAAATAGAGTAATTGGAGACTGCTAGTTTGTGTTGCAAATTTATGGTTTTGAATTGAATGGCTTATGATAATAAATGAGCATGAACGGCTAAACTGATTTTGGTGTTAGAATTATTTATACTGTGTATTCAGCCTTGAGAGGCTAGGTTGCAATAAATTGCCATGTCATGCTAGAATGAATTTTATTGATTGGTGGATTATATATTAATTATTTACTGCAGAGGGGGTTCCGTGGACCAGCCTATTAGAGGGGCACGGTAAACTCCATTATATTATTACCTCGAACGGAGAGGCGCGTAGGGTATCTCCTGGGGTATAGCTTAGGGTTCACTTCACGCCAAACCACCACGTGAAGGGGAACTCAACCAACGCCAAGGAACGACTGTATTTTTCTCAAACTAAAATATATTTTAAGTGTATACAAAATTTTAACAGCCTTGGCGGACTCGGTTAGATGCCCTGCGCAAGGTATCACCGAGTATGAGTTTTGGCACGAGCCAAAGTTTTAAGAAATTCATAAGCCAAGTTGATTTCTCAATTTTTATGGATTGATTTTATTTGGTTGAAATGAGTTGAAAGGTAATGAAATTACAGTATGATGATTTATTTTAATTGTCTCCATTTACTCGACTTTAGATAGTTTAGATGGTATCTGTTTACTCACTGGGATTTTATAATCTCACCACCCTCATTTCCTCACATTTCAGGCTCAGGGAATTCCATAGTTAGCTGACTTTGACAAGGACTTTCATTTGGACTCGAATCGGTAAAAGCTGTAGGTTTTCAGCTTCCGATGCATTTTGGTTAGATGTGGGCCCACGTGTCACTGTAAAAGAAATTTTATGCTTTGGTTATTTGCTTTATAGTATATATAAATATAATTAACTTTTACGCTATAAGAATTATGTACCGATAGTTTTATGAAAATTATTTTATAAGAAAATAGTTTATTTTATTGAATATTTTTATTATATTCAAATGGTCAAATTTTCACTTCAAATGAACGTTTTAGATATTTAATTTGTTTTTAAATCATTAAATATATATTTTCGGCTTACTTACTACATTTTTAGCAAGTTTCGAGATTTTCGACAAAAATGACGAAAATGCCCCTGTGAGCCAGAAAAAAAATATGTTATGTTATGATTTAAAAATGATTTGTAATCCTTCGTATTTTGATATTTGATAACTATTGCTCACCAGGGAAGTGCGAAAGCTGATACGAGAGCCTTGCGAGGTTTCGATCGACATTCGGGGTGAAGAATGTTTGTCGAGGCTTCGCGACGGTTGTCACGGGCTCGATGGAGAGTTTCGGGTCGTGACAAAAACCAACTTACAACCAATAGATTGAAAACCAATAAGATGAGGCATAACAGAATAAGTACCATTTTCCTTCAAGGCATAAGTTCATGGCATCTTGCCATTGAGGATACTAAATAGCCTGATGCTAAGAGGTTGGTTCTGGTATATAGGATAATGCTTTAGTGAATGATTAATGTGCAAAAAAAAGTTTGACAGTAGAAATGTGGTTTTGAAGGGATGACCAATGACAGTTTTAAAAGAAGTAAAATTTGTGAAAAAAGGATGTTGATAAGTCTCTAAATATTCAGGTCTTTTAGGTTGAGTACTCTATCTTGGAGGAATAATATATGATTATGATGCATTGCTTGAAATGAAAAAAATACTCTCATGAAAAACTACATCCTTAGAAACGAAACACTTATAAGTAACCAAATCATAGAGCCAATACCCCTTTGCTGTCACTAGATATCTTATAAACACACATTTAGTAGCTTTGGATAAAATTTTTTCCTATTAAGAGATAAAGTTGAAACAAAACTTAAGAATCCAAACACTCAAAGGTGTGAATGAAAGAGTTCTATGGAACAACATTTCATAAGGGGATTTCTTACCAAGAATAACAATAGGAGTTTTATTTATTAGATGAGTAGCTACCAAAACAACATTGCTTTAAAATTTAATAGGTAAGGATGAATAAAACAATAAAGACCTTGCTATAACAAGTAAATGCTGGTCTTTTTTTTTAACAGTGTCATTTTGCTGAGGTTTTTCTACACAATATTGATTATGAATTGTGCCATTTGAAGAGTAGAACTCAAAAAGATTTAAATTCTAAACTATTGTCTGATCTTAGCTACTTGATTGTGGTACTAAGTTGAGTTTTAACCATGTTAAAGAAAGAAGGAATGAGAGAAGTAACATCTAATTTAAACTTCATAAAAAAAGCCAAGTAAATCTTGTAAAGTTGCCAACAATTGTATGGAAAAATTGATGGTCATTTAGTGATTTAATAAAGTAAGGACCTCAGATATCAATATGAATGAGTTCAAAAGGAGCAGTTGAAGATTTTACATATACTAGAAATAGTAGTCATTTTTGTCTAGCTAAACAACAAATTTGACTAACAGAATTCTCGTTTTAGGGAACAGTTGTTTGATATGCTTTATTCTTGCTATAAGGACATGTCCTAACCTATAATGCCATAAGTCAAAACCTATAGGTAGATTATTACAAACTGAACCTGAAACATTTGTATGAAAAGAAATAGGTCTTTGAGGCATTTTATCAAGTAGCTTGCATTGCTTGAGACATAGGCCAACCTTAATTTCAACAAGATCAATCATTGTCCATGAATGTATGTCTTGAATCATGCAATGTATATCAGTGAAGATCACACGATGTTTCTTAGAAATAGTTAATTGACTTATAGAAATCAAATGAAACCTAAATGAGGGTACACATAGAACATTTTCAAGCTTTAAGGTGGGGGTGACTTGAATTGTGCCCATGTGTTTGACCAATGCTTCAACATTATTATGAAATTGGACAAGTATACCTTGAACTACTTAAAAACTAATAAAAGAATTCAATGAATAAGCAATATGATTTATTGCTTCTGTGTCCACAATCCAGGAATTGCATTTAAACATGCATGAGCTGTTATCAATCTATGATGTAGAATTATAATTATGAATTTGAGCATTCAAAGGTTTAGTGATAATACTAGATTGGAGTTGATTGTGAAAGGTTGAGATGAGCTAGCTACTGTGTGATTTTGTTGTTGATGACTTCCTAATTGATTTTGCTAATATTGGCTGGTAAAAGTGTTAGGAATTTGAGAATATGGTGCCTTGGAAAGAAACTATATTCTCATGTTTAATTTTATTTAATTTATTTGTAATGAAAGTACATTTTGATAATATGATGAAGGGTTTGTTTTAAGTAAGCATTCATTATCTAGTTATTAAGGTACCATAATTTTATTAAGATATTAAAATACATTTGTATGAAGAGTCATACATAGGAGACATGTATTTTAATTGAATCTAAAAATTGTTCACGACCATATGATAAAGCTGGTCACTTTATTATGTTAAGGCTGTAGTGTCTAAATTATTTCAAACGAAACGAATGTGACTCACTTCAAGGGAATGATGAGTCTCAAATCATTGAAATGGTTGACTTCGAGTAATGACACTATAACATGAATTGGAATCATGCGAGAATCAAATTTAAGTTTAACCGTTACTTAAATCTTGATCTCACACTTATGTATCTACTTATAATAACCAAAATCTTGATGGATAGTGGACTCGTGTTAAATCGCCATATAATATTTGATATACTCTGAGCATGATCATCATAAAGCGTTGATCTAGACCCCCTATGTTGGGATTATAATCTAGATTAATATCTGGGAACATATATCCAAATAATGGAGTTCATAGTATTAACATCACTTCTAGTGATTTCAGGAAGATTAGTGATTAATTTGGGCCTAGTGGATTGATGAATTAACTCCTCATCACATCTGGATACTAAAAAGATTAGATCTAGAGTATTGAATCACTAATTGGATGAAATTTAAGACTAAAGGACAAAATCGACATAAAAGGTAAAACGGTAATTTCACTTTTTGTCATTGATGGTTATAAGGGTTCACAATATAAGGTTTACAATTGGACAACTAAAAATTAATGTCAAGTATTGAATCGTTGCTTGTAATTATAGTTAATGCAAGAGCGCAACCATGAATCTATAGTGGAGTGATTTCATGTTTAATAGGCTTAAATTATCTTAATGAGATTAAGAATAATTCTAAATATATTGGAACTCAGAATATTTATGTCCAAATAGATTCTCCATTTAGCTTCGTAGAATTTAACTTGTTTAAGTTAGAATGCATGTTTTATTTAATTAATTAAATTGTGTACAAAAATGACAGTTTTAACATGTTTGGTCTTAATTTAGACAAGAAAACATGTTTGTCTTAATTTAGAAAAGAAACCATGTTTTGTCTTAATTTAGACAAGAAAATATATTTGTCTTAATTTAAGACAAGAAAAATATGTTTTATCTTAATCTAGACAAGAAAACATATTTGCCTCAATTTAGACAAGATAATATATTTTTGTCTTAATTAAAGACAAGAGTTATCTTAAATTAAGATAATGTTAGGAGGATTCTGGCAAAATGAATCTAGACATCTATGTTGATAAAAAGAGACTCCATATTTGACTATCACTATTTTTTTTATTATTAATTCTTGTAAATTAAGATGGATAATAATAAAATAAGAGTTATTCAATAAAGAGTTTTATTTTATCAAGAACTCTAAATGATAATAAAAGAATTAAATTGTTTATACTTTAATTTTAATTTTGATAATTATGGAGCATGTTTGATGCTTCCATAACTCTAAATGGATGGTCAAAATTGATTCAAAGGTAATTGATTATGATTAAACCTTTGAGGCAAGAGTTTTAATAAAAAGAGAAGAGATTAGAAGAGAAGAAACGTACGTATCTTTATTGAAAAAGTTTCAACCATCATTTCTCTTCTTCTCCTCCTCCTAACTTTGCCGTATCTCTCTTCCTTTCTAGCTTTCTAGGCTAATTTCTTAAAAGAAAAATAGCCATTCACTTTTAGGAAGAAAAGAGAGACAAAATCGGTTGCCATCTTGTATTATACCTTGTCTACTCAAGGTTCAACTTGAAAACATTCTTGAAGAATATGTGGTAAACTTGTTGAGTCGAGAAATCAATCGTTGGTGTGGGGTGTTCGAAAATGAGGATCTCAAAATAAAAGGTATGTTTTATCTTCATTAGATTCTTATTTTTAGTATGTGATTAGGTTACTTGCAATATGAATGATGTGTTTTTCCACTTCTGTAATTGGATTGCATGCTCTCTTATTTAAAAATATTTTTTAAATCCATGATTTACACAATCACATCAATCCACTTAGATCCAACTCCATCAATTGGTATCAAAGCAAGGATTATTGCAAGTTTTGTTTCCTATATCTATTACACATGGTTGGCACCTTTGCATTTAATTAACTATCTTAATGTGAACAATATATGGTTGTGTGTTGTGATGCATGATTCAAGGTTTTTGTCACATTAATTGTCCTAGAAAATTTTACATGTAACCTTATTTTTTTCTTTTGGCCAAGTAACAAGAAAGATGGCCTATCATCACCATGTTTCCTTCTTTATTTTTGTTTATTTTTTCTTAGATTTATATAACTAGGAAAAGCCATGTAATTTTAATATTACTTGAAGTATTCGGTGCATCCATGGAGAAAGAAGATGAAAGCCAAAAGGAAAAAAGTAATTAGGTAATATTTAGTCTCTTCATTTTTTTGGCTATTAATTTTTTTTAATAAAGGAGTTCTTCTTGTATCAATATGTTTGAAGAAAAAGAGTTTTTCTTACATTAAAATTCTGTTTTTATAAAAAAATATTTTTTCTTCTATTGAAATATTTTTTTGATAAAAAAAGAGGAGGGGTGGGGTGTGTTGTTGGGCAGCATAGCCCCTTGTTGTGTGCTATTGTGCGGTACACAGCCCTCTGCTGCGTGTGGTATACAGCACACAGCACTTGTGCTTCTAGGCATTACATTGTTGTGTGTTGCTAGGCAATAGCACAAGCTGCTGTTTGACAGTAGCACATGCTGCCAGGTGCAGCAGAACATGCTACCGCAAGGTAGCAAAAAGTGCTGCTTGCATGCAAAAGCCTATGCGAGCTGTTGCACTTGTGCAACCCACCCTTGGGCTGCTGTGCAACAACCCATAGGTTAGGGTGGGCCCCCTCTAATGTTTTTTTCAAAAAAATATATGTATATATTCTTAAAAATTTTCTAAAAGTTATTTTTTTTTATTTTTGGAAAATTAATTTATTTTAGCCTTGGATTGAAAATTATTTTATTTTAGTATTAATCAATGAGATTAATTAATTGGACAAAATAAAATTATTTTCTCAAATTAGGTTAAAATTAAAATTAAAATTAAAATTAAAATTAGGGATTTTAAATGGTCATAAAATTCAAAAGAGTACCAAATGGATGTGATCCTAGCAAGTAGTGAAAGCAAGCAAGATTGAAGAGAATTACAAGTTGTTATTGTTGATTTTAACTTTTTTAGGATAGACATTAATGTGGCTTATTATTATATATTTATATATATGAAAAATATAAGATATTATTTGCCAACCTCTTACGGAATGCCATGCATACATTATGTATTTTAGTTTAAAAGTTTATACTATGAGATACATAATGAATATAGGAAAATAAATCGCATCTAGATAAAATGGTAATATGGACTTAGTTATATACTAAAGGTGTTTAGTTGGAAACATAACCAAGACCATAATTTGACTTAGGATATTCTAAAGATGCATCTAGAAAATTTGGTAACAAGTAATCAAAACCCTAAGTATAAAAATATTGAGTAAGAGAGGATCCTAGCAATCTTAGAGTCTGCTGTCTCCATTGTTGGCCCACTGGCATGTGAAACTTGTCACTCCCTACAGGTAGACATGAATCTAGATCGTGACGGACTGGGTCACCAAAAGGATAAATCCTTTTAGGTGGATTATGAAGTGAGAGCTCTCATAGAGGCTTAATAAGTAAAGAGCTTAAATGAATGAAACAATGGTTGTTGCACTCAACATGAATTTACTATTAACTTACCTACAGTAGCTCTGTTAGTAAACTTTGTGTTCCAAATGAAGGCATTCCTTAACCATGTTAAGTATGAAGATACTGGGTAACATAGTTAAGTGGGAGGGTCCCAATTTGCATGGTAGTAAATTCTAACAGCCCACAGTCGGTTTATTTATTACAAAAAGGTAAATGATCATCGAACTAATAATACAATTTATAGGGTTTTATATATTGTCATCATGCATACATGCATCATGAAATGTTCAAAGTCCAAGAATAACTAGTATGCTTACATAATTTCAAATGTACTTTTAGAAACATATCTGCATCACAAATATGAATTCACTTTCAATTTTGCTGAACAAATGCACTTTGAATGGTGATAACTACACTAAATGGAAAAGAAACCTTAATATCGTCCTTGATTATGACAAGATCACATGGGTTCTTTTTGACCATGTGCCTGAAGCACTAATTCGTCAATCAACTCCACAAGATATTGAATATCATAAGTAGTGGCTTGATGCAAGCAAGCTGGCTACGTGCCATATACTGGCCTTTATGAATAGTATATTGCAAAAGTAGCACGAGGGCATGGGTAATGCTGATGACATAATGTTACAATTACATGAGATGTTTGGTACAAAAACAAGGTTTGCTAAGGTCAAAGCAACCAATGCTTTTAAGGACCTTAAGTAGAAACTTAGGGAGCCAGTTAGAGATTACATGCTGAAAGTGATCTTTTGTCTCAATGAGGCAGAACTACATGGTGCAGAGATAGATGCGGAAAGACAAATATCAATGATCATTCATAGCTTAAATTCGTCATTTTCACAGTTTAAATTAGATTATGAATTGCACCCTAGGGGTTACACCCTAAATGGGCTAATGAATGATCTCCAAAATGTGGAGGAGGTTCTTGATTTGAAAAAGAAGCCTTAAGCACATGTAGTTTCCACTTTTAAGCCCAAACCCAAGGGTAAAAAGACTAAAGCTAAAAATAAAAGGACTATTAAGGGCTTAGTGGGAGCAAAGAAAAAGCCCATGAAGAAAAAGACTGCTTCAAAAGACAACGCCAAAGGACAATGTTTCCATTATGGTGTGGAAAGACATTGAAAGTGAAACTGCAAGGTTTACCTTGAAGAAATCTAGAAGAGTAAATAAAGTATGGGATTTCTAAATAAGTTACAAGCCTGTTTAGTGGTTGATTCTGCGAATACTTGGATAGTAGATTCTGGAGCCACTAACCATGTTTGTAAGTCTTTACATGGGTTTCAACAAAGGAGAAAACTGAGTAAAGGACAGTTTCAGATGAGGATGGAAAATGGCATTTTTGTTTCAGCATTAGTAGTGGGAGCCATTATTATTTAATTTCCTTATGGTCGTAGCTTAGTTTTGGAAAATGTTTATTACATTCCAAAGACTAATAGGAATTTGATTTCATTCTTTTGTTTAATAAAGTTTGGATATTCGATTATTTTAGTGAGAGACTCACTATTTATTCGAACAAGGATTTTATTTGTTCTGTAATAGTTAGATATAATCTTTATTTCCTTGAGCTTATGACTTGTTTTGCATATGATATAGAAGCAATACGATTCAAAACTAAAAGAGTTAAAGAATGTAGCATAAGTCAAAATTATCTTTGGCATTTGCATTTAGGTCATATCAATCAAAATAGACTCAATAGGCTTATAAAGGATGGTACTCTACCAAACATGGTTGAAGGTCTTGCGCCAGTATGTGAGTCTTGTATTGAAGCAAAAATGACCAAAGGGCCCTTCAAGGTAAAAGGCAATGGAATGTTAAACGTTCTAGACTTGGTGCACACAGATATGTGTAGACCAATGAACGTACAAGCTAGAGGAGGTTATGAATATTTCATAACTTTTATTGATGACTACTCAAGACATGGCTCTATGTATTTAATGCATACAAAAAGTGAATCCTTTGAAAAGTTCCAAGAATTCAAAGTTGAAGTTGAAAAGCAACTAGGCAAGCCATTGAAACAACTTCGATCAGATCAGGGTGGTGAGTATTTATCAGATGAGTTTCAGCAATATCTCACTAACAATGGAATTTCTAATTTGTCAGCACCGAGAACAGCTCAATATAATGGTGAAGCTGAAAGAAAAAATAGGATTCTTTTAGAAATGGTTAGATCAATGATGTCTTATGCTAACCTTTCAATCTCATTCTAGGAATATTATATGTAAACTACTGAGTACTTGTTCCATTTTACTGCATCTAAGTCTATGCCTAAGACACCAAAGGAACTGTGGATAGGGCGTAAATCATTTGTACATCATCTGCAAACTTAAGGGTGTCCCACACATGTTTTAAAGCCCAAGTCCACAAAGATGGAACCAAAGATTGAGGTGTGCTTGTTAGTAGGGTTTCTAAGGGGAACAAGAGGTTACTACCTTTATAGTCCTCAAGATAAGAAAGTTTTCGTTTGTGCGAATGCCACTTTATTGGAAGAAGAGTTTATGAGAAACCACAAACCTAGAAGCAAAATTGTCTTAGAAAAATTGTTTGATCCTTGAGACAACTAGAGTGATACATGAGTCTGGGAGAAAACATGATTACACTCTTAGATGAACATGAATTTGACTTTATTACATATAAAAAAGCTATTAATGATGTAGATGCTGAAGAGTGGCATAAGGCAATGAAATCTGAGTTAGACTCCATGGATTCTAACAAAGCCTAGACTTCAGTAGATCCACCTGAAGGGATAAAACCCATAGGGTGCAAATGGATTTACAAGAGAAAAAGAGGAAGTGATGGGATGGTGGAAACCTTTAAGGCTAGACTAGTGGCCAAGGGTTTCACCCAAAGAAAAAAGATTGACTATGAGGAAATCTTTTCCCCGGTTGCTATGCTTAAATCCATCAGGATCCTTTTATTCATAGTTGCATATCTTGATTATGTGATATGGCAAATGGATGTCAAGATCGCATTTTTAAATAAGGCCCTTGAAGAGCGCACTTATATGGCTTAACCAGAAGGTTTCATTACTAAGGGCCACGAGCATAAGGTTTATGAATTGCATAGGTCCATTTATGGACTTAAGCAAACATCTAGGTCATGGAACATAAGATTTGATACTGCTATCAAATCATATGGTTTTCAACAAAATGTTGATGAACCCTTGTCTGTAAAAGGATACAGGATAAAAAGGTTGTTTTCTTAGTCCTTTATGTTGATGACATTTTACTCATTGGGAATGATGTAGGAATGTTATCAATAGTTAAAGGTTGGCTGAACCAGCAATTCAATATGAAGGGTTTGGGGGAATATAGATATGTTCAGGGGATCAAACTTATAAGGGATCATACGAACAAGAAGATAGCATTATCTCAAGCATCCTATATAGACAAAATTTTGGCCAAGTTTGTTATGCAAGATTCTAAGAAGGGTTTAATGCCCTCTAGACATGGAATCAAACTTTCTAAGGAGATGTCACCTAAAAATCAAGAGGAAGTTGAAAACATGAGACAAACTCCGTATGCATCTGCTGTTGGAAGTCTCATGTATGCTATACTATGCACTAGGCCAGATATCTACTATGCAGTTGGACTAGTTAGTAGACTTCAGTCAAACCCATGCATGGAGCACTGAACTGTAGTCAAGTGCATTCTTAAATATCTTTGTAGAATGAGGAATTACAAGTTTGTATATTCTAGAAGTGACCTTGTAGCAACAAGGTACACTGATTTTGATTTTCAATCTGATGTTGATTATAGGAAATTGACATCAGGATCTGTTTTCACCAATGGAGGAGGAGCCATAGTTTGAAAGAGTGTAAAGTAATCTTGTATTGCAGACTCTACTATGGAGGTAGAGTATGTCGCAGCTTGTAAAGTAGCAAAGGAAGTTGTATGGCTCCATAAATTCCTTCTGGACCTTGAAATAATTCCAGATGTAGACAAGCCCATTACACTTTATTGCGATAACAGTAGAGTAGTGGCTAACGCTAAAAAACCATGGAATCATAAAATAGCAAAACATATTGAAAGTATGTATCATCTCATTCGAGAGATCATACAACGTGGAGAAGTACTTGTGAAAAAAATTCCAACAAAGTAGAACCTTGCCAATCCATCCACAAAGACTCTAACACAAAAAGATTTTGATGGTCACTTAGAAGGTCTTGGAATGAGCGATATGTCATACTTGCTTTAGGGCAAGTGGGAGATTGTTAGGAATTTAAGAATATGGTGCCCTAAAAAGCAAGTATATCCTCATGTTTAATTTCATATAATTTATTTGAAATGAAAGTACATTTTGATAATAAGATGAAAAATTTGTTTTAAGTAAGCATTCATTATCTAGTTATTAAGGTACCATGATTCTATTGAGATATTAAAATACATTTGTATGAAGAGTCATACATAGGAGACATGTATTTTAATTGAATCCAAAAATTGTTCATGGTGATATAATAAAGCTGGTCACTTTATAGTGTTAAGGCTGTAATATCCAGATTACTTCAAACAAAACAAATGTAATTCACTTCAAGGGAATGATGAGTCTCAAATCATCAAAATGGTTGACTTCGAGTAATGACACTATAACATGAATTGGAATCATATGAGAATCAAATTTAAGTTTAACTGTTACTTAAATCTTGATCTCACACTTATGCATTTGCTTATAGGAGAATCAAAATCCTTATATATAGTGGACTTGTGTTTAATCTCCTTATGATCTTTGATATACCATGAGCGTGATCATCATAAAGCGTTGATTTAGACCCCATATGTTGGGATTATAATCGAGATGAATATTTGAAAACATATATCCAAATAATGAAGTTCATAGCAGTAACATCACTTTTAGTGATTTCAGAAAGATCGGTGATTAATATGGGCCAATAGATTGATGAATTAGCTAGTCATCACATTTGGATACTCAAAAGATTAGATTTAGAGTATTGAATCACTAATTGGATGAAATTTAAGACTAGGGGATAAAATTGATATAAAGGGTAAAATGGTACTTTCTCCTTTTGTCATTGGATGGTTATGAGGGTTCACAATATAAGGTTTGCAATTGGACAACTAATAACTAATATCAAGTATTGAATCATTTCTTGTAATTATAGTTAATCTAAAAGTGCAACCATGAATATTTGGTGGAGTGATTTCATGGTTAATAGGGTTGAATTATCTTAATGAGATTAAGAATAATTCTAAGTTTATTTGTCACGACCCAATTTCTCGGGCCATGACCGGCGCATGAGCTCAATGAGCATAGCTCACTAAGCCCAAGCAAGCCTATCCATTTACCTTTGCTTAACAAATTTATCATATCATGCATACACATACACCTTTTTCCGAGTGTGAACATAGCCAAAACATAATGGCATTATTGATAATAATATACATGCACTATACTAGTCATGTATTTAGCAATTTACATTGCATACACATATTCACATTGTTAGATTGTATTCACAATACAAAAGGACCCATGACTTCCAGTGGAGACATTTACAATAAAAGGGATTACTATCGAATGCCAGACACATACCTAGGAGATGCACTATGGGGACTCCTCGATCTAGGGTCCAACAGTCACCTGATCTGAAAACATGAATTTTTATAAAACGTGAGTACAATACTCAGTGAGTGAACAAGATGGGAACAAGCATACCATAAGGAATGTTTATCGAAATCATGATGCATTCATTTTCTCAAAACCATGCAATTGTTTTAGCTCCTTTAAACCCCTCATGTAAACCCCACATGAGTAAATCACTTTACAAAAATCCATGCTCAACTATGGTACCAAAGAAATGGGAAATATGGCAAAAACCCACAAGTTAGCAAAATGGACAGAAAGTTTCTCGCTGTAGCGAACTTCATTCTCGCTGCAGCGAGAACCAGAACATCAAGGAAAAAGTATCATTTTTCCCTTAAAACAAGTCATCCTGCTAAAATAATAATAGCAACATGTAACACATGTAAACTTCCAAATTTCAACAAAACAAATGCTTACATATTTGCATTTAAAACCATATACCCATCATCAACATGCACACCATCCCATCATCATCATCATGCACATCATCCCATCATCATCATCTCATATGCAACGGCTTATGCTATTGTCATTAGGGGGTGGGAGATCACGAAGCATCCCCCCCTTCACTCGGAAAGAGGTGCACTCCACTCCGAATCACGAAGCAACAGAGCAGTCCCTTCTCTTCTCTTCCAAGCTTCCCCCCCTTCACTCGGCAATAGGTGCACTTCACTCCGGATCACGAAGCAACGGAGCAGTCCTTTCCCTCATCTTCCAAGCTCTTGGGCGGAGAGTCATACTTCGCCACAAATCGTACCTATCAAAGCACTCATAGGGTGGAAGATCACGAAGCATCCAGCTCTATAAGCTACGGAGGCAACAACGGCTTATGTGCACTCCCACTCACACATAGTCGGGTCAGCAACGGCTTATGTGCACTCCTACTCGCACATAGCCGAGTCAGCAACGGCTTATGTGCACTCCTATTCGCACATAGCCGGGTTCAAATCAACATGTAAAGAAGCATCCAATGCATATCATGCATTTTATCATATTGTGATAACACATAAACTATTGTATAACACATTTTCACAATATAAAATCATTTTACTAAAAGCTTGTTCCCAAGGTACATTTTCTAAGACAAGTTAGATAAAATCTTTCATATTCCCCAAAACAAGTTTGAAATGCAAGTCCACTCACCGGTATTAGGAGTAGAAATACTCCTATTTTCAGTCCGCGGGTACAATCCTTTACCCGTATCCAATGGCTCACCACCTAGCCATAATCCATGACACATATTCCAATTAAATTGTGTCTAACAATCATAAGCTATTTCAGGCTCGATATATATATGATATGAAATGAAAAATGCACGGGTAGCCATCTAGACCCGGTAGTGGCCTAAGTCGATTTTTCATCCGATCTATTGGCCAATGCGTCCAATTTCACTCCAAATTAATCCATATCTCCTTTAATACCTTAATTTACCACATACCATTTAAATAGAGCCAAATTCAGCATTAGAACCCTCACAGTTCCTTATAGAAAAATTCAGTCATTTGGTGCACTAGCACCGAAAATTTTTCTACATAACCGTTTCACCTTAATTCATCATTTTTCAAGCCATTTTCCTTGAAATAAAAACAATCCCCCATTGATATTCAGCCCTCATGGTTCGACCAACAAGGAACCCTAGAGAAATTGAATATTTCTTTTGCATTTTTGTTCATAACCATGCTTAACTATCCTTAAACACTAACATAGTCTAAAATCAAATTATTCCAACAACAATTCCTCTTCCATACCCATTTTTCAGAATTGAATTCATCATGATAACTCAATATTCAACCATGGAAATCAAGGACAAAAGCATGGGTAAGCTAGGTATCAAGGAGAATTAAAGAAATTTGAACTTACCTAGCTTGTTTCCTTGAATTCCAACACTTGCTCTTTGATTTTTTCCCACCTAGGGCTTGTTCTTCCTTGGTTTCTCTTCTCTTCTGGTTTGGCTGATCACTATGGGAGAAATGGGCTGATTTTTATGCCTTTTATAAAGAAAATAATGAATGGATGAGATTTTGACACATGTCACCATTCCATTGGTCCATGTGTCATACTTAGCCATTAAGGAATCTCTCTCCACCACACATTTCTCATGTTTATCCATTTACAGGATGAATAAAATCCCTTGGCCTTGACAAGTGCTGGGGTAAAAAATTTATCGATTTGCCCCCGGGGTGAAAAAATTACGATTTTGCCCCTATACTCCGAAATGTATCGGAATTAAATTATTTCTACTTTTCAACCTCAAATAACACTAACATTGATCAATATTAACCAAATTGGGCAAAAAAATCATTTTATAAAAATTCTCGTTTAGACCTCTAGTGGCAAAATTACCATTTTGCCCTTGTGCTTCAAAAATACCAGGAATCATAATTTTTTTTTCACTACTAAACATCATTTTATACTCCAATAATCATAATTATATTTCATATAATTACTCTTGGTCAAATGTGATCAAATCTTGGCTAAAAATCTCCATTTAATCATGAAATGGTAAAATGACCGTTTTGTCCCTAATCGGTCAATTTTCCTGATGGACTCCAAACTGGACCTTGAACTCCGAATCACTATTTTAAGCCATTCTGTGGGTTTTCAAAATTTTTAATTTCCTCTTAGAATTTCTATTTGAACTAGTTCAAGGCTCGATTTAACTTAGTTGTACCACTCGGTACAATACCATCTTTTAATCGAGCTTGACAGGGTCTCACATTATTGGAGCTTGAAATATCTATGTCCAAATAAATTCCCCACTTAGCTTCATAGAATTCAACTTGTTTAAGTTGGAATGCATGTTTTATTTGATTAATTAAATTATATATAAAAATGGCAGCTTTAACATGATTTGTCTTAATTTAGACAAGAAAACATATTATGTCGTAATTTAGAAAAGAAAACATGTTTTGTCTTAATTTAGATAAGAAAATATGCTTGTCTTAATTTAGACAAGAAAACATATTTTGGCTTAATTTAAGAAAAGAAAAATATGTTTTGTTTTAATCTAGACAAGAAAACATATTTGTCTCAATTTAGACAAGATAACATATTTTAGTCTTAATTAAAGATAAAAGTTGTCTTAAATTAAGATAGTTAGGAGGATTCTTGAAAAGTGAATCTGGACATCCATGTTGATAAAAAGAGATTCCATGTTTGACTGTCACTCTTTTATTTATTATTAATTCTTTTTAAATAAAGATGAAAAATAATAAAATAAGAGTTACTATTCAACAAGGAGTTTTATTTTATCAAGAACTCTAAATGATAATTAAAGAATTAAATTGCTTATTCTTTAATTTTAATTTTGATAATTATGGAGCATGTTTGATGCTTGCATAACTCTAAATGGATGGTCAAGATTGATTCCAAGATATTTGATTTTGATTAAACCTTTGAGGCAAGAGTTTTAATAAAAAGAGAAGAGATTGGAAGAGAAAAAATGTATGTATCTTTCTTGAAAAAGTTTTAACCGTCAATTCTTTCGTCTTTTTCCTAACTTTGCCATATCTCTCTTCCTCTCTCACATTCTTGGCTGATTTCTTAAAAGAAAAGTAGCAATTAACTTTTAGGAAGAAAAGAGAACAAAATTGGTTGCCATCTTGTAGTTTAGCATTCCACATGTTGTCCACTCACGGCTCAAGTTGAAAGCATTCTTAAAGAATAAGTGGTAAACTTGTTTGGTTGAGAAATTAATCGTTGGTGTGGTGGTGTCCAAAAATAAGACTCAAAATAAAAGTTATGTTTTATCTTAGTTCATTAGATTCTTAAGTTTAGGATGTGATTATATTACTTGCAATATGAATGATGTGTTTTTCTGCTTGTGTAATTGGATTGCATGGTTCCTTTATAAAAGAAATTTTTTGAAATCCATACATTACACAATCACATCAATCCACTTACATCCAACTCCATCAAAAAGTTGAATTATCCAAGGCTTGATTTGCAATTGCATCATTAATGCTATTCAGAGTATTCTAATTAAGAAGAAACATGCACTACAACAATTTTGACTTTCATTACTAAAAATAAAGGCTTCACCAATGAAAAATTCTGTCAATATTTTAATTCATTGACGGATATTTTGACAAAATATTTTTTTTGACTTGTGGTCAGAAATACCCTCATCGGTAAAGTTCATTTTGTTGGAGATTCTGTCAAGAAATTATCAAACTTGTCGATTAAAGGACAGGTCGGTGATACAAATATTTTGTTGATACATTCCATCAGGAATAGGAACTGACAAAAACTTATGGTCGACAAATCCGTCGGTAATTATGTAGCATATTTTATCAATAAAGCGTGTTATTTTGTTGACAATGAATAATAATCCGTTAGTAAATATTTATGGAATTTCGTCGATATTGGGTATTACCTATAGATATTTCTATTGGTAACGTGAATTAAATCAATTTTTTTTTTTAAAATTGTATTTCTTGAATTGCCTACTAGCATTTGAAATCAATATATTTAAAAAATAATATTAAAATTAACTAATATGTATTAATATTATTTAATTTGTTACATAACAAAAAGACAAATACAAATTATATTTGAAATTTATAAAAATGAAAAATGAATAGAATGTCAAAATCTATCTAAAAGATGCTTAAAAGAAATCCCAGTTACAAAGTGAAAGAAAGAAATTACTATTCTCCATCATCTCTCAATTGTGCCTCTTCCGTATCATTAGAAAAAGGCAAGTGGTTGTGGTTGTGGCGTGGCTATGGTTGCTATGGTGAATACTCAATGTCAGGTGGAGATGGAAACCTATGAAGGAGCTATTGGAGGCTTATTTGAATATCCATCATCCGGGTCTGCAACTGCTTCACTTCTACATTCATTTCTTAATAACCCTTAGGTTTAAGAGGAGGAGCTCGCACAACTTCACCAGAAGGGTTTTCACCACAAGCATAGTCGAGTGTATAAGTTGGAGGAAGTAGTGTAGTAGCTAGCGTCCTACTACCAAACCCGTGGATGTGGGTCTGAGTGGTTTGCGCCATTCCAATCGCCTTCAACCATGCTATCGGTACGAATTTCGACTAAGACGATGGATCATGACTGTACTTTTTCAATAAAGCAGAAGCATATGATTCTTACAAATACAAAAAGAAATGAATATTATTTAAATTGTTAAGTAACATATGCACATATAGAACTATATAATGAACATATAACCATTCATTTTCATTAACACACACAACCTTCGACTTGTTGTCCACAAACTCACTGACACCCTTTTATCGCTTGTGAGCACACGCGAAAAGCTTGGAGAATGTCGCTTGTCTTTGCAGTGCATTGATTACAATCACAACGATATCAATCATCATAGCAAATCCATCATCCAAATAAGTAACAAATATAAATCACACCCAACATATTGAGAACACATAACATAGTCACCCAAACAAAAAGAGCATCATATATAAACCACAGCAACATGTCTTCGCAATCTTAAACAACACAATGACAACAAAAAA
This sequence comes from Theobroma cacao, assembly GCF_053813885.1. Classification (NCBI taxonomy): domain Eukaryota; kingdom Viridiplantae; phylum Streptophyta; class Magnoliopsida; order Malvales; family Malvaceae; genus Theobroma; species Theobroma cacao. The sequence goes on from NC_142642.1 coordinate 4,133,362, forward strand.
ACTTTTCACATTCGATAATATATGAGTTAAGAACAGATACCATTCTCTTCTAATGGATTGCAAAAGGTAAAGAATCACCTGTGTGTTTAGATATGTTGCCATCTTCCTCTATTAGATGGTTCTGTTGGGCCTTCTAAGATTGGTGCTGCCACTCTTCTGTGGCCTCAATTGTATCGACAAACTCGTCTCAGACTTCTGCAGTAATCTAGGGGCATACCTTCCCTTTGGTCATGAGGATGTCGTGAAGAGTGTTTACCTCCCTTTTGGTTTTATTGCGCTTATCCCCTAATAGATCTTTCAACTGGTCCTTGCAAATTTTCTGTCACGATCCAAATTTTGAGCCATGACCAGCGCATGGGCCTAGTGGACGTAGCCCACTAAGCTTAAGCAAGCCTCTTTACGTTATCCCGTTCACTATCCCATCAATTTTTCATCACCATTACTAGACCACCATTTGTAATTTACAACTAGACGTATTTCCATAATACAACATAGATACAAAATTTACATTTGTATGATCTCAAAATAAGGTTATTCATAGCCATCTCATAATGGCACCATCATTCCAAACTATACATGCATCGTTAGCAAAGTAATTCCTAGCAATTTACATTTAATGTACATGTTCTCATATAAAAGATTTCTGACGACCAGCGAAGTGACTTTGGTGAGGGTACGGCTATCGAATGCCATGGTACCTACCAAGAGTGAATGCAAGTGGACGTCTTAGTCTTGGTCCCAACTATCTACAGATCTAAAAATATACAATTTAAAAAAGTGAGTATAAACTCAGTGAGTGAACATAAGAAGGGAATAAGCAACGATAAAGAATGTTTTACAAAACATGATGCACTTATGATAAAACCATGCAATTTAGTCTATTTTTTTTGTTAAAACCCCTCATTCCAAACTTTGAATGTTTAATCCCTTAAAGTTACAAGATTCATGATGAACCATAAAGTTGAATAGAATGAAAATTTCAGCAATGACCAAGCAAGACAACAAACAGAGGATTTTCGTGCTGTAGCAAAAAGGCATTTTGGGTTTGCATATGCTTTGGTTTCTCAAGCATATATCCCACTACAGAAGTCCAATTGACATGATTTTTTTATACATTATAAAGATAAGAGACTGGGCTACAACTTTGATGTTTACCACTTTGCCCAATTCTAATTAGAATGTAGTCAAAATCATTTTCAAACTGAAAGCACTGCACTAGGAATTTGGAACTACTCGAGAGTTTCTCGCTGCAGCGAGAAGCTTCAACAAATTTCTCGCTGCAGCGAGAGTCAGGCCAGTGCAACCCCCTCCAACCCGAGAGTTTCTCACTGCAGCGAGAAATAGAGCAACTTAGTTAAAAAGGGTCTTGTTACATCAAAAGCCATTTTCTTACTGAAATGAAAAGCAATTTGGGAGCAATTAACATTGCCAATATACAACACAATCACAATTATTTTCATAAACTTTCTATAACATATATATATTTGTATATACATACATCATCATGCATACCATCCTGCCACACTCAGCTCATGTGCACTCCCTACACGCACAAGGCAATATCATCATCATGTGCACTCCTTACTCACACATTTCAATATCATCATCATGTGCACTCCCTACTCGCACATTTCAATATCATCGTGTGCACTCTCTACTCGTACACTTCAATATCATCATCCACACTTCCGCACCCCATCATCACTAGCATGTGCATCCCCCACATCGTGCACACGCACGGTTATATTCATTACACAATAGTATCTACCAATGTACAATGCATATATATATATATCAACATATAAAGGGATTTCGTAATTTCATTGCAATCACATTTCAAAACGCAAAAAAAAAAAGGTTTCGTCAAAAGCTTGTTCCCATATACATTTTAAGGAAAAAGACAATTAAAACCTTTCAAGCAATTCACTCAAACATTTACACATTTACCCCAAATCATTTTAATGTAAGTTCACTCACCAGTCTTTATTGATGTTTTGGTGGGCTCTAACTTCGACTTATGTTCCGAATGGAGGTGTGGGGTTTCGTTGGAACCTATCACACGCAACAACATCGCCATCAACCCAACTTGGCATTAATACCATTCCAAAAGCTATTTCCTAAATCAAGTTCTACTAGTCATCCCTAACTAGCTTCCAACTACTATTAAATGGCTATTATTTGCACTACTCTAGTCACACTAAAATTGAATAAACAACCTCAATAATAAAAAACTCAAAAATCTAATTATTAAACATTCTCAACACTTAAAAAATTAACTCTACTTCATTACTCACCTTTGTAGCTTTGTAAGTAAATTCCTTTCCAAGAATTTTCAAGCTATCATAGAAGCTCTCTCTCTTTCTCTCTTTAGAACACCTAGCTAGTGAGTGAAAGTATGAGAGTAAGACTTTTTAAGGGTTTTAAGGTGAGAGAGTGAAAGAGTATGAAAAACCCTAAAACAAGGTGTGCAAAAGCATGAAATTTAAGGTTAGTTTGAGAGGGTCATGGAAGCTTTGAGAGAAGCTTTCATGGAGGATGAAAGAAACTTGAGATGGGAGGAAGAAGAAGAAGAAGAAGAAGCTGCTGGAAAAATGAGGAAGCTACTGGAGGAATGAGATATTTATGCATAAGTTTATCCAAGTTTCATACAATTTACCAAAATAACCTCAACAAGGTGACTTTGTCTTCCTCCTATCCTTTGTGCAACCTTTTTACTCTTTTGACGTTGAGAAAAAGTCCATAATAGTTTAAAAATACTTAGGTTCACGAAAACGAAAAAATTTAGACCTGAGATGTAAAATGACCATTTTACCTTTACTATGGAGATTATCAGTGTTTTTATCTTCTTCATTTATTTTACCATCATTCATTCATTCTTTAGGCTTACTTAGACCTTAATAACATTAGAAAACTACTTCCAAAAGCTCACCATGAGAAATGACGAAATTACCCCCGGTCCGTGTTATTGCGTCTACTTCTAGTTACAAGTATATGAAGGTCGAGGTTTCACAATACGAGGGTACTGGGTATCACATTTTCTCCCATATCTTGTGGATGATTAAAGCATTTGTAGCTCCCACATGAAAGTCTCCTACGTTAAAAATAAAAATACATTAGTGTTACAAAAAAAATATATAAATATACAATACGGACTAATATTTTAACTTCTTGATGACAACATGGTACCTTAAATTTATGCCACATGGCATTCTTTACCTCGAGAAGAACATGCCTCCATGTATGCCAAGCCCCATTGAAGTAACTCTTGATAATTCTAGTGATGGTTGGAGTCACTCTTGTCTTTGCAAAAGTACTATAAAATTAATACATCTGTATTAGAAACACATTAATGAAATTAATTTGATGAATGAAATTAGTTAATTAGTAGATATTACCTTTCTTCAATAGATTTCAAACAAATATTGCAGCATTAGGATTAAGATCTTCATGAATCACCCATTCATTTTCATTCTCAACATTGAATTGAAACTCTAGACGTAAAGCATCCATAACCATTTCAACATATGCATTTTTTACTCTAGCTTTATTAGCTATTTCTTGGACATTATCATCAACAAAATGTCCCAATGATTGTCTAGCATGGAATGATTCAACATGTGAATCCCATAGCATCGGTAAAACCTTTATGAAATAAGTGCACCTGAATCTTATCAACAATTAAGAACTTGTTATTCATACATTGATAGCAAGGACATCTGATCCTATTCCCATTAACATATCTATGTTGATAAAAGGCAAATGAAATAAATTCTTCTACACCATTCACAAATTGTAGTATAAGAAATCCACTTTAATATACTTGGGAATGCACCCAACTCCTATCTCGTTCCATTCTATTAACTATAATGAATAGATGATGTCATATGTTATAAGATGTAAAAAAAAAAAAAAACTTAACTAATTACTAGAACTATAATGTATATAATTCAAAGCAACATATTTTATTTGATGCGTCAAAGTTTTGTTTCCCATTTTAATTCTTTTTTACTTTAGTGTAATATTTTCACTATATTATGAATTTAAATCAATTAAGTGATGATTGTATAAATATTTACGCTTTTGACATGCATTTTCACATGGAATAAAATTTCCCTATGTTTTTATATCATTTATAAATTGATATTTATTACAAACTTCACCAATGTCCCTAAACACACTCTCCAATTCGATATTTATTCAAAAGCTAGCTTTTTAAGTTGCAAAGTATTGTAACATCTACACATAGGTTTCACCTATAAATGTGTGTTGGATAAGAAAGTTCAAGTTTCAGCTATAGAATATTGTTACCTACAACATTTTGAATACTAGTTATCTTAGTTTATAATTTAAATAATTTTTTATTTGAGTTATATTAAATTTGGGTTGTTCCAAATCCAAAAATCCATTTTAGATTTAAGTTGCTTGCATTCAACCTATTACCCTTCCAAACCCAATTTGGATTGGATCAAGTTTGGTATAAGAGGAGTCATTTGGATTTTGTGGTGGAGCCTACATTAATTAAAGTGGAAAGGCCAAGGTAAAGAATATTTATGAAGATCAAACAAAATTCTTTGAATATTTAGGTCTTATTTGCAGTAGAACAAAATGTAGGAATTCAATCAATAAAGTAATAAAGTTGATTTTACCCATAAACCAAAATTAAGCCTAAATCCATCAAAATTCTAACATGCCTTACACTTTGTCTTTTAATCCTAATATTGAAAATTAGTTTCATTTCTCAATGATCACCCTTGTCTAAAAAAGAAACTCCTTTACATCACTTGTCAAAAGGAAAAACTACTTTTTGTCTTGCCTCTAGACTCTAGAATATGACTTAACAACATTTCTTAAAATCCATGTCACTATTTGATACTTGGCATGTCACAACCCGGAACTCTCTTTGAGCCCGTGACAACCGCCGCGATGTCCCGATTGACACTAATTACTCGAAATGTCAACTAGAACCCCGCAAGGCTTTAATATCAGCTTCTCATTTCCCCTGTGAGTAACCGTTGCCAAATATCACGTTCTAAAAGATTTTAAACTATTTCCAACTTAAAACAATAAAAAATAATTTTCGTCTCACAGGGGTATTTTAGTCATTTTTCCTTTAAAATTTTGAAACAAGCTAATAATGTAGTATACGATGCAAAACACATATTTCATAACCAAAAATAAATTTGGATGTCTAAAACATTCGTTTAAAGTGAAATTATGATTGTTAGAATAAAATAAAAATATTAAACAAAATATTCTATTTTCTTATAAAACAATATTTTTTAGAACACTGCGTAAATAATTTTTACAGCGTAAAAGCAAAATAAATTCCTACATATAGTAGTACAAATAACTAAAGTATGAAATTTAATTTACAGTGACATGTGGACCCCCAAATGACAAAAATGAACGAAGGCTGCAAACCTACAGTTTTTGAGGAAGCAAAACCAACTGTAGCCTTCGACAATATCAGTTATCTACAGCCTATACTGAGCCTAAAATGGGTGGAAATGAAGGTGGTGAGATTATAAAATTCCAGTGAGTAAACAGACATCATCATAAACATCTAGAGTTAAGTACATGGAGACGATAAAATAAATCATCATAAACTGGGTCACAACATTAGAACACATTTCATTCAAAATACGTAATGAGGCTTATGAATCTCATAAAAACTAGGCTTGTGCCATAAAATCCATTCTCGGGGACACCTTGGCCGAGGCATCCTACCGAGACCGCCAAGGTTGTTAAAAATTCACATTTCGCATAAAACACATTTTTCGTTGGACATCACAACTGTTCCTTGGTGTTGGTTGAGTTCACCATCACGTGGTGGTTCGGCGTGAAATGAACTCAAATACAACCTCAGGAGCTACCTTACGCGCCTCTACAATCGAGATGAGCACATATAAACTGGGTTATTGTGCCCCTCTCATAGGCTGGTCTATGGAACCCGCCTACTGCAGTAAGCTAATAATTATCTCACCAATCAATAAAATTCAATAACATGATATGACAATTATTGCAATTCACAGCCTTTCAAGGCAAACAAACAATCTGTATTTCAAAACAATTGCCAACCAACTAATCATGCCCGGTTTATCATAAGCCAATCAATTTAAACAATCAAATTGCAACAAATAGCAGTCTCCGTGTACTTTATTTTTCAAAATCATTATTAATTTCAAAACAATTGATAAATTAATTTCATTGAAACACATTTATTCATAAAACATGAAAATTTACCTTTTTAAATCCATTTTTCCGTAGAATTTATGAAATCATCTAAAAGCCACCCTAGATAATTAAAATGATAGTAAGTTTACTCACAATGTCTAGAGTGTGAATTTTCGAAGTACTCTGACTAGTGGTCCTCGGATGCAATTTCTTTGCCTTTATCGGAGGACTCACCACCTTGACATAGTAAAAAATCGAGAAACTTACTACATTAGTACTAAATCGAAATTAAACTAATTTAGACTACTAATGCATGATATGGAATGCAAGATGCACGGGTAACCATCTAAACCCGGTATTAGCCTAATTCGTCTTATCACCTGATTAATTGGCCAACGCGTCCAATTTAGCTCCAAATTGCTCCATTTCTTTTCCAATACCTTAATTCACCAAACACAAGTCAAATAACCTAAAATTTGGCAAAACCATCTTCACTTTTCTTCTTAGAATTTTCGGTCAATAATGGTGCATTAACAACGTGATTTTTCCTACTACTTTTCCACACCATAATTCATCATTTTCTAACCAATTCTCTTAAAATAAAAAAAATCAAATTCATCCGTACTTAATACAAGGTAGGTTCGGCCATTGATGGGTGATGGGAAAAATGAATTCTTTTCTTACTGTTTTGCTTCTAGACATGGTAAACTAACTAAAAATACTAACATAACTTGAAATCAAATCAATCCAACATCATTATCTCTCCATACCCATTCGGCTAGCCATGAATTCACCATGAAAATATAAAATTTAATCGTGAAAAATAAGGAGAAATGTTTAAGGAAAATAGATTTCAAGTTTAAATTGAGAAATCCTACCTTTTTCACTTGCTTTTCCATACTTTTTCTCTTGAAATTCTCCATCTAGGTTTATTCTTTCTTTGTTTCCCCATTTTCCTTGCTTGGCCAAATATTTGGAGAGAAGTGAGAGGTTTATAGGCTGATTTTTAAAGGAAATAATAAAATATTCTAAGCTTGACAAGTGTCATTTTATTATTGGTCTATTTTTAAAACTTTAAAAATTTAAACTTTTTATCTCCATCACATATATTTTCTCACTTATCCATAACATAAAAAGTCAATGGATGAATTCTATGAGCATGACAAGTGTTGGGTGTGTAAAATTACCATTTTGCCCTTAGGGTGGCAAAATGATTATTTTGCCCCTATCCTCGAAAAACACCGAAATTAAAATTCTTCACTTCTCAAACTCAAATTATACCCCAAATGATCAATCTTAGTAAAAAATTTCATCTAACTCTCACATCTTAACCTCGGGTGACGAAATGACCATTTTACCCATGGATAGTGAAATTTTCGGTTTGATTCCAAATTGATTTTCGAACTCCAAATCACCATTTTAAATCATTCATGGACTGTAAAATTTTCAATTTCACCCTAAAATCTCTATTTGATCTAGTTCGAGGATTAAATCAACTTTGTTGTACCTCTAAGTATAATACCTACTTTTATAAATTTTTCGGCACTCTCCTAGCATGCAAACATGCTATCCATCACATGTATGTCATGACAAGTATTTTATAAGGTCAGATTTTACATGGAAAATCCTTTTCAATGCAAATATCATGATCTTTAACCTAATCCATGGATCTTGAAGCTATGTACAAATCAAGGTAATAACTAAAATAATTTCATTGAATCTTTTCAAGTTCAAATCAACACCTTAGCATTTTCCAAGCATCTTTTTGACATACAATTTCCTATTACATAGTTTGAAACATACTACCAACTTGGGTCGACACTAGAATGGTATAGCTTTCGAACCATTTAAACAACTATACATAACAATATGAGATAGCTTCTAAATAGAAATTCAAGATTTAAATCCAATACTCAAAGCAATGGACAAGGACTCCATAGAGAAAATAATTCTTTATATTGACATTTTTAAATCATATTATTTATAATATCATTTAAATAATAAAGTAAGAGGGGCAAAAATAGGCAAACCTAAAAAAAAAGACTTTAAATGACTTCAAAAAGCCTATATATTAACTTGCTTAAAATTTAACGATCGCTAAATCGTGTGGCAAAGATCTCATGAGACCTTATTTGAGATAAGGAGAATTCAATGGGACTATATATGATAGATTATACCTTCAGGTGGCATATTTATATCATCAAAAGTAGTAGCTTATATCATCGTTTTTATTTCTCTATGCCAAATAAAACTAATAGTAACATAGTTTATTATTCTATATTCAATGATCATCTCACCATCATGGGTTAAACTATGATTTAGTAAGTACCTCATTCAACTATATTAGTAGAAGGTGGAAAAACAAGCAAGCAATCTTGAAACATTAATTGTCCCTCTATCATTAATTAAATTGGGATACTAAAGCTCTCAATTTGTCCTTTCTAGTTTGCATAATCGTGGTAATTATTAGCAATAGAATTAAGAGACATAACAATCATATATGTGCTTAGAAAAAATAAAAACAATCTTGTATTATAAATAAGAAAAGAATGTTACTTACTTCAATTTGGTGTCGATGGTGGTGGCTTGAAGCTTTGGTGGCAGATTTGGCATGCATGGGGTGGATTTGTTGTGCAAGAGGTGGACTACCTGGTTTTGGCGATAGAGGTGTTGGGTCGGCAGTGGGCAATGTCTGGGGAAGCTTCAATTGATGGTAAGACTAGATTGGGTAAACAAGAAAGAAAGAGGTGAGAGAGAGAAACAAAATGGAGAATTGGGGGAAAAAAGCCCAAGCAAGTCATTTAATTTAAGTTACCAACAAAATTCTTGATGAAATTCTCATCAATAAGTAAAATGGAAATTACTAACAAAAATTCTGTTGGCAATTTGGTCAGTCTAGGCTTCAAATTAAAAAGTCATTACTGATAGAAATTCCATTGGTAATGGCATAAGAATATTAACAGTTTTACCAACCACAAGTTTTGTCTGCAATTTCGTCGATAAATTTTGTTGGTAAAGAAAATACCTATGGAATTAGTTAATTGGTACTTCACATGCCTTTTGCCTAGATTGCACGTCAAACAATTATCGACCAACTTTTGATAGAACATATTTTGTCGGTAAATTCTGTTGGTATATCATTGGTATTTTGTTGACAATTTGCGTGGCTTGGATTTGTTGGCAACATGTCAATAATTACCAATGGAATTTTACTAACGATTTAGTTCTATCGGCAAAACCCTGTTTTTTAATGGTGTTCTTACTACATAGTTTTAGTTGCATTTGTTCTAATGCAAGTGAATTAATCACATAACAATTAATACATTTTCATTTTATTGCACTATCTAAAGTGTAATCACATAAAACAAATTAAAATAAATTTATGTGTAAGAGAGGAGTGAAACCCATAAAAAATCGGAAGCCATGGCCCATGAAACAACCAATAAAAACGTCATTTATCTTTTATGTTTAATTTTTTTTTTTGTTGGAAAGTCACTCTCATTTAATACCCCTTTCTCTCTTTCTCAAGCTTGGATCAAGTATCATTTCTTGCTTCATTTCTCACCAAATTTTTTCAGATTTTTTTACTTTCAAATTTTTTCTAAGATAAGTAAATTCTCTTTTTCTCTCTTTGTTCATTTTTCCCCTTTGGCTACTAAGAAAATTCTTAGTTAGCTAGATCTAAAGAAATCCTCAGAGAGTTTCTCATGTTTTTTCTTTTATTTTATTTTTGTACTTTATTTTTTCAAATCTATATTAACTTTTTATGCTCCATTATCTTGAACAATTTTTTTTGGTATAAAAAAAAATTCCCATTGAGAAAGGTGAATAGTTGAAAAAAAAAACAAAAAAGAATTTGAAATGAGTTCCATGGCTTCAAGGTTGGTCCATCCAAAACTCTCACTCCCCAAACTCTAGTAAGTTGATATTCTTTTCTTTTGTTTCTTTGATTCGTATGTTTTTGTATGATTTTTCAACTTGATATTCGAATTGAATCATTATCAATGAAATGGTGGACATTAGATTTAATTATGTTTTTCTTTAGCTTTGTTATAAATTTTAATGTTATTTTCTCTAGATTCTACCATCTATTGAAATATGAATTCTCCCTAATGATGCAAAAATGTTAGAAAAGATTTGTTTTGTGGAAATGAAATGTTAATTTTCTTTTTAGGCCTTCTCCTTTTATACGAAATAGTGCAAACCGTGCAATGGGTGGGTCCAAGAATGGGAGATTCTTTTTAGCAGAGTTTACAAGGTTGATGAGCTTTTTAAAGTTAAAGAAGCATAGACTATAGATGTACCTTCTCCTCTTTCTGAGAAGGTGTTAACTATTGTCAACTTAGTAATGTTGGCCTTTTTGTATGATGTATCCCTTTATCTTGACTTATTGAACTGGGAGATATATTTAATTGTACGCCTCTAGGCAACTAAAGATGCATGAATAGAACTACCTCACACACTATTTAGAGATGGTAGAAACAGTGTTCGCCTTGAAGAATTGGAGACAATACTTGTAAGGGAGAATTGTGAGATCTATATAGATCTCAACCTTAGGCAATGGGGATGGATGAAGTTGCTTAAAGATTACTACTGTACCATTCTATATTGTCCTAGCAAGGCCAATGTGGTAGCCAATGCCTTAATTTAGAAGCCCATAGGTAGTTTGGCCAACATATCGGTGGATAAGAGATCATTAGTGCAAGGAATGCATGACTTTGGTGACTTGGGCATGAATTTTGAGATTAATGAGACAAACGCATTGTTCACCAATTTTTGAGTTAGGCTAGTTTTTATGGATTAGATTTAAGGAGACCCAAGGCAAGGATGACTTTGTAACTAAGGCCTTGGAAATATTCAAAGAGGTAAGGGGCGTGATTTTGTTTTGGGCATTAATGGGTTACTTTGATATGGTACTAGGATCTATGTGCTAGATGTTGATGGGTTGAGGAAGGAAATCTTAGAGGAGGCACACAGCATGGCCTATGTGGTGGATTCAGGTGCCACTCAGAGGTACTAAGACTTAAAGGAAGACTATTGGTGGGCAAGACTAAAAGAGATGTGGTTGAGTATTTGTATAAGTGTTTGGTGTGCCATCAAGTCAAGACGAAGCATCAAAGGCTCGTAATGTAGTTACAACCATTGCCCGTGCCTGAGTGGAAGTGCGAGCATATTGTAATGGATTTTATAATAGGGTGCGTTGAACGAGCAGTGATTATGATTCAATATAGGTAATAGTAGATTGGTCGATGAAGTTAGCACATTTCTGTGAGGCCTTGACCTTTATAGACTCATAGTTAGTAATATACGCGATATCCCTTATTAGGTATAATTTCGTCATTTCCTTAGTGAGCCCATAAAAGTAAGATTTTAAACAATATTATGGCCTAAGTAGGCCTAAGGTATAAATGAATGATGAAAATATGGGTAAAATGACAAGGAAACAAAAATTTTGATGATTTTCATGGTAGGGGTAAAATGGTAATTTTTTACCTCGGGTTAGAATTTTTAAGTTTTCATGAACCCGAGCATTTCTAGACCATTATGGACCTTGTCCCAGTGTCAAAGAGTAAAAAGATTGCATAAAAGATTGGAAGAGAATAAACTAATTTGTGGAGGGGCATTTTGGTAATTTAAGTGGAGTGGATAAGCATAGGCTATAAATATCTCTTCCTTCCAGCAGCTTCTACGTTCTCCAGTAGCTTTTCTTCTTTTTCTTCTTCCATCTCACGTTGCTTCCATCCTCCATGGAAGCTTGATATGAAATTTTCATAACTTTCTCTTTCTAGCTCCAAATTTCATGCTTTTGGTGCACCCTTTCCATAAACCCTTGTGCTCTTCCATTCTCTCACTTTAAAACCTTTGAAAAAAATCTTGTTTCCATACACTCTCTCACTAGTTAGGTGTTTTAGAGAGAGAAAGATGAAGCTTTACAATAGTTTGGAGAATTGTTGGAAAGAATTTCAAAGTTTCAAAGCTATTAAGGTGAGTAGTAAATTAGAGTTGAAATTTTAGTGTTGAGAATGATTAGAGATTTGAATTTGTGAATACTTTGTAGTTGAGATTGTTAATTCACTTTAGAGTGATAGGATAGTGAAAATGGATAGCCATTTAAATGGCAATTGAAAGCTAGCTAAGAGATAGCTTTTAGAATTTGTAAGTATGTGGCTTGAATTAATGGTGATGTTAATGTGATGATAGGTTCCAAAGAAGCCACACCGTCCCAATTGGACCATTAATGAAGTTAGAGTCAGTTAAAGGCTCAACAATACCGGTGAGTGGATTTGCATTTCAAAATTTATTTTGGGAGTGTGAATGCAATTGTACAAACATTTGAAAGATTTTATCCATTTTTTTCTTTGAAAATGTACCTTGGGAACAAGCCTTTGGTGAAGTGAATTTATATTGTGAAAATGTGCTATACAATGGTTTATGTGTTATCACAATATGATAATATGCATGATATGCATTGGGTGCTTCTTTGTTTATTGATGTGGACTCTGCTATGTGCGAGTAGGAGTGTACATAAGCTGATGATGACCTGGCTATGTGCGAGTGGGAGTGCACATAAGCTGATGATGACCCAGCCATGTGCTAGTGGGGAGTACACATGAGCTGATGATGATGGGAGAGTGTGTTTGATGATGAATATATATATATATATATATATATACATGTATAGATATGTGTGTTATAGAAAGTTCATGAATATGTAAATGGTTGAAATTCATGTGAAATTTGACATGTTAAACTTTGGGAAATTATATGAGTTTTATGTTGTGTTGGTCATGTGAACAGGGTGGCCATTGCTTGAGGGAATGGGGGAATTTTTGCCTGTGCTCTGTTTCTCGTTGCAGCAAGAAACTCTCATGTTTGGAGGGGTGGTGCTGGCCGAAATCTCGCTGCAGCGAGAATGTTAATGTAGCTTCTCGCTACAGCGAGAAACTTTATGTTTGAGACTAGAAATTTCACTGCAGCGAGATTCATTCTCGCTGTAGCGAAAAACTTTCTGTTTTGCTCCTTATTTGGTTCAGTTGCTGCCCTATTTTCTATTTCTTTGGTACCATAATTGAGTATGGACTTCCAACATTTAGGAATAAATGAATTAAGTTTAAAATGAGGAGGTTTGGTGAGAAACCCTCGGCCAGTTAAGAAACCCTTGGCTAGATGATAATTTAAGTCCAGTGTCGTTGCAGCAAAAATTCATTCTCGCTGCAGCGAGAATGCCTTTCCGCTGAAATGAGGACCCGTCGTTTATTTGACTTGATTCGCATGAATGCTATTAAAGTTTTCACTCTCCAAATCCTTTGTTGAGCATGGACTCTTTTAAATAAGTGATTTTTTTCTCATGTGGGGTTTACATGAGGGGTTTAATAAAAACTAAAATAAATTGCATTGTTTTGAAAAATGAATGCATCATGATTTCGTTAAACATTCCTTATGGTATGCTTGTTCCCTTTCTTATTCACTCACTGGGTTTATACTCACCATTTTCAACTTCATGTTTTTAGATTAAGAGGCAGCCAGTAATTAGGTCAAGGTGCCCTTGTAGATTCGTTTCCTTGGTAGGTATCTCAGCATTCAGTAGCCATACATCACTCGGGTCTCTTTGTTGGAAATCGAGTCTTCTTTTTGAGATGTATAGACAAACTTGATGTAAATTATTAAGATACATGTTGTAGACAATGTCGCGACCCGGTACTCCCCTCGAGTCCGTGACAAATGCCGCGTTTGTACCGATCGACACTCATTACCTAGAATGTCAACTGGAACCTTGCAAGGTTTTAATATCAGTTTCTCATTTCCCTTGTGAGTAACCGTTGCCAAATATCGTTTTCTAAAAGATTTTAAGCTGTTTCCAACTTAAAACAAATAAAATAATAATTTTCGTCTCACAGGGGTATTTTGGTCATTTTTCTCAAAAATTTTGAAACCGGCTAAAATGTAATATACAAGTGTAAAACACATAATTCATAATCAAAATGAGTTTAAAAGTCTAAAATCTTCATTTAAAACGAAATTATGATTATTTGGATATAATAAGATAATAAAAGAAATATTAAGCAAAATATTCTATTTTCTTACAAAACAATATTTTTAGAGTTATACATAAATAAATTTTGTAGCGTAAAAGTTAAATAAATTCATACATACTGTAATACAGATAACCAAAGTATAAAATTTAATTTACAGTGACATGTGGGCCCACGAATAACTAAAAGTATTAAAAAAAAATGAACCTACAGCTTTTGGATGTGGCAAGTCCAACTGTATTCCTCGACAATATCAGTTATCTACAATCTATTCTGAGCTTGAAATGGGTGGAAATGAGGGTGGTGAGATTATAAAATCCCAGTGAGTAAACAAACATCATTCAAAATATCTAAAGGCGAGCAAAAGGAGACTATTAAAACATTTCATCAAACTGTAATTGATCATCTTTCAACTTATTTCAACCAAATGAATCATTTTATTTAAATCAAGTAATCAGTATGGCTTATGAATTTCTTAAAAGCTTGGCTCATGCCAAAAATTATTATCATACTCAGTTATTTGGGATACCTTGGCCGAGGGCTATCCCAACTGAGTCCGCCAAGGCTATTAGAAAGTCATGTACGCATAAATCATGTTTTTATTTTGAAAAAATAGCCATTCCTTGGCGTTGGCCAAGTTCCCCCTCATGTGGTGGTTTAGCGTGAAGTGAACTCGAAAAGTTATACCTCAGGAGTTACCTTACTCCCCTCTCCAACCGAGGTAAAAATATAACAAGATTCCGTGCCCCTCTAATAGGCTAGTCCACAGAACCCAGCCCACTGCAGCAGGTCAAACCCACCATACAATAAAATTTTGACAACATAACAGGGCTAATATATTACTACCCAACTTGCAAGGGTAAAATAAACTAATTCATACAATTCATAAAAACCCAACCCAGCCAGTCATGCCAATATAATAACATAAGCCATTAATTCAATTTTAAATTTACAACATATCAGTGGTCTCAAATTACTCTATTTTCAAAATCGTTATTTCGTTTCAAGACAATTTATAAATATTTTCATTTAAACTCATTTTTGTTTATAAAATCTAAAATTAGCTATATAACTCATTTTCATAAAATTTCACCAAAACCAAATAAAAACATACTTTAGATAATTA
This sequence comes from Theobroma cacao, assembly GCF_053813885.1. Taxonomy (NCBI): domain Eukaryota; kingdom Viridiplantae; phylum Streptophyta; class Magnoliopsida; order Malvales; family Malvaceae; genus Theobroma; species Theobroma cacao. The sequence goes on from NC_142642.1 coordinate 4,148,695, forward strand.
AAATGATAATAAGGTTACTCACAGTACTAGGAGTTCGATATACTCCTATTCTCGATCTTCAGGCACAATCTCTTTACTCTTATTAGAGGGTTCACCACCTATATATCATACGTGACACGAATTTCAATAAATTGTGTCAATTTATCATAAACTATTTCAGGCTCTATAAATCTATATGAATGCACAAAATGTGATGCAAAATGTCCGAATAGCAGTTTAAATACGGTATTCGACCTAATTCGCACTATTCTCGGTGTAATTGGCTAAAATCTCCAATTTAACTCCAAATCAATTCTTATCACTTTCTACACTCCAATTATACCTAAATTACCCCAGTGACTGTGAATGAGATTCAATTTATCAGTCTCGGGTCAATAATCACACATGTCTATATGTTGAGCAAAAATTCAGATTTTCACACTAAAATTTTCCATTTAATTTCTAGCCTCACCAAAGATCAATTATCACCCGAATATCATGAAATATCATCAATTTTAGCCATAATATCCTCCTTAGAAAATTTGGCCATTGATGGTTGATGGGAAAAATGAATTCTTTTCTTGTTGTTTTGTTTCTAAATATGCTAAACTAACTAAAAACACTAACATAACTTAAAATCAAATCAATCTAACATCTTTCTCTCTCCATACCCATTTTGACCAGCCACCATGAATTCATCATGAAAACATGTAATTTAACCATGGAAAATAAGGAGAAATGCATGGGAAAGGTAGATCACAAGTCAAAATCAAGAAATTTTACCTTTGATTGTTTGATTACTTGAAATCCACTAATTTTCCCTTGAATTTTTCCACCTGGGGTTCTTTTTTTTCTTTTCTTCCTTTTGTTTTCCTTTGGCCGGCCATATGAAGAAAATGGGCTAATTTTATGCTAAATTTAAAGTTAAATAATAAATGGTTATAAACTTGACACATGTCACCTTATTATTGGTCCATGTGTCATTTCTGAACTATTAAGCTTTCTCTCTCCACCATACAAATTCCTTCAATTATCCATGATAATATTGGGTAAAATTCATGTGCTAGATAAGTGTTGGGTGTGAAATTACAATTTTGCCCTTAGGGTGGCAAAATTACCATTTTACCCCTATGCTTCGAAAAATACCGAGATTACAAAATTTTCACTTTTCAACCTCAAATCATACTCCAATAAGTCATATATGATCAAAATCTTTCAAAAAAATTTCCCATTTTGTCCTCGAGTGTCAAAATTACTATTTTACCCCTGGATAGTTTACGAGTATTTAGTCTACATTCATACAAATGAATAGTCTAAGAGGACAATACATAGACTAGAAAATATGTTGAGGCCTTGCATGGTTGATTTTGGCATTACATGGGATCAGTACCTACCACTTGTGGAGTTCACATACAATAACAATTATCAAGCTAGTATACATATGGTGCCATATGAGGCTTTGTATAGGCGGAGGTGTAGATCGTCCATTGGTTGGTTTGAGAATGGGGAAAGATAGCTTTTAGAATCAAAGTTAGTCTAAGATGCCACAAATAAGATATAGGTGATCCATTAGAGGATGAGAATGACACAAGGTAGATAGAAATCATATGCTGATAATAGACAAAGTGATTTCGAGTTTCAAGTGGGAGATTATGTGTTCTTAAGAGTCTCATTGATTAAAGGAATCATGAGGTTCAACAAGAAGGGGAAATTGAGCTCAAGAAACATTAGACCTTTTGAGATCCTTGAAAGAGTTGGTGTAGTGGCATATCGACTAACATTCCCTCTACACCTCTCTAGCACACATTCGGTGTTCCACATGTCTACACTTCAGAAGTACAATCTTGATCATTCTTGTTACTGTAGTTAGCTTAATGCATTAAATACTCATAAATGGGTGGATTGGTATTTTAAAAATTTTCTTTGCAAGCTTAATGAAAAATAACCAGTTTTTGAAAAACAAATTTTTTTCTTATGTCAAAAGCAAAGCAAGTGATTTTTCTTTAAAGCAAATATTAACAATAAATCACAAGGCATAAAAGTAAATCAAGAAACAAGGATTTTTATAGAGGTTCGGCTTTCTCAAATGCTTACATCCATTCCCTTGTGTCATGAGCCAACTTTGTATAGGGCTATGACAAGGTAGAATTCTTTAAAAGATTAATAGCATGTTTAGTTCACGGAACGATAGGAATGGAATAGAATAGCTATTATGTGGTAATAGAATGAGGTGAGAATAGAATAAAATAGGTATTACGTAGTTTGGTAAAATGAATGGAATATGGCAGGAATAATTATTATGATTTATTGTAGCGTTTGGTTGGTAACAATAACTTTGGAATAAGAAATGAATAGAAAATAAAAAGATAAAAATACCCTTTACTATATATATAATTATTTTATTTTATCTTATTTTTAAATATTAATATTTTATTTATAATCTAATCATTAGTATTAAAAAATACTAATATTTTATTCATAATTTAAATGTTATTAGGATTATTTATTTTTAAATTATTTTATTTTTAAACATTAAAAATGTATAATTTATTTAAAAATATATAAAAATTGATAGTTTAAATATTAATATTTTATTTATACTTTAATCATTAATATTAAATGTTATTATGATTATTTATTTTTATTTCAATTTATTTTTTAAATATTAATAATTTATATTTTATTTATAATATTAATAATTTATCATTTAAATATTAATATTTTATTTATAATTTAAATTTTATTATGATTATTTATTTTTATTTAATTTTATCTTTTAAATATTAATAATTTATATTTTTTAAATATTAATAATTGATTATTTAAGAATTAACATTTTATTTAATATTTAATCATTAATATTATAAAATACTACTATTTTATCTATAATTTATATGTTATTATGATTATTTATTTTTATTTTATTTTTAAAATATTAATAATTTATAATTGATTTAAAATATTAATAATTGGTAATTTAATTTATAATTTAAATATTATTATGATCAAAATATTAACACTTTTAATTAATTTTTAAATTTAAAATATTTTATAATATATAATTAATAACTTAACCTTTTTATTCTAATAAGATTTATTTTTCTCTATTTGCATTTTTCATTTTTTGATTTAAATTTCACTTAATAATTTAACAATTAATATTTTAAAATATTAATTTTTTATTTATAATTTAAATATATTATTATTAAAATATAAAAATATTAATAATTTTTTAATTTTAATTAAAAATATTAATTTTATAAGTTTAAGTTTGTAATTTTAAAAACAAATAAGGACATTTTAGTCCAAAATATTTAAATTTTATTCCCATGGTTGTGGAATAGCTAACACCATGTGGGATGATGGTATTAGCTATTCCAAGCTTTTACCCAATTTTAAAGAATAGCCATTCATTTTGGAATGGCTATTCCTTCCCCACATGCAAACCAAACAAGGGGATAAAATTTTGTAAGGAATAGAGGGGGAATGGCTTAGCTATTTCCCCAACCAAACGTGACCTAAGTCTGTTATACTCTGAGGGAGATGTCCCCCTTTTCAATCATTGTAATGGCTTTTGGTAATATCTCTAGAAATGCTTGTTAAGTCTTTAGGAGGGAGACTCTTTCAGAAAGGAATGTCCCCATCTCAAGCATTGTAATGGCTATTGGTGAAATACTTGTAAAATCTTATAAACTCTTGATAAAGGGTGAGCAGTTGGTAGGTTGTTAGTTTGTCTCACTAGTTCAAGTGCATTGGTGGCTAACCATTTAAGGCTGCCTCTATGGCCAGACGATGTCACGTTCCTTCTCTTGGTCCCTTTGTACTTATTTGCAATATTAATAAAATATTTTCTTTTATAAAACACCAGTGGTTGCATATAAGGCATTTGGTATGCTTTTTGATTTTAATATTTTTTTCCATGACTTAACTCATGGCTGTTATTCATCTTGTTCAGATATAATCGAGCAATTGGTTGGCTTGAGTGGAAACGTCCACCGAGCGCCATACGGACTATCGTGTATTTAAGCAAAGAGGGCGTAGTCCGTGATAGTTGGCATCAAAGCATGGGCGAGATGTGCTAAGTGAAAGAGTAAACATGGTGACCACACGAAGTTCACCAGAGGACCATTAGAGAATTGATGAGCTAAAGGCCACGGTGGCTGTAGTAAAAGCTCAAATTGTCTTGTATGAGAGAATAGATAAAATTAAGACAATTTAGCAAGAATTGTATAAGATGATTAATACCTTGAGTGATGAGACTAGGGATGCTTTAGGTACTCTCCAAGGCGAGATTAGAGAATTGAAAACTCATGTAAATCTTTTGGTTATTGTTATAGGTAATACCAGTCCAAGCTCAAGAGATCGAGGTAAAATAGCAAAAGTGCTGGAGCCCAAGCAATACGAACGGGCCAAAGAAGCTAAGGAGTTGGAGAACTTTCTTTTTGGTATTGAGCAGTAATTTTAAGCTGTGCACACAGAGTCAGAGGAGGACAAAGTGGCGATGGCTTCAATGTATCTTGTTAGGGATGCGAAGTTATGGTGGCATTTCAAATTCATTGATGGTGAGTGTTGTATCAACACTTGGGCAGACCTCAAGTAAAAATTGAAGAACTAGTTTTTCTTTGAGAATGTTAAGTATATGTCGCGGTGGAAGCTGTGGGAGTTGTCATAAACGGTATCAGTGCGGGTGTTCGTGAGGAACTTTTCTACTTTAATTTTAGATATCAGGGATATGACTAAAAAGGATAAAATGTTCTATTTCCTCGAAGGTCTAAAACCATGGGCGAGGACGGAGTTACAATGACAGAAGGTACAGGATGTGACTTCGACAATGGTGACTGCCAAGCGCGTTACTAATTATAATGAAAACTCTAACAAAATGAAAGACCCTCCATCTAGAACTAGCAGCTCTAGCTCAAACAGTGGGCAAAATTCTAAGAGTTAGTAGGCCCTTGAGTGAAGGAGGCGACAAGAGACCACATGTTAGAGACTCACCCTAATCAAGAACAAACAAGCCATGGAACTTCAAGCCATGACCTCCAATATCTTGTTTTCTATGCAAAGAATTACATCGAGTAGCTGATTGTCCTTACCGGGCAACTCTTAGTAAGATATGCACTACTAATGTTGAGACACCACCACCCCACACCCCAATCAAAGAAGCTGAAGAAGAGCCATCGTGAATGGGTTCAATTCATTTCCTCAGCACCTTACAAGTGCAATTAGAAAAGATGGAGTAGAAGCCCTAACAGGGTCTAATATATATAGAGGTGTTGTTCAATGAAAAAAAACAAAAACTAAAGCCATGCTCGACACGAGGGCCTCAAACAACTTCATCACCCTAGGAAAGACAAAGAGGTCTGATCTTAAGGTTGAGAAAGACTTTAGATAGATGAAAACAATTAACTCACTAGCCTTTGCTATTATGGGGAATTCAAAAAATGTGAAGATCATGATCGGGTCTTGGGAAGGGAGTGTAAATTTACTGTAGCTACTATAGATGACTTTGACTTTGCCTTTGGCTTGGATTTTATGACAAAGGCACAGGATATTCCATTTCCTGTGGCTAGTTGCTTGATGTTTTTTGGAAGACAACCATGTGTGGTACCAGCTACAATTTTACTTAAGAGTTGGAAGAAGGTTATATCAGCCATTCAATTCAAGAAGGGAATTAAAAGAGAAGAATTGCCTTATGTGGTGATGCTAATCTACAAAAGTGGAGAAAGCCATGATCCAATACTTGTAGGAGTAAAGTTAATTTTGGAGGAATTCAAGGATATAATGCCAAAATAATTACCTAAAGCACTGCCACCCTGACTAGCAATTGATCATGAGATAAAACTACTTTTGAGAGTCAAACTTTCTGCAAAGGGGCCGTATAGGATGGCTCCCCTAGAAGTAGCGAAGCTAAGGAAGAAACTTGATGAGTTGAGACAAGTGGGATTTATTCAACCTTTAAAAGCACATTTTAGGGCATCGGTACTATTTTAGAAGAAACAAGACAAAAGTTTACGATTGTGCATGGACTATCGGGCTCTAAACAAGGTCACAATATAAAACAAATATCCTATTCCTGTAATAGCATATATGTTTGACCAGTTGAGTCGTGCAAAGTATTTCTCCAAATTAGATCTTAGGTTTGGCAATCATTAAGTTAGAATTGCTTATGGGGATAAACCAAAAACCACTTGTGTCACATGGTATGGCGCATTTGAATTTCTTGTTATGCCTTTCAGACTAACTAATGCTCCTACCACATTTTACACATTGATGAATCAAGTTTTTCATGACTACCTGGACAAGTTTACGGTAATATACTTGGACGACATCATAGTATACAGCTCAACACTAGAGGAGCATCATAAACATTTGTGAAAGGTGTTTTAAAGGCTTCAGGACAATCAATTACACATGAAGAGAGTGTTGGCTCCATTAGTTTTTGATGATAATAAAACATTCCCATTTATTTGTGTTTAACACCTTACTTGAGTGTGCAAGAAATTAATATATGAAATTAATTTATTAACTCTTCAAAGAGTATTTTTGATAGAAAAAGAGGGATAAAATCAACAAGATGTAACTGAATAACATGGAGAAAGCTTATTGATGAAACAAGGAAGAACATTGGTTGACCAAATTTCAAATTGGAGAAATGACGGGCTGAAGAGTTTGAGAAACAGACTCAATTTAGTCAACCAAGTCAGTCCACTAAGTGCTCTTTGCCAGAATCTGCAAACCAGAAACAGAACCAACTTAGTTAACCAAGTCAGTTGACTAAGAAGTCTTTGTTTGTAATTTGAACTAGAGCACTACAAGACAAATTAACGGCTAGAACTCATCCTCAACTGTTTCCAACGGCCATAAACTGTCAAATTGCTATTAGAGTTGCATCTCCAAGTATAAAAGGGTCTTCCAACAATGAGAAACAAGTTTTTTGAAGCCTTGAATGAGATTTGAGCTATATAAAATAGAAAAAAAAAACCAGAAAAGCTTCACTGCACCTTACTGCACTTAAACGCCAATCTTTGTAATAGAGTTCGACACTTCATCTTGTACCATCTAGATCAAGTAAGTGATCATAAGTACTTCTTTATTACTTCTCTTGTATTCTTATAGTGAGGGAGTCACTCTAAGGGGTTGTTCAAGCTTGGGATAGCTTGATTGTTAAAGGTTGTGGTTGAGCCTTAGAAAACCACATTGGGTTTTAGTTGAGCTTGTGAAAAACTAGTGTAAAAGGTTTTTGGCTGAGCTTGGTAAAAGCCATTGTAAAGCTTGGTGAAAGCTTGTGAATTTCACCGATCCATAGTGGATTTGTGAGAAAATCCTTGGTTGGATAATCAAGGTAGTGGATGTAGGTCTTGGACCGAACCACTCTAAATTACTTTGCATTTATACTTTATTTTTGTTTTCTTAAGTTATGAAAATTAGTTCCCAACTTTGTCAAGAGCCAAATTATGCTATTCACCCCCCCTCTAGCACATATTATCGGGACCAACAGAGAGAGAAGTGTGCTTTTACGCAAACTTGAATTCAATTTCTAGGCCATATCATTGAGCAGGGTTACATTCAAATGGACATGTAGAAAGTGAAGGCCATTAAGGAGTGGGCGACCCCTAAGAATACAATCGAACTTGATCATTCTTGGGGCTAGGTAATTATTACTAGAGATTTATGGAGGGCTATTCAAAAAAGATGGTGGTGCTCATAAAATTGCTAAAAAAAGGACAGAGATGGACTTGGACACTACAGTACGAAGCAACTTTCGAAGGCCTAAAATAAGTAATGATGATAGACCTTGTTTTAGCCCTTTTAGGCATCGAAAAGCCTTTTAAGGTGCATGCAAATGCTATAGACTTTGCTCTTGGGGGAGTACTGTTACAAGAAAGACATGTAGTTAAGTTTGAGAGCCATAAATTGAACGAAGCTGAGAGAAAATACACGACACGGGAGGAAGAACTACTAGTAGTGATTCATTGTTTACGAGCGTGGTGACACTACTTGTTGGGATCTCAATTCATGGTTTAGACAGACAACACCGCTACAAGCCACTTTCTTACACAGCCAAAACTTACAGTTAAGTAAGCGAGATGTCAAAAGCTTTTGGCTGAGTTTGATTTCTCTTTTAAGCACAAGCCAAAAGTACCAACTGTGTAGTAAATGCCTTCAACAGAAAGGTCGAGTTCACAGCTCTTAGGGTGATCACGCTAATGACAGTCAACAAAGTGATCATAATATCCATAATCTTATTGAAGAAAACTTGCATCGAGATCCATAAGCAATCGCCATTATAAAGTTGGTGAAGAGTGGAAAGTCAAAATACTTTTGGGTGGAAAATAAACTCTTACTAATAAAAGGACCACGTGTATTTGTTCCAAGATCGGTAAAGTTGAGACAGAAGTTGATGCTGGAATGTCATGACACCTCTTGGGTAAGACACCTAGCTTAGTAGCGGAACGTTATAATACTGAAACAAGGTTACTATTGGCCTCATATGTGATAGGATGTGATGGATTATACCAAGATGTGCCTCCTTTTTCAACAAGACAAAGTGGATAGACAAAGACCGATTGGAATGCTTGAACCTCTACCAGTGTTGACTAAACCATGAGAAAGTATTTCTTTAGACTTTATAGTATGACTTCCTAAAGTGGGAAATGTGACAGCGATCCTGGTAGTGGTAGACCATTTCTCCAAGCTCGTGATGTTCATCCTAGTGTAGAAGTTTGGTTCCATAGAAGAAACAACTTGTACAGTTTTTAAAAATGTGGTAAAATACTAGGGTGTTCCTACGAGCATTATTAGTGACAGGGATCCAAGATATACTAGTTTCGTATGGAAAGAGCTTTTCAAGTTATTGAGGTCCAAACTTAACATATCTTTTAGTTTCTTTTGGAACATTTCAACGGGTTTCTAGAAAAATATCTACAACACTTTGAATAGGCGAACCAGAAGAATGGGCCCAACCTGCTAGATGTGGCTCAATTATGTTTTAATTTGTAAAATAGCTCAGCCACTAATAAAACCCCTTTCGAAGTTGTCACTGGATAGCAACATAGACTTCCTCTTACCTCAGTGGAATCATATAGTGGGAAGAGTCCTCGAGTGTTCAACTTTGCTAAAAAGTGGAGAGAAAACACTAACATCCTCAGAGCTTATTTAGAGAAAGCCTCTAGTTGCATGAAAAAGGTAGATAAAGGTCGAAGGGAGTAACACTTTAGGTGGGAGACCTAGTGTTAGTGAAGTTGCTACCTGAACAACTTTGAATCTTAAGGATGAGAGATCGAAGACTAGTGTAGAAGTATGAAGGTCTAATATTGATTATGGCCAAGGTGGGGAAAACTTCCTATAGGATTGATCCGCCTAAGTGGATGAAGGTACATCCCGTGTTTCACATCAGCAACCTAAAGCCGTTCCATACAGATCCAGCAGATGCAAGCAGTAGTCAAGCCACGAGAACCGCCATCAACACTTTCACGATCCAAATTTCGAGTCATGACCTGCGCATGGGCCCAGTGGACATAGTCCACTAAGCCCAAGCAAGCCTATTAATCTGACATGTTCATCATTCCATCATAAACTACTAAGTCATATATCATAACTTAGAATCAAAATAATATTAAGCATTGCCACTTCATACTAGCATACCAAACAAGTGTATATACACTGTCTACATATGTATCTTAATAATTCACATTAGGTTCGTCTATACACAACAAAAAGAGACTGGATGTCCAACGGAGAGACTCGAACGAATGTACAGCTACTGAATGCCGAGACACCTACCAAAAGATGGATACAAGCCCACGAGGATACCTCGTCTTAGTTACCGACTGTTTCTTAATCTGAAAACATGAAGTTAAAAGTGGTGAGCATAAACTCAATGAGTGAACAAGAAGGGAATAAGCATACCATAAGGAATGTTTATCGAAATCATGATGCACTCATTTTCTCAAAACAATGCAATTTGTTCTAGTTCTTAATAGAACCCATCATGTAAACCCCTCATGAGTAAATCACTTAAAAGATCAATACTCAACTATGGTACCAAAGAATCGAAAAATATAGCAAAACCCACAAGTTAGCCAAAATGGATAGAAAGTTTCTCGCTGCCGCAAACTTCATTCTCGCTGCAGCGAGAACCAGGTCTGGTGAAGGCCCTCAAACCCGAGAGTTTCTCATTGCAGCGAGAGTCAGAACATAAAGGAAAAAGTCTCATTTTCCTTTAAAACAAGCCATCCTGCTAAAATAACAATAGCAACATGTAACACATGTAAACTCCCCAAATTTCAACAAATCAAATGCTCACATATTTGCATTTACAACCATATACCATATATGTATATATATATATCAATCATCATATGCACCCTCCCATCATCATCATCTCATATGCAACGGCTTATGCGTACTCCCACTCGCATATAGTTGGGTCAGCAACAGCTTATGTGCACTCCCATTCACACATAGCCGGGTCAGCAACGGCTTATGTGCACTCCTACTCGCACATAGTCGGGTCAGCAACGACTTATGTGCATTCCCACTCCCACATAGCCAGGTCAGCAACAGCTTATATGCACTCCTACTCGCACATAGCCGAGTCAGTAACGGCTTATGTGCACTCCCACTCACACATAGCCGAGTCAGCAACGGCTTATGTGCACTCCCACTCACACATAGCCGGTTCATCAACGGCTTATGTGCACTCCCACTCGCACATAGTTGGGTCAGCAACGGCTTATGTGCACTCTCACTCACACATAGCCGGGTCAGTAACGGCTTATGTGCACTCTTACTAGCACATAGCCAGGTCCACATCAACATGCAAAGAAGCATCCAATGCATATCATGCATTTTATCATATTATGATAACACATAAACCATTGTATAGCACATTTTCACAATATAAAATGATTTTACTAAAAGCTTGTTCCCAAGGTACATTTTTAAGAAAAGTTGTATAAAATCATTCAAACACTTTGCACAAAACAATTACATTCCCAAAAATAGTTTTGATAGGCAATCCATTTATTGGTATTCATTGAGCCTTTAGCCGACTCTTAATCCCCCTAATGATCCAATTGGGGTGATGGGGCTTCGTTAGCACGTACCTCAAATAAACATTTCCATAATGTCAATTTACATACTATAAACCCTAAAAGCTATCTTTTAGCTAGCTTTCAATTGCCATTTAAATGGCCATCCATTTTCACTTTCCTATCACTCCAAAGTGAATTAACAATCTCAACTACAAAATATTCACAAATCAAATCTCTAGTCATTCTCAACACTTAAAACCCAATACTAGTTTACTACTCACCTTGATAGCTTTGTAACTTTGAACTTCTTTCCAAAAGCTCTCAAGCTATTAATAAAGCTTCCTCTTTCTCTCCCTAAAACACCTAGCTAGTGAGAGATTATGAAAACAAGATTTTCATCATTTTCAAGGGTTTTAAAGTGAGAGAGTGGAAGAATACAAGGGTTCTAGTCAAAAGGGCACCAAGGTATGAAAATTAGAACTAGAGAGAGAAAGTTATGAAAGCTTCACATCAAGCTTCCATGGAAGAATTGAAGAAACATGAAAAGGAAGAGAACAAGAAGAAGAAGCTGCTAGAAATCCTAAGAAGTTGCTAGAAGGAGAGGATATTTATGGCCCAAGCTTATCCACTCCCTTGGAAATTACTAAAATGCCCCTCCATAAATTAGCTTAATCCTTGAAATCCCACACTTTTTCTTAAATTTTCCCACCTAGGGTTTGTGTTGTTTCCTTTCCTCTTCACTTCATGCTTTGGCCAACCATATGGGTGAGACTAAGAGAGTTTTAAATAGATTTTACAAGAAAATTCTAGAATAATCCAAGCTTGACACATGGCATGTTTCCATTGGTCCATGTGTAGTACTTATCCATTAAGCAATCTCTCTCCACCACATAAAATGTTTCAATTATCCACAATGTAAAATGTTAATGGCTGAAATCCATGGGCATGACAAGTGTCGGGTGGTGTAAAATTCCAAAAATTCCCATTTTATCCTCGGATGACAAAATTACCATTTTGCCCTTAGAACATGAAAATCATCAAAATTTTTATTTCCTTGTCATTTCACCCATATTTTCATCATTCATTTATGCTTTAGGCCTACTTAAGCTATAATATTGTTTAAAACTTACTTTTATGGGCTTATTGAGAAAATGACGAAATTACCCCTAATTAGGGATATCGCGTATATTTCTATCTATGAGTCTATAAAGGTCAAGGTCTCACAAACACCAAGCCATCGTCACAGTACAAAGTAGAAAAGATTTTGGCAAAGAGGATGATGATAATCAACTAATGACCAACGTAGGAGTATCTAGTGAGATGGGAAGGTTTGGGACCAGATGAAATCACTTGGGAAAAATAAGCCAATCTTCGTGCCTTCAAGTAGAAGATTGAATAATTCCAAGCCAACCATTCAATAAGGACGTCGACAAATTAAATGGGGGAAGATGTCATGAGCCAACTTTGTATAGGGCTATGACAAGGTAAAATTCCTTAAGAGATTAAGTCTTTTGTACCTCTAAGGGAGATGTCCCCCCTTTCAAACATTGTAATGGATCTTGGTGAAAAATCTAAAAATACTTGTTAAGTCTTTAGGGGAGAGAGCTTTTAGGAAAGGAATGTCCCCATCTCAAGCATTGTAGTGGCTACTGGTGAAATACTTGTAAAATCTTGTAAACTCTTTATAGGGGTGAGAAATCAACAGGTTGTTGGGCTGTCTCACTAGTTCAGTTGCCATTTATGGCTAACCATCTAAGGCTGCCCTTATGGGTTGACAATGGCACATTCTTTCTTTTGGTCCTCTTGTGCTTATTTGCAATATATAACACTGGTGGTTGCATATATGGCATTCGGTATGCCTTTTTTATTTTAATATTACTTTCCATGAATTAACTCGTGGCTATTATTTATCTTGTTTAGATATAATCAAGCAACTGGCTAGCTTGAGCGGAAGCATCAACCCAAGTGTTGCACGAACTATCTTGTACTTAAGCGAAGAGGGCGTAGTCCGTGACACCTTAGCTCACCAAGGAATTTCCAATCCACTAAAAGGATTCTTTCTTTTTAATGGGATCAAGTGATAACCTTTACAGTTGTTTTTTCATGGGATTAAGGGTTATACATATGCTTTTAACAGGATCAAGGGTTATACATATGCTTTTTAACGGGATCAAGCGATAACCCTTATACTTGCTTTTTCATGGAATCAAGCGATAACTCTTATACTTGCTTTTTCATGGAATCAAATGATAACCCTTATACTGGCTTTTCACGAGATCAAGTGATAACCCTCACATTAACATTTTAAGGTTAAGTTAGAACTTTTACAAATGTGTGTATAATGGAGTAATAGCAAAGATTTGCCTCACAAAGGTCGAGTGCTAAAGATTTATGTTTTGGTGTACAAAGAGAAGAAATCAATCTCACAACATCAGCTCAAGATTTACAAGTGTAAAGCTTAAATGGCTTTTGAATGCTTGTTAGAAGACTAAGATGAATGCTTGAGAGGAAAGATAAGCTTGAGGGTTTGTCTAGGGTTTTTACACTTTGGTACTGTCTTTTCTTACTTCAAAATAAATCAAGAGTACCCTTGTATAGTCTCAAGGATATTTAAAGCTGTTAGATACAAGTTTTAATTAAATCTGGTCATTTCTAAAGCTTGGGGGTCGACTATGACTCTTTAAGGGTAGTTCTTCAAAATCTCAAATTAGGGCTTCCATACTCGACTCTTTAGGTCTTCTACTTAATCCACTTATAGCAGCTTGTGATTTTTGAAGTCTGACTTGGTGTAGTCAACTATAGGTGCTTGAAGGTTGACTATGGCTTCTCAAATCATTGATTCTTGCGAGTGTTTTGCTTCAGGGTTGAATATAGCTTCATCAGGGTCGACAATGATGTCAAAATAAGTCAAAAGTAGCTTTTTATAGTCTTAAGGATATTTGGAGCTGTTAGACACAAGTTTGAATTAAACCTGGTCGTTGCTGAAGATTGAAGGTCAACTATGACATTTCGAGGGTCGACTATGGTTCTTCAAAATCTCAAATTAGGGCTTCGATACTCAACTCTTGAGGTCTTCTACTTAATCCATTTCCAAAAGCTTGTGATTTTCGAAGTCTGACTTAGTGTAGTCAACTATAGGTGCTTAAGGGTCGACTATGGCTTCTCAAATCATCAATTCTTGTGAGTGTTTTGCCTCAGGGTTGACTATAGCTTTATCAAGGTCGATTGTGGTTGCTTAAATCTTGAATTGTACTTGTATTTTGTCTCAAGGTTGGCTATGGCTTCATGTCTTTGTGATTTTTCATCCATTCTTGCCACAAGATTGACCATAGAGCTTATAGGGTCAACTATGCCTTCTATATTTCATAATTCTTTAGTCAGTCTTCAACCATTCTGCCACAAGGTCGATTAAAGCTTTGTTAGGGTCGACTCTTGCCTTGTGTCATCAATATTCCTTGACTTTTTGATTATTCACTTTAACTATTTCTTCCATGCTTCTTTTCTATGATTAAATATCAGTTGAAGCATGTTTGCTTTATATTTACTTGGTTGATGACTCAATGTTTTGAAAAGCTTTGTGATGTTTTCTAATCATGAATTTGCTTTCCAAACATTTGTATAACCTTAAGAGGATCAAAACATGATATTAGTCAATTTCAAATGCTTAAGATCAAAACCAAGATATTATACAATTTTGTCAAATTGAAAGATCTCTACCTAGGTCCATTAATCTCTAAGCCTTTGTTTGAAAACTTTAAGCTCAAGTGAGAAAGATATACAAATGAATAAGAACTTTTAACAAAATCTCCTCCTCAACCTATGCATGAAGTTTCAAAAAGTTCAAAACATTTAAGCTTTACCAAGAGTATACAAGAGCATTTTAATCTGCTTATAAATCTTCTCCCCTTTTTTGTTATATAAATAAGGTTAAGAAGTGTGAGTTTTAAACACTTAAACTCAAGAGGCAATTATTAGTGAAAATATAAAAAATATATACGCAATAAGATCAAGGATATCTAACCATCAATCCAAAGCATTACTAAGTCAAGATATATTTCCATTCAATATATTCTCAATCAAAACATAAAGAAATATATCCATTCATCTAAAGCAAATAGCAACAAATCAAGATATTTCTCCATGTAATGTATTTCCAAGTGAGGCATGAACGAGTATATCAACATGTAGATATATATCATTAATCAAGGAAGCCACACACACACACACACAAGCAAAATCATGTGAGCATTACATCCTTAAAGTTCATGAAAGTACTTCATTGAATAAGGTGCAAGTCTTGTATAATATGAATAATATATAATGTAGCAAAAATACAATATGATAACACATGTACACAAATGTATTCATATAAAAAATTGATCAAATAGTCAAAAAATGCACCGAAAGGATTATCAACAAATAACATCATTAGTTAGTCAAACTGTTTAAAACATATAGATCAATCAATCAAATATACAATGCACCAAATTCATTATAAAAAGGATAAGAAGCATACTCATGGTATATTTCATCATTTAAGCACAAGTATGAGATATTGATAAGTACAAGGTTAATACGGAGTTTGAAAGATATCACCATTTGAGAAAAACTCTATTTGTTAATTTTCGTTAAGCTCATTATTGAAGATTTCAAGTACACATGAGTCATAAGATAATATCGATGATCAACTCCCCCTTAAAAGTTCATTACCCTCAATACTAACAAGATGAACATAAAACATCAAGGTGAAGGGGTAAAGTATCCAATCACGTTATAACATAATCTGATCCTCCCTTAGATGGATCAAGAGATCAAAGAATTGTTAGGGATTTAAGGATTAATCATGAGCATGCGATAAATGAGTATTGTGAGACCCTGTCAAACTCGATTAAAACACGGTATTGTACCGAGTGGTACAACTAAGTTAAATCGAGCCTTGAACTAGTTCAAATAGAAATTCTAAGAGGAAATTGAAAATTTTGAAAGCCACAGAATGACTTAGAATAGTGATTCGGAATTCAAAGTCCAATTTGAAGTCCATCAGAAAAATTGTTTGATTAGGGACAAAATGGTCATTTTACCATTTGATGATTTAATGGAGATTTCTAGCCAAGATTTGATCACATTTGACCAAGAATAATTATATGAAATATAATTATGATTATTGGAGTATAAATGATGTTTAGCAATGAAAAATTTTGATTCCCGGTATTTTTGGAGCACAAGGGCAAAATGATAATTTTACCACTAGAGGACTAAACGGGAATTTTTATAAAACATTTTTTTGCCCCATTTGATTAATATTAATCAATATTAGTGTTATTTTAGGTTGAAAAGTAGAAATAATGAGATTTCGGTACATTTCGGAGTATAGGGGTAAAATCGTAATTTTTCCATCTCGGGGCCAAATCGGTAAATTTCTCGCCCCAGTACCTGTCAAGACCAAGGGATTTTAATTATGGTAGGGTTGGATAAATACCAGAATATTTGTGGTGAAAAATTAAGAAGAAAAAGTGAAAAAGTTAAAAATTTGGGCCAATAAGCATGTGACACATGGCATGCTTGATTATTTTATTATTTGCTATAGAAATCAGCCCATTAAATCCCCAATTCCCTCACCATATTCGGCCTAGGCATCCAGCAACAAGAAAAAAGGAAGAACAAAAGGAAAAACAAGAAAACCTAGGTGGAAATTCAAAGAAAAAGTGAAGAAATCACGGAAACAAGCTAGGTAAGTTAAAATTTCTTTAATTCTCCTTGATACCTAGCTTACCCATGCTTTTGTTCTTGATTTTCATGGTTGAATATTGAGTTATCATGATGAATTCAATTCTGAAAAATGGGTATGGAAGAGGAATTGTTGTTGGAATAATTTGATTTTAGACTATGTTAGTGTTTAGGGATAGTTAAGCATGGTTATGAATAAAAACACAAAAGAAATATTCAATTTCTCTAGGGTTCCTTGTTGGTCGAACCATGAGGGCTGAATATCAATGGGGGATTGTTTTTATTTCAAGGAAAATGGCATGGAAAATGATGAAGTAAGGTGAAATGGTTATGTAGAAAAAAATTCGATGCTAGTACACCAAATGACCAAATTTTTTTCTATAAGGAATTGTGAGGGTTCTAATGCTGAATTTGGCTTTATTTAAATGTATGTGGTAAATTAAGGTATTAGAGGAGAAATGAATTAATTTGGAGGTAATTTGGACACAATCGCCGATTAATCGGGTGATCGGTCGAATTTAATCGATACCGTGATTAAGCGATAATCGGACATATTTTTGCATTTACATATCAAGCATTAGTAGTTTAAATTAATTTATATCAATTTAGGGACAATATAGTAAATTCCTCGACTTTGTTATTTGTCAAGGTGGTGAGACGTCCGGAAAAGGCAAAGGAATTGCGCCTGAGGACTATTAGTCAGAGTTCACCCGGAATCCGGATTTTCGACACCTGTGAGTGGACTGCCTATCAAAATTGTTTTGGGAATATGACTGTTTTGAACAAAGTGTTTGAATGATTTTATGCAATTTTTCATGAAAATGAATGCCTTGGGAACAAGCTTTTGAGAAAAGGTTTATGTTATGAAATGTGGTTATTATGGATTTCTATGTGGCTGCATTATGTTGATATACATATATGCTTGAATATAATGTTGTGTAATTATGTTGACTCAACTATGTGCGAGTAGGGAGTGCGCATAAGCCGAGGATTACCCGATTATGTGCGAGTAGGGAGTGCGCATAACCCGGTGATGACCCGGTTATGTGCGAGTAGGGAGTGCGCATGAGCTGGTGATGATGATGATGAGTTGGTGACGATGATGATGGGTTGGTGAGATGATGATGATAGGTATATATATATATACATATGTAAATGTGTGTGTTATAGCAAATTGATGGACAATGATTTATGGTTGTAATGTACGTGAAATTTGACACATTATACTTTGAGAATTTTCATGAATTTTATGTTGATTTTATTAGTTTAGCAGGATGGCTTTTTGTTGAGTGAGAAAAAAATGTTTCTCTTGTTGCTCTGTTTTCATTGCAGCGAAATTCATGCTCGCTGTAGCGAAAAACTCTCGGGTTTGGAGGGGTTTTAAATAGGAATGAACTAAATTGTATTGTTTTGAAACAAGTGCATCATGATTTTAAATTCTCCATAATTGTTGCTTGTTCCCTTCCTTGTTCACTCACTGAGTATTGTACTCATATTTTATAAAAATTCATGTTTTCAGATCAGGTGACTGTTGGACCCTAGATCGAGGAGTCCTCGTAGTTCATCTCCTGGGTATGTGTCTGGCATTCGATAGTAATCCCTTTTATTGTAAATGTCTCCGCTGGAAGTCATGGGTCCTTTTGTATTATGAATACAATCTAACAATGTGAATATGTGTATGCAATGTAAATTGCTAAATACATGACTGGTATAGTGCATGTATATTATTATCTATAATGCCATTGTGTTTTGGCTATGTTCACACCCGAAAAAAAAAGTGTGTGTGTATGCATGATATGATAAATTTGTTAAGCAAAGGTAAATGGATAGGCTTGCTTGGGCTTAGTGAGCTATGCTCATTAAGCTCATGCGCCGGTCATGGCCCGAGAAATTGGGTCGTGACAAACTTGGTATCAGAGCTCTAGGTTTGTCTAGGTCCTAGGGCTTTCATTTGTTGGTCCAGCGGAGTGTCGGGTTTTTATATGGGAACTTCGGTTGTGAAGTGTGAACCGCGGCACATTTTACTACCAAGGGACCGCATAGATTCTCAATCTTGGAAACCACCTTATCTCTTTAACTATGGTTAATGACAGGTGTTTGCTCTTGTCTAGGTAAGAATGCCGCCTAAGACACGGGCCATCTTAAGACAAGTGGGGGAGCAAGATGCCCCTACTAGGATGACTAATCGGCCATGTGCACCCACCCGTAGGGGGCGAGGTAAACGTGGCAAGGTCGCTAGGCCGGTGAGAGCGAGTACGCTTGTGAATAAGAAAGATGAGGGACAGCCCTTAGGTGATACTGTTAGGCCACCGGCGAGAGGCATTACTGTTGAGGACTTGGTGACGGGTCTGTAGGGAGTCAATCGGGTTGTAAAAATCATGGCAGCCCGTATGGAGGATATACAGGAGATAGTAGAGGGGAGACATGTGGAGCAAGAGTCCTTTAGTTCCCAAGGTCAGACAGACCGCCAACCTCTCGAGGGTGACAGAGGTCAAATGGAGGTTTCACTCACTGACTTTCTGAAGCTTAAGCCTCCCTTATTTACAGGGTCAGATGTATCGGAGAAGATTTGTAATGCTATGGGGTGTTCTAGCGTTAGGTTAGTGGAGCTAGTAGCTTTTCAATTGGAGGATGTAGCACAGGAATGGTATGACTCCTTGCCAAGGGGTAGGCCGACAGATGCTACACCACTGACTTGGAGTGAATTTAGTACAACCTTCCTAGATCGATTTTTATCGCACAGTGTGCGAAATGCCCGAGCCAGAGAGTTTGAGGCATTGGTGTAGACTCCGGGCATGACGGTGTCGGAGTATGATATAAAATTTACGCAGTTGTCTCGGTATGCACCTTACTTGGTTTCCACAAAGGAGATGAAAATCCAAAGGTTTGTTGATGGATTAGTGGAACCATTGTTTCAGACTATGGCCTCTCGAGATTTCAACGCTTACTCTGCGGCCATGGATTGTTCTCAACGAATTGAAATGAGGACCAGTGAGAGTAGGGTTGTGAGGGATAGAGCAAAAAGGGCCAAAACAGAGGGTTATCAAGGCCATAGAGATTTTAGTAGTGGTGGTTCGTTTTTTTGCCGTCAGGGTCCACAGAGGGACTCACGATTACCCCAGCAGTGGAGTGACTCGCCTAGTGCTAGTATTGTGGCCGGACAAAGAACCTTCAGTGTTGGAAGACAGCAAGATACGAGGCAAGGAAGTCAACTTATCCTTCCTTGCCATACTTGTGGGGGACGACATAGAGGAAGATGCCTTCGTGCTACGGGAGTTTGTTTCAAGTGTGGTAAACCTGGGCATATTAAGAGGGATTGTACGATGGCTCATCAATCACAAGATTCTGCTCATGGTTCCACCTAGCCAGCTTCGTTTGCTCATTCAATCGCCGCCTCGTCTGATAGGAAAGCTAATGGATTCAAAGGTCGAGGTGCTAGTACTTCCTCTCAAGGCAGGCCATCTGGGTCCGGACGTCAGAGTTTTGTTGGTGGAGGCCAAGCGAGGGTGTATGCTATAACTCCCTAAGAGGCTCGGACCTCAAATGCAGTGGTCTCAGGTATTTTTCCTATCTGTGATATGAATGCTTGGGTGTTGTTTGAGCCTGGTTTAACCCATCTGCTTAATTCTACATGTTTTGCACATCGATTGAGTAAGAATCGTGTTAGGAGAGAAGAATACTTGGTGGTACCTACTCCTTTAAAGGAGATATTTGTGGCCAAGTGGGAATATGAGTCCTGTGTAGTACGAGTCAAGGACAAAGACACTTCGGTGAATCTAGTGGTGCTAGACATCTTAGACTTTGATGTAATCTTGGGGATGGATTGGTTATCACCCTGCCATGCTAGTGTGGACTGCTATCATAAATTGGTTAGATTTGATTTCCCCGATGAACCATCATTTAGTATTCAGGGGGATAGGAGTAATGGTCCAACCAATTTGATATCGATCATATCTGCCAGAAGATTATTACGACAGGGTTGTATAGGTTACTTGGCTGTTGTAAAGGATACTCAGGTGAAGATTGGAGATGTAACTCAAGTGTCGGTGGTGAAGGAGTTCGTGGATGTATTTCCTGAGGAGCTACCAGGTTTGCCTCCTGAACGGGAGATTGAGTTTTGCATAGATTTGATTCTCGACACTAGACCTATATCCATACCCCCATATAGAATGGCACTTGCGGAGCTTAAAGAGCTTAAGGATCAGTTGGAGGATTTGTTGGATAAAGGTTTCATACGACCTAGTGTATCCCCATAGGGAGCACCAGTGTTATTTGTGAAGAAGAAAGATGGGTCACTTAGGCTGTGCATTGATTATCGACAGCTTAATAAAGTGACGGTGAAGAATAAGTATCCTTTTCCAAGGATAGATGATTTATTTGATCAACTACAAGGAGCACAATGTTTCTCTAAGATAGATCTGCGATCTGGGTACCATCAGTTGAGAATTCGGAACGAAGATATACCCAATATCGCATTTCGAACAAGATATGGGCACTATGAGTTCTTAGTGATGTCATTTGGGCTCACGAATGCTCCTGCAGCTTTTATGGATTTGATGAACCGAGTGTTCAGACCTTATTTGGATAAGTTTGTGGTGGTGTTTATTGATGACATTTTGATATATTCAAAGAGTCGAGAGGAGCATGAGCAGCATCTTAAGATAGTGCTCCAAATTTTGAGAGAACATCGATTGTATGCTAAGTTCTCCAAGTGTGAGTTTTGGCTCGAAAGTGTTGCATTCTTGGGGCATGTGGTATCTAAGGATGGGATACAAGTTGATTCAAAGAAAATTGAAGCAGTGAAAAAAATGGCCAAGGCCAACATCAGTTACGGAGATTAGAAGCTTTGTGGGTTTAGCTGGCTATTATTGTCGCTTTGTGAAGGACTTCTCCAAAATAGCTGCCCCTTTGACTAAGCTGACACGTAAAGATACAAAATTTGAGTGGTCTGATGCTTGTGAGAATAGTTTTGAGAAGCTTAAGGCATGTCTCACCACAGCTCCAGTGTTAAGCCTACCGCAAGGCACAAGGGGTTACACGGTGTTTTGTGATGCATCGGGGGTTGGTTTAGGATGTGTATTAATGCAACATGGGAAGGTGATTGCGTATGCATCTAGGCAACTTAAAAGGCATGAGCAGAATTACGCCATACATGATTTGGAAATGGCAGCAATCGTGTTTGCCTTAAAGATTTGGAGACATTACTTGTATGGTGAGACTTGCGAGATATACACGAACCACAAAAGTCTGAAGTATATATTTCAGCAGAGGGATCTTAACTTACGGCAACGTAGATGGATGGAGTTGCTAAAGGATTATGGTTGTACTATTCTTTATCATCTCGATAAGGCCAATGTAGTGGCGGATGCCTTGAGTCGAAAATCAATGGGAAGCTTGGCACATATTTCTATTGATAGGAGATCCTTGGTTAGAGAGATCCATAGCTTGGGAGATATAGGTGTGTGTTTGGAAGTTGCAGAGACAAATGCTTTGCTAGCACATTTTAGAGTGAGGCCTATTTTAATGGACAGGATTAAAGTAGCACAAAGTGAAGAGGAGTTTGTGACTAAAGCCTTAGAGGATCCTCAGGGTAGGAAAGGAAAAATGTTTACTAAAGGCACAGATGGAGTGTTGAGGTATGGAACCAGACTTTATGTGCCTGATGGTAACTGGTTGAGGAGAGAAATATTGGAGGAAGCTCACATGGCAGCTTATGTGGTACATCCAAGGGCTACAAAGATGTATCAAGATTTGAAAGAGGTGTATTGGTGGGAAGGACTTAAGAGAGATGTAGCTGAGTTTGTCTCCAAGTGCCTGGTTTGTCAGCAGGTTAAGGCCGAGCATCAAAAGCCTGCAGGGCTACTATAGCCATTACCAGTACTCGAGTGGAAGTGGGAACATATTGCTATGGACTTTGTAACGGGTTTGCCTCGAACCAGTGAGGGATATGATTCAATTTGGATAGTAGTAGACCGGTTAACAAAGTTAGCTCATTTTCTTCCGGTTAAGACTACTTACGGGGCTGCCCAATACGTTCGAGTTTATGTGGATGAGATAGTATGACTGCATGGTATTCCCATTTCTATAGTATCTGACAGAGGAGCTCAGTTTACTAGTAGGTTTTGGGGAAAGTTGCAAGAAGCATTGGGCACTAAGTTGGATTTCAGCACAGCTTTCCACCCTCAGACTGATGGACAGTCTGAACGGACCATATAAACGTTGGAGGATATGTTGAGGGCTTGTGTGATAGACCTTGGTGTCAAGTGGGAACAATATCTACCCTTAGTGAAATTTGCCTACAACAACAATTTCTAAACTAGCATCCAAATGGCACCATTTGAGGCCTTATATGGACGAAGATGTAGGTCACCCATTGGATGGCTAGAGGTGGGAGAAAGGAAACTTTTGGGGCCTGAATTGGTGCAGGATGCAACCGAGAAAATACACATGATCCGTCAGAGGATGTTAACAGCACAAAGTAGACAGAAATCATATGCTGATAACCGACGGAGAGACTTGGAGTTCCAAGTAGGAGATCATGTATTTTTGAAAGTTTCACCAACTAAAGGGGTAATGAGGTTTGGCAAGAAAGGGAAGTTAAGTCCTCGGTATATAGGGCCATTCGAGATCTTAGAAAAGGTTAGAGCGGTGGCTTATCGTTTGGCATTACCGCCAGACCTTTCAAATATTCATCTTGTGTTTCATGTGTCCATGCTTAGGAAGTACAACCCAGATCCAACACATGTACTACGGTATGAAACCATTCAGCTGCAAGATGATCTAACCTATGAGGAACAACCGATAGCTATCCTTGATAGGCAAGTTAAAAAGCTCCGTTCAAAGGATGTAGCCTTAGTGAAAGTGTTGTGGCGGAATCACACTAGTAAGGAGGTAACGCGGCAAGCTGAGGATGACATGCGAACAAAGCATCCACACCTCTTCGATATGTAAAGGTAACCCACTCTACATTGAGTTTAAATTCGGGGACCGAATTTTTATTAGTGGGGGAGAATGTGAGACCCTATCAAACTCGATTAAAACACGGTATTGTACCGAGTGGTACAACTAAGTTAAATCGAGCCTTGAACTAGTTCAAATAGAAATTCTAAGAGGAAATTGAAAATTTTGAAACCCACAGAACGACTTAGAATAGTGATTCGGAGTTCAAAGTCTAATTTGAAGTCCATCAGGAAAATTGTTTAATTAGGGACAAAATGGTCATTTTACCATTTGATGATTTAATGGAGATTTCTAGCCAAGATTTGATCACATTTGACCAAGAATAATTATATGAAATATAATTATGATTATTGGAGTATAAATGATGTTTAGCAATGAAAAATTTTGATTCCCGGTATTTTTGGAGCACAAGGGTAAAATGGTAATTTTACCACTAGAGGACTAAACGGGAATTTTTATAAAACATTTTTTTGCCCCATTTGATTAATATTGATCAATATTAGTGTTATTTTAGGTTGAAAAGTAGAAATAATGAGATTCCAGTACATTTCGGAGTATAGGGGTAAAATCGTAATTTTTTCATCTCGGGGCCAAATCGGTAAATTTCTCACCCCAGTACCTGTCAAGACCAAGGGATTTTAATTGTGGTAGGATTGGATAAATACCAGAATATTTGTGGTGGAAAATTAAGAAGAAAAAGTCAAAAAGTTAAAAATTTGGGCCAATAAGCATGTGACACATGGCATGCTTGATTATTTTATTATTTGCTATAGAAATCAGCCCATTAAATCCCCAATTCCCTCACCATATTCGGCCTAGGCATCCAGCAACAAGAAAAAAGGAAGAACAAAAGGAAAAACAAGAAAACCTAGGTGGAAATTCAAAGAAAAAGTGAAGAAATCAAGGAAACAAGCTAGGTAAGTTAAAATTTCTTTAATTCTCCTTGATACCTAGCTTACCCATGCTTTTGTTCTTGATTTTCATGATTGAATATTGAGTTATCATGATGAATTCAATTCTGAAAAATGGGTATGGAAGAGGAATTGTTGTTGGAATAATTTGATTTTAGACTATGTTAGTGTTTAGGGATAGTTAAGCATGGTTATGAATAAAAACACAAAAGAAATATTCAATTTCTCTAGGGTTCCTTGTTGGTCGAACCATGAGGGCTGAATATCAATGGGGGATTGTTTTTATTTCAAGGAAAATGGCATGGAAAATGATGAAGTAAGGTGAAATGGTTATGTAGAAAAAAATTCGATGCTAGTACACCAAATGATCAAATTTTTTTCTATAAGGAATTGTGAGGGTTCTAATGCTGAATTTGGCTTTATTTAAATGTATGTGGTAAATTAAGGTATTAGAGGAGAAATGAATTAATTTGGAGGTGATTTGGACACAATTGCCGATTAATCGGGTGATCGGTCGAATTTAATCGATACCGTGATTAAGCGATAATCGGACATATTTTTGCATTTACATATCAAGCATTAGTAGTTTAAATTAATTTATATCAATTTAGGGACAATATAGTAAATTCCTCGACTTTGTTATTTGTCAAGGTGGTGAGACGTCCGGAAAAGGCAAAGGAATTGCGCCTGAGGACTATTAGTCAGAGTTCACCCGGAATCCGGATTTTTGACACCTGTGAGTGGACTGCCTATCAAAATTGCTTTGGGAATATGACTGTTTTGAACAAAGTGTTTGAATGATTTTATGCAATTTTTCATGAAAATGAATGCCTTGGGAACAAGCTTTTGAGAAAAGGTTTATGTTATGAAATGTGGTTATTATGGATTTCTATGTGGCTGCATTATGTTGATATACATATATGCTTGAATATAATGTTGTGTAATTATGTTGACTCGACTATGTGCGAGTAGGGAGTGCGCATAAGCCGAGGATTACCCGGTTATGTGCGAGTAGGGAGTGCGCATAACCCGGTGATGACCCGGTTATGTGCGAGTAGGGAGTGCGCATAACCCGGTGATGACCCAGCCATGTGCGAGTAGGGAGTGCGCATGAGCTGGTGATGATGATGATGAGCTGGTGACGATGATGATGGGTTGGTGAGATGATGATGATGGGTATATATATATATATACATATGTAAATGTGTGTGTTATAGCAAATTGATGGACAATGATTTATGGTTGTAATGTACGTGAAATTTGACACATTATACTTTGAGAATTTTCATGAATTTTATGTTGATTTTATTAGTTTAGCAGGATGGCTTTTTGTTGAGTGAGAAAAAAATGTTTCTCTTGTTGCTCTGTTTTCATTGCAGCGAAATTCATGCTCGCTGTAGCGAGAAACTCTCGGGTTTGGAGGGGTTTTAAATAGGAATGAACTAAATTGTATTGTTTTGAAACAAGTGCATCATGATTTTAAATTCTCCATAATTGTTGCTTGTTCCCTTCCTTGTTCACTCACTGAGTATTGTACTCATGTTTTATAAAAATTCATGTTTTCAGATCAGGTGATTGTTGGACCCTAGATCGAGGAGTCCTCGTAGTTCATCTTCTGGGTATGTGTCTGGCATTCGATAGTAATCCCTTTTATTGTAAATGTCTCCGCTGGAAGTCATGGGTCCTTTTGTATTATGAATACAATCTAACAATGTGAATATGTGTATGCAATGTAAATTGCTAAATACATGACTGGTATAGTGCATGTATATTATTATCTATAATGCCATTGTGTTTTGGCTATGTTCACACCCGAAAAAAAAAAGTGTGTGTGTATGCATGATATGATAAATTTGTTAAGCAAAGGTAAATGGATAGGCTTGCTTGGGCTTAGTGAGCTATGCTCATTGAGCTCATGCGCCGGTCATGGCCCGAGAAATTGGGTCGTGACAAGTATGTAATTTGATGTTCAACATGTAGGTGTAATACTCAAATATTCATGGAACTAAGAAAGCATGAGTATCTAAATAGATATTTGATATATGCATCAACTACTCATATTCTCAAGATATATGTGCAACGTAGTTCCTAGGTAAATCCAAGATGTTTTGCACTTGTTGCAATCATGTAGAGCAATATTATGACCAATTAAGCACAAGCATGATTTCACTTTCCAAAATGAATAAATAGTCATGTATTTAAATGTGCAATCATTAAAGTTCAAGGTACATGCTATTTCTCAATGCTTTATGATTCATGAGTGATATCAATTGTTATGAAATATTAGAAATAAAGCACGCAACTCATGAATATATTTAACATAAGCATCCAATCATCAATGAATGTCAATTATCAAGATTCAAGAAATAAGTATTCAGTCAAAGCTCATTAGGCATTCATTGTTAACTCAAGTTATAGGCCATTTTCATTTTAAACTTCAAGTTATTCATAGTAACCTATAAGCTAAAGTTCGATGCACATAAAGTCTTAGAATCATGTAAAAATTTAAGCTCATGGAATACATAGTCAAGATTCAAGTGCATGTTCAAAAAATATTTCAACTATGTCAACACACTATATGTCAAGTCAAGTTTTGATTTTGATTAATAGGGTCAAGCATTATTAATTATCATGTAAGCATGTGACTTGACCAAAATGATAGATGAACCAAAAATAATTTTCATGACGTTCAATGAGCTCATTTTAATCACATTCATATGCACAATCAAGAAGTTAATTTTGAATCATTTAATCAAACCCAAACATAAGATATATTTCAAGAATTGATTCTAGACTAAGCATTTGAACATTCAAATTCTCAAGAAATGATTTTTCAATGTAAGCACAAGAGTTTCACATTACTTAATTTTTTTTTTCAATTATGCTCCAAATTATTTATGAGGTATGGGCGTAATGAAATATATTTATGCATATTAATGATCATTTCCAAATATCTCATAATCATGAACTAAAAATACCCTTATGACTATTCAAATTTGCTAGTGACCACATGCATTCAACTAGGAAACAAAATTATTCTATCCATCAATCAATATATTTAATTCAAGGAAGAGTGAACAAATAATTATGCACTTTGATACTCAAGCAAGACTAGGCAATCAAATATCTTTAATTAAATAAATAAATAACTTTTGGTATAGAAATCACTGTTAGCTTTAAAATTATTATAGTTTTGATTATGACAAAATGATCAAATTTGCTTGAACATTATTTGAGTAATCCTTGACAATTTCTTGAAATGATTTAGCTCCCATACATTTGTTCTTACATAGTTACAAGCTTGACTCTTGAGGTTATTGAACTATATCTAAAAGCTTGTATGACTTAGGTGTATGAGTGCTTATGATTCCCATTCATTAAAGTTTGATTTAAAGATTAAAGGAAAATTTAGATGCACTCATTAAAGGGAAGTTTGGAATATCATTTTTAATGATAACAAAAAAAAGAGAAGGAAGACTAAGTTAAATAGAGTTTGATAGGTCTTCATGTTTAATTTTTATGTGTGATGCTTAGTTATGGTTTTGTTGAATATTATGTGCCAGTTATTATGGATATTCAATAAATCTTGCTTAGTTACTATGGATATCGTATATCTTATTTAACTATTATAGATGTTATAAATATTTTATTGCAAATCTTTAAAGAAAACTAGATGCATTAACTAAGGAGAAGCAACTCATTATGCATAAAGATTTGAAGCATTCATATTGAACATAGACATTGCACTCTTAACGAGGAGTGTTTTGTCATCATCAAAAATAAGAGAGAGAGAATGTTGACTCCATATGTTTTTGATGATAGCAAAACATTCCCATTCATTGTGCCTAATTATATTGTTTAAGTGTGCAAGAGAAAGCAAGTCAAGATGCTTGTTCAGTTGCAAGATGGGTTAATTGGTCAAACAAGCAAAAAAGAAATAGCTTTAATGAAGACAGATTAGTCTTAACCGATTAACACAAATCCTTAATCAATTAAAGCAATTCTGGGCAATACACTAAGGACAGAAAGAAAAGGCTTAATTGGTTAACATAAGGTTTAATTAGTTAAGAGGGTGCTAGATGTAAACTAGAAGCCTTTTAATCGGTTAAAGGAAATGAGTTAACTGGTTAAAGGTTAAAGATAAAGTGTCAAGAAGCGCCAAAATTCAAATTCAAAATATTGATGACCGTCCAAGGCACCAAACCAAGAGATTTAAAGTTGAAGACTTCTTAATTGGTTGGAGCCCATTTTAATCAGTTAAGGATGAATGGAGAAGCTTCAATCAATTAAATGGAGTATTAATCTGTTGAATGGAGGTTGGCTAAAAATAGTACTTGAAGGTGCTTGAAACAAAAAGTTGTTAAGTAGTTAAAGCTACTTTTAATTGGTTAACATAGAGAAACAGACTATGAGATAGAGATGACTTAATCGACTAAAAATTATGGTTAACCAACTAAAAGCTCACTATCTGAAATTTGAATTTAAGCACAAAAGGACAAAATAACGACCAGAAATGACTAGTTTCTGTCTTCAATGGCTAGAAGTGATTTTGCAAGTATTTAAAGCCTCTCCAACAGTCAAAAATGATATAGAGAAGTTATCCAAAGTGATTTTGAGCATAAAAGACCAAAAACCTTATCTTTACACTTGCAAATCACTCCCATCCTTTGAAAAAGTGTTTGAGCTTAACTTTGTACATCTTAGATCAGCTAAGTGATTAATTGGACTTCATCTTTTCTCTATTTCTTGCTTACTTAGAGTGTGCGAGGCACTTTAAAGGGTTGATCAAGCTTGGGTTAGCTTTGTTGTTGTTATAGGTTCTAACTTAGCCTTAGAAAATTTAATTTTGGGTTTTCGTTGATCCAGTGAAAAACCATTGTTAACAGATGTGGCTAAGCCTATAAAAAGCCATTGTTTTTTGGGTTTTGGTTGATCCCGTGAAAAATCATTGTTAAAGGTTGTGGTTGAGCTTGTGAAAAGCCATTGTAAAAGCCTGGTGGAAGCTTGGGAATTTCGTTGATTTTAGTGAATTGGTTTGAAAATCCTTGATTGAGAGATCAAGGTAGTGGATGTAGGTCAACGGGACCGAACCACTATAAATCATTGTGTTTTGTCTACTTTCTTTTATTTTCTTCTTACTCTTAGCACTTAAATCATTCCTTCAGCAAGCTTTAAACTTCCATTTTCAAATTCCTTTAATTAGCTCTTTACTTGGAAAGAATTTTTGTGTCATTCCAAAAGTGCTATTCACTCCCCTTTTAGCACTCTATTTCGGACCAACAATCACTAGCATTCCTTTATTTGTCAAGGTGCATTCTTTTTCAAGAGCTCGTTCCTCCTTGTTCTAGCACATTTATAGAAAATATTCTCATTTGATTTTTGGTATCCAAATTTCTTTGGATCCTTGAGGATTAGTCTCAACAAACATATGCATAAAGACAGTATTTAAACATTGAAGATAAATCAAATAATAAGTGCACTAAAATAATGAATTCATGAAATTTCATACTTCTAATGTCTTTCATTTCCTTTCACAATACTTTTCAATTTTCAATTTTCTTCTTCTAATCGATCATAATTTCTTTTAAGCATTTCAACATCAATTTTTAGCAAATTGTCTTCTTCCATCAATGATTAATTTTCAGTCCTAAGCTTTCAAATAAAACAAATGCAACCGCAACCTTCCTTTCTCTTGCGATGACTTCCCTCTATTTCCATCTTCAACCTAAACTTTGGCCATTGGATGGATGGCGAATCCACTAGGCAAAATGCCAGTGACATCTCCACCATCGATATCCCCACGAACCCTAAAAAATCTTTTTTTTTTCAATAACAACCAATGAAAAAAAACCCATAATTCCCATTACTTGAGCCCCTAAATGTTACAAAGACAAACCTATAGTGGTTTTCTTTTTAGATAAAATTAAAGTAGTTTCTCAATCGTTTAAGGATTTTGTCATTCGAAAGTTCTATTGAGTGACAAGGATTGAAGAGATAAGACAACCTTTCAAGGAGATCGGATTTCTAGTGTCTATAATATCTGTTGGCTTAATTATAAACATATACTTATCCACTAGACAAATGAACATGATTTCAAGAGAATATGAGCAAAACAGATATGGTTTATCTCAAACCAAAAAAAGAGAATGTTCAAGTGGAGTTCGAATTTCAATTTAAAAAAAGAATCCTCCATCATTCTAGTTTGGATTTCATTCCCAAATGACCCACATCTCTTTGAAAAGTTTGCTCTAATGGTATTTGCAAAAATGATTAGAAATCCTCTTTATGTAGATGAGTTTATTGCAAATGAAACAAGACCTAGCATTGCAAGAGTTTGTGTGGAATATGATTGCCTAAAACTGCTAGTTGACTTAATTTGGATAGTAATCCGTGATCACCAAACAAGCATGAATTTAGGGGGTTATTATAGTACCTCGTACTTTGAGGTGGTTGCTAATAATGCTTACTGGCTGCTAATTGAGGTTGATTATCGAGAAAAAGGGGTAATTCATAAGTGAACCTGTGAAACCCCGACCTCTATAGACACGTAACTAGAAATAGACGCGATAAAAATGACTAGGGGTAATTTCATCATTTTCTTTAGTGAGCCCTTAGAAGTATGCTTTCAAACATTATTAAGGCTTAAGTAGGCCTAAGGCACAAATGAATGATGAAAATAAGGATAAGATGACGAAGGAAATAGAAATAATGATGATTTCCAAGGTAGGGGCAAAATGGTCATTTTGCATCTCGGGTCTAAATTTTTAAGTTTTCGTGAACTTGAGTACTTCTTGACCATTATGGACTTTGTCTCAGTGTCTAAAGAGTAAAAAGTTGAACTAAAGGAAAGAAAAAGACAAAGTCACCTTATGGAGGGCATTTTGGTAAATTACATGAAAAATTGGATAAACTTTAGATATAAATATCTAAAGCTCCAGCAACTTCCAGCAGCTTCTAGCCATTTCTTCTTTCCTTCCCATCTCACGTTTCTTCATCTCCATGGGAGCCTCCCTTAAAGCTTCCATAGCTTTCTCAAATTAACTTCAATTTACATGCTTTGGTGCACTTTTTCATAGAACCTTTGGTGCTTTTTCACTCTCTCACCTTAAAACCCTAAAAAGTCTTTCTTTAGCACTTTCTCTCACTAGTTGGAAGTTTTAGAAAAAGAAAGAGAGACTTGCCATAGTAGCTTAAAAACTCTTGAAAAGGAGTTCAACTACAAGTCCACAAGGTGAAAGAAGAGTTAGGGTTGATTTTAGGTGGTTAAAGATGGCTAATAATTAGAATTGTGGGCTGTTATATTTTGATGGTTATATTGTGTATGATATGCTCCAACGAGGCCTCACATGTCCATTTGAAGCAATAATCGAAGTTAGAGTCGATTAAAGATTCAACAAATACAGGTGAGTGAACTTGCATCAAAGTGTTTTTGGAAAATACATATGTGTTGGGATGAAACATTTAAATGATTTTACTTAGTTTTTCATTAAATTATGCATGGGAACAAGCCCTTGATAAAATGTTTTGATGTTAAGAAAATGTAAAATGTGTAAAAAAATGAATCCATGTGCTCCTATGTTATGTTGGTATGTATATATATGAATATATGTTGTGCATTGATGAATAATGTTGTGTGATAATGATGACCCGACTATGTGTGAGTAGGGAGTGCACATAAGCTGATGATGACCAAGCTATGTGCGAGTAGGGAGTGCGCATAAGCAGATGATGACCCGGTTATGAGCGGATAGGGAGTGCACATGATGATGAATGAAGTGGGGTGGTGTACGTGTTTATATATGTTTATATATGTATATGTGATAGAAAGTTTATGATTATAATATGTGATTGAAATGAATAATGAGAAACTTGATTATTATCAATGTGTTCACTTTGATGTGCAATATGGTAAGAATGGATTTTGTGGCATGTGAAAATCCCTTAATTGTCATTTGCTCTGAATCCCGTTGCAGCAAGAAACTCTCGGGTGGTGGGGGCACAAACTAGCCCTGTTTCTCACTACAGTAAAAAAGAATTCTAGCTGCAACGAGGAATTCACTGCAGCGAAAATGGATTCTCGCTGTAGCGAGAAACTCTAGGGTGGTCCCAAAATTCTAGTGCAGTATTTCCACTTTGACAGCAATTTTGACCACCTTTCATTCAGAACTAGGAAAAGTGGTAACATAAAAGTTTTATCC
Organism: Theobroma cacao; assembly: GCF_053813885.1. NCBI lineage: Eukaryota > Viridiplantae > Streptophyta > Magnoliopsida > Malvales > Malvaceae > Theobroma > Theobroma cacao. Next base: position 4,181,506 of record NC_142642.1, read on the forward strand.
CAGCCTCTTATCTTTCTAATGGTGCAAAAATCATGTCAATTGGACTTCTGTAGTGTGAGATATGCTTGAAAAACCGAAACATATGCAAACTAAGATTGTTTCTCACTGCAGCGAAAAACTTGCTATCCTGCTTGCTACCTTGCTGGATTTTGACATATTTTTCACCCATTTAACTTCATGGATTGATCATGGGTTTTTGCAACACTATGAGGTTATTAATCAAAGTTTAAAATGAGGGGTTTTTTAGTGAGAAATTAAATCAATTGCATTATTTTTTAAACAAGTGCATCATGATTTCCAAATTCTCCTTATCGATTGCTTGTTCCTTTCTTATGTTCACTCACTGAGTTTTATACTCACATTTTTAAACTACATGTTTTCAGATTTGGAGGCAGTTGGGACCTAGATTGAGTTGTCCACGTATGCTCGCCTTCTTGGTAGGTACTATGGCATCTCAGTAGCTGTACCTTGACCCACGGTCACTCCGCTGACGGTCAAGGGTCTGTTACCTGTGAACACGCATATGTTATGAAATCCTCTAGTATCCATGTTATAAGTCAAATAGGTATATTTGATTACTGATGCCACTAGGAGTTGGCAGACGGGTGACATTACTTTGACATAATAAAATTGTAAGTATTGGGTCACTATAAAATGTTACTAAAATATGTTAGTAGAGAATTACAATATGTGGTTTTAGAAATGATGGTTGGGAATGATGATCGAGATTGTATAAAAAGGCTTGCTTGGGCTTAGTGGGCTATGCCCATTGGGCCCATGAGTCGATCATGGCGCGAGATTTGGGCTGTGACAGTTATGCACAAAAGGTGAAATTTGCAAGGATGCCAGAATATTGTCCTCACTGTTCTTATGTTGGTCATGCTGTTTCTAATTGTATGGTGTTAAGTAATAATAAAAAAAATTCTATCATTGCTAAATCAAAGGCTATGAAGAATGATAAGCCAACTACTGATTTGCTTAAGGGTCCTTTAAAGGAAGTAACAGCCCTAGGGGAAGGTCTCCATGATGACCTAGAAAGACAAGAGAAGCTTGTTGTTCATTTTGGTGAGAAAAGAAAAAAAAACTGTGAAGGTGGCTAATGGAGAACAAAATTTGCAATGGAAGAGAAGGAAAGAAACGACAAGAGTAAGGTGAAAAATTTAAAAGGCATGGAGATTATTTCTGAATTTCCATATACAAAGACCCTTATGCTAGAAGCGTCAAATATATTCATTGCAATTGCCATTGCAGAAGAGGAAAAAACAAAAAATGAGGAAATGTAGGTTGAAAAAATCACCGAATAGAATGAAAGAAAAATTTCAAAATTTTTTTGGTACTTCCACGGATTTTATAATGCCTGAAGATGCAGCTAAGATTGTCCCCAATAATGGAAAAATGCCAAACATGGTGTAGGAAAATTTTAAAAATTTTTCTCATGGACCACAAGATGTGCATGAGCCAAGAAATAATGTTGAAAGCTTCTCTAATGACATGGGAATCTAGAATTAGAATTTATTGGATGAGGAAAAATCAAAATGGGCTTAAAATAACACTCAAAATGTCACTAAACATAAAAAAAAAAAAGAGGAAGGAAAAAAAAGTTTATCCTCTTATTGCCACGGCACTTCATGGGGAAAACCAAAATGTTTCCAATGCTAATAGTGTTAACAATTTGCAAAATGTTTCAATTCCTTCCAATAAAGAAAATTCTAAAGGTAAGGAGATTAAAATTCATCCATCTTCTTTTCAGTGTAAAAAGTCAAATAGTGATATTCTTTATGTTCCGGAGACTATTGCTGATGAACAAGGAAATACAAGACAAAAAGGTCTTGTTTGTGATAGTGGGTATACCTCCATAGAATCTACTTCCTTTTCTCAATGATAAATTGCATAATCTAGAATACTCGAGGTATTGCAAGTAAAGTTATTCAAAGGTGCTTAAAAAATTGAAACTTATGCCTAATTTAAAGTTTCTAGTTATTATAGAGCTTATGGTTGATGTTTCAAGAATTAATTTCTTTCGTCATCGTTTAGGATTTGAGGGAGCTACTTATAATTGTTCTATGAAAATTTGGATTTTTTGGACTAATGACGTTGCTTGTGAAGTGTTAATCGATCATGTGTTGTGCTTACATGTCGGATTATCTACCCTAAGGCTTTTGAACCTTGTTTTGCATCTTTTGCTTGTGCTAAGTGCACACAAACAGAAAGAAGAGAATTATGGGACTGCCTACGTTTTATTTCTACAAAGTTGAGGGAGCCTTGGCTCATTAGTGGTGATTTTAACACTTTACTAAGTAGTGAAGAACGATTGACTGGTGTTATACCGAATAACGGCTCCATGTAAGAATTGCTTCAGCCAAGTTAAATTATGGTCTCTTGGATATCGGATATGAAGGTAATCCATATACATGGGCTATCTCTACTAGTTTTTAGAGGCTTGATAAGGTTTTATACAATATTGAATGGTCTGAATTTTTTCTGCTACACGTGTTCAAGACTTTGCAAGGGATGGTTCCGATCATTGTCCATTACTTGTATCATGCTTTAACATAATGGCAAAAAGTCCTTCTTCATTTCAATTTATGTAGGCATGGGTGAAGATCTATGATTTTTTTTTTAAATTTGTAGAAGAAAATTGGAACGCTTTTATCTAAGGTTCAAGGCTTGTAGTTTTTTGGTTGAAGTAACGGCGGCTTAAGAGTGGATTGGAATGGTGGAACAAAGCTGTTTTTGGTGACATTTTCTCTAAGGTGTAGGCTGATAAAAAAAGGCATCAGAAAGTTAGTTTTTTTTATCAGAATGATCAAATCGTAACTAATAGAGAACAAATGCATCTTGTTGATGCTAAATTAAATCACATATTGAGCATTAAGGAGAATTTTTGGCAACAAAAACTTGGTGTGAAATGGACAGTAGAAAGGGAAAGAAATATGAAAATTTTCCATATGATTATGTGGAAAAAAAGGATTCAGAATCATATCTTCGAAATTTGAGAGAGTGATGGGGATATGGTTGAAGATCCTTCATTTATTCAAAATTTAGCAATGGAATTCTTCTCTAATCTCATGAAGCTGGAGGAACATGATATTTCAATGTTTAACACTTCTTTAATTGCATCTATAATTTCCATGGATGATAATAATTTTTTATGTGCAATTCCAAGTTTTTCAAAAATTAAAGAAGCAATATTTGATATTGACAAAATTAGCATCACAGGTCGGGATGGTTTTTCTTCATTATTTTATCAGTTTTTCTTCGTTATTTTATCAACATTGCTAGAATATAATCTCCAAAGATTTATTGGATGAGGAAATTGAATTTTTTGGACGCTGCCCTAGGGTGTGACGTCTACTACACTAGTTTTGTTGCCCAAAAATTCTAATCTTTTGTATTGGAGTGATTTTTGACCTATTAGCTTATGCGCTATCTTTAACAAGAGAATAACTAAACTCCTTGCTAATCGTATATCAAATCTTGTCCCAAGTATTATTTCAGATAATCAAAAAGGCATTGTTAGTGGAAGGCTAATTGGTGACAATATCCTCCTTCCTCAAGAATTAATGCACAAGATTGATCATAAAGTCCGTGGTGAGAATGTAGCCTTGAAGCTTAACATGTTAAAGGCATATGATCAACTAAATTGGGAGTTCTTATATGTTATGATGCGACATTTTGGATTTAATGAGTAGTGGATTGATATGATATGCAGATGCATCTCGAATTGTTGGTTTCACTCCTTTTTAATGACATCTCAGTGGGGTACTTCAAATTCGGAAAGGGGTTGTACCAAGGTGACTCCATATCGCCTGCTCTTTTTATCTTAGCTGTCAAATATCTTTCTAAGGAATTGAATGCCCTTTATCAAAGCTATCCATCACTGCATTACTCTTCAGGATGTCCTAGGTTACTAGTCACTTATCACTTGCAGATGATATTATTATTTTCACTAATGACGATAGTTCAACATTGAGAAAAATATTGAATTTTTTGAAAGAATATGAATGGTTATCAAGGCAAAAAATAAATTAGCAAAAGAGTTGCTTTATCACTAGCAATAAAGCTACTAATTCAAAGAATAAGATAATTCAATTAACTGCGGGTTTTATTCAGAAAATGATGTTGATTACTTACTTTGGAACTTTATTATATAAAGGTACGAAAAAATCATTTTTATTTGATTCTCTAATAACTAAAATGAAAGATCGTATTTCAAGATGGGAGAATAAAATCCTCACACTAAGAGGAAAGATTGCTTTGTTGAGGAGCGTCCTCTCTTCAATGCCGATATACTTGCTATAGGTTCTTAAACAATCGTTATATGTAATTGAAAAAATTGAAAGGTTGTTTAATAGCTTTTTTAGGGTGATTCAACAGCCTCTAAACATATTCACTAGACTACTTGGAAAAAATATGTTTCCTTGATAATGAAGGTGGCTTAGAAGTTTAAAGACTAGCAGATGGTTTTGAAGCGTTTAATCTCAAATTGTTGTGGCATTTTCATACTTTTAATAGTCTATGGGCACAATTCATGGAGGCTAAGTATTATGGTGGCATAATTCTGATGCAAGAAAAAATCAAGATCCTTGACTCTCGTACATGGAAACATTTGAAAGCAAGATGTTGAATTGCAGAAAAGGACATCTAATGGAAGATAGGTAAATGAGAGCTTTTTTTTTTGGCGTGACTATTGGATAGGGGAACAGCCTTTGGTAAACTTTTTCCCTTCCCAATTACATTCGCATCTTAAAGTTCAAAATGGTAATGTTAAATGGGATGTGGATAAATTAAAGCTTTCTCTATTTGAATTTTTTGTTAAGTAAATAGTTGAATTCTTATTGAAAATAATAGTGAGGACGTTGCATACTGGGTCCATTTTTCTAATGGCGAATTTAGTGTTGGGATTCGACCTCATGCTCAAACATGAAATAATCAAGAAGTTAAAAATGTAAAGTAGTGAAATAATAAACTAGCATTTAGTCAGAGAAATAGTCGAATCCTACAAGATCAATGTTTGTATTTTTCATGTAATTTTCAAATTAATTATGAACATTCATAAGTTTATTCTAGATATCGTAATCAAGAGCCAATTAAATCAAAAACGCTTGTGATGAAGCAGGAAATCCCGAAAAGTGAATAAGATGGTCTAAAATCTTGCAACCAAAATCTTTACTTCTTCACCTTTAGGATTTGTCAAATCTTTAGCCACTTAAGTGTTTGGCCTCTAACAGTAATCCACACAGTAACCGAATTAGACCTTTTCAAAGCTAGGATTTTACTTGTGATTGCAAGTTTTGTTTCTAAAACAAGAAAGACAAAAAATTCTTGTCGAATCTTGTTTCTATAAGACAAAGAAAAACTATTTTTCTTTTCTTATTTTTATGAAACGGCTAAGAAGTGACTAGAGGCTTGGAGTTTTAGTTTGCTAGCATAACATATTTATATAGCCAAACTAAGTTGTAACCCTAGATACAAAAGTTGTATTTTAATTCAATTAAATCATTGTGAACTTAATTAATTTCTCACTTTATTTTGGTCTATTCCAATTAAGTCCAACTTAATTGATTATCCTTATTTAATCTCAATCATGTCACTTAATGTGTGTGACCCATTAGGCTTCTAACATGTTGGCAATAAATATAAATCCTAATCAAATATCAATTTGATAATTGATTTATATTTATAGATCATGTCGTCATCTAGCAATACATCATGACCACCCAAATGTTAGAAAGTCAATTAAAAAATTTGACAAAGCCATTCAGTGATAAGCTTCTCAGTGCAATACAATCCTTTCACCAAATATCTCGGATATGTGATAAAGCATGGCTCAATGTCTTCTTATAACATTCTATATTAGTTCTCATAATTCATGACTAACCTTATGAATTTAGGAAACTAACTTTCCTCAAATTCATCATTCTTTGGCCAAAGACTTTATACAAGTTAATCAAGAATTGAGAACAACTGAGATACATCCCCTCATATCACTTCGGGTGATGAATCCTCTATTGACCACCCATTCACCTTCGCATGTTTCATGGCATACCTAAAAACAACCTGTTTAGGCATTTGGTCGCCTCAGACCCTTAGGGGTGAAATCAAAGTATGTCATTCCCCATACAAGATGACCTAGTATCTCAAGTCCAAGGACTAGTTGCACGACTATCACATGAGAACATATATCATAGACACTTGAGTGAAATACCAAATGGAGTTCTTATAGCGGGTCATATTCAGTGAACTTGTTCTTTAACAAGCACCTACATGTTATCCTCAAGTATCTCATTTATTTCAATTTATGAGATCGATTTCTTACTTCTCAAGTAAGGAAGCTTAACATGTATCAGTCTTTGAGCATTGTCAATGCCCTATCTCGACAATACAATGACGAAAAACAATTTTAGGAACATGGCTTTGATGCATAGTGATTTCATAACTGTAACAACTTTACAATCTCTTTCAAGGTCTTCATGTTCCATGGGCTTCATCCAATTAGTACTTAATAACTCCTTATTATTGCACTAACATGAAGGAATATCACATATAGTTATGCGATTAAGTATGCATTAAATGATAATTTATATTCATTGACCAATCAAATTGGCTCAAGGGCATACACCAACAATTACTACTAAGAGTGCATGGGATTTAATCTACCAAAAACGACCACTAGATAATGCCTTTAATTTAGTATGGCACAGAAGTATCCCATTGACAATTTCGTTCTATTTGTAAAGAGTTATTAATGGATGGATACTTGTTAAAATATGCTTGAAAGCCAAGGGATTTCAATTAGCGTTTAAGTGCCAATGTTGTCGTTTTGAAAAGACCCTACTTCATGTCCTTTGGCAAAGTTCTGTTGCATGCCAGGATGGGATTTCTTTGCTCAATTTTTCTAAGTTTCTGTTATTCAGCCTCAAAATATTATGCAGGTGGTGTGGGCATGGTACTATTCAGGTGACTATACAAAACAAGGACATATTCGAGGTTTATTGCCCATTTTCATTTGTTAGTTCCTTTCGGTTAAGCATAATGATGCTAAACACAGACAATTAGGATTGTATCCATAAAGAGTAATATGGAAAATTATGAAGATACTGAAGTAGCTTTATGAAGGGAATCTAATATGCCAAGAGGAACCCGAAAGGTGATTTACAAATTGCTAAATTGCGGAATATCATCTTTTTGAATCAACCAACCATGCCACCATAAATCATTATGTGGTTGAAGCCTAGCTTGGATGAAATTAAATGAAACATGGATGGGAGCTCAAAAGGCCAATTTCAGAATGCTGCAAGCAGTGTCGCACGTGACTATACAAGTATGCTTCTCTTTGGATTTTTTGAAAATTTTGGACCTCATAATTCTTTAAAAGCCAAATTCCTTGCACTTCAAAGAGGACTTATCCTATGCCGTGACCACAATATTTCTAAAATTTGAATTGAGAAGGATGCCAAAGTGGTAGTGAACATGATATTAGAAGGGACTATCGGATCATACAACATTCGGTATATCTTAGCTTCCATTTGAAAATGCTTACATCATTTTACTTATTAAATCACTCATATCCATCCTGAAGGCAACCAAGGTGTAGATTCCTCTCCAACCAAGGCTATACACATCAAGGACTTAAGGTTTCTTTAATGTCGAAGGTGAACTAAATGGTATCTTAAAGCTAGATAGAATTAATTTACCTTATGTTAAATTTAAACATATGTAAGGGAGTAGTACTCTTTATTTTTTTTATTTCTTGTAAGCAAGTTAGAGTATTTAATTGTTGTCGGATTATCCATGCAAGTGCATGTATCGTTAAACAAGCAATATAGTGAAAAGTAGAGTGTTGATCCCATAGAGAATTGAATTAATTTTTACTGTTAACAATTAAAATTAACACACCTTAATCTTATTCAAACAACTAAATTTAAATTATTAAAAAACAAAATTAAATCTTATAAACTATAACTAAAACTAATCTAAAATTAATTAGCAAATGTGTTTTAAAAACTCAATCAACTACCAATCCTAAGATTACAATATCTCTCAATATTTCGTCTAAATATTTTATCTCGCTCTCTTAACTTACTTCAATGGATTAAGTTACTAACCTAAAGTCCTAGATTATTATAAGTCTTTGTCGAGGTTCTCATAACATATCTTTCCCAATTAACTCACTATATGTTTATGCAAATAAAATTTAAGAACAATTAATTAAGTTCATGCTCTAATCTTGGCTACGTCTGGCTTATAGGTGTATGTCTACCCTATATGCAAATCAACCACCTAAATAACTAAGTGCATTCGATCATATGTTATTCTATTTTGTTGACTCCATTTGTTTTTTATGATAACAAAACATTCCACATTCATTAATGTCTAATCTTGTTATTAAGTGTGCAAGATTCAATTTAACACCTCTAACAAGTTGTTAATTAAAGGCAAGTCAATGAGCTTGTTAAGTTTAATAAGAGTTAATCAGTTAAGAGGCAAATAGCAAGTAATGAACAAAAACAGAACCTTAATAACTGATTATCAAGATACCTTAATCAGTTAAGGCATGGCTGTGTGATAAGCTAAAGCAAAACAAAAATATGTTAATCGGTTAAGAGATCAGGTTAATCGGTTAGAGCACAAGGTCCTAGTATCTTCAAGCGCCAAAAACAAGTTTGAAAAGATAGTTTACTGTTGAAGGAAGCCAAAATGGAGAAGTTTGAAATTCGAAGATCTTCTAGTCGATTAAAGCTAATTTTAATTGTTATGGTTGAAAGAAGTAAAGCTTTAATCAATTAAGGGAAGAGCTAATTAATTAGAGGAAGACTCTTGTGTAGAGAAGTGAAAATAGAAAGTTTGTAATCGGTTAAAGCCTACCATAACCAATTAGAAGAAATTTGCTGAAAAAGAGAAGTTTGAAGACAAAGAACTCTCAATCAATTAAAGCCTTATATAATCGATTAAAGTAGAGAACACAGCAGCAAGACAATGCAAGGTAAAGAAGCTGTAATCGGTTAGAGCTGCTTGTAACTGGTTAGCTGAATATTGTCTGCCTTTTTGAATTTAAACACTAGATGTTACGACCCGGTACTCCCCTCGAGCCCATGACAATCGACCCAGTGTCCTGATAGACACTCACTACCCAGAATGCCAATCGGAACCCCACAAGACTTTAATATCAGTTTCTCATTTACCCTGTGAGTAACCGTTGCCAAATATCATATTCTAAAAGATTTTAAGCTATTTCCAAATCAAAACAATAAAAAATAATAATTGATTTCTGTCTCACATGGGCATTTTGGTCATTTTTTCTCGAAAATCTCGAAACTAGCTAAAAATGTAGTATGCGAGTGGAAAACACATATTTCATAATCAAAAATAAGTTTAGATGTCTAAAACATTCATTTAAAGTGAAACTATAACTATTTAAACATAATAAAAATATTCGATAAAATATTCTATTTTCTTATAAAATAATATTTATAGAGTTATCGGTAAATAATTTTTACAGCGTAAAAGCAAATTAAATTCCTACATACAGTAGTACAGATAACTAGAGTATGAAATTTAATTTAATTTATAGTAACATGTGGACCCCAAATGACAAAAATGAACGAAGGTTGCAAACCTACAGTTTTTGAGGAAGTAAAGCCAACTGTAGCCTTCGACGATATCAGCTATCTACAGCCTATACTGAACTTGAAATGGGTGGAAAGGAGGGTGGTGAGATTATATAATCCCAGTGATAAATAGACACCATCCAAAATATCTAAAGTCGAGTAAATGGAGACGATAAAAATATTTCATCTCAATATGTATTTCATAACATAAATATTCATTTCATTTAAATAATCAACATGGCTTACGAGTATCTTAAAAGCTTGGCTCCTGCCAAAATCATTCTCGAGAATACCTTGGCTGTGGCATTTAATCGAGTCTGCCAAGGCTGTTAAAAATGTTGTATACACGTAAACATATTTTTAGTTTGAAAAATACAGTCGTTCCTTGGCATTAACGGAGTTCATCATCACGAGGTGGTTCGGCGTGACGTGAACTTTAACCATACCTTAAGAGATACCCTACGTGCCTCTCCGACCGAGGTACGTATATAACCAGATTTCGTGCCCCTCTAATAGGCTGGTCCACAGAACCCGCCCACTGTAGCAAGCTAAACCCACCATACAATAAAATTTTGACAGCATGACATGACTAATATTATACTACCCAGCCTGTAAATGTAAAACAGAACAATTCATACAGTTCACAAACCACAATTCCAGCCAGTCATGCCAACACATTATCATAAGCCATCAATTAGAACCATAAATTACAACACATCAAGTGGTCTCCAGTTACTCTATTTTCAAAGCCATCATTCAATTTCAAGACAATTTATAAAATCTTTTCATTTAAACACATTTTGTTTATAAAACCTAAAAATTACCCATTTAAACTCATTTTCCATAAAATTCACAAAAAATCGAATAAAAAGACCACTTTAGATAATTAAAATGATGATAAGGTTACTCACTATTTTGGAAGTCAAATTTGTTTAGAGTACTCCGACTATCGATCATCGGGTACAATTTATTTGCCTTTATTGGAGGATTCACCACCTAGACATAATGCACAATCAAGCAATTTACCACATTGGTGCCAAATCGTTCTAAAATTATATGGATGCATGAAATGGAATGCAAATTGTTCGGATTATCGTCCAAACACGGTGTTTTACACAATTTCAATTGTGTACTTAAATAAAACGGTATTTGCCTAATTTGATCTATCACTCGATTAATTGGCCAAAGCGTCCAATTTAGCTCCAAATTGCTCCATTTCTTTTTCAATACCTTAATTCACCAAACACAAGTCAAATAACCTAAAATTTGGCAAAACCATCTTCACTTTTCTTCTTAGAATTTTCGATCAATAATGGTGCATTAACACCGTGATTTTTTCTACGACTTTTCCACACCATAATTCATCATTTTCTAACCAATTCTCTTAAAATAAAAAAAATCAAATTCATCCTCACTCAATACAAGGTAGGCTCGGCCATTGATGGGTAATGGGGAAAATGAATTCTTTTCTTGTTGTTTTGCTTCTAGACATGGTAAACTAACTAAAAACACTAACATAACTTGAAATCAAATCAATCCAACATCATTCTCTCTCCATACCCATTTGGCTAGCCATGAATTCACTATAAAAACATGAAATTTAACCATGGAAAATATGGAGAAATACTTAAGAAAAATAGATTTCAAGTTTAAATTGAGAAATCCTACCTTTTTCACTTATTTTCCTTGATTTTCCACACTTTTTCTCTTGAAATTCTCCACCTAGGGTTTGTTCTTTCTTTGTTTCCCTCTTTTCCCTGCTTGGCCAAATATTTGGAGAGAAGTGAGAGGTTTATAGGCTGATTTTTAAAGGAAATAATAAAATATTCTAAGCTTGACAAGTGTCATTTTATTATTGGTCCATTTTTAAAACTTTAAAAATTTACACTTTTTATCTCCACCACATATATTTTCTCATTTATCCATAACATAAAAATTCAATGGATGAATTCTATGAGCATGAGAAGTGATGGGTGTGTAAAATTACCATTTTACCCCTGGGTGGCAAAATGACTATTTAGCCTCTATCCTTGGAAAAACACCGAAATTAAAATACTTCACTTCTCAAACTCAAATTATACCCCAAATGATCAATCTTAGTCAAAAATTTCATCTAACTCTCACATGTTAACCTCGGGTGGCGAAATGACCATTTTACCCCCGAATCATGAAAATTCCAATTTGACTCCAAATCGGTTCTCAAACTCTGAATCACCATTTTAAGTTATTCTGGGAATTTAAATTTTTAAATTTCACCTTAAATCTTCATTTGATCTAGTTCGAGGCTTAATTCAACTTAGTTGTACTATTAAGTACACTACCGACTTTTTACGATTTTTCGGGGCTTTCCTAATATGCAAGCATATTGTCAATCACATGAATGACATGTCAAGTATTTTATAGAGTCAGGCTTGACACTAGAGGATAATATAATAGTTAAAAGTGCATCAGAGTTGTTTCTAACGGATAAGAACTGTCTCCAACAGATAAATCTGACTCTTCATGTATAAAAGGAAGCTCCATTAGTCAAACAAATAGATTTAAAGACAGAAAAGCCATTTTGAGCAAAAAGACAAATATCCTTCACCAAAAACACTTGTTCTTCATTCTAAATTTAGAAAAAGTGTTTGAGCTTGATTGTAATCTGTCCAGACTTGTAACAGTACTTAGTGTACTTCTTTTTCTTCTCTTTCTTGGGAAATTAGATTGTGGGAAACACTCTAGAGCTTGTTGTAAATGATTAGAGTTTGGTTTAGAAGTTCACCTTGTAAAAGCTTGGTGGAAGCTATTAATTCCATTAGTTTAGTGAAATTGGGTTGAAAATCCTTTATTGGGAGATCAAGGTAGTGGATGTAGGTCAAAAGGATCGAACCACTAGAAATAGCTTTGCATTGTCCACTTTTTTTTACCCTTCCTTACTTGGTGTCTTTTAATCACTAGAAGCTTTATATTCATTTTCCTCTACTTGGTTAAAAGCTCTATCTTTCAAAAAAAGCTAAGCTTAAAATTTTTTAGTACTATTCACCCCTTCTAGCGCTTCATTGGGACCAACAAGTAGTATCAAAGCCACACCTTCAAATTTAAGGCTTAATATCCTTAGGGAAGATCCAAATGGCTTTACAAAAGTCAGTTGTTGCTAAAGGTCAATCCATAAATAGGCCTCCTCTATTTGATGGATCAAATTATGCTTATTGGAGCACTAGGATGTCTATAAACATTAGAGCCCTTGACTATGAAATGTGAGATGTAAACATGGAAGGACCTTATATTCTCACCTCACCTAGTTTTGTGACTGGTGAGAAAATGGCTAAGCCAAAAGTTGAGTAGACTGAAGTTAATCTAAAAAAGGTCCAAACAAATTTTAAAGCCATCAACACCCTTCACTGTTCACTGACTCCTTTAGAATTCAACAAAATCTCTTGTAGTACTACAACCAAAGAGATTTGGGAAAAGCCTAAAGTCATTCATGAAAGGACTTCATAAGTAAAAGAGTCTAAAATTGCCTTACTCACCCATAATTATGAATTGTTTAAAATGGAACCGAGTGAAAATATCACTACCATGTTCAATACGTTTACCAATATTACAAACAAGCTCAATCAACTTGGAAAAACCATCCTTAAACATGAGTTAGTAAAAATGGTACTTAGATGCCTCCCAAAAAAGCTAAAAACCAAAAGTCATTGCTATCCGAGAAGCTAGGGATCTCAGTTGGTCACACTTGATGAAATTTGTGGCTCCTTCCTCACACATGAACTTGAAATGAAGAAGAAGAGGAAGAAAAGAAAGAAGCCAAGGAGAAAAGGAAAACTCTTACATTCAAGATTAGTACACTTGAGAAAGAACTTGAAGAATTATCACGTGATGATAATGATGAGTTAGCAATGATGGCCAAAAGGTTTAAAAAGTTGATGGGACAAAAGGGCAGAAGCTTTGGAAGGAAAAATTACAAGAAAGACTAAGGTTTCTATTTAAAAAATAAGCACAAGGGTGATCTCAACAAGAAATATGAGATGATTTGCTTTAAGTGTAAGAAACCAAGACATTTCATATCTAAATGTCCAATGCTGAAGGAAAAATCCTCAAAAAGAATAAAGAAACCAAAAAAAGTAATGGTGGCAACAACTTGGTTCGATATGACTCCTCAAGCTCAAAAGAAGAAAAAGAAAAATTGGAAGAAAAAGTCAAGTTCTGCTTGATGGCAAAAGAAGAAGAAATTACGGTAATTTCTAATTCATGTGATATTTTCTATGATGATTTGCAAGATGAATACGACTGCTTATATGCTAAATTTGAAAATTTTTCTTTAAAATATAAGAGTATGAGGAAAAAGGTTGTTGCATTAAAGGAAGAATTAGAAAAAAATTAAGCATGAACACAACTTTGTTTTTTATCAAAGGAACATGCTTCAAATAGAACAAGAACAATCTAAAACTGATTTTGAATTCTTTAAGCTTGAATTGGAAAGTAAAAGTTTAGACTTGCAAAGAGTTGATGAAAATGCTGCATTTAAAGTTGATAAAGAAAAAAGATCAAAATTGAAATGAAAAGATGAAGAAAAGGTTAAAAGAAATACAAGTTTTAGAAAGAAAATTAATGTTGTCTCATGTCACTATTATGTGTGTGGTAAAAAAGGTCATTTGTCTATGAATGTTATCATTATAACAGAAACTTTCCCAGAACCAAATTGGTTTAGGTTCCAAAAGGATTCCATATTATTGCTAACCCCCAAAGACCTATCAAAATATGGGTACTTTTAAAGAAAAATTAAAAATTTGTCTTGTAGGTTGAGCAAGGACAAAAAGATTAATGTTTTAAAGCTCAACCAAAAGAAAGGCAACCTTGGTACTTGGATAGTGGCTTCTCGAGACACATGACCGGCAATGAGAACGTGTTTGCTAAGCTTGATACGAAAGAGAGTGGCAGTGTTTCCTTTGGTGATGACTTCAAGGGTATTATCCAAGGAATTAGAACCATTAGTAACATATGTCAAACACAAATCAAGCATGTTTTATTTGTTAAAGGTTTAAAAGATAATTTTCTAAGCATTAATCAGCTTTGTGATAGAGGCTTTAGAGTATGCTTTGATTCCTATGCATGTCAAGTGATTGATGTTAACACTAACAATGTAACATTCATTAGCAAAAGAATTAAGAATATGCATGTCATTTTCCTTGATGAAATTAAGTTTAGTGAATCATGCTTTATTGCCAATGATGTTTGTGATAGTTGGTTGTGGCATAGAAGGTTAGGACATGCTAGTATGTACACAATTTCAAAACTTTTGAGAAAAGACTTAGTCATTGGACTTCCAAAGATATCATTTGAAAATGATAAGGTTTGTGATGCATGTTAATTTGGAAAACAAGTTAGAAGTTCCTTTAAATCTAAGAAAGTTATATCAACTTTGAGGCCACTTGAACTATTACATGTTGACTTGCTTGGACCAATCACTGTTGCTAGTCTAGGAGGCAAGTTGTATAGCTTTGTGTTGTTCAATTTTCTACCCACGCAAGTATACAAATCGCAAAGATACTATAGTGATGAATAGAGTGTCGATCCCACAAAGAATTGAAATAATTCTTATTGTTGACTACTAAAATTGTAACACCTCAATCTTATCCAAATAATTAAATTTAAAATTATTAAAAGAAAAATTAAAACTAATAAACTGTAATTAAAATTAAATAGTAAATTTGTTTTGTAAAACTCACTTAACTACTAGACCTAAGATTATTATGTCCCTCAATACTTCATCTAATTATTGTCTCTCTCTCTCTTAACTTAGTTTAATGGATTAAGTTGTTAACCTAGAGTCCTTAATTATTTACAAGCCTCTGTCGAGTTTCTCATAAAAATACCTCTCCCAATTAATTTACTATATGTCTATGCAAATTAAATTGAAAACAGATTCATTAAGTTCATGCTCTAATTTTTGCTACGTATGGCTTATAGATGTATGTCTACCTTATATGCAAATCCAACTACCTAATCAACTAAGTGTATTCGATCATACGTTATTTATTCAAGGTTTACCTAAATCTCTTTCATCAAGGTTTAACCTAGGTTTCCAATTCAATCTAATTTGTAGCCAATCAACTAGAAGCCTTAAGAACAGAGAAAAATAAACAGTTTAAATCCATCAAATATAAGTAAAAGAGAGATAAATAAATCAGACTACATATTGAGTTCAATCATAATCTTAGATTAATAAGTTAGTTTCCCATCAAGTTATGCATCATCACTGAATAAAGTTTAAACATTAAAAACAAAACCAAGAGAATAACAAAAGATAGAAAAAACCAAGGATTGTATTCTTGATCTCCAGATCTCCCTGAATCCCTCAAATTCTTCTTAGCTTCAATGACTTTGGGGCTTGAATCTTAGCTTTCAATCCGATTTTTCGTTCTTTCCTCAAAATCTTCTGAAAGGTTGTTTTTATAGGGCTTGGAGGTTAGACCAAGTTGGGTGAAGAAAGAAGTCAATTCCAATTAGGTTTTCTTCATCAGACTACGTGAGTTGCGGCCTCGACCCATTAATTAGTAGAAATCGTAATTACTTTAGGACTGCTACAGTATGTCAAATTTGACATAATTTTCCACCATCTTCCAAGCTAAACTGGGCAACGTAGTAAACATGAAAGTTTTATATTTTTCTCTTAGCTTTCCAATGGTTTAAGAATCATCTCATTCGGAGCTCTTTATGGAGAGTTATGGTTGAAACACTGAAACATATGCAGTGAAAGTCTACACCTTAAAATTGCTTTTTTGCTTCCACTAAAATTTTTCTTTCAACAAACATCTACAAAAGCACAAATAAATCAATAAAAACCTATCTTAACTATATTAACACCAAATTAAACATAAAATTAACTAAGATTAGATTGACTCACCTAATATAACTAACCTAAAACAATTTAAATAAAACCTATTAATTTATATGCATTACTACAACAACTATACTAAATTACTATCAAAATTAAGCTCAAATAACTTTATGTCATAGAGTTATGACTTTGTTATTGTAGATGATTACTCTAGATATAAATGGGTATATCTTCTTGCTCATAAAGATGATGCATTGTCAATTTTTGTTAAACATTGTAAAAGAGTTCAAAATGAAAAGGGCCTCACCATTGTTAATGTTATGAGTGATCGTGGTGGTGAATTTGAAAGTGATAATTTTGAAATTTTTGGTAATGAAAATGGTTTTGATCACAATTTTTCTGCTCCCAAAGCTCCACAACAAAATGGAGTTGTTGAAAGAAAAAATAGGACTTTAAAAGAAATGGCAAGGATAATACTTTATGAAAACAACTTGCCAAAATATTTTTGGGCTGAAGCTGTTAATACTATAGCTTAAATTTTAAATAGTAATTCCATTAGAGTCATGATTTCTAAAACCCTTTATAAACTTTACAAAGGAAAAAAACCAAATATTTCTCACCTAAGGAGTTTTGGATGCAAATGTTTGGTCCTAAATAATGGAAAACACACCTTGGGAAAGTTTGATGCTAGGAGTGATGAGGCAATCTTCTTAAGCTATGCATTGAACTTTAAAACATATAGAGTGTTTAACAAAAGAACTTTTTTTGTAGAAAAGTTAATTCATATTGTTTTTTATGAGATTAATGTTGCACAAAGAAAAGTAGTGCTTGATGATGATGATGCAGATGACATTAAAAAGAAAATGAAGAAGATGAGCTTGGATAGTAAAAAAAATAATGGAGAGAGCTCAAAGGAAAATGATAATGATGAACCACCATTAAAAGACTTGCAAAGAGCTGAGGGACAACACAATGATTTTCCTAGAAGCTGGAGATTTGTAACGAATCATCCTTAAAAACTCATTAGTTGTGATCTCTCGAAATGTGTCAAAACTAGAAGGGGATTAAGAGAAACTTGTGAGTATCTAGCATTCATATCACAAGTGGAACCAAGGAACTTTGAGGAAGATGATAAGGAAGAATGTTGGATGATTACAATGCAATAAGAATTGGGCCAATTTGAAAAGAACAAGGTTTGGACCTTAGTTCCAAGGCTAACCAACCATCCAATTATTGGTAAGAAATAAGTATTTAAGATCAAGATGGATGAGTCGAGAAATGTGATAAGAAATAAAGCAAGGTTAGTCACTCAAGGTTACAATCAAGAAGAAGGTATTGATTATGATGAAACCTTTGCTCCAGTAGCTAGATTAGAAGCTATTAGACTTTTACTAGCCTATGCATTCTTTGTGAACTTTAAATTGTTTCAAATGAATGTTAAAAGTGTATTTCTTAATGGCTTTATACAAGAAGAGGTATATGTTGAACAGCCTCCTGGTTTTGAAGTATTTGATAAAATTGATCTTGTATATAAATTGCATAAAGCTCTCCATGGATTAAAACAAGCTCCTAGAGCTTGGTATTAAAGACTTTCTATGTTTATAATTGGAAAAGGATAATCTAGAGGGAGTGTAGATAATTCTTTGTTTATTAAGAAAAATGAGACTGATTTGATTATTGTTCAAATTTATGTTGATGATATATTTTTTGGTGCTACTAATAAAAGGTTGTGTGAGAATTTTGCTAAGGAAATGCAGGGAGAATTTGAAATGAGCATGATGGGAAAACTAAAGCTCTTCCTTGGTCTACAAATTAAGCAATGTGAGGATGGCATATTCATCAACCAAGAAAAGTATACCAAGGAAATGTTGAAGAAATTTGAAGTGATGAATATGAAATCAATAGGAACTCTTATGAGCCCTTCCACAAAGCTTGACAAAGATGATAAAGGGAAAGACGTGGACCAAAAGCTCTATAAAGGTATGATTGGTTCACTTCTTTATCTTATTGCAAGTAGACTTGACATATTATTTAGTGTGTGCCTATGTTCAAGATTCCATTCATGTCTCAAGGAATCACATTTGACTGTAGTGAAAAGGATTTTTAGATATTTCTTGGATACTCAAAGCTTAGGCTTATGGTATCAAAAAGGTTCATCTTTTAATCTTTTAGGCTATTCCAACGCTGATTTTGCTAGTAGCAAAACTGATCAAAAAAGAACTAGTGATACTTGTCAATTCCTTGGAAACATGCTTGTGTCTTGGTCTTACAAGAAACAAAATTCTGTTGCTTTATCAACTATTGAAGCTGAGTATATATCACTACACAGTTGTTGTGCACAAATTCTATGGATTAAGTAGCAACTAAATGATTTTGGAATGGCTATGCATAAAGTACCTATATATTGTGATAATATGAGTGCCATTAATATCTCTAAAAATCCTGTTCAACATTCTAGAACAAAGCACATAGAAATAATACATCATTTCATTAGAGATCATGTGCTTAAGAAGGATCTTGAAATAGATTTTGTAGATACCTTGCATCAATTGGCTGACATTTTCTCAAAAGCATTGAATGAAGAATAATTTTGTAGAATTAAAACAGATTTAGGGATAATTAATGCTAGTGAAGTCTGAATTATGTTGAACTAATGATGTTTTTAATGATATATATTGCATAATGATTGTGTTTATCTCTTGGAATAATGGATTAATGAATGTTTTTGGTTTGCTAAAGGGACCTTACATGGAAGATAGGATTCATTCTAATCAGTTAAGGACCTCTTTAATCAATTAAAACAATTATATGTTGTGGAACCTGAGTCAGTGAGGTAATAATCAGTTAATTGCTCCCTTAACCAATTAATGCAAGTTTGGTAGTTAAAAGGCTTCCAAGTCAGAAACATAGTAATCGATTAAGGCATCTTCTAATTGATTAGAAGGTAACTGTGGAAGAGAGAAATTATCGCGTAGGAATTTTTCCAAACATAAAAAAAACTAGGTAGGAGGTATGGGACACCACCCACTTAAAACTTGGGTAACCAATTATTAACTCCCTATAAAAGACCCTCCACCTAGTTAGAGAGTCAGCTACATTGAAAATCAATATTCAAGAGCCTTTAGATTTTCCTCTCCCCATTTTCCTCTAAAACTCAAGAAGTCCTAAGAAAGAAAATCCCATGACAAAAACCTTTTTTACCCATAAAGTAGCTGAAAAGGGAAAAAGAAAAAGGAAAGTTGATGATCATCCATCACATTCCCCTAAAAAGAAATAAAAAGAAAGAGCGTTTAGGCAAGAAAAAGAATGAGAGCAAAAAGTAGATGATAGAGAAAAGGAAAAGGTTAGTAGATGCAAAAACCCCCACAAGCAAGGATAGTGGTTCCTCTTCCCAATCTCGAAATCATTTGTATGCTGATAGGTTTAGAAAGATTGAGAATGCTACAATTTCTTGTGGGAAATTTTTTGACTAAGCTAGTTTCAATGATGCTCCGACAATAAAAGAGAATTTAGAAAATTATTTTGAAACATTAAAACTAAAGTTTATGAGTACATTTGGAGAAGGGATATTGAGCCCCTCCTTAGTTAAAGAACTTTACTCTAGCATTGCTATTGACAAAACTGAATTGGAAGATCTTGATGAGTTTGTTGAAGATAGTTTGAATGTATTTCTAAATGGTAGAAATTTTCAGATCAGTGCTCAAGATTCATGAGAATTCCTAAAAACATAATTTGAAATAGGAAAATACATGATGCTTGAGAAATATGATCCAAGCCATTTTTGGGAGATTGTAACTGGAAAAAAAGAGAAGTTTCCTTCTAAGAGATATGCTAGCGAGATAAAGAATGCTCAGCTTAGGATTCTCCATTATTTTATTACAACCATTCTACATGGAAAAAGTAATAGTTTTAGTTATGTGAATGCACAAGACTTGTGGCTGATGGAAGCAGTTTTCAGTGAAATCTCACTGAATATGGGAAGGTATATGGTAGAAAGAATCAGGGCAGCCCTATTGGGGGATAAAGCAAACCTACCATATGGCAACATTATTACAGCTCTGGTGAGAAAAAAAGGATTTTGGAATGTAAGGTTTCAATCTAATCTGACAAAAAACAAGGATTAAGGGATATTTTTAGGGAGTGTGTTGAAGATGGGTTACAAGATTGAGAGAAATGAGTGTATCAACATCACAAAAGGTACACCTCTGCCCTTTCCAACTAGTAATCCTTCAACACTCTTGACCAGGGCCAATCAACCCCCCCTCAAAGTGACATGATATTTAATCTCCTCATGAGAATTGATGGGAAGTTGACTGATCAGGCTAAGAAGATCGTAGAGATTGAAGAAAAACTTCAACAGCTTGAAGCCTTGTTACATCCAGCTAAGGACATTTAATCTCCTAAAGCCCTAGACACTACTACTAGTAAGTCTAGTGAGAGAATAGTTATAGAATAGTTTAAAAGTGCTACTTCTGATCATGAAGGGGAAACTAGAAAAGAAATACCTAAAATTGAAGATATGGATCAGAATAAAATGGGGAATTCTGAAAACAAAGAAGCTGAACCTGAAGAGGAAATCAGGAAAGAGCAAACAGAACAAGGCCAAGAAAAGAAAGATGAAAAAGGTGAAAAAGAACTTAAACAACGAAAAGAAGTGGAAAAGGAACTCCAAGGTGAGAAAGAGTACTCAGTTGGTGGAAAATGTGGTGCAAGTTTTCTTGAAGAAGTTGAAGAAATACTAGTCTCTCACTTTATCAAAGATATTCTTAAGGAGGCTAGAGTTAGCTGGGCACAACAACAAGCAAAGATGCATCAAGAAGTTCAATCAACTCCACAAGAGACAAAACAAACTACATGATAAACAAATCCAAACAAGGGTAAAGCTGTTGATACTGCTTCTATCAGAAAGCAAATTATAGGAAAGGGAAGAAAAATTATGGCCACCAAGACCAAAACCTTTAAAAGAAGAAGGTTTGCCAGAATGGCATTGACCTCCACTCAAAAGTCCTCTAAACTTGCAGCCCTTTAGTCTATTTCATCAAACTCTCTATCCCGCTTCTCTCCCAAACCTCTCAATGTTCATTTTGGCATTGACAAATCCTCACCTTCATCTGATTAAAATTAGAACCTTTTAGATGATGCCAAAAAAGGGAAAAAATAAAAAAACAAGAAAATAAGATTAGGAAGTAAAGCTAATAGGAATGATGAACTCAGTCTTTAATATATACTTTTATTGTCTTTTTCTTGTTATGTTTCTGGCGTGTTTTGAACAATGTTTTATGTTAAGCTATGAACCATAGTGAATGCTTAATGTTTTCTTATTGGAATTGTGTTTATCCTTATGTGGTCATGGTTGAATGCCTCTATGCTTTTACATTTCATACTTGTATATTAAGATTTTTATTTTTGCACACATTTAAGGGGAGCACATGTTTAGGGGCAGCACATACTCAGGGGCAGCAATCCCAAATCTACAAATAAATTCCTTTTATATATACAGACATTACTCTCTTAATCTAGGAGTATTTTGGCATCATCAAAAAAGAGAGAGAATGTTGACTCCATATGTTGTCGATGATAACCAAACATTCCTCATTCATTAATGTCTAATCGTGTTATTTAAGTCTGTAGGATTTAATTTAACATCCCTAACAAAGTTGTTAATTAAAGGCAAGTCAAAGAGCTTGTTAAGTTTAATGAAGAGTTAATCAGTTAAGGGGGAAAGAGCAAGTAATGAACAAAAACAAAACCTTAGTAACTGATCATCAAAGGACCTTAATCAGTTAAGGCATGGTTATGTGATAAGCTGAAGCAAAACAGAAATATGTTAATCGGTTAAGAGGTCTAGTTAATCGGTTAAAGCACAAGGTCTTAGTATCTTCAAGTGGCAAAAACAAGTTTGAAAATATAGTTGACCATTAAAGGGAGCCAAAGTGGAGAAGTTCAAAATTCAAAGATCGTCTAGTCGATTAAAGCTGATTTTAATCAGTTATGGTTGAAGGAAGTAAAGCTTCAATCAATTAAGAGAAAAACTAACCAATTAAAGGAAGACTGCTATGTAAAAAAGTGAAAACAAAAAGTTTGTAATCGGTTAAAGCCTGCCATAACCAGTTAGAAAAAGTCTGCTAAAGAAAATAAGTCTAAAGACAGAGAACTCTTAATCGATTAGAGCCTCCTGTAATCAGTTAGAGTAGAGAACACAACCATAGGATAGTCCAAGGCAAAAAAGCTGTAATCAGTTAAACTGCCTATAACTGGTTAGCCGAAGTCTGTCTACCTTTTTAAATTTAAACAGTAAAGGATAAAATAACAGCTATAAGTGCATTAGAGTTATTGCTAACAGCTGGAAATTGTCTTCAACAGAAAAATGTGACTCCCCAACTATACAAGGAAGCTCCAATGGTCAAACAAATAGATTTAAAGAGAAAAGGGCCATTTTAAGCAAAAAAGCCAAATATCCTTCACTAAAAACACTTGTTCTTCATTCTAAATCTAGAAAAAGTGTTTGTGCTTGATTGTAATCTGTCCAAACTTGTAAAGGTACTTGAAGAATGGATCTTACATGATGTTCATTGGTGATACTATGATGGTATCACATGTTTTGAAATGATGTATTACGATAATGTGAAAAGTGCCCGAAAAAGCTTTTAAGAATAAAATGTTTTTAGGTCGAGCTACTTGAGTTAAGGATCTACAGCTAGCAACAGTAGACGGTAACCATTGTGCACAATGCAGTTACTCCAACTAGCAGGGGAAGTATAATGGTAGCCATGTGTGGTGGTAGATGGCACATGATGTTATATTGAGGTTAGTGGCTATAGGCACTGGACTATGTTATTATTGAAGGTTTGCTACCTTAGTATTACCCTAAATAGTGGGGGGGAAATGTCACTATCCTTGGGGTTAGAGTTCTTATAACTAATTTCTACTTTCTAAGCATGCTCCACAAAAGATATACACATTACAAAGTGTAAGTTCAGAATTTTGATATGTTGTCAATTGATTTTGGTGAATCGGGATTTGAAAGTGTTTTCTAGGTTTGAATGCACCAAGTTTGATTATTTTGAACTAAAATATGTGTCAGCAGGTTTGTTTTAAAGTTGGGATGGTTTTAAAAGTTTGTGGTTACTGAAAAATACAAAAAATCTTGAAATTTTGAATAAGGTGTCGGTAACTATGAATGAGGTATCGATACTTGCTTTTTAGAAAAGGCCTCAAGATTCTCTATGTTCAAGGTATCGATACTTGTGACTTGGTTATCGATACTTAGACATCTAGTAGGATTCTGGATAAAAAGTTTTGATACCTCAAGCCATGGTTATCGATACTTGGAGGCCAAAAAAGGCTCAAAGGCATTATGTGTTACAAGTATTGATACTTCTAGCTGGTTTTCACAAAATCACATGTTTTTAACTTGATTTCACATGAGAATGCCTTATCAACTTGAATTAAGCTTGTAAACAATTTTGCATACAATCGGTTACATCTAAATGACTTATCAAATGGAATGATGCATGTTTACATCATGGATTTGGTTTCAAAAGCTAAATGTGCATGTTTTAAACTATGGGCATGGTTTTATTAAGTTTTTCCATCCTTATGCTTGTTCCCTTCCTATGTTCAGTCACTAGGTTATATACTCACCTTTTTCAAATTCACATTTTTGGTTTTTAGATCCATAGACCTTTAGACTTTAAGTCTCAGAGAGGTCTCCATCCATCCTTTTGGTAGGTTATCAACAATGGCATTTAGTAGGTGATGCCACCATCTAATGTCACTCCACTATCTAGTCCTATACTTTATTTTGTATTTATAAGGTGTTAGGTCATACATTGACATAGTCATGGGTTAGCAAACAACCTAAGATTGTATAGTAACAATAGATATGTACATATATATATATATATATATATGCATACTTATAGTGTGAATTATGGTAAAATTTTGGGATATAAATTATAAAAGATGAGTATATATTTGTGTATGAATTATGTATGATCATAAGGCTTGCTTAAGCATAGTGGGCCTTACCTATTAGGCCCTCGTGTTGGTCATGGCTTGGGATTTAGGTCATGACACTTGTAAAGCACTGCATTAGAACATTGTATCTATAATAATTTTATCCCCTTCTAGCTTCTCCTTTACAGGAAATTCTTATTTATTTTAAGGGGAATTGACTAACATTGTTCTTAGTTTAATACAAAAAGGAAGTCTATGCTAGAAATGATGGATAAGGCACTTAGGCATGCTCTTAATGCTGATGGTTAGTTTACCATATCATACTTAATTGTTAGAAAGGTGTTTATTTATGTTAATCTTGCTTTGTATTTGTGATAAAGAGGTGATGGTGTGTATCTGCTGTATTTTCAATGAACAAAAATATTGATAAGGTATTCCTTCTGTGACACTATTTGTAGGCGACTACTAGATAAATGTTATTCTTGGATAAAAACTTCACAGTTTTTGGAACTTCATCAAGTTAACTAGATTCAGGACACCATAACTATAATGGGTGATAACAACACAACTTTTATACTACCACATGTGTTTTAAATGTGTTTGTTTTATTATATTATATATTACTTTGGTCTTTTCCCATTCTCCTTAGCTTTCCATGTTGCTATCATCATTCTAAGCAGAAAACAGTAATATAGCTTGATGGTTAATGTAATCTCTTTTGAACATGAATTGGAGATAAAACTTGTGGTACCATTATTGATGGTAGAGAAAGCAAACAAATGTTTGTGTGTGCTTGTAGTGAGAAATGTTAAATCTAAACTTTGCTTATTTAGTTGATTTAAATTTGAACTTATAGGCTCATCTCATGCGAATAAAGTTTTGTGACCTGAAGGATGATGACCTTGATCCCATGTATGTTAAGAAAAGGATTTTATCTATGTTTCCTTGAGTTGATTCTTTAGCTTTGTTAGTGTCTTTAGATTATTTTATATTAGGCATAATATCCAAAAAGGTCCCAAAACTATTTAGAAAAATCCAAATAAGCCTTTATACTTTTATTGCATTTAATCAAGTCCTTGTACTTTATTCTGAGCCAAATAAGCTTTTATAGTTTTATTTTGAGTCAAATAAGCCTTTTATGACTAATGATTGACTTAGTCAAAAAGCCATTTGTCATTCTATTCCATAAGGCACTAACATAGCATGCTAACATATCATACTTGATGATGATATAGCATGCTGACGTATCTTAATTGATGATGACATGGCATGCCAATTTGGCATGATAACATGAGCATGTGGTGTTTTCACTCTCCACATCAATGTTATATTACTACTATATGGAAATAAAATGACAAGTGGCATTTTCACTAATGACAATTGGTTAATCATTAGTATAAGGGCTTCTTTGATCCAAAATAAAAGTACAAGGCTTGATTGAACACAATAACAGAATATGGACTTATTTAAATTTTCTTAAATAGTTTAAAAGCTTATTTGAGCATTATGCCTTTATATTATTATTCTATAATCTCATGTTCTTTTATTTTTCTTATTTTATGATTAGCAAACTTGTTGGAGCATCATTTTTGCTAGAGCAATAAACTTGGATAAATGAGCATTCTTCTTTCTAGGAAATCTTGAAATAGTTTGCTAATTGTAATGAATTTGATACTTTATGTAAAATTTGCTAAATTTAGTGTAAAATTTGAGATTGAATGACTATATACTTTTGTAAAATTTGTTGTAAAATCAAAGTTTGATGATCAATATATGTTGAAGTTTGTTATAAAATGTCACGACTCAAATCCAAGGGGTCAGTGACCGGAACACGAGCCCAGCAAGCAAGCCCATTAGACCTGAGCAAGCCTCAAAGTCCAAAATCATATAACATAAGCCAAGGGATTTAGTAATCACATATTCACAATAAATTCAAACATAAATGCGTTATCCTTGGCACATAATTTATATAAATAGTCAAAAAACCATACATTAGCCAATCAAAAAGGGTTCATACATAACAACCCTTACACACAATATAACATGGCACTCAGTGCTTACACACGTTATCCATAGCGGAAAGCTTTAACTGACTCAGTGAAGTGATCAAAACGAAGAACGTACCAAATGCCAAAATTGGTCTATCATTGGACAACCTTTACCACACAGCTCTATGGCCTATTTATCTGCACATGGTATAGAAAAGGGTGAGTACTATAATACTCAGTGAGTGGTGCAGATAAACAAAATCATATGTGTTTATATAAAATACATATATAAAATATACGCACCTTCCGTGCAACTAGATATTCTAGCAAACATCTCCAAATGCAGGGCATATCATTATCCCCAAATCTCCAATATGAGGGCATATCATCATCCTCAATGTCTCCAAAGATCATCATACATATAGTTAGGCTTACCATCGAAGCCGATCAAAGTTATTCAAATCATTCTCCACGGCACACTCTAGTCGTGGGAGTATCACATCAAAATCATATCACATTTATCTAAGCATTTTCATGGCTATCTTGCATCATATACAAATCAAATCGACGAGTGGTCCTTCCTTGGATATAGTCAAATTATGCTCGGTGGCCAACCAGCGGAGAATTAGATCATGCTTAAGGCAAAGCCGTTGGTGCAGAAACAGATCAAGCACGTGCCGAAGCAACGAGCAGAGAATAGATCACGCATATCGTCAAAGCTGCTGGTGAAGAAAAGATCATCGACTGGAGAAATCTCCCGACGTTGGCATCACCTAGAGTAATCTCAATGGATGGCATCAAAGCACTGCAGTGAGAATCACAAGCAGGATTAGTGCCACTGTCCCTATTTACCACCATCCTTGAAGGCACAAAAATAGTCAAAGGGGGATAGAAATCCACTCAACTACAAATCAGATCAAGCTTTGGAATGCATTCCTCGGACGAAAACAAAATCCACAAATAAGACAATTATGCCTTTATTATTCATAATTTCCTTATCAAACTTCAATTCACATTTATCGAGCTTCAATCGTTTTAAGCTTGGTTAGGTTCTAAGTGCCTCTAAGTCTTCAAGGCATCATTTAATCAAATCATCTCACATATCATCCACCTAGGGTAATCTACTCCTAGGGGTTCATCATAACCTTTAGACATCCTAGCCTAGGCACACACACAACATAGGTTTTACAGCCCAATTTTCGAGCCATGACCGACGCAAGGGCCTAATGGACTCGGCCCACTAAGCCCAAGCAAGCCTACTTGCATGATCTTATACATTAATCCATATTCCTTTAGAATCCAAAATTTGTAATGCTCAATTGCAGTTCCTTTGACAACAGTTCATAAAACCTAGGCATGCATTCATAATGGCATCATCAACCATTATATACATAAATAGATTAACAAATGAACCTTAATGTTTCACATCAAATATTCATATACACATAATTAGACCTTGACCATCAGCGGAGTGACTCTGGGCACGATTGATAACACTTAGTGTCACGTTAAACCTACCGAGCAATGTATAGGGAGGGGCACCTCGTCCTAGGATCCAATCACCTTTAACTCAGGAAACCTAAAGCATGAATTTTAAAAACGTGAGTACAAACTCAATGAGTGAACATAGGAAGGAAACAAGCATCAATACGGGAAGTTTTAGAAATCATGATGCATTTATGTTGAAGATAATGCAATTTAACTCAATTTCTTGTCACAATGGAAATCTATCTTTGCTGCGGTGAAAATCAAGTGGAAACCGTTTCTCAAGTTTTAACATTCAAAAATCAATGCAACCACAATAAAATTTCCAAAACCTCTATATATATATATATATATATATATATATATATATATATAAACATACATATAACCACCGGCCTCGCCCCCAACTCTATCTCAGCTTATGTGCACTACCACACGGCACATAGCTGGGTCAGCACAACTCATGTGCACTCTTACACCGCACATGGCTGAGTCAACACAGCTCAAGTGCACTCATACACCGCACATGGTTGGGTCAGCACAGCTCATGTGCACTCCTACACCACACATGGCTGGGTCATAATTATCACACAAAAGTATCATTTAATGTATTATATACACATCAACATAATGTAGAAACTCATGAATTCATCATGTTCATATCTCATAATATCAAAACATTTCATCAAGGGCTTGTTCCCATGCAACTTTTAAAGAAAAACCAACGAAATATTTCAAGTGGCTTAATCAAGCATATAATCATTTATTCCAAAACATTTTAATGCAAGTTCACTCACCTGGCAACAACGAGATATTAAGTTGTTATTTGTTCGGAGGTGTCTCTAACTATTTTCACTAGCTGTCGCTCGTTATTTACTCTGGCATGCCACCACAGTACTCTAACCTTATCTTTGCACTTCCTAGCAATAATACGAACTCAATATATTTAATTACATATGTATACGGGTAGCACTTCACTCAAATTTATATTTTTCATCCTATCATAAAACCATCTTCAATTAACTCACATCTTAATACATTTTTACTGAAATTAATTGTATCAGTTGCTTACGTAATTCCTTATTTTATATCTCCGACAACTTATTTATGATGTCACGTGCCTACTTCAACCTTTCTAAATAATATCCGCCCAAATCCATTTTATATTTTCACAGTATTAACTATATTTATGACAACCACAGTCATTTCAAATCTATCCAATTATTTTCCAATTTCAATCCACATTATTTCTCCTTATTTCTTTCAAATATTATACCACTCAACTTAACACTTTCAACTAAATTATACAAATAAATTCCTTCGACAACAATAATTCTTCACAACGAATCATTTAAAATTTCTTAACTTCACTTGAGCACTATTCTTTAATTTCATATTTTCTTCTTTACTTTAGTCCTATGAGACATCATAAAAGCATTTTTAAATATTGTATTAAAGTAATTTAAATTTAATTCATATCACTAATAACCAAAATTTAACTAAACAAGTGGGCTAGCCCTAATTAATCTAACTTCACAACAAGCCCAATAAAAAGCAAGGAAATTTTTTTTTTATCAGTTTGGGCTAGGTTGGCCTAAGCCCAAGTCTCCACCTTTCTTCTCTTTTGGGCCTACATTTCCTTGTTGCCTTTGGGCCTCCTCTCATGGGCTCTTTCCATTGTTTATTATTATTTTTTTCTTCCTTACACTCACAAGCCAGCCACCATTTCCTCCTCTCTCTTTCTCACTACCGATAGCAAATTTTTGCCCCTTACAACCTCAAAAATCAGTAGCCAAAGCTGCTTATTTCACCCTCAAAATCGACAGCCAAAACCTCAAAAATCAGCAGCCAAAGTTGCTCATTTCAGCCTTCAAAAATCAGCAGCTAAAGCTGCTCATCTCACCCTCAAAATAGACAGCCAAAACCTCAAACATCAGTAGCCAAAGCTGCTCCTTTCAACCTTCAAAAATCGACCCTTTATTTCCCTTAAAATGGCAGAAAAATAGCTCTCCTTTCCTCCCTAAATGGCAGCAAAACTGCCCCCCTCAAATTCAGCTCCTTCTCCCTTCTTTTTCTTTCTTTTCTCTTCTTCACCGCTCGACTTTTCTCTTTTTTTTTTCTTCTTTCCTTTCTTCTTTCTCTTTCTCTCCCTCGACTGTTTCTCTCCTTTTTCTTTCCTTTGCTCTTTTGCTTTCCTTTTTGCTCTCTCTCACAACCGACTTCTCTCTTTCCTTTTTCTTCTTCACTTAACCAACTTTGACTTTTCTTTTTTTTTATTATCTTTTCTATCTTTCATCTTTATCTCATTCTTTTCTCCTCATTTTCTTTGTCATGGACAGCTTGTCCA
Source organism: Theobroma cacao (assembly GCF_053813885.1). Classification (NCBI taxonomy): domain Eukaryota; kingdom Viridiplantae; phylum Streptophyta; class Magnoliopsida; order Malvales; family Malvaceae; genus Theobroma; species Theobroma cacao. Next base: position 4,211,722 of record NC_142642.1, read on the forward strand.
TGAATCCATGACTTTTGACTTATTTTCTCCACTGATTTTATGTATTAAAATCACATGATAAAGTAAACCTTCCACCCACCACTCACATTTTTATTCTTTATATTATTTTTACTTTATGATTTATTTATTCATTCCTTGTCCCATTCAACCTACATGTACATCTCATATTTCTCATAACCTAGCCTTCCTTAATTAGTAAATTCTCCTTTTTAACTTCAAATATCAAAATTGCAAATGAGTCCTTAAACTTTTCCTTATTTACCATGCGACTCCTCCAACTTCCATCTTTTACAATTGGTTCCTTTCAACATTTCTTAAACTCCAATTTCCTTCTATTACCTTCTTCTACACATGTACAAACGAAGTATGAAGTTTGTACTCCAACGCGGTGTTCCAATAATATTTAAAATATTTATTTACCCGTGCTATCTTTACTTAAAAAAGACACGCGGCCCTATTAACGTCATTTTTCTCTAAAATTTTCTCATTCTTCTTCTCCCCCACTTAGATTGACCATACACTCCTTCTTCATGAAAAATTTCGACATTGAATAAAATATTAATATTTTAATATTTTTTATTAATAAAATATTATTTTCTTTCAAAAATTTCCTCTTGTCTCCTTGGTACCCAAAATACTTTATTATGTCTTAATTGGCATCCAATAAGTTTTATTAATCACCATATCAAAGTACGGGGTATTATAATAGGCCACCCATGTGGCTCACATCGCAGCACACAATCGCACACAATTCACATATATACATATACACATATTTTGTTCTTTAGTCTAGGTCAATTATTTTCCAATTTAATCAATTAAATGTTAAGAAATTCGATTTTATCCAAATTTGATATTTTCCCTCTTTGGCTTAGATTGAGAAATTTGGGAGCTACTTGTGCAATTTGACTTCTAAGGTAAGGATTTAGCTCATTAATGAAGGATTTGAGCTAAATAGTTGGATTGCTAAGATTTAGTTAATTGTGTGAAAAGTTTATATTTTTCAAAAGCTATGAATAATTAATTTTTTGATGTTATGATGTGATTGAAAGGGGAAACAGAGTTAAATTAACTCATGGGCAAGCTAGACGATGATTGGAGGCTAAGGATCGGAGCTTGGCTAAGAGTGCCTCTTATTTGTCACTGTGAGTGGGTTTAGTTTAATATGCATCTAATGCATGACGTGACAACCGCCGCGACGTCCCGATAGGCACTCATTACCCCGAATGCCGATCGAAACCCCGCAAGGCTTAGCATCAGCTTCTGCATCTCCCCAGTGAGCGACAGTTATTAAATCTCACATTTCAAAAAAAATCATAAGTCATTTCCAAATCAAAATAATAAAATATTACTTTCTGGCTCACAGGGGCATTTTCGTCATTTTTCTTCGAAAATACTGAAACTCGCCAAAAACATGGTGTAAAAGCTAAATATATTCATACATATTTTAAATTAAATAACTGAAGAATAAAATTACTTTTACAGTGACACGTGGGCCCCCAACTGACTAAAAAAATGTAAGATTACGAACCCTTACTTTCTAAGATACAACTCCGAGATTAATTCTCGTCTTAATCAACTATCAACAAATTGTCCTGAGCCTGAAAAATGTATAGAAAGAAGGGGTGAGATTATAAAATACCAGTGAGTAGACAGACATCATCAAAATAATCTAAAACCGAGTAATAGGAGACAATTAAAATAATTCATCTCAACCCATATAAATAATTAGATTTCATCCAATTACTCAACATGGCTTATGCACTTTTCAAAAACTTGGCCCTTGCCAAAAATTCATTCTCGGGGATACCCCGCGAAGGCATCTTACCGAGACCGCCAAGGCTGTTTATTGTCACACACACAAACACATTTCACCTCTGATAACACAGCCGTTCCTCGGCGTTGACTGAGTCCCAATTTCACGTGGTGGCCAACGTGAAGTGTACTCAAATCCTACCTCGGGAGTTATCCTACGCGCCTCTCCAATTGAGGTAAGCTCAATAATTGGGAACTGTGCCCCTCTAATTAGGCTGTCCCACGGAACCCCCGTCACTGCAATGCCTCAATTTCTTTTCCAATCCCTCAATTCACCAAGCACAACTAATTAACACACAATTAGGCAAAATTATCTTCACTTTTCTTCTTGGAACTTTCGGCTATTGAAGGTTCATGGGGAAAATGGATTCTTTTCTTGTTGTTTTGTTTCTAAACATGTTTAACTAAATCTAAACACCAACATAACTCAAAATCAAACAATTCCAACATCTTTCTCTCTCCATACCCATTTTGACCAGCCATAATTTCATCATGAAAACATGTAATTTAACCATGGAAATTAAGGAAAAATGCATGGGTAAGGTAAATCACTAGCAAAATCAAAGAAATTTTACCTTTGCTTGATCAAATCCTTGAATTCCAACACTTTCTCTTTGATTTTTCCCACCTAAGGTTTGTTCTTCCTTGGTTTCTCTTCTCGTCTGGTTTGGCTGATCACTATGGGAGAAATGAGCTGATTTTTTTGCCTTTTTATAAAGAAATAATAAAATAATAAAAACATGACACATGGCATTTCCTTATTGGCTCAAATTTTAAATATTTGACTTTTAATTCTTTAATTCTCCACCACACATTTCTCATGTTTATCCATTTCCATGATGAATAAAATCCCTTGGTCTTGACAAGTGTTGGGGGTGAAAATTTATCAATTTGCCCCCGGGGTGGCAAAATTACCATTTCACCCTTATACTCCAAATTATACCGGAATTAAAATTTTTCAGTTCTAAACTTCAAATCATACTCCAATAAGTCAAATGGACCAAAAAAAATCTTTTCTAAAAATTTCCATTTTGTCCCCAAGTGACAAATGACCATTTTGAGTCATCCATGAACTGTGAAACTCTTAATTTCACCTTAAAATTCCTATTTGAGCTAGTTCGAGGCTTAATCGACTCAATGGTACCATTAGGGGCAATATCATCTTTTAACGATTCCTCGAACTTTCTAAATCTGCAAACATTCTATTGAGCATGTAAATGACGTCGTAATTATTTTATGGAATAGGGTTTGACAACACTACCCCCCTTAAAATAAAATTTTGTCCTTAAAATTTCACTTATCGAACTCCAAGAAAAGATAGGGGTATTAGCTTTTATCCAATGTTCAACATCTCATGTCATCTCCTTCGTTTGAGCAGTCTTCCACAATCCTTTAACTATTGAGATGTTCTTTTCGTTGCTCTACCTACATCACTCATCATACATGAAATTTAAATCTTGAACCACTCAGGATCATTCTTCACTTTAGTTATCCATAGTACTAATCCCTACACATGTGGGGTTGCACTTTCATTCTCATCAATGCCTCAAAGATTCATCTTTCATGTCTTATGCATTTTTGAACTCCAATTTCCACAATACATTAAGAAAATTCCATAGCGATATTCTACATAAACTCATTTATTATATTATCCTTAAAAGCTTTATTTATACTCTCAGCACTTAGTTTTACATCTCTTATCATTATCTTACATTCCCACTTAACTTTTCATTCACTTTCTCTAGGTTAGACTCGTGCTTCATCTTCCATTACCGTAAAAACTTTTGTTGATGCACGAGTCTGTGGTCTGGAAAGTGGGTATACTGGGGTGTTACTCTCCACATCAAGCCAGATAGCTACTCCCTGCCTCGGTTGTGGTCCAGAGGAATCTCTCATCTGCAAGTCCGTACGAACTGATGAAGATAGAGCAGCTACAGTGGCCTATCCTAACTGTGGACAATTAGTTTTAAAGTGACCCGTCTGGCCATAATGAAAACATCGCAAAGGCCCCCAACACACCCCACCATGAAATCTTCCACATTCTCTGCATTTGTCAGAACCTCTGAAACTCTTTTCAAAAGTAGTCACTACATATCCGCTGAATCTCGGAGGCCTTTGCTGCATTTGTGAAAATGATGGTCGGGAGGATGTTACCGAAACAGAAGGAGCACTCCCTGAAACAAATGAGCCTTTGCTCCTTTTTAGTGGCTAACTGGAGGACATATTTGGATTTTTCCTCTTTGCCAACTCTGCTCGCATTCTCCTATTTTCATTTGCGAGCTTCTCAACTCTTAAGGCCATTTGTACTACCTCTTTATGAGGCTCCTTACCTGTCATAGTCATTCGCTCTCTTATCTCATTGCGGAGCCCTTCCTCGAAATAATCGGCCTGATCCTGTTCAGTCCTTACTAAATCGGGCACATAAGACAGCAGCTCATTAAATTGAGTCTCATACTCCTCTACAGTTAAATTCTCCTGCTTCAGACTCAGAAATTCTCTCTTCTTCTCTTTTTGATGGAAATGGGTATAATATTGACTATCAAATTCCCTCAGAAAGTCTGACCAAGTTAGGAGAATAGTGGAACGAGACTTCACCGAATTCCACCATGTACAGGCTCTCTTCTCCAATAACCTCGTAGCCACTATCAGCTTCATCTCATCCTCCAATCTCATATCGGAAAGTGTCTCCGAAACTTGATTAATCAAGTCCTTCACTACTGTGGCGTCCAACTCACCCACAAAGGACACGCAACCCAGTTGTCTAGCTTCTTTCAGCTTTTTAGAAATAGAGACATCATGTGCCAATGGAATTGAAGAAGTAACTGGTGGCACTACAGGTGAGACCTGACTAGTCTGAGCCTGACTAGACATTGCGGTAAAGAAGGCTACCATTGCTTGAATTACCTCAGGAGACATGGGAGGAATGCCAGTAGGTGGCGGAGGAATCTCGATCGGTTCAGCAGCAAGTGCCGCTCGAAAAGGGGACGCAGTCGATTTCTCTCCGTTAAAGTCTGGCTGACCCTGCCTAAGACGACCTCTGCCCCTCTTAGCTGATCTAGTAGGGAGTGGGCACTCACGTCGAGGAGGCATGATAATCTAAAAAGCAAACGAGGCAAGTTTAGGTAATCTCAGACTCTATATACATGCAACTTTACCTAATCCAACTTAACTTAACTTAGTTTAACTTAACCCGGGGCCACGCAGTGTTAGTGTGAATTCTTAAAATAACTATAAAAACCAAAAACTTTAAAACCATGCTTTGTTAACCAAAAGCTCTGATACCAATCGAATTCGACTCAACCCCTCAAGGCATAATGGCATCCAATGGTACCTATCAGAGCACTCGGCAAGAGGTGCACTTCACTCCGGCTACCACTTAGGGAATTGCGAAGCAGTCCCTTCCCTCCTCTTCCAAGCTCCTAGGCGGAGAGTCATACTTCGTCATAGATCATATGCGAGAGTTCCCAGGAATAGGGTTATCTTTCCCTTTGCTCTGATACCAATCGAATTGTCACGACCCGAAACTCCCATCGAGCCCGTGACAACCGCCACGACGTCCCGATAGGCACTCATTACCCCGAATGCCGATCGAAACCCCGAAAGACTTAGCATCAGCTTCTGCATCTCCCCAGTGAGCGACAGTTATTAAATCTCACATTTCAAAAAAAATCATAAGTCATTTCCAAATCAAAACAATAAAATATTACTTTCTAGCTCACAGGGGTATTTTCGTCATTTTTCTTCAAAAATACCGAAACTCGCCAAAAACATGGTGTAAAAGCTAAATATATTCATACATATTTTAAATTAAATAACTGAAGAATAAAATTACTTTTACAGTGACACGTGGGCCCCCAACTGACTAAAAAAGATGTAGGATTACGAACCCTTACTTTCTAAGATACAACTCCGAGATTAATTCTCGTCTTAATCAACTATCAACAAATTGTCCTGAGCCTGAAAAAATGTATAGGAAGAAGGGGTGAGATTATAAAATCCCAGTGAGTAGACAGACATCATAAAAATAATCTAAAGCCGAGTAATAGGAGACAATTAAAATAATTCATCCCAACCCATATAAATAATTGGATTTCATCCAATTACTCAACATGGCTTATGCACTTTTCAAAAACTTGACCCTTGCCAAAAATCCATTCTCGGGGATACCCCTCGAAGGCATCTTACCGAGACCGCCAAGGCTGTTTATTGTCACACACACAAACACATTTCACCTCTGACAACACAACTGTTCCTCGGCGTTGGTTGAGTCTCAGTTTCACGAGGTGGCCAACGTGAAGTGTACTTAAATCCTACCTCGGGAGTTATCCTACGCGCCTCTCCAATCGAGGTAAGCTCAATAATTGGGAATCGTGCCCCTCTAATTAGGCTGGCCCACAGAACCCCCGTCACTGCAGTGCCCACTTTATAATCCACCAACCAATAAAATCACAATAGTATGACATGGCTCACTTAACACATTCAAGGCAAATCAAAAGCAGTTCACATATTCTTGAAATCATAAAAAAAACCAGTCATACCCACATTTATCATAAGCCATTTAATGTAAAATCATAGATAAACAACACAATCATAGTATAGGTCTTCAATTACTCTATTTTTGAAATCATTATTAAATTTGCAAAAATTTTATAAAATCTCATTTTCTCATAAAACACAATAATTTTCCAATTAAACCATTTTTTCATAAAATCACACAATTAAATAAATCTACTCTAGATAATTAAGACGATAGTAAGTTTACTCACTATTCTAGGAGTCGATATACTCCTATTTTCAGTCCGCGGGTACAGTCTTTTACCCGTATCTAATGGCTCACCACCTAGCCATAATCCATGGCACATATTTCAATTAAATTGTGTCTAACAGTCATAAGCTATTTCAAGCTCGATATATATGCGTGATATGAAATAAAAAATGCACAAGTAGCCATCTAGACCCGGTATTGACCTAAGTCGATTTTTCATCCAATAAATTGGCCAATGCGTCCAATTTCACTCCAACTTTCTCCATTTCTTTTCCAATCCCTCAATTCACCAAGCACAACTAATTAACACACAATTAGGCAAAATTATCTTCACTTTTCTTCTTGGAACTTTCGGCTATTGAAGGTTCATGGGGAAAATGAATTCTTTTCTTGTTGTTTTGTTTCTAAACATGTTTAACTAAATCTAAACACCAACATAACTCAAAATCAAACAATTCCAACATCTTTCTCTCTCCATACCCATTTTGACCAGCCATAATTTCATCATGAAAACATGTAATTTAACCATGAAAATTAAGGAAAAATGCATGGGTAAGGTAAATCACTAGCAAAATCAAAGAAATTTTACCTTTGCTTGATCAAATCCTTGAATTCCAACACTTTCTCTTTGATTTTTCCCACCTAAGGTTTGTTCTTCCTTGGTTTCTCTTCTCTTCTGGTTTGGCTGATCACTATGGGAGAAATGGGCTGATTTTTTTGCCTTTTTATAAAGAAATAATAAAATAATAAAAACATGACACATGGCATTTCCTTATTGGCTCAAATTTTAAATATTTGACTTTTAATTCTTTAATTCTCCACCACACATTTCTCATGTTTATCCATTTCCATGATGAATAAAATCCCTTGGTCTTGACAAGTGTCAGGGGTGAAAATTTATCAATTTGCCCCCGGGGTGGCAAAATTACCATTTCACCCTTATACTCCAAATTATACCGAAATTAAAATTTTTCACTTCTAAACTTCAAATCATACTTCAATACTTAAATCATACTCCAATAAGTCAAATGGACCAAAAAAAATCTTTTCTAAAAATTTCCATTTTGTCCCCAAGTGACAAATGACCATTTTGAGTCATCCATGAACTGTGAAACTCTTAATTTCACCTTAAAATTCCTATTTGAACTAGTTCGAGGCTTAATCGACTCAATGGTACCATTAGGGGCAATATCATCTTTTAACGATTCCTCGAACTTTCTAAATCTGCAAACATTCTATTGAGCATGTAAATGACGTCGTAATTATTTTATAGAACAGGGTTTGACATTTTTTCTCTAGGTGCTCTCTGCTTCAAATGTCTCAATACATTTGGATATTGTATTGATACATGCTCATATTTAGCCAATTTTATTATAGATTCTCAAATATATCAATAAATTATTCTTTCTAAGGTCTTTGTTGTTCATTCTGCCATGAATGTATCGATACATTAGGGTACGTATCGATACTTTCACCCATGTAGGCAGTTCTAAGCTTCCTAAAAACTCCAAAAGTCTAAGTTTAACACTCCAATATTATTCTCGGTTGATATTACACCTCAAATCATCCATTTAAATTAATCTCATATACATCTCATAACCATAACATCAAATCTTGATAAAAACCTGAAATTATGGGATTTATCACATATTTCCTTAAAGTTTTGCTTAAGTGTCACCATGTACACTCTTAAACACTAGGCATACATGTCATATTATCAAAGTCCTCAAGACTCCACATATTTCATAAATCATTCTTAGTTTACATCAAAAAATCGATGGTGTTACATAAATTTGTAAAATTTGTAAAATTTACACAGTTTATACTTTGAAGGTTGTTGTCATGCATCTATTTATTGCATATTAGAATGTTGTATGTGTTGTTATGTATACCTTTTAGCTACATTTTTAATTGCTGCTGTAGGCTTTAGGATTGCAACCATATAATATATGGCTACATATTAATTCTGTTGTAAAATCTTGTAAAGAAGTGAGCTAAACTTTTCCATACATTGGATAGGGCTACACTTTTTCTAAATGTAGCCTTAACCTAAGGCAGTAGATTTTTCATCTAAGGTTTCATATTTTTCTATAGTCACAAGTTAAAAATGTTGTAGTGATGAATTTGTGATACTAACTTTTCTCAAAAAGTAATTTGGTATTGAACTGCCATCTTGATCCTCTTGATATTCCATATGAGATTGATTAATGGAATTATAATAGTTGACATGGTAACCCTTCTTGCAGGATTTCCCTTTCCTTTGGTGAACTTAAAATCAAAAGGAAAACCAATAATTCGATAACACTTATCTTTAGTGTACCTATTCTTTCCACAATGTGAGCAAACTACGCCACTCTTGAATCATTTTTTTCCTTCGATTATTGTTGCCATAACAGTTAGCTCTATCAAAGGTTGACAAACCAAGTGATATGCTTCATCAAGATTTGGAAAAGGCTTTAATGTGACCTCTAGGCTGAGTAACTTTCATTTAACTCGTTAAGGAATCTAAAAACACTATCTTTTTTTTGCCAAAGATCAATATACTTTTGGAAACATGATCGTGCACACTAGTCACATTCACAATGGGGTAAAGGTTAATAATTCTTCAATTCCTCCCAAATGCCATTTAATTCAATGAAGTAGGAGGTAACAGAACGTATATCGTGAATTATATCACATACAGAAAACTATCGATTGCAGATTCTAGTTTTATCAGGCTATGAAAATCATTTTTTAGGAGTGCTATGAATTTCAGCTATTGAATGCATATAGCAAACATTGGTGGGTATTGGCAGTGAGATTGATTTAAGCAACCATGCTATAATAAGGTTGTTGTAGGAAGTCCACAGGATGTACAATTTATTTTTTGTTTTTGGCTTTCGGATAGAACCATCGATGAAACGAGTCTTATTATGGATTGAGAGTGCCAATAAGAACTGCTGACTCCATGGACAGTAATTACTCAAGGTCAACTTGGGATTAATGATGATAGATTCGTGGTGAACTATATGATTGAGGAAATATGGAAAGTGTGGATCTTCAATTGGTCAAATTAAGGATTTCAATAGTCAATTGGTCATGATTACTTAAATTTCTGGAAATCAATCAGGGAAAATTGATTAAGAACAGAAAGATTTATGGGTTTGAGAAAAGATTTATGAACAAGAAAGGAATTTTGTAGAAAATGAAAAATCAATGATCCACCCTAATTATAGACTTTAATACCAAGTAAGATACTAAGAGATGAATTGAAATTGTTTCTCATTCAATGAATCAATTACTAGAAAAACTTTTATATGCAATTTGCCCATATTATAAAAAACTAAAGAAGAAAAAAATAGTTACAAAGCTGTTATAAAATTTATTAAGTAACTAAAAATAACTTAATTGGTTAACAAAAACTATTATCTTTATCACATGAGCTTCACGCACTCTTTACAATCTTTTAATTTTTGGTATAAGCCCTATAAGTCAATCTGTGGTTGTACAAGAATCACAATTTGAGATATTCATGTATAACATTTTGTTGTTTATAACAACATTAAGGTAGGTTTTTTATCCATAAGTTTGTAATTTAATTACTATTTATACTTATGTAGATAATGTGCAGAGAACTATATATGCCTTGCAAAGGAATTGTATTATGATATAATTATAAGATCTTTATGCATCAAAGCACTTTTCCTAAAAGTTTCTAACTATTGTATTATTGAGATAGGGCATTAATAATGCTCAAAGATCAACATGTGTTATTTTGCTTACTTGTGAGGTAAGCAACCACCCTCATAAGTTGAGGTATAGAGATACTTGGAACTAGCATGTGGGTGTTTGCCATAGGAGAACAAGTTCACTGAACATGACTCGACACGAGAACTGCATTTGGTATCTCAGTCTAATGTCTATGCAATACTTCTCATGTGTTAATTGTGTAACTATTCCTTAGATTTGAGACACTAGGTCGTCTTATATATAAAGTACCATGCTTTGACTTCATCCCTAAGGGTTCTACCAAAGATGCCAAATCATGATGTTTTTTAGTATAGTACAAAGCATATGAAAGTAAATAAGTGGTCAAGATAGAAATCATCACCCCAAGTGATTCAAGGGGAAATATCTCATTAGTTCTTGGTTGATATTAGCTTAATTAAATTCCTACCCAGGGGAATTGGGAGATTATGAAATGAGTTTCATAAGTTTTTATAAAGCTAATGATCTAATTGTAAGAACAAATATGGAGGTCAATAAGAGAAAACACTACACCAATCTCATATCATCTCTGAGATATATGATGATGGAATGAATTACACTGATAGACTGTACATTGTAAGGTTGTCAAAGAACCTTTTGACTCTTCTAATAATTTGATGGCAATTATGCATTACTAGATGCCAATCTTGGTCTATGGAATTGAATTGATTAATTTAATATAAATTGGATTCATTTAAATTAATCAACAAAGATTAATAATTCAATTTAATTGCCAACATGTTAGGAACTTAATGGGTTACACACATAAAGTTACATTATGGATCAAATTAGGTTGGACTTAAATCATAAACTAATTTAATTAACTAATAAAGACTTAATTAAAATGGTTTAATTAAGTGTTAAGGTCAATATTATAAGAGGTTATAATATTGAGGACTTATTAGCAAACTTAATAAGTTAATTAACCTAGGTATAAAGTTATCTTTTCAATCACTTTTAATTATTAGTTTTAATTTTACAGAAAACTAATACAACTCTCTAGTGCTGCCATCTCTTGTGAAAGCCTTTGGAACAGTTTCTTGTGTGATTTGGCTGGAGACTAAGAGAGGAAAAAAAAGGACAATTTGTTGTCCACTTTGCTGGCACAATGACGTGATTGGAAATTCCCATCTTGCTGAAGATTCCATTACGGCTGTGTATGTTACATTAGAGGCCAAGCAATTGAGTGGTTTCGAGTTCCCACACACTTTAGGATTTTAAATATCGAGAGGATACCATTTGATTATAATATCATTTCGCAAGGTAATCAATTCTGATTGCATTTCTCATAACGCTCTGTTTGCATTTAAAACAACAAGGTGATTCAAGGTAGGTGTGGTATTTTATTTTTCTATTCCATTGCATTTTTAATCTGATTATGTCGTAACTAACATTAATTAAGGCTCTAGTACTATGTAATGCATATGCTTTTTCTTTTTTCTTAATCAGCTTCCAATACTTATGTTTTGTGTCATTGACCCACATTTCCAATCTAAGAAAGATATGCTTGATAGGTGGAGGAAGACTTTATTTATAAACTCAAAACTCACCCTCTCTCTTGTTGATGTAGGATCTGTGACACTTTGCACATGCTTCTATTGCATCATCAACTTTAAGAAAATTGGACATAAAAATATATAAGTAGAATAAAATTGATAACATGCTTAAACACAAAAAGACCTTTTGTACATTTAATTAATTTTTAACTAAAGAAGTTTGACAATGTAAACTTGATTTATTAAAATTATAATGAAAAAGATTAAATCTAAGGTAAAATACTTAGACCTTTTTAAGTTTTAGCTATAATTCCATATGGATCCATTAGTTTTCGAAATTGATAGTCTGTTTCAAGGTGAACACTATAGTAAGTTTAAACTTACTTAAGGTCAATTAATAAAAATTTTAAAAAATAATAAAAACTGGTATAACAGGTTAACAAGTAAACAACATATTTAATTTTTAACCTTATCTATTTTAAGATAATAACGTAGATATTTTTTAAACTTAGTTTAATTTAAGTTATTAAACTTTTAATTTAATTTTATTTTTTTTATAAATTATAAAAATATTATTATTTTAATATTAAAATGAAATTTAATTAATTTAATATAATAAAATTTATTTACGTTAACTCTTATATTTTTACGTTAAAATTTTAAATTTGATTATTACACCTTCATAAGATTTTACATCAATACTTATAACTTTATGACAAACCCTTCTAATAGTAACTTTAAACTATAATTATTATTATCTTTATTATTCTTTATTTAATAATAAAAATTTATATATCATTAAACACTTTTAATCTGAAAATATAAATTTAAATATTTAATTTTTATCAAATTTAAATTATTTTTACTTAATTGACTTGTTACGTTAACTCTTACACACTTACGTTAAGATTTAAAATTTAATTATTTCACATTTACAAGTTTTTACGTCAATTTTTATTATTTTACGACAAGGTTTTTTTATGTCAACTTTGAATTATAATTATTTTTACCCTTATTATTTTTTATTTAAAAATTAAAATTTACACATCGTTAAAAACTTTTAATCCGAAAATATAATTTTAAATATTTATTTTTCACGAAATTGAAATTGTTTTTACTTAATGAACTTGTTACGTTAACTCTTACACACTTACGTTAAGATTTAAAATTTAGTTATTCCACCTTTACAAGTTTTTACGTCAATTCTTACTGTTTTACTTCAAGACTTTTCCATGCCAACTTCGAAGTATAATTATTTTTATCTTTGTTATTCTTTATTTAAAAGTAAAAATTTGTACATCGTTATACACTTTTAATTCAAAAATATAATTTTAAATATTTATTTGTCATCAAATTGAAATTGTTTTTAGTTAATTGACTTGTTACGTTAACTCTCACACATTTACGTTAAGATTTAAAATTTAGTTATTCCACATTTACAAGTTTTTACGTCAATTCTTACTGTTTTACGTCAAGACTTTTCCATGTCAACTTTGAAGTATAATTATTTTTATCCTTATTATTCTTTATTTAAAAATTAAAATTTGCACATCGTTAAACACTTTTAATCCAAAAATATAATTTTAAATATTTATTTTTCATCAAATTGAAATTATTTTTACTTAATTGACTTGTTACGTTAACTCTCACACATTAACGTTAAGATTTAAAATTTAGTTATTCCACCTTTACAAGTTTTTACGTCAATTCTTACTGTTTTACGTCAAAGCTTTTCCATGCCAACTTCGAAGTATAATTATTTTTATCTTTGTTATTCTTTATTTAAAAATTAAAATTTGCACATCGTTAAACACTTTTAATTCGAAAATATAATTTTCAATATTTATTTTTCATAAAATTGAATTTGTTTTTACTTAATTGACTTGTTACGTTAACTCTCACACATTTACATTAAGATTTAAAATTTAGTTATTCCACCTTTACAAGTTTTTACGTAAATTCTTATTGTTTTACGTCTAGGCTTTTTCATGCCAACTTTGAATTAGAATTATTTTTATCCTTATTATTCTTTATTTAAAAATTAAAATTGCACATCGTTTAAACACTTTTAATTCGAAAATATAATTTTAAATATTTATTTTCCATCAAATTGAAATTGTTTTTACTTAATTGACTTGTTACGTTAACTCTCACACATTTACGTTAAGATTTAAAATTTAGTTATTCCACCTTTACAAGTTTTTACGTCAATTCTTACTATTTTACGTCAAGATTTTTCCATGCCAACTTCGAAGTATAATTATTTTTATCCTTGTTATTCTTTATTTAAAAATTAAAATTTGCACATCGTTAAACACTTTTAATTCGAAAATATAATTTTAAATATTTATTTTTCATCAAATTGAATTTGTTTTTACTTAATTGACTTGTTACGTTAACTCTCACACATTTACGTTAAAATTTAAAATTTAGTTATTTCACCTTTACAAGTTTTACGTCAATTCTTACTGTTTTACGTCAAAGTTTTTCCATGCCAACTTCGAAATATAATTATTTTTATCCTTATTAGTTTTTATTTAAAAATTAAAATTTGCACATCATTAAACACTTTTAATTCGAAAATATAATTTTAAATATTTATTTTTCATCAAATTGAAATTGTTTTTACTTAATTGACTTGTTACGTTAACTCTCACACATTTACGTTAAGATTTAAAATTTAGTTATTCCACCTTTACAAGTTTTTACGTCAATTTTTACTGTTTTACGTCAAGACGTTTCCATGCCAAGTTCGAAGTATAATTATTTTGATCCTTATTATTCTTTATTTAAAAATTAAAATTTGTACATCGTTAAATACTTTTAATCCGAAAATATAATTTTAAATATTTATTTGTCATCAAATTGAAATTATTTTTATTTAATTGACTTGTTATGTTAACTCTCACAAATTTACGTTAAGATTTAAAATTTAGCTATTCCACCTTTACAAGTTTTTACGTCAATTCCTACTGCTTTCTGTCAAAGCTTTTCCATGCCAACTTTGAATTAGAATTATTTTTATCCTTATTCTTCTTTATTTAAAAATTAAAATTTGCACATCATTAAACACTTTTAATCCGAAAATATAATTTTAAATTGTCACGACCCGAAACTCCCCATCGGGCCCGTGACAACCGCCGTGAGGCCTCGACAAACATTCTTCACCCCGAATGTCGATCGAAACCTCGCAAGGCTCTCGTATCAGCTTTCACACTTCCCCGGTGAGCAATAGTTATCAAATATCAAAATTCGAATGATTACAAATCATTTCCAAATCAGAACATAACATATTGTTTTCTGGCTCACAGTGGCATTTTTGTCATTTTTGTCAAAAATCTCAAAACTTGCTAAAAATGTAGTAAGTAAGCAGAAAATATATATTTAATGATTTAAAAACAAATTAAGTATCTAAAACGTTCATTTGAAGTGAAAATTTGACCATTTGAATATAATAAAAATATTCAATAAAATAAACTATTTTCTTGTAAAATAATTTTCATAAAACTATCGGTACATAATTCTTATAGCGTAAAAGTTAATTATATTCATATATACTATAAAGCAAATAACCAAAGCATAAAATTTCTTTTATAGTGACACGTGGGCCCACATCTAACCAAAATGCATCGGAAGCTGGAAACCTACAGTTTTTACCGATTCGAGTCCAAATGAAAGTCCTTGTCAAAGTCAGCTAACTATGGAATTCCCCGAGCCTAAAATGTGAGGAAATGAGGGTGGTGAGATTGTAAAATCTCAATGAGTAAACAGATACCATCTAAACTATCTAAAGTCGAGTAAATTGAGACAATTAAAATAAGTCATCATACTGTAATTTCATTACCTTTCAACTCATTTCAACCCAATAAAATCAATACATATAAATCGAGTAATCAACTTGGCTTATGAATTTCTTAAAACTTTGGCTCGTGCCAAAACTCATACTCGGTGATACCTTGCGTAGGGCATCCAACCGAGTTCGCCAAGGCTGTTAAAATTTCGTATACACTTAAAATATATTTTTAGTTTGAGAAAACTACAGTCGTTTGTTGGTGTTGGCTGAGTTTCCCTTCACGTGGTGGTTTAGCGTGAAGTGAACCCTAAGCTTCACCCCAGGGGATACCTTACGCGCCTCTCCGTTCAAGGTAAGAATATAATGGAGTTTACAGTGCCCCTCTAATAGGTTGGTCCACGGAACCCCCCTCTGCAGTGAATAATTAATATATACTCCACCAATCAATAAAATTCATTCTAGCATGACATGGCAATTTATCGCAACCTAGCCTCTCAAGGCTGAATACTCAGTACAAATAATTCTAACACCAAAATCAATTTAGCCATTCATGCTCATATATTGTCATAAGCCATTCAATTTAAAACCATAAATTTGCAATACAAGCAAGCAGTCTCCAATTACTCTATTTTCAAAACCAGTATTCGATGTTTCCAGAAAATTTATAAAATCGTAATTTCTCCTAAAACATAGCAATTTACCATTTAAACCCATTTTTCATAAAATCACACAATTGTATAAAACTACTCTAGATAATTAAGATGATAATAAGTTCACTCACAGTTCTAGGAGTCGATGTACTCCTAATCCCAGTCTCCAAGCACAATCTCTGTACTTTTACCAGTGTACTTTGCTCACCACTTATCCACAATGTACAATACATAATTCACCACATCAATGCTTGACCATTATAAAATCAATTCAGGCTCGGTATATATGCATGATATGATATACAACTTATCCGACTATCGCTTAAATGCGGTGCTGACCTAATTCGGCCTATTATCTCTAATTTAACTCCAAATCAATTCTCCTCACTTTCTACGCTCCAATTATACTTAAATTACCTTAGTGACTATGAATGAGATTCAATTTATCAGTCTCGATAGCAAATTACGAAAATACCCCTAGTGGGTAAAAATTCATATTTTTGCTTCGAAAATTCTCATTATTTTTCTAGACTAATAATTCATCATTATTCATCATAATTCCTCAAATAAACATCAAGATCATCAGCCAATATTCCCCTATAAAATTCAGCCAATAATGGCAATGGAGGAAAATAAATTCTTTTCTTGTTGTTTTGTTCCTAAATATGCTAAACTAACTAAAAACACTAACATAACTTAAAATCAAATTAATCTAACAACTTTCTCTCTCCTAACCCATTTTGATCAGCCATCAATTTATCATGAAAACATGTAATTTAAGCATGGAAAATAAGGAGAAATGCTTGGGAATAAGAAAACTCAAGCTTAATAGAAAAAATATCACCTTTTTCACTTAATTTCCTTGAAAATGCACACTTTTTCTTTGATTTTCTCTCTCTAGGGTTTTGTTTTTATTTTCTTTCTCTTCTTGCTGGTTTGGCCGGCCATGGGGTGGAAGATGGGCTGATTTTTGTACCTTTTAAAAAGAAAAATAATAAATTAATAAAGGCATGACACGTGGCATCATGTCATTGGCCGGTTTTTAAAACTTTAAAAATTTTAATCCTTTTTATCTCCACCACACAATTAGTCAATGGTCAAAATGAGGACAAGAGATGACCATGTGCTGGAAAAATGTCTTGGTGGTGGAAAATTATTGTTTTGCCCCTAGAGTGGTAAAATTACCATTTTACCCCTATACTCCAAATTATACCAAAATTAAAATTTTTCACTTCTAAACCTCAAATCATACTCCAATAAGTCAAATGGGGCCAAAAATCTTTTCTAAAAATTTCCATTTTGTCCCCAAGTGGCAAATGATCATTTTGCCCCTAGATAGCGAAAATTTTGGTTTGACTCCAAATTAATCCTCGAACTCCAAATCACCCTATTAAACCATTTTGGGACTTTAATATTCTTAATTTTATCATAAATTCTCTATTTGATCTAGTTCGAGGCTTAAATCAACTTTGTTGTACCTTTAGGTACAATACCGACTTTTGTAAATTTTTCGGGACTCTCCTAGCATGCAAACATGCTATCCACCACATGTATGTCATGACTAATATTTTTATAGAGTCGGGCTTGTCATCTTCTCCCCCACTTGAATCAACCATATGATCCTTCTTCATGATTGATTTCGATATCCGGCTAAATATTAATAGTTTAATATTTTTTTATTAATAAAATATTATTTTATTCTAAAAATTTCATCTTGTCTCCTTGGTACCCAAAATACCTTATTATGCCTCACTTGACTTCCGAATCGCCTTTTATCTCACAAATTCTCTTCCGATAAAATTATTATTATTTTATTATTATTTTCTCACTTGCGGAATATTTTATCCTAAACTACTCCTTTCGTCTTTTATCACTTTTAAACATTTTAATTGACCTCAATTTGCATTCGATCAACTTTATTTATCACCGTATCAAAGTATGGGGTATTTCATAAATATTTATTTTTCATCAAATAAACGGTTTCTATTAAAACCCTAAAAAAAAATCCATCAAAGGAAGGAGTTTCCCAAGTGAAGGAATTTTCTACCAGAGGTTGGAAGTGGAGGACTCTCATATTCACCTTCAATAACTGGACAATTTTGCTGTATTAGCTTTACAACAGCAAGCCCATCCTTTGTCAAATAGTTTGCAGATCAAGATACTATACCAAAGTTTTACAAGTATGAGCTTTGCCCCTTATGACATATTAAATTTTCATTTATCCTTTTTATTTTCCCTTGATTCTTAATGTGAGTCTGTTTTCAAAATTTTATGCATCCGGTCAAAATAGAAATTTTATTTATTTTTGCATGGCAAGAATGTGCGTCATGTATCATAACAATTCTTGATTAGTCTTTTTCTTCTGTGTTTGCATAATTTCAGCATCAGACTTTTTCACTTCACGCCAAATAATTCTCAGTTCACATTGGAAAGTCTCGTTCTTACTGAAACTGATATTGGGAACCAAAAATGTATAATATGGGGGAGTTGTTGTTGACTTTGGGCAAAATATTGAATTGACTGTACATACTTGAAGATGATAGATAAGGGCGTTTGACTGGCTGAACTGGAGAACAAAAACATTGGTATTTTCCTGAAGTTGATACAAGACAATGAAAACAAAGCTCAACTCTACCCACCAAAGTTTTATAGACTTATTGTGGAAAAAGCAGTAGATTGACCAGTAATTATCATAGGAAATGCCCGTACACCTTACCAGTATTCAGAACCTTTCTCATGCTCCTAACTAGTTCCGTTGTGGTCTCCTTAGCCCCGTTGGTTTATTGTCTTCGATGGCCCTTTACCCTTGTCTTCTATCTTGTTGTTTTCAGCCCCAGACAGATCCAGGAAAATTTTGTTGGCCAAGCAAATGAGACTTTGAATTTGTTCCTGGCATCCGTGAATTACAAACTCAATGATAAATATGCATCAACCTTCTAGAGGACCTAAATTGTTAAAAAAATGAACAGAAAATAGTATTGAAGATGAAAATAAGGTCTGCACATTTGCATTCAATTTCAATGTATTTATATATTGTAGAAGTGTAGGACTTGATAGATTGTTACATAAATAAAATCTTACTAGAAAA
The DNA here is from genome assembly GCF_053813885.1 of Theobroma cacao. Classification (NCBI taxonomy): domain Eukaryota; kingdom Viridiplantae; phylum Streptophyta; class Magnoliopsida; order Malvales; family Malvaceae; genus Theobroma; species Theobroma cacao. The sequence continues at coordinate 4,231,076 of NC_142642.1, forward strand.
TATGTTGATCTCTTGAGATATTGAAGATTGTTAGAGAAATAAAATCTTATTAGAAAATATCTTATTAACTATTTTAATTTCCGAACACTTCTCAAGTCGTCTTGTCTAACCGCTATTGGTATTTAACCTTCCTTGTGACTTACTCTAAAAATCTAAAGGGAAAGGCAATGACTTGTACCCTCAGAATTGCACTTGAATGAGACTTGTAAGTTTGCTTTGCTAGTGATGGAATGGACAACCATGTTTTCTATAATTTCTCCAATATTATTATAGTGTAGTAAGTTTTTTATTTAATATTTCATGATTATTTAAGGTTGTAATTATATATTTTTTATATTTAATATGTGTAGGTTAATGGAGAATAAAGAAAATAATTTGTCAGATGCAAACTATTTGCATGAACTTTCAAAAGATGATATTCTAAATTTGGAGTTTGATGATTTAGAAGATGTTTATAAATTTTATAAAGCGTATGCTTGTGCAATGGGCTTTGGTGTTCGTAAAGGTAGTTGTAGGCGAAACAAAGATGGAATTGAAGTTATGAAGCATTTTGCTTGTTCGAAGGAAGGACATAGGGCTGAAAAATGGGAAAAGCTAGAGAACCGGGTGCGAGAGCCTAAAAGGTCATCTAGAACAGATTGCAAGGCTAACATTCGGGTCATTCTAAACAAAGATACAGGAAAATGGTATGTTTCACATTGTGAACTTGAACATAATCATCAGATGGTAAATCCCGCTCAAATATGTTTAATTCGTTCGAATAGGCAAATTAAAGTAGCCGATGTCTGTGAAGCAAAAGCTGTGAAAGTTGCAGGTATCAAAACATGTCAAGTAATGAATGTTTTTGCAGCTTAAGCAGGGGGCATTCAAAATGTTGGTTTTACTCGTAAAGATTTTTATAATCGTATGGCAACCGAAAGACATGTTGAAGTCAATGATGGTGATGTTCAAGCGACGCTGTTATATTTTGGAGTGAAAAAAGAAATAGATAATGGCTTCTACATGAAGCATACGACTTATGATGATAACAAATTGAAGAATTTATTTAGGGCTGATTCGATATCAAGATCAGATTATGCTTGTTTCGGTGATGTTTTGGCATTTGACACAACTTATAAGAAAAACACATTTAATTTGCCTCTTTTGGTTTTCATTGGTGTGAACCGTCATCATATGACCACCATTTTTGCATTAACATTGCTCACAAATGAAGATGCTGAAAGCTATATTTGGGCTTTGACCACATTTTTAGAATGTATGATGAATAAAAAGCCAATATCTGTGGTTACTGATGGAGACCGAGCTATGAGAAAGGCATTGAAAATGGTGTTCCCTGGAGTATGACACAGGCTATGCTCTTGGCATCTTGCCCGTAATGCCCAAGCAAACATACCACTACCTGGATTCGTTCAGAATTTTAAAGCTTGCATGAAATCTTGGTGGACGATTGATAAGTTTGAAAGAGAATGGAAAGAGATGGTAAAAAAGTTTGCATTACAAGGACATCAATGGATAGATGAGATTTATAAAAAGAAGCATATGTGGGCGCAATCACACTTGAGTGGTCATTTCTTCGGAACAATTATGAGTACATCACATTGTGAAGGTTTGAATACTTTTATAGCTTCTCTTGCAAAAGAGAGGAAGACGTTATTGGAGTTTGTTAGAGCAATTGAAGATGGAATTAAAAATATTCGAAATAATGAGATTGGTGAAGATTACATATCCATCCATACAAAGCCAGTTTCAAGCCAAATTTTCAAAGATATTGAAAAGCATGCTGCAAGTGTTTATACAGGAAGAGCATTCAAAAAGTTTATAGATGAGATGTGCCTACAACAATTGTTTTACCATGAATGTCGCTTCGATGATGAGCCATCTATACGGGTGTACCAGTTGATGAAGTATGGAGATCTTTTTGAGCGAATACGTGTGGAGTTTCATGTAGATGATGAAAATATAAAATGCTCATGTCTTAAATTTGAAACAGATGGTATACCATGTCCACATATCATTCATGTGATGATTTTAGAGCAATTAAATAGGATCCCTTTGAATCTCATAATGAAAAGATGGACAAAAAATGCCAAAGATGATGCACCTACAGTTGTGGATGATAATGTTGATCCTAAATACCAGAAAATGCTACGGTATGCTTCTCTGAGCTCTCACTGTAATAGGTTATGTCATGTCGCTTCTCAATTCGCCGAGACATTTAACAAAGCAAGGAGTGAAATAGCTAATTTAACAAGACGATATGAAGAGATGTGCAAAGTCAATACAGATGAAATTTCTAATTTGGCAGAGCATGTTCGTGATCCTACTAGAGTGAAAGTTAAGGGCAAAGTTGGAGCTAAATTTGAAGGGAAAAAAAGCCACAAAAATGTGGCAATTGTAGGATGGTAGGTCACACAAGGAATAAATGTCCACAACTAGAGCTAACACTTTGTAATTTGGACTCAAGCAGTTGCCTTCTTGATGATAATGATGTTGATGTATATGAGAGAAATAAAGAAGTATGGCCATCTCAATTGGGAACACTTTTTGGTGGTGATTCATCAGGTATAATAATATAACATATATTATTATTAAATGACTAATGATGATAATTATTACATATTTGTTTTATTTATTATCTGTTTTTCTTTTTTTATAGGAAGAATAACGCATAAAAATGACAATGACGTTCCAAGGAGAAGCTGCAGGTACGTAAATTTGCAATTTTAATGGGAACTTACACCTGTCTATTAGTATCTGCCAACTTTTGTAATGTGAAGGAAGTACATCAATGATATTCTTTCTTACTACTACAGAAATGAGATTTATTCATTTGTTTGTTTGTGTCGATTGGAGTAGGCAATGATATTGATAAGGCTGTGTTCTTAATAGTTAAAAGTGTTAAGTCTGACATGTATCCTGATGTTGTAGTGTGAAACTAGCAAGGCAAGGCAACAATAAGTTGCCTTGATCGGAGCTTGTAAAATATTGTCTTTGTGGTGTTATACTTCTTTTTGATCGCGGTGGCATGATTCTGTATTGCATTTGTAAAAAATTACAATAGCTAAGTTCACTAGCTCATTCAGTACAAACTGAATTTCCTTTTTAAAGTTGTTAGCCTCCATATTCTTTAATTTATTTTTTTATTAATGCATAGTAATGTTTAAGTTTATTCTTAGCCCCACAAAGGCCTAAAATTTTTGAACCCTCTCTTGGTTCTAGTGGGGGCTTGGTTGTTCTCAAAGACTTGGACCTTGCATGGACTTCTTCTGATGTTATAAGCTGTAGCTAAGAAGGAGGTTGAAGTTTGTGTTTAGCAAAACATACCAGCCAGAGTATATTAATTCCAGCGAAAAGTTTACAGATTTAGAACATTGTAGACACTAAATTAAAAATATAATGAACAAAAAATGATGAAAAAAAGGGAGAGAGGTACGACTGGCAGGGTGCGGACGCACCCTGCCAGGCACCTCTCTCACCTGCCAGACGCGAAAAATTCGCGTCTGGCAGGTTAGTGGAACTTGCCCCTGGGTGCCCAGGGACAAGGCAATGGGGCGTGCCCCCTCCAGAACTCGAGAATCGAGTATAAAGGAGAGGGGGCACTGTAGCATTTCGGGAGGAGGAGGAACCTGCAACAAAAAATTTCCAGCAGTCACACCCAGAAAAATTCCACAATGAGCACTGAAAAATCAATCAAAAAAGGGAGAGAAATAGGAATGGATGATGGAGGGTGGGGGTTTTGATTTTGGAGGAGAAGATCCAGATTTTTTAGGAGAAAAATAGAGAAGGGCGGAGCCGCGATCTGCCGGCGCAAGAGGAAGGAGAGCTGGGCAGAAAAATAGAGAATGAGGGAGAGGCGTTCTGCTGCCGGCGCAAGAGGAAGGAGAGCTGGGCAGAAAAATAGAGAAGGAGGGAGAGGTGTTCTGCTGCCGGCGCAAGAGGAAGGAGAGCTGGGCAGAGGAATAGAGAAGGAGGGAGAGGCGGAGCAGCGATCTGCCGGTGCAAGAGGAAGGAGAGCAGTGCGAGGCGGAGCTGCAATGCCGACTGACGGAAAGGAAGAAAGCCAGATTTGGGTATTTGACGAAAAGAAAGAAAACTAAGTAAAAAAAAAGAGAGAGCTTGTCTCCTCAAGGCCGAACGACGCCGTTTGGTGTCCCATGGAAGGTTGTGCAAAGCTGAACAGTGTGTCTAGCAACAGCCGTGGTCAGCTTAGTTGTGTTGAGGCTCATTCGACTTAATCAGGTAAGGAAAATTTAATTTCATTGCATAATGGATTTGTGATTATTTAATTGTTTGGGTATCATGGTTTGATTCGTTTAAGTTCAACTCGCGGCATTTAATCTAAGCTTCATAACTTGATGCTAAAAGGTTGATTCGGAAATATTTTTTTTACAAAGTCCTAAAAAAGAAATTTTCTAGAGAATGTCTTTAAGATTAAGATTAAATTACTTTATCACAATGCTCTAAAAATTTTAGATATGATGTGCGAGTTTAAAGAGATAATCTAGTTAGAGGATTATAAATATGTATGAATAAGAATATAAATAGAGGCATGAGAAATATTTATGTACGCTAAAATATATACATATACATACGTATATATATATATACATAAATATGTAGTGAATAAAAATAATATTATATCAAGTATGAAAATAATTATAATAGGGTAGGTAAGAGAACCTACCTTAGAGAATTAACTCCCAAGAAAAATATCATGACATTAAGGACAAGCAAACAATGCCGATAATGGGATAATCGATCGGGATGCGAGAAGTCGTAATCCCGAGCTTATGTTCCCTAGGCTCGGAATCCGAATCAAGGCCCCACCAGTATGATGGGAGGGTCTCGTTTTTAAGATTCCGAAATCCTTAATAAATAAAGAGCTTGATTATACAACAAAAATTATTACTTGATGAAATTACTTGATAAAAAATAATAATAATAAATAATAAGTAATAAAATAATGATAAAGTGGTAACAATTCAAATACATATAATAATTAATTCGTGAAAATACAATATATATGACATTAAATAAGTAAGTAAATAAATTAATAATAATAAAAAATAATAACTAATTTAAAAATAAGCATCGAATATTAAGTGGCATAAAGAGATGTGAAGATAAAGATAAAAAATAATAAATAAAGATCTTAGGCATTAGGTTTGAATAAAAATCGCTTATAAAAAATATAATAATAATAAAAATATAAAAATATATATATAGTACGATAAAAAAATATATAATTTTTACTCATTAAAATAACATAGAATTATAAACAATTTGTCTAACTATAAATGAAAAACAAAGAACTTAGAACAAAAAATGTAAAGTATAAAAATAATAATAATAATAATAATAAGAAATAAGAATAGGAAATAGGATAATAAAATAAAAATAATTAATGATAATAAAAAATAAATAATTGCATTAGCATAGCATATACATATTGCATCATACATATCATTGCATATCAATATTTTTGGTTTTCGAGTTCAAGCCCCGATGATGGGATCTTGCGGGGATCCTGCGAAGGCGGGTATTTCTCGAAAAGTTCCTTAGGTGAAAAGATGTCCTCGGGTCCCACCAGTATGATGAGAGGGCTCGAGAACCATCTTTAATAAAAGGCTTTTGCCCGAATTAGGTTCATTAGGCACAAAAATATTATTTTAAAAAGAAAACGTACGATGACCCCGAAGACGGGAATTATTCGTCGAATTTGCGAAGGCGAGTTTCTCGGATAATTCCCTAGGTGAGAGAATATCCCGAGTCCCACCAGTATGATGGGCGGATTCGGAAAGTATCCTCGATAAAAGGTTATTCGTCCGGCATTTTTATCTCACGCCATGCATTTCATCTCGCCACTCATTTGCGTTCCATTTTAGGTTAAATAATAAAAATAATAATTAAGGAAATCTAGTGAAATTAAAAATTAAAGCCCAATATGATGATCTAAAAATGGTACCGTTCATAGAACGGGCGTCCGAGGGGTGCTAATCCTTCCCCGGGCGTAACCGCACTCCCGAACCTAGATCCAGAAAATTGTAGACCGGTTTAAGGTTCTTTTCGGTGGGCTTAAAATTAATTTAAGTTTGCATCGATTAGAATCGAGTCAATAGGTGGCCAATCACACCTAGTAAAAAAAAAAGATTGGTGGCGACTCCTAGTTTAATTTTTTAGTGAGTTTTCACAGTTCATCGTATAGCGGTCGGGTTCCCGGACCCGCACGTTACGACAAACATCAAACAACATAAGTAGCAGCTATGAGACTAATAATCTGGGTCGTGAGTTCAACTTAACGATACTCCAACTGAAAGGGGAAGATCTATGACCGATAATTGTCACTAATATAATGGAACTTTGCAGGTTATAGATGCAGCAAATGAGGTGGTTAGCGGTCACCAGATTTTGTTATTTAAATGCACATGCACCGGGTGCCACATGGACAGGCAAAGAGCCATAAATTTGCCAACGTCAACATGGTTTTGCTATCAACAACCACATAGCTAGCCGACTGTCACTCTTCTTACCTTCGGGTCCTTCCAGCAGCTCCGCCCTTTCCTCCTTTCCTTATTGGCTGTGTATTGAACCAACACTGTCACTTTTCACTTATTGGCATATAATTTCCTTTAATCATTCAAAGTTTTTTCATGTATATATACATGGAGAGATTTATCGTATACCTCTTAGAATATCAAAAGCTTTTTCATCCAACTTTTCTTTTTTATCCTTGTCACACTTAAATTTTCTAATGTGAATCATCTCAAATTGCATCTAAGCTTTGCTTATTTCTTTGGTTTATTTTTAAGCTTGGCTTAACCATTCCTGATGGAGAATAAGAGCGGAGACCCGCAGATGGCTTTGAATTCTGCAGCATGAGCAGCAGAGATTTGGAAATGAAATTGAAGGCTAAATTTGGATCACAGTTTCAGCACTTAAGGCGTCCACAATCAATACTAACCTTCATAGGCTCCAGCCTCTACAATTCAAAACAAATTACAAATAACACTTTGAATTGGTTTGACTGGTGTTTTTATTATTTGATTTTTACTCTAAAGAATTTCGATTTCTTTTATGTAAAATAAAGCTTTAGTTGACAAGTGCTTCGTGGTCCTCTCATTAAAGAACAAACCAACAACCATTCATATAAGAACACATTCAAGGACACGTTGATCTGTTTCTGCATTGCGAAATGCTTTAAATGCCGTCGTATCATATAGATTTTGTTTATGCAGTAGAGGCTAGCCTTGGCTTTACGGGCATTTACTCAGTCAACAAACAGTAGGAGACATATGCAAGCTTCAAAGTATCTGCCAACTTGTAAGAAATATTTAGGAAGTGTCCAAAATGATTAATTGTCTGCTGGAATTTTGAGGTACACCACAGCGGCCACAGGCCCCACGGAAGACAATCATTAAGCAACATAAGTTATAGTTTTGAAGTAAAACAGGTCCCTCCCGGGATTTTGAATTGTTATCTAACAGTTTAACAGAAGCCTAACATGCCTAATCCAGGGTATTTTATTATAACAGTTGTAATATTCTCAAGCTACCAGTTTTTTCCTTCTCTCTATCTCTCACAGTATGCACACCTATTCTCTTTGTGAGTAGCTCTGACATTTCTCAATGGCTGTTGCTTTGAACTCCAGGGCACCTAATTTATGCATTCTCGTGCAATTCAGGAGACAGAGAAAGTTGAGGCTAGCTCCTTCATTTTAGAATAGTCCTAAAACAACTTTAATTTAATAATAACAATAATAAAACAACTTTAATTTAATAATATTATAAAAGATGCATTCGATAATGACCTCTTTCAATAACATTAAAACTTTGTCGAACTATTAATATAACAATAAAGTCAAATAATGAAAAAGAATTTATTATTGATGAATGATTCATCCATTAATAAATGAAACATAAGCTTAAAGTCGTTTTTCTTTATCTCCTTTCATATTTTCTGGTTGCATCATAATCGATGTTCTTATTGTGCAAACCATTATGAACAACATTCATCACAACTGAACGATTTTTGTTATGAGGGTGCTTGACAAGATAAGCCAACAAAAGAGACCAATCCAATTCCTCTACACACTGCAAAAAGTAAATAATATTCAAAAAATATTTATTGAGTATGAAATGAAACGTAATGGACTTACCACTTCATGGTAGCTATTGAGGTGCACAGTTTGCATAAACTTGCATACATACATGGCACAATCATAGCTGCAAAAATTATAAAATTTGATGATCAAATTAAGATATATGTTTCAATAAATTACTTTTATAATTTAATAAAATCAAATATTTTATTATGCATTTACCTGTTTGACTGTCGTGGAACATCATTAGAGACAATAATTTCCCAACAAGTTACTTTACTGGCAAATAAAGTTCCTTCAAAAAGCTTTTCAAAATATGCGACCTACGTAAATTTTAAATATATGTACATGAAAAAATCATACAATTTATGTAATTTAATCATGTAAATTAAGACATTGTGTTGAATTGATTGTTTACCACTTTTTTTATCGCATTCAATCTTCTAGTTTCACCTCTGGATAATGGTAAGGAGTCAAACACTTTAATAACCTTCTCTTTTAAGTTTAATACACATAAATACCAATGCATATTACTATCATTCATCGGCACAAAGATCTAAAAAATACACGATATAAAATTCAAAGTAATTAAAAAGCAATTATGTGAATTAAAATTATTTTTAATTAAAACTATTTTTATTAGCCAGCATACTGAAATCTAAGTGCAATATTATAAAAACCTGTATTGGACCAGGCCACTACAAAACATAAAAATAAATGTTGAACAAATTTATATTACCATTTCACAATTTTGTATGGAACTCCTGTATGGCTGGAGACCTTGTTGGTTTAAATCCTTAAAGTCAGTTGCTGGATTGCGTAGGATATAATCCTATTGCAATACAAAAACCATCATACATATTGCTAGTATACATAATTCATTAAATTACGTAATCAAAATAATTAAAAAATTATAATATATTTGATAAAAATATTAATGAAATTGATATCTTACCCAAAAAAACATGGCATACACCATATTGTCCAAGGGTTTGATTCTTCCTTGGCGTTTAGCATGTACGCATAACCCACCATATTAATTACCTTCAACAATTTTTTTGGGTCAAACATTGAGAAAAAACTGCAACATACCCATATATATATATATATAATTAAACCATAACAAACAATTCAACTTACTATATCATCAAGCCACTTCCTTGGTTCCAATGTCATCATCTCACTCCTAATTGCATATGTATCAATGAAATCAACAATTTTCTCCTCACTACGTTAAGAAATAATTAATCAACAGTTTTTATTAAAAAAAACAAAATATGCAAAAACTATTAAAACTACCTGTTTGAATGTTTATTCCACACATAGTTGCATATATCGTTTAAATCATCGGGTAGTTTATAAGGTGATGAAACACTTGGACTCCGTGGACAAACTTTTATAATAATATAAATTTCATTACAGCATTAGTATAAAAAAAATTCAACAAAATAGAAAAAATGTTATTATTTCAATACCTTTGACCTAGACTTCTTAATTGCATTTTTATACACTTTCTGCTTAACATTATGGATTTGATATGACAAATGTTCGTTATTCACCAATGTAGGAGCAAAGGATGCCGCATCTAGTAGATACTCTTTATCACCTTCACTGGACCGAATTAAAACTATTTCAACGTTCTCTAAGGCCTATGACAATTATTAGCACAGTGTAGTGAATTTTGAATAAGCTATTTAAAAACAAATATTCTTTACAAAACACTTTGTTAGCAAACAATTCATGCATATCATTCAACCAAAATACATAATTAGTAATCTATATTCATACCTTTATATTTTCCTTTCTAGCTATGTATCTCTTTACTTTGTCTTTCATAGGAGCTGTTAGAGATGACATATTTTCCTTCAAAGTAGGGCATGGAGATGAAAAACATTTATCATTACTATTGATGGATGATGCAAAGTCAATTCCTTTGGGAACTCTTTAGGTGATTCATTGGGAAAATCCTGGATAGTATTATAGTTTCCCAAGTTATCACAAGATAAAACAATATTAGACCCTATTTCATTAGTTGTTGGTGCATTGGATTGACTATAATTTGAACCATTTTCCTTACATAAAAGATTCTTCTCTTGCATGTTCATCTCTCGTAGGATTACCACCATGTGATGTAGTGCAAATAATTTTGGGCACACAAAACTCTTTAAATCGAATAGCTTCAATATCAACCTTTATTGTCGCTATATCATTTTTTAAGTTAACGAAAACCTCATACTCCCGTTGCTACTCTTTTTCTTTCAGCTTTTGATTATTTTTTTCATACTCCAATAATTCCTTCAACTTTTCAATTTCACACTTCAAACTCTCATACTCTTGTTGCTTCTCTTTTTTTTTCAACTGTTGATTATTTTTTTCATACTCCAATAATTCCTTCAACTTTTCAATTTCACACTCCAAACTCTCATACTCTTGTTACTTCTCTTTTTCTTTCAGTTGTTGATTGTTTTTATCATACTCCAACAATCCCTTCAACTTTTCAATTTCATACTTCAAACTCTTAATTTCACTCTTTAATTCCTCTTTGTTATCAACACATTTACATATATCCTACAAAAATGAAATATAAAATTTTAACTATAGTAAATGACAATTATAACAATGCAAATTAAAGTTATAAATACATACTTTGATTTGAGAGAATAAATGAGAATCAAATGATAACTTTCCCTCTGACTTCATGTCCATAGTTGGTGTGATGATATATGCCTACAAATTCAACCAATATATATATTTCTCAATATGAGAGAATATTTAAACCAAATTATATTAACTTTTATTGTAAAAAAAGATTAATCACATCACCTGAACATTTTTTGGATTTTTAAAATCTTTGATACGAGTCAACCATCCATCAACTTTTTCTTGGTTCCATACAGCGATCCGAGGTAAAAAATGTTGACCATATTTATTGTCAAATGGTGCACCAGATATATGATCCAAAAAAACTATCTGTAAAAATATCATAGAAGGAAAAAAATACAATATCCAATATAAATTTTTCACAAAAAATACAATATCATAACACGATGGAAAAAAAAAATTTATTTTAGCACCTAACCTGAAGAATCAAAACACATCCACTCAACCATGTTGTTTTTCCATCCTTCTTCTTCATCCTATTGCGAAAATTTGATATTCCCGATAACAGCATTTCACACACATGCTTCGATAAGTTCATAGTTGTATTACAACCTATATTATGTAGGCAAGATATGTATTTTTTTTCTGTATAGGTAGATGCTGATGGGCAAAGCAAACAACCTATTGCATACAAAAAAAATTTACCTTTGAACTCATCCGAATCTTTATGTAACATTGGCAATTCCTTTTCTAAATCACTAAATTTTAAGAATCCATTATTAATAAATTTAAATTGATTGCATAAACTTATAATTGTACGATCATCTTCCGCAAAAGTAATAGGGGTCCCCTCAGCTGACAAATCAATAATAATTGACACTGTCTCAGATGCCAATGGAATCTCATAATCATATAATTTCAAACACCTCTTGTTTAAGTCAACCATTTCAATCAACCACAAACAAAGATCCCTATTTAGTTTATATTCTTGTAGATGAATCAAGCCTCCAAGTCCAATAGCACGAATTGAATCATTATATTTAGAACCAATAGTTTGTAATAACTTGTAGAACCGAAAAGGACTACAACGTGTATCCCAACAATTGTACATTACATTAAAAATTATAATATAATAGTATTTGTAAAACCCAACCCATAAATACATGTCATGACATACATGCACTGAGTAGTATGTTATTATGCTAGGAAAAGCACTTAAGAATAGACGAAACTCGGTATTATACCTAATGGTACACTTGAGTTGATTTAACCTCGAACTAGTTCAAATAGGAATTGTAGGATGAAATTTAATATTTTATAGTCCAGGAATGACTAAAAATGATTGTTCGGAGTTCGAGGGTTCATTTGGGGTAAAATTAGAAATTTTGATATTCAAGGGTAAAATCGTTATTTTACCACCTAAGATAATAATTTGATCATGGAGTGAAAATTTTGACCAAGATTAACTATTTGGAGTATAATTTAATGATAGGAAGTGAAAAAGTTTAATTCTGGTGATTTTTGGAGTGTAGGGGCAAAATCGTAATTTTGCCACCCACGGACAAAATTTGAGATTTTGAGAGAATTTAGATCAAATTTGAAAAATTGGATAATGGTATGAGTATAAGGGATGAAAAATATGTCTATGGGCAATTTTTCAATTTTTTGGGAAAAAATGTAATTTTCACTTTTACGGGGGCAAAAGTGTAAATTTCAAAAATTACTCCACCGAGACTTTGGATGAGTCTGAGAATTTTATCTAAGCTATGAATATATGAGACAAGTGTATGGTGAAAATTTGGAAACAAATGGATGAAATTTTAAAAATGGGCCAATGGGAAAGTGACATGTGGCATTTTTTTAATAATATAATATTATTTTAATGAAAAGTCAGCCCATTTAAACCCAAATTTTGAGTGCTGGCCGGCCATAAGGAAGAACAAGAGAGGAAATAGAGAGGAAAGGAAGAAAAAAAGAAAAACCAAAGAGAAACAAGAAAATTCAAAGGAAAATTCGCGGTTTTCGACCGTTTACGCGTCTAACGGTAAGATTTTTCGATTTTAGCTTGATTTCTACCTTTCCTATGCCTTTATTTCCATTTAGCATGCTTGAGGAGAGAGATCAAAAAGTGATATCAAGGGCTGGACGAAATTCTAGGGGAGAGAAATTGAAATTTTTAGGTTTTGATTTTTAGTTAAATTGATAGTTTTAGTTAGTTAAATGTGTTTAGAAATTAAATTGGGCAAGAAATCATTAAATTTTCACAATACCCACTCTTGGCTGAATGCTCAATGCTGTACAATGATGATGAATTGATTTTATTCTAAGGGAAATGAAGAGAAAATGATGAAAAACGATTAAACGTGATAGAAAAACAAAGTAGAAAATTAACCGAGTTAATGTCCCATTTTTGGCCGAATTTTCCAAGGAAGGGAGTGAGCTGATTTTGTTGTTTTTAGAAGGTTATTGGCTGATATTTAATGGTTAGAAATGTTGGAGAGAGAATGGGATGATTTAGAGCTAAAATGGAGCGCGTTAGCAATTTATCGGGCAAAGTGCCAAAAATAGGTTAATACCGCGTTTAAGCCGTTTTAGGCTATTGCATTTCATACCATGCATTAGTATAGGATTTAAGTTAATTATATAGTGATTTAGCATCAATGTGATGAATTGTGTAAATTTTTGTAATGTGTCTAGGAGGAAAGCCTTCCGGAAAAGGCAAAGTGTCGTACCCGACGAGTAGTGATCGGGGCGCTTAGAAAGCTTTTAATTTGTACAAACGGTGAGTAAACTTATTATTATTGTAAATTATCTAGAGTTTATTTGAAATGCCCTTTATGTATTTTATGAAATGAGAACGAGATTAAAACGAGATTTTTGATGTTTTAGGAATAAATGTGATAAATAAAAATATATTGTATTGATTATGAAATTGAGTAATTGGAGGCTGCAAACTGACTTGAAAAATATATATTTTCCTAGGAATGGCTTATGAGAAATGAGTATATGTGGCTATATTTTGTGAGTGCATTTAGGAAAGTTATGTAAGTTGATTTTACTATGCAGGCTGGATAAATAAATAAAAGCCACGTTATACTGTCGAAATTTTATTAAAATTGGTGGGTTAGTCATTGCAGTGACGGGTTTCCGTGGACTGCCTATTAGAGGGGCACGGTAAACCCAGTTATATAGTTACTCCGGTTGTAGAGGCGATGAGGGTAACTCCCGGAGTAGTATTAGAGCTCACTTCACGTCGAACCCCCACGTGAATGTGTAACTCGGCCAACGCCAAGGAACGGCTGGTTTTAAAAATAAAAATGTGTTTCACGTGTGAATAATTTAACACCCTTGGCGGACTCGGTTAGATGCCTCGGCCAAGGTATCCCCGAGGATTAGTTTTGGCTTGAGCCTTGTTTTAATAAAAGACATAAGCCTTAACAATTGTTTTGGTAAATTACAAATATTTTATGGTTTAAGAAATAAATTGAAAACATTATGAAATGGGTTGAAATTTATTGTTTAAACTTGCCTCCATTTTACTCGCCTTTAGATATTTATGATAATGTCTGTTTACTCATTGAGATTGCAAAATCTCACCCAACTCCTTTCCACCCATTTCAGGTTCAGTATAGACTGTAGATAGCTGATCTCATCGAGGACTACCATTGGATCTGCTATTTCCAAATCGTAGGTTCACAGTCCTCTTTACTTTTGTTTATTCGGAGGCCCTCTTGTTATTGTAAATTAAATTAAATATTTTAGCTTACTGTATTTCAGTATGTATAAATTTATTTAGCTTTTACGCTATAAAAATTATTCACGTATAACTCTATAAATATTGTTTTATAAGAAAATAGAATATTTTCCTTAATATTTCTTTTATTTTCTTATTATATTCAAATAACCGTAATTTCGTTTTAAATGAAGATTTCAGACTTTTAAACTCATTTTGAATATGAATTATGTGTTTTGTACTTGTATATTACGTTTTAGCCAGTTTCGAAATTTTTGAGAAAAAAATGACCAAAATACCCCTGTGTGGCGAAAAATTTATTTTGATTGTTTTTGATCTAAAATAGTATATATTCTCTAAAAACTCGATATTTAACAATGATTGCTCACAGGAAAGGAAAGAAACTAATATGTAAGCCTTGTGGGGTTTCGGTTGGCATTCCGGATAATGAGTGTCAATCGGGACGTCAGGGCGATTGTCATGGGCCTGAGGGAGGTTCCGGGTCGTGACAGTATTAGTGTCATGAATAAATAAAATGTATTGTAGCATTCACCATTTACATTTTGACCAACATTATTAATTTTATAATTTTAAATCTTTAATAAAATTGATAAAAATTAAACAATCAAGTAAAAATGAATTCATTCAAAAAATTGAGAAGAAAACAATAACTTTGTTTAGACATACCTATAAATTAAATAAATTATTAAAAATATATATCACTTCAAATGTATTTTATTCTAATATTAAAATTCTAATAAAATAATCAACATGACACTTACCTTATTAACCTTTGCATTGAATTCTTTTTTTTCTTCCAAATATCGCAAACGGTCTACTATTGCTAAATTTTTAAAAACTAACTTCCTCTCATCAGGAAGAGATGCAAAAGTTTTTGCAATATCTCCCATAACCTATTAAAAGATAATTAAGATAAAAGAATTATTCACAATCATTCATTCAAATTTGAAATTATATTAAAATTATACATTTCAAAAGGGCATATTTATACACCTTATTTGTCAATTTCATCTTTTTATCCTTTTCGTTTTCACCACAAATGGATTCACTGTCAAGAAAAAAAATAATTATTATAAACTAAATTTAATCGTCAACATAAACATCAATATATAATAAATTTCACAATGTAATGAACAATAATACTTACAATTATGTCGAATAAAAAAAAGCAACATATGTACACACTTATTAGTAAAAAACAAAGGCATTCTTAGGTCGCTTTGGATGACAAGATTTGTTAATGACTTGGTCTTTGTTGCCATCTATGTTTTCATGGTTTTCACCTTTTTCCAAAACGAAATCCATGCAAAAAGTTTTTGTCATAGTCTCAACATCTCTCATTATTGTTGTCATATATTTTCTAACAACCGTATTTGTAAAACTGCATTACAAAGTAAATATAACCAGCCTTAAACAGGATTATGAATTGAATAATTGTTATGACAAACATCAATAACAAATACCAAAGCATAAATTAAAAAGTTATACAATAATGATATTCAAACACAACTAGATTTTTATTAACTTACAAATCATATTATTTTTAAAAAATTCTAATATAAACTATTAAAAAAATAGCTCAAATGCAAACTATTCCCATAAAATTTTAAATCAATTTCCATAAGCTAGTTATTGATATGAATAACATTCAGAGCAGTGAGTTCAAACATAGGAAAGTAACAATGATTTAGCTTTTCTTTTCTTTCAAAATATTCCTGGGCATGTTGAACTTGGGTATTTAAATGTTTATTGAACCAAATGCAGGCCATATATCATTCATTAAAGATGCAGCTGCCACTCGACCACCTGAGAATCTTCATCACCTGCTTAAAGTGCTTCAAACAATTTGTGTTAAATTATCATGCAGTAAAACAGGAAAAACCAAGGTAAATACTATTAATACCAGGCCTCCAGTTGTTCTTGGGATGACATAAATGGAAGCAATGTCTACATATGTCTGAGTAGTGACAAATACATCAACACAGACTTGTTACATGTTCCAATATAAAGAGCATGGTCAGAAAAATCAGTTATAGCCACAGATATATGTAACTAGCAAAAATTTCAGTAAGCATTCACTGGACAATTTTTTTTATCATATTACAATGATATCAAGGACAAAAGAAATCACTCAAAGTTTACCTGATACTCAGCAAACTCAATTGCCATTGTCTTGAGAATTTTGTCAGCAAGTTGCAGTAATTTATGCGCCTCCTAATCAAACAAAAAATTAAAGAATATTCTTGCCGTTTTGCAAGGTTTCGATGCTGATATCGGTTAGAGTGAAAGACCTTCTAGGAAGGTTGACATTGCAGGAGAAGGTTAGGCTGTTGGTAAACAATGCTGCACCAGTTCCACAGCTCGAGATCAAAGGGTACGAATGGTGGTGATATTGGTTAGAGTGAAAGACCTTCTAGGAAGGTTGACATTGCAGGAAAAGGTTAGGCTACTAGTAAACAATGCTGCACCATCCACGGCTCGAGATCAAAGGGTACAAATGGTGGTCCAAAGGTAGTGTTGCTTCAATACATAGCGCTGTAGCGCTGAATTCACAATAAAATAATTCAAAAAAAATTCCTCCGTTAAGAAAGAACACAGTCTGTTGGGGAGAGTCCTCATCTTCCCTGACTCCTCTATTAGAGAGAGTTCTTATTTATCTTGATTTTTTAATTTTATTTTTTTATTAACCGGTTGAACTGGTTTACATGTTTCTTTATCAGTTTTAAATCAATCGTCACAATTTAATCTCGTAAATTAAACGATATTTATTTATTAACCTTACAATAAGGTAAAAAATAATGACCTTATTGCAGAATTTGCCCTGTTTCAAAAAATATCATTTGCTGGACACATAAGTCTAGTCATTAGTCAATCGTTAATGTTTTCGTTAGTTTGATGAAGTGACAATATCGAAAAGATAATTTTACTTTTTATTAATTTTAAAAAATACCATTATATAAATCATTTTTTTTTCATTTTTAAAATTTTTATCTTTCTTTTGCCAAATAATTTTTCTCAAGCCAGGGAAGAGAAGCACCGATCTAGTGCTCTCAAGGAAGGAGAGCACCTGCTGTGGGGTGGTCAGCTAACAAATGGGAGCACCGCCAGCCGACCACATTGTTTGAGAGAGAAAAAAAATAAGAGAGAAAGAAAAAAGAGTATTTTAGTCCTTTCATATTTTTTGTTAATGGTGTTTTCACTTTTGGGTCTTATTGTCTATTTCGAAAATTACTGACTTGAGTGAAATTTGATTAAAATTTAAAAAGGTTTAATTATTTTACCCTTAAATCTAATATTTTGAAAAGTACAAGAATGAAATTCAAAATTGGACTTAATCTAACCATCAACACATTAAATCCAAAAAATATCAAATGATCTACAATACCCCATGTAACTCACTAGATAATTAGTATCACTAATCTATGGTGCACTCACAAAATACTATAGTGGCAAAATTGCTTTCCCCACTTTCCTTTTTCATTTGTCCTTTCGGGCCTCTTAGTTCTAAGCCCGATTTGCCCTTTAGATTTTTTTTTTTTTTTACATTTTAATTTGATTCCGGAGAGTCTCTCCAGTCTCCACAGTTTGTCCGCCATTTTCTCGGCTTAAAGCAAAGACCGAAATCTAAAGGTTGCACAAGATTTAGTTTTTGCAGTTTCTAACAGGGTTTACGCTTAGAACAGGGTTTGGAGTAATAACCTTTGGAAATTTGGTTTTAATTACTTATTATCCATAGATAGGTAGTAAACTATGGTTTGGGCTCTGCTTCCCGTCGATCCTTCCTCAGGTAAGTAAAGGTTACTCCTCCCATATTCCTCTCTTGTAACTAGTATTATAAAATTTTTAACACAACCCCACATTTCCCACTTCATTTTGCATTTACATACTCAGATTCTGACTAGTATGGGCAATGGTAGGTGAAGAAGACAAGTACTACATTTTTAGGAAGGGAACCTATAAAGTGGGTCGAAAAGGTGATTTTATAATTCTTATTATTGAAGGTTTTATTGACTTTCTGCTGGAAATTGATTGGGGTTTTTGTCTTTTCTGTTGTAGGCTGTGATATTATCGTTCACAAAGACAAGGGAGTCTCTCGAATTCATGCAGATATAATAGTTGATGATATGACAAAATCTTCTCAAGTTAGAATCAAAGATTTGTCAAAGTACGGAACACTAGTTAAAAAAAATCTCAGTTCAAAGAAAAAAGTACATGAGTTTCCAAATAAAGAAACATCTTTAGAAGATGGGAACCTGCTTTCATTTGGAGCTGGCAATGCCACTTACAGGTAGTTATTAATTTATTTTCTTCTGTCTTTACTTTTCTCACATTTTCTACAAGTTTCCAAAACACTTCTGAGTGATTTGCTTGTTTTAAATTCAGTGAATTAAGTATCAATCATCTACATCCTCTTGTGAGGTTTAGGAACTCTACCTCGGTGTAGAGGATGATAACTTTTAGAGATAAATATAATGTGAATGTAGTAATTTTTTTTTTCTGGAAGTCTTTTTCTAGAAAGCTCAATGCTTTCATCTAATAAACCTCTATTTTCTACCTCTTGAATCTGTGCAGGTTCTGTTATGTTCCGCTTGTATTCTATATCTGCTGTGCTGAGGTCTCCCAGGTGAATCATCATCTTCAAGACAAAGTTTCATCCATTGGTTAGTTAAAAAGTATCAGTTTAGCTTGAATCTTCGCAAAGGTTTCTCCCTATAATTTCACCTTAAAACTTGTGTTTTGTTTGTCCTTTTATCTATATGTGAAAATATGTTAATGTTGCCTCCAAAAATAAGATAAGGAAAAAGAAAGAAATTTTGTTGATTCGTCCTATTGTTACTTAATGTGACAGATTTGGGACCTGGAGTTCTTTTGTTCTATCTTCAAGTGGCATTAAAGGTTTACCTATTTGTTTGCCTTTGTTCGAGTTGTTTACCGGAGCAGTTTGCTTAGCATGCTTCCTAGATCTGGGCCTTGTGAAAGGTTGTCATTATTTGATTGTTTGGTGTTAGCAAGAAAGTGAACTATTCGAATGCTGCACATGTTCAACGATCCAGTGCTCTTAAAACTAGGTGACTTGAGGCTGAAAATCTTCAATTAAGGATTTTGAAACTCTGAAAGGGGAGTAAAAGGAACGCATAATACCCAAATAAGCCCTTGAACTTATTTATTAACGGCAATAGGCCTCCATCTTTTATTGCATGGAATTGAGGATGTAAACTCATAGTTTATTGGAATCAGGACTTAAATGTCACAGAATATTCTGCTTGTCTGGCTGTTTTAGTCAGTAGAAAATGCTGACTTGTTTTTCTGGATTAGGTGGATAACAAATATGCATTTTAGTATTTCTAGCGAAGGGAGATTAAAATAAAAAAAGAAAAAATGGTATAAAAAATGGAGCAAAAAAGAGGATCAAAATCAGAGGAAGAGAAAGAGAAAGGGTTTAGCTTTGACCAAGAAAAAGAAGAAAGGGGGTTAGGGTTTTTCATTTGAAGGAGATTAGAAATTAGATAGCATAAAGGATAGAAGAAAGAAAGCAATTTGTTGAGTTGTAAAATTATAGGAAATAGAAGAAAGAAAAAAGAGAATCAAACAGATTAATTGAGAAATTTGAGATTCACAGTTACCTTACACTCCACCCTCAGAAAGTCTCCAAAATACTCTCTTTCAAATCTGTCAAGTTGATCGGTCCAGATTGCATAGATTCTCTCTAGTTCCAAATGAATCTTAACATTGTAGTTTTTGGATGCCTTCAACTGTGGCAAATTCTTGAATGTACTATCTCTTTCAAATACTTTTCCTTCTCTTTTTTTCATTGCCTTTTGTTTTCTTTAGTCCAGATTCTTGCCTTCTTTTCTGTTTTCCTTTCATATACATGTTGTAAGTCATGTGTTGGACATAATACCCAAAATCATTTTGGGGCCAATCCTGCTTTTGCCAGCTAACATTTTCAGGTGGTATTTTATTTTCCATGTCAGCATTTTTCTTCAAATAAATGACTGCCATGTGGCTGCCAGCTATGCTAGATAACAAATGTTAGTGCCTCATTATCTCCATTGGACTCTATTTCACCAATTCTCATAGTTAATGGTTACAACTGTGATGAAATATGAGTTTATATCCATAATTCCATTTAATAAAAGATAGGGGCTTATTTCCACTTTTGGTTGAGTTTGGGGGCTTATTTGGGTATTATGCTGAAAAAAAAAAAAGAAGCAAAGAATAGCTAAGGAAGAATAGGATTATATTCATGTGATATTCACCCTACGGACCTCATCATTTGAGTCTTAGAGTTCAACTAAAGCTACTCAAAATCGTTACTACTTTAACATCTGTTTTAGTTGGGCTCAATCAAAGAAGTTGGGTACTGCTTGAGCAATCCAATGTCAATGTACTTGGAAGGCTGTTGGGTTGTTGGGATGCTGTTAAAAACAATATTTTATAGGGGAATATGGTAGAGTGGTGGAAATCTTATCATAACCTTCTATTCTTCACCTTTTGTATTTGGAAATTAAATAATGATTTTGCATTAGGCACTGCTTGCACTTCTGAGCATAGGACAGTTCTTTTTGTTATATATAACTCCAACTTTATTCTATATTTCTGGGTAACGATATGATTTCCTTCGATTGAAGGTGCTCGTCTTACTCATGCTTTCAGTCAAGAGTGTACGCATGTGCTCATTGATCAACAAATGCCTCTGAAAGGGGATCTTCTTGACGCAATCGTGGCTAAGAAACCTGTTTTACATAGTAGTTGGCTTGAGGTACAGATTGTGAAAGACCCTATGTTATCTTGTTTAATGTTAGTCATGATGTTAAATTGCAAAATCAAAATTAATATTTTTTGAATATGTAGGCAAATAATTTTATTTAAATATACCTATCTTGATGATTTGAATGCCCTTGTTTCATGAATCTCTTTGCTTCAAAACCTTCAAGAATTGTGTTTTTTGTGTGGTCTTGATTTGCTTGTTAGTCTGTCTTGTCTATTAAAAAGCTATTTGCTGACGACAAGATTTCCACACTCCAAAAGTTAGGGATCTTAGTCGCTACTGATATTTACCAAATTAATGATTGCAGGTTGGGATTTTTATAAGAATTCAACTTACAAAACCTAATTGGAGAGTTTAGTCTTTGTATAGTGCTAACACTCTCAAGAAAGTATAAAACATATGATGCTAGCTCCTAGTTTGTTATATCTCAGCCTAAGTGATAAATCATAAACTAGGAGTAAATATATCATAATCACACGAAGATGGGAAATATCTAATTAAATAGGGATGAACACATAACAACGCCCACTCCTTAGAACAACCTTGTCCTCAACATTGGAATAAGGGAGCCTTCTCTTGAAATCTTCCTTGGCATCTCAAACCCCATTCATACAATGTTGCTACCTGATGTTTGCCAAATTAATGATAGCAGTTTGGAATTTTTATAAGAATTCAACTTACAAAATCTAATTGGAGAGTTTAGTCTTTGAATTGTGCTAACACTCTCAAGAAAGTATGAAACATATGATGCTAGCTCCTAGTTCATTATATCTCATCCTATGTGATAAATCATAAACAAGGAGTAGATATATCATAATCACAGCAAGATAAGAAATATCTAATTAAATAGAGATGAACACGTAACATCACCCACTCCTTAGAACAACCTTGTCCTCAACATTGGTATGAGGGAGCCTTCTCTTGAAATCTTACTTGGCATTTCAAACCCCATTCCTACAATGTCGCCATGCATGTAAAAACTCTTCTTGAACCTTTAATATCCTTGAAGGTTGAATTTGAAAAAAATAGAGCCTAAGGATTTTTATTTTTATTTTTTCACATTGTATCTTTTGAAAGTACCTGTGTAAAAGGTTGGGCATAGGTAAGACCACTTCTTCCTATAGAGGAATTTTTAGTTCTGCAATGGACATGGTGACAAGCTATTCAACTCCTCAACCATTTGAATGGTTTTAATTGAGAATGGCCTTCTTGTGCTACTTGATCCAACAGAGAATATGTCGCCATTTTAGATTGATTGTTCTGATCAAACTTTTGAGAGACCAGTTGATTGAAGCAACATCATGGAAATGGGCAATCTGATATCTTTGGACAGTATTCTAGCTTGACAAGTCAATAACTTTCCATCTTGCCTTGCTTGTGGTACCAGTAGATACATACCAAATACAAGGAGAGTGGAAGTGAAAATAAAAGTTTTCAGGGGAAGCTCAACTTCTGGGATTATATTAGAATTCAAACCTACAAGACCGAATTCGAGAAGTTAGTATTTACATAGAGGTAATACTCTCAATAAACTATTAAAGTAATGATATTATCATTTAGTTGATAGCAACCATAATTGATAAATCATACACAAATAATACATAATTCCCTCCATTCCAAATTGAATGTCTAATTTTCAAATAGCACAAAGGTTTAGAAATCGGGTGTTTGTTCCTTCCTTTACAACTTTTACCCTCCAAGTGTCATAAAAAATTGAGCGGCGCACCCAAAGTTAGTATATCAATGAAGGAACATTGAAATGCTTTCCATTTGGAAAATTGAACATTATAATGAGGTTAGCTCAAAAAGGAAAAGTGAACATTCAATTTGAGATGTAGGGAGTAACTCATAAATCACACCAAGATGAAAGTATCTAATAAACAATTAGATATAAACACATAACACTACCCAAGGAAGATTAGGATAAAGAGAGAACTAGAGGTAAGAGTGCTTATCTTTGATTTTTCTAGAATAAAGATATCTTCACATAATCCTATTAGAAGATTGTATTTTTAACTCAATTCTAACTAGGAGTTACCTTATTAACTTGAATCGGATACCAATTAATTACAAATCTTATCAAGATGGTCATATGGCTGTTATAGAGTTTGGATTATAGTTACTTGGAACGTGGTATGTCCTAGGATGTGGTATGGATTTGGGGACAGGGTACACTGGTTAATTATTTTATGGTACGGTTTGTTTTTGGGCTCATTGTATGCTCTAAAATATTTTGGCTTCATATTTACTTTTAAAAGAATATAGGTGTTTTTTTTTTTTAATTACAAATGTGTATTCCAAGAATGAGCAGATAAGTTTATAGATATTTTTATAAGCAACAATTTTCATGATTGTAAGAAAACAACGATGAATATTACTCTAAAATTTGTTTTTTGCATAATTAAATTTCAGCTTTTAAAGCGAGAAAATAACAATAGTAAATCTTTATAGTAGTTTTAGTTGCCTTTTATTCTCCAAATAATGTGTCAGTCAGTTTACTTAATTTCTGGTAATTAAAGGAAATTTGAGGAATGAATACTGCATTTAAATGCACCAACAATAAGTAACAAGCCTAAAAAGAAATCCGCTCAGCAAAATATAGATTAAAATTCTGAATCATGCTATGCAGCCCTCTGCTTTTTATCTTTTTACCTGGAACCAACCTTTGAGTTTCAAGATTCTTCCTTTATTTTTCTATTTTAGAGTCAAGATTGAGTGCTGGGCACGGGTATGTTCAATTTCTTTTAATGTTTTTCTATATGTTTGGAGGTCAATTCCATACCCATGTCCATCAGATATGTGTCTGACACAGGTGCTTTAAGGGAACAAAGAGTTGGAGGAACATAACCTTTATACCCTTTCAACTCAGGCTGAATTGAATGAGCTTAATAAACTATGGTTTTTGTTGCTTAAAATTTGCTGTACTGGCTTTTAAGTCTCAAGTCACCACTTTAAATTCCTTCAACAAGTCAACCAGTAAGGACAAATAGTTTGAAAAGGTGCTTATATCCTGTATTTGCCTAATACTTCTTAGCTTATATGATTTATTTGAGAACTTAAATAATTGGAACATTTAGTGAAAGCTTCTTCCCTTCTTCCAGATACTTTGCTTATGTTTGGCGGGCATTTTAAGCCTTGAAATAGAGTGGTTTTATATTTGGATTACTAATAAATATAAAAAGTTGTGTACTGAAGCAGCAAGAGGGATAGACAAGCTTAACTTATTTAAGTAATGCTTGTAAAAAATTGTTCTATATTTTTTAACTTAAGTATGCTTGTAAAATTGTTCTATATTTTTTCATGAAAAAGAAGTCAAGTAATCTACATTAAGCTCAATTATACAAATAGTTAATTTAATAGAAAACTGTTCATTATTAAACATTTGATTATTAGCATTTTGTATTTGTAGTCAATCCTGATTTTTGTTGAGTGGCGCTGAGATTCATTATCCATATTTGTCCTCCGAAAGTAGTCACTTTGCAAAGACATACATGTAGGAGTAAAATACTGAAACAGAATATAGTAAAAATCCTCTCAATTCAAATGGCCTAATTTTTTCCTTTCATAAATCTTTTGAAATTGATGGTACGTGAAGAGGTAAATTTTCAGTCTCTTGAATAACTGAAATATACTATAAAATGCAAAAAAGTGAAAGAAATTAGCAAGATGTATGCTTCTGTTAGCTAGAAACTTAGTAAAAGGGAGTGTTTAACCTGCGAAGATGATACTAAATTAAGATTATAATTTTCCCTATCACTTACTGTTAAACAATGTGGTATCTAATATATGCTACCATACCTAATGCAAGTAGATTGATTGTGGAATAAATTTTCTACTTTTAAACAATTCAAGAATATTATTTGGAGGTCAAACTACTACAACTTTGTTTTATTTTTGGATCAAATTCAAAACTGTTGCTTGTCTACTTTAGTTATACTTCTTCCCTAGAATTGCACTTATTGCTGTGCTTTATTTAGTTTGTTGCAGAGAAAAGCATCCGCACTGAGCTTCCTGGCTACAGTTCGTAAGTAGTATTTCTAGTGTTATATGTAGTGGTTTAGTTTTACATTTCATGAAGTTTTTCCATAGTAAAAGTGTTTGTATTTTCTCCCTTAGCCATGTTCCAACAATTATCGTAGATGGAGTCTCTGTTGAAGTTTCAGATGCTAACACTCGTGAAAACTGTTTGGAAGGATATGCCTTTCTGTTGGAATCAACATACATGGTGAAATTTTCTTACTTTTAATTGCTCTGAAGATTTTAATATTTATTTTTATTTATTTTTTGTCCAGAATCCACAGTAAATGGGTGGGGAAAGAAGAAAGTTGATGCCATTTATATATGCATCTTTTGCTGTGGAGATTTTACTTTATGTTCACACATTCTCATGTGCATATGTCGATGTTGGTGTGCTTGCTTGTGGGAAAGCATTTAATCTTTTCAATTTCTGTTTTATGTTATGGTTTTCTGGACAGTTTGCTGCTACATTGGCATGTTGGAAACTCAAGGACATGAAATAGACGGACTCTTGTATAAGCAACTATAAGAGAATTTCACCAAATTGACCTAAAGAGCATGTTAAACTAAGAGGGCACCTGTATTTTATTTTTGCTACTTTTAAGTGGTATGCTTGCACGTATATTTTGATAATACAAAATTTTTTGAATTCCTTGTTAGCTCCTGAAGATTTAGTTAAAGCATAATCTTTTTGTTATAAAAACTCAAGTATTTAGTCATATCCTTCAGTTCTAGAGTTTTATGGAGTTATCATGTGGTGCACTTAATCTTTATTTCAAAGTTTAAATTTTGAAACTTCTGTTCTTACCTAGATATCCTTTGTATTATATCCCAGCTTTTTTTGTTAATCCCTTTGGAGTAATATAATTAGTAAAAGAAAATTTTCTACACCATAATGTGCGGTCGCTAAGCTTAATTTGTATCTGGGAACATTGAAATGAGTACTGCAGATGTTTATTTTTCCTTGTCTGATGCAGTACAATTTTGGGGATAGATTGCAATCGCTACTGGAAGTGAGTGGTTCAAGGAGTTTCTGTGTTGAAGATACTTGTTCAAGTAGCCAGGTATTTGATGCTTAATGGTTTATTCCTCTTTGTCTTCTTTTTCTTTTCCCAAAAAATATCAACTGTCTTGGCATTATGGTATGCCCAAAATGGTTAACAGAATATCATTGCAATTACATACATATTCTTTCTGGTTTGTTTGATTGTACTTGATATTTTTGATATGTTGTACATGTTCTTACAGAACATTATTGATGTGCTTGATCATGCATTTATGATGTATTGTAACACAATGTCATTACTGTGATGAAAATACCGAGAATTGCTCCTTTGACAAAAGTTTTACCCTAGAATATTATCCTAAAAGTTCATACACCCATCCCACCCACGAACCCCTCAGGACCCCCGGCATAGGTTTGGGAGGTAAACTTAGATTTGATCATCTGAACCAGATCTCTTGGTTGAAATTAAACAAGATGCTTAGCATATGCTATGCTACTTTATTGCTGGGATTGGTAATGTTTCAAGAATGGTCTTGGTGTCTTACCTCAAATTACCGACGGTCTTCTTTTACACAAGATGTGTACCAAAAACAAGATGCTTAGCAGTATGCAATGTTTCCATATTGATGGGATTAAGAATGTTGCAAGAATGGTCTTGGTATTTTACCTCAGATTACCAAAGGTCTTCCTTTTATGGTCTCAAACCATTTTCAGTGCATAAAGAACGAATGATGGCAAGCCTTGTGAACGTGAAGAAAAGAGTTGTTCCTGCTAAATTTTGTCCAGTATGCTCCTTAAACTACTGTCTATTTTTCAATGTCCTAAAAGGAAGGGTACAAGTTGGATTGCTTAGGCAATAAGTGGGATGTTTTCTTTGGTGAGATAGTGCTTTAAAGTTTAAACCATCAAACCTCTCTAGCTGAGTTGTTAGATATAGTTGATTCTTTTTTCTATAAGCAGTAATGTGTCATACACAAAAGCAATAAAATGATTAGGGAGAAAATTTGGGAACAGGACCAAGTATTCCTTGTGGCCTTCAAGTGGTGTTGCAAGAATGTTGGTTTACAGGTATGATGGAATGCCAGTATGTGTAGCAAGTGCTTGAGTTTATTTGATGGATGCCAATCTAATTCTGCCAATGGAAATATGTTTAAAACATCCCAATAATTAAAATTCTGCATTTTACTATTTATTTATTAGTTGTGCTTAGAGTGATAAGCTTGCAAATCTGTTATCTACATGTAGGCCTTCTAATGAACATTTTCCTTGTAGGCCTCTAAGTGTGGAGAAAATATTCATCTTGCATATGTCATCCCTGCAAGATCAGCAGACAAGTTTGATCACTTAGATAAACTAGGTTTGTCATGTACAGTGAACGAGATGGCGTTAATCCGTGCTGTTTTATCTGGAAATTTGGATCAATCTATATTGATTTCATCCTCAGGTAAGTATTCGTATTATATTCTGGACAAGTGCACATTGTCACAGCTTGATATCTCGTGTGATTTTTTTTATTTTTGTTCATCAACATGATTTTTAACTTTTAGTGTAAGCAGCATTGGGACTTGCTGTTTTACTAGTATCATTCCCATCATATCTAGTGATCCTTTTTTTTTTTTTTGGTTAAAACTAGTAATCCTAGTTTGACTTAATGTCTATGAAGATACTTGCTTGGGTTTGAATTTGTTAGATATTGTTTATCATCAGGTTTGATAGTTGTTATGTCTCCTCAGAGAGGGAAATAGAATTCCTTGAGCACACTCAACCTCTAAGTTTCTCTATTAAGAATTCTCCACAGGTGCAAACTTACAGTGACATTAATTTACAGAATTGCTCCACCTGGTTTCATACTTCAAATGAATGTATCATTCCTAGATAAAAAATTTTAAAATATTAAAACTATCATCTATCTGGATAGGAACAATTTCAAATCAATAATAAAGATAAATATTAACTGGAGTAAATACGTTTAAAATCCACAATAGTATTCTTTTGAGGATGGAAGAGAGAGTTTAGCTATGGGTTTGGATTAACATACATAAGATTTTGGGTTATTTTAATATTCTATTCACCAAACATTTCGAAGTTTGCTTTAGAATAAACTTTATAATTGTTTTTTCTGCTTAAATAAAAGTACTTTATCTATAAAAATTTGTAAAGGACGCATACCTTTACAAATATTCTATGCCACTGTATCCTCTGTAATATTTCTAGATCAGCTTTGCAGTTTCAATATTGACAATTTGTAATGCATGGAGATAGTTTCATTCGAATATTTTGAGCTATACACACTGGAATATGACTTTTTGTCTTCTTTTTGAACTCATTCCTCTACTGTTTTCTGTTTCTCTGTTTCTTGGAGATAGCATCTACTTATAATTTATGAATATATTTGTAAGATTAAAGTTAATGAGTTATATCTCTTTGCAGTACTTGTTTCTTCTTCTTGCTCCACAGACGAAACAGTGGTAGCAGATTCTGATGAGGAACATGAAGCCGCTACATCAGTTAATGCAAATGCTTCTACCGGTAAGGTTGGAGCCCGGAGTTGTGTAAACAGAGAAGAAATTTCCATGGAAGCCCCTAACTATGTGAGCAAAGCAGAAGTATCCACATATCATGATGCTACTAGATTAGAGGATGGCCAGGTGATCTTTAGAGATGATAATGGTTGTTTGACAGCAAGAAGAGATAAGGCTGAGGAGTCTGAATATGGAAATTCTGATATTGTTTGTAGCCAAGTTTTAATTGTTAGAGATGTAAATTTACCTTCCACCACTAACTTTATAACAGACGAAAGACTTATAAACTACAAGCGCTTTCGCAAGGTAATGACCTTTATATTCATGCAACCTTAGGTTTCATTTTCCTATTATGTCATTATTTTATGTTGGCTAATTCTTCTGGCCTTTGTGTGAATAAAAATGTTGAGACATAGACACTCTGCCCTTTTCCTTCTATTTTTCTTTTGGATCTGACCATGGAAATGAGGTTTTTTATTTTGTCACTGATTTCTCATGTCAACACATGTAGTTTGTCTACTAGGAATTCCTTGCCAAGTACATATAACTTGGAAAATCAGGGTTCATTTTGGCTGCTAATTCCCCTCATGCTATGTGTGGTTGGAATATTAAATGCCCCAAGTCTTTTTGTTTCTTTGTTTATTTTTAACTTATATTTGATGATCTATACATATAGGCAAGCATTCAGTCAGGAAATAGCTTCGACAATCTTGTTCCATTTTCGAAGTATCCTTACAAGTGAGATCCAGATTTCAGAGCTCTATTTGAATTTCATAATATGTTTACTTGTTTGGATATTCTTGTAAAGTATTTGTTTTGTGTGGGTGTGTGTGTGTCTCTGCATGTGCATGGTTGATGTGTTTCCTTTTCTGGATCCTAGAAATAACGAATTTGGGAGTGAGGAATTGGCTGAGTCTGTTAAGGAGGAGAAAAAGAGAAAGAAAATGGAAGCTATTGCAGAGGACCTGTTTAACAATGAAAAGGTCAGGATTGTGACTACTTTTTTTCTCTCCTGGATTTGATTTGATGATATATCCCTAGTAACCTAGTCTCCCATTTAATAATGTAGGGAAGACAGCGTGGTTCTGGTTCTCTTCGTGGACGTCATGCTCGGGGTTGACAAAGGTGAAGCATTAGTTGATTCCTTTTTCTATCATTAGTATGCTCCTCTGTGTACATAGAGACACATAAGTAAGAAGAGTTGCATCATTGCACTAAGGCTTTATAGTAGTTGGGACATTTCACTTATCCGGGATATTAGCGTTACAAAACTGAAAGCAGCATCCATGGAGAGCTAGTGAAAACATCATTTTGTTGAGATAACTGAAGTGTGAAATGTAAAAGCTTTATGCAACACGTCAAGTTCTTCAACAACAGGCTAATGACTTGAGCAACAGCTAAAACAAGAAGGGAACATCCTTCACCTGGCCTTAACACTATTTCTTTCCATGTTTCAGTATTTGCAATCACTAAATTTTGTTCATTAGTATTCATTTTCCTTTGATTAAGAAACTGATTGATTCTATTCCATGCATGAAAATAATTTGTATCATGGATTTTATTTGACTATTATTAAGTCAATTGGGTTGCCAAAAAAAATTCCCTTGGTTGGATTAGCTTTTGCCAACTCTTCCTTAGTTGATCGAGGCCCCCAAATGTAATCCTGAACCCAGCCTCAAGTGTGAGAGTGAACCAATCTCAATTAATGATAAGTAAGCTTGTTTAAGTTAAACGATCGATTTTAAATTAAATTTTAGAATTCATTTAGTGTATGTTCACAAACTAACTTGTGTATTATTTGTCCATAAAAATCATTTAAAATAAATTAATAATATTATAACTCTTTTCTTTAATTATTACTTACGGTGTTTTTCTTTTTCAAACTTGTTTGTTTAAAATCGTTTAATTAGTTTAAATGAAATGATCGAACTCGATCTGGATCTTGAATTCAACCGAACATTAATCGAGTCAAAACAGCATTTTAAAAACTTTAACCAAACATGAATCGAGCCTAAACAACATGATAAGCTTAGGTTATTCACAACGCTAGACCTAACCTTCACCTAATGCTTTGGGGACCAAATTGACCAAAAAAGTACATAAAAGGCTTACCCTACTAGATTAGCTTATACATGTTCATTACATTAAAAAAAAGCTTTTAACATTTGATTTTATATATATATATATATATATATATATATATATATTGTATCCATGTAAGTCCTAAACTATTAATCTACAATGAAAAATTAAGAATCAAATTATATCACACGCACAAAGAATGCTGACATTAAGTCTGATAACCGTCAATTCATTTTTTTTTACGTTTTATGGGCTTGAATGAGCACAATAAATAAATAGAAATTTTTTTAATACAAATCAAGCTTCTTTAGACGCCACAACAATATAAACTGACATAGTTTAATAAATTTTTTTGTTATTCAAGCCTAAATAAAATGATGAAGAAGAACATTAAGTTATGGCGGATCTTTTTTTTTTTTTTTTTTTACTTATTAAAGAGTCGCTGCGAAAACAAAAATAAAAAAGTTCAAAACAATATCACATCATAATTAATTTAAAAGGGGAAAATAATTAAAACATAACACTAATTATAACATAATGAGTTCATTAAAAAGTAAAATCAGGCATTTTATCATTTAAAATAATAACAAACTTTTTTGTATATAACTCTTTCACTTTTATTTGCTTTTGTGTACATAACAAAAAGCAACTAGCAAAAATGACCACCAAATGAAACCTAAGGCATCCTATTTTATTGCAATAGCACCCTAACATGTAACATGTGCAGCTGGAATTAAATATTTTCAACTCATACAAAACAAGAAATAAAAAAATTAAATAGACCTAAACAGGCAACCACCAATGATTCCATCATTATGATACTACTGCTAAATGCCACAGTTCCCCATCACCTCAAAAGGAGACCCTACCACAACAATCTGAAACCATATAAAATCACCCCATATCAAAACATACCTAAAAATGACCTAATTAAAAACTCAAAAACAAGGTATCACTGCAACCGACAAAAAAGTAAAAACAAAAGGATAAAGGAAAAAAAGAAACTAAAATAAGGTATCTGCAAGCAGCCTAAGCATTAAATAGATGAAGTGCAAAACCAAATCAGAATGACCAAAAGAGAAACTTTTTTTTCCCTTTAAAGTCTTAAGAAACAGTTAAACATATGGCTGAAAATTGTAATTCTTGACATATCACATGCACGCTCTAAGGAGCCACAAGATCATCACAATATATCTACCGTTTTCTCATCATCATCCTCAGAGAGAGAGAGAGAGGGGCAAACACATCATCAACAACAGACAATGAATTCAAGGAAGGGCCATGAACCAGACATAGAGGCAAAACCCACAATAGAGCAGTAGAGACTTCACAATCACCTTAACAATTCATACACCTCCTTCAACAGGTCAGCTTCATTTAAATTAAATAAACATAGATATAAGAAATTGACTCAAACATGTTAGCTTCGATGCTAACTAAGCCTCATACCATATATCATCCCTTCATTGAACTCCAATAAACAACCATTCCCTAGCATGAAGACTGTAGTATCCAACCAGCCTAAAGTCCCACCGGTCAGGTGAGGTGTTGAATCAATTCCGAAGTACAACCAAATATTAAGGAGGCTGTTATATTTTTATAACACATTTTATAATTGGATATACAACAAAACTTAAGGTTTGTAGAAACAACATATGTGAACTGAGGTATTGGCTTTTATTTTTAAAGGGAAATGTTAACCGATGCCTACTAGCACTGATATATATATATATATATATTAAATTAAAAACAATAAAGAGATTTAGAAATCAAGATTAAATCAAGCGCACCACCAAAACATACCAACATAGTAACACTGTCTTTTGTTTCATATACCAGATCATGTTATGCCAAAGAACTGCAGATGACAGTAGATGATGGACAGTACAAATCATTAGCAGCAGCACTCAATCAAATGAATAACATACAAGAACAAACAAGTATTACTACAGATAAAAGGGATTATCACTACACAATCAAATAATGATAAGGTCAATAAGTAAGTATTAATAATCTTAAAAGATGAATGAGAGGATTTATTTCTAACATTATCACATAGAAAGAAAGGAAAAACAATCTATTACAAAACATACACACAATAAAACTCCTGATATCATTACTATGTTTTTTCCACACAATTCCAATAATCGATGCATCAATTCCCAAGACAACTCCTTATCTTTTTTCATTTGGGTTTGCATCCCAGGATGCGGAGGATCGCAAATTAACAGAAACATCAGAAGAAAGCACACAGCAAATAGCATCGAAAGTATTACAATAGTATTTAGATTACATATCATGAAAAGAGTTAATACAAGCATAAACATGAGTTTGCGAAATACACAACAATCAATCCATGAATTATTGTTATTATATGATGTGATCAAAGGGCTTCCTTAACGCTAACGGCAGGAATCTTTACATACCCCATCTTCTTAGGGCTAAATTCTTCATCGCTCTCATCATCCTCCAAACAAGCGCGATGATACTCCAAGCGGGCGGAGAAGAGGGTCCACACCAAGTACATGGTGGCGGCAGTGAGAGCGCCACAGCCGACGCCAAAGAGGAGTGCGACGACCACGCTGAGAATGTCCCTGCTGCGTTGACGGAGAGAGCTAAAGTCGTAGGACAGCTTGGGATCGGACGGCATGGGATTCAATTGGCGGATTTCCGTGAAGACGGTGACGAATCCGGAGGAGGCTGAGGAGGAAGGGTCGTTAGGGTTTTGGAAAGAGAAGGAATAGGAGGAGACGAGGAAGGTCTTGCAGGGTCTTGCTGCGGCTGAGATTGAGAGGAGGCCCACCGCCAGGATTGTCATCGCAACCAGAGACGCACTCCACCTCCCCATTTTTCTCACAAGAATTTCGTTTCGCGATTTCTTCTCCTCAGCGATTACAATTCCATTCCACACATAGCCACTGCAGATTTTATAAACCTTTTCTTCCTAAAATTTTCTTTTCTTTTCTTTTGGAATAATTGCACCTTTAGTCCTTGTAGTATCACAAAATGTTCAATCTGGAGCAAAACTTTATTTCATTTTTACGAGAATGTCCATACTCCATGCCCTTGGGACCACATATCACAAATAATAAGTAAATTAAGGGACGTCAATTTCACCCGAATTCGATAAAAAATAAAAAAAGGGAAGAAAAGGAGGAGAAATAAATTTCCCTGCAAGGACGGGAAATATAACCATTATCTTATCCTATCTTGTTTCAAATTGAATTTTTATTTTTAATTTTAAAATAATATCCACTTTTTCAAAATGAAAACACTCTCAATATTGCTATTATCGAAATACTAGTAGATTTTTCTAAATTTTATAATATTAATTTATAAATAATTAAAATCTATAAATTACTCAATATTGATAGAATTAAGAAAAAAATATTTAATGCAATTCGTGCACGTAGAAACCTTTTTACATATTATATAATTCTTAATTATATTTATAATGAAAATTCATTTCAAGGAAAGTCAATTGTTTTTATTAGAACTTTTATTTATAAATTGAATAAATTTTATTAATATGTAATAAATATATTTAAAATGATAAATAAAAATTATAACTGAGAAAATGTAAACTTTCATCTATAAAAAATTAAATAAATAAAAAGGAAAGGCGACGTTGAAGGAGAGCAAACGGAATGCTTAATGTGTAAGGAAAATGGGAATGAGTGAAGAAATGGGGAAAGGATTAGAAGAGGAAAACGGGAATGAGTGAAGAAATAGGGAAAGGAGTAGAAGAGGAAAATGGGAATGAGTGAAGAAATAGGGAAAGGAGTAGAAGAGGAAAATGGGAATGAGCGAAGAAATCGATTGTTGAAAATGGGAGTTTTGTCGAACAGGATTTCCAGAGAAGAGTTAAAGCCTGGCGATCACATCTACTCGTGGAGGCACGCCTACATCTATGCGCATCACGGTTCGATTTTAACTAACTTAACTGCCTGCATTTCCTTTTCAACAAAGATCTTCTTGCATTCAAGTTCTCAACATATGTATGTAATTATTGCTCGATTTGATTCTGATCTAATAACTTTTGTCCTGTTGAGTTATTTCTGTGTCTGGGTGAGTGTTGGATCAAATATCAGAATCAGAAATTAATAATCTTCATTGCTTAAGTGTTACATATTCTTATTGGATTTATACATGTCTAACTAAATCGTGTTAAAAGTCATAACTTGAATCGATTTGGGAAGGAAGTATCATCTTAGGAGAGAGATAAAGCAATGCCATTTAATCTGTCTTATGTGGAAAACAGATTGAGAATGGAGAATAAAATATCTGCCCTGCAAAACTGATCCATTGCAACTTGCAAGAATAATCAGCTTACTGGAAAACAGTATGTTTTCATGTGAAGCTGGGTGGACACGAGCTGCTTGCATCCTCCCTTAATCTATTAGATTAGATAAGATAGTATTTTTTTGGTTGTGATTTGTTTTCGTTGTTATTTGTCATTTGTTGACGATCTGGAATTTGGGCTTGATGCTATGATAAGACATTTAACCAAAGATAAATTGATAATGGTCGGAGAGACTCAACTTGAACATAGGGCCTCAAAAGACTTCCAACTTAAGCAATTTGGGAAAATAATATGTGAGATTGATTGAGAGATGCATGTATTTCAAGATAGAAGAAAACATAAGCTAGATGATTACTTACTAGATGCAATTGAATGGAACACCTGTTACTATGATCTACTGTAGCAGTTTTCAAAGAGTGTTCAATTTCAAATCTCTATGAACAAAATGACCAAAAAGGTGAAAACCCTTTTTCAAATGTAATGCAGCAGAGGTAAGTTGGATTCATATCCTCCTCTAAATTGTAAAATATCTTACAGATGCTTAACCATTTCATCTTAAAAGAATCCCATCCCACGATCAAGTTGTGGCTCTCTATCCTCCCCTTTGTGCCTTAATCCAAATAAATCAGTTAAGAGACAAAGGAAGAGAGTGGGAAAGAGGAAGATAGGGACCGAGGGTTGACAGAATCATGCAACCTCTTTGTTCTTTCCTCAGCTTCAGCATGTAGGACCATGTGTAGGAAAAATTTTGGGTTATGTGGATATTTCTTTTTGGTAGTTTACTTTTTCGTAGATGTTTGCATGTTGGCATTTTGTTTTTTGATTCTCAAATTACAATGCCTAATTGGGTGTTAATCACAATTCCGATTAATAAAGACTTGCATTGAGATGTAATCATTCAGTAACTTCCAGCTTAATAATCTACTTTTATCCCAGACACATGTACCTTCAATTATTGTTGATGATTTTTCAATTTTTATGAAGTTTATTAGCTTATCTGTTAGATTATAGGACCAACATATATGTAATGGTTGACCAATTGCGTTTAAAATGGCTTAGGATGAAAATTAAACAACTTAAGCTTTACATGATTCTGCACTCCTAATCACTACTTCATCAACCTTTGTGCCATGATATCAGGGATATATGTAGGTGAGGGAAAGGTGATCCACTTCACTCAAGGAGGGGGGCGAGAAATCAACTCTGGTATTGTATTAGATGGTATCATTTTCAGGTCATCTCCCTCCCATCTTTCACCTCGTCCTTGCCTTGTATGTGGTGATGATCAATCAAGGCTTGGTGGTGTCATCTCTTCCTGCTTAGACTGCTTCCTAGCTGATGGCGATTTGTACCTATTCCAATATGATGTTTCACTTTCTTTCTTTCTTGCCAAAGCTAGGGGAGGAACCTGTACTATGGCTGCTTCTGATTCATCAGAAGATGTTCTTCATCGTGCTTTCTTTCTTCATCGGAACGGCTTTGGTGTCTACCACATTTTCAAGAACAACTGTGAAGACTTTGCAATCTATTGTAAAACTGGTCTACTAGTGACGACACGCATTAGTGTGGGTCGAAGTGGGCAGGCGACATCATTCTTAGCTGCTGCGAGTGCCATTGTTTCTTCACCACTACGATATTTGACAACTAGCTTTAGCGGCCTGGCCGTTGTAGGTTTTGGAATGTATTGTTTTAGTCGGTTGGTTTCAGACATCGGGGTTCGACGTGATGTAGAAAAAGTTCTTGTCGAAAGGCTTGTAAGGGTTGTTTCCGATTCTGGAGTACAGAATTAGTATTTTCATACCTGGATCTGTAGTTATTAATATTGTATTATACATTATGCAATACAATATATATATATATATATATATATATAATTATATGAATAGATATGTTGAACTGTATTTGTTCAAATATTAAAAGTATATGGTACATAAGTGATATGTATGGTGCAATGATATACATAAAAATTCGTTTTATTTATTTATTTTATTTTGAATTAGTAAAAATTTATTTTAATTTGAGTTAGAATATGAAAAACTATTTTTTATAGATTTCAATTTTAAGGTTTAGATTTTAGACAAAAAGAATATTGAAAAAATTTAGAATTCACTTTTTTTACTCCGATATGTTAAATATTTTTTAACTTTTAATTAAGTTAACATGAAAATGTTTATCTTATTTAAAATTATATATTATTAAGACGCACGTTTAGAGTTCAAATTAAAAATAAAATCATCTTTTCAATATATACCATATAATCCTTAATTAATTATATTAATAAATATAATCCTTAATTCTATTAATTTCCACCCTCCATGGATGGGTTGCCAATGCTCAAAAAATTAATAAATATAATTTTTTATTTTTTATTTTACATATATACTAATCAATTTTAAAAGTTTTCATTGTATCTTATAATACTTGATATTTAAAAATAAGATTTTGATATACGGTGTGTATCTTAATTTAACAACTATGATTGGATCTTAATAACTAATAATTTTCATGTTGGGAATTTCTCATTATTTTTGGTACATTACCCTTATAAGTAATTCTTTCTAAATTTTTTCAACACGTTCAGCAACATCTCTTTTTTTTTTTTTTGAATTTTCATTGAGAATTTGTGTGTTTAACTATTTTAATTTGTTTAGATTTTGAATGAAATTATTATAAATGCTCCATAATAAAAAATAAAAAACGAAAAAGAATTCCCATATCATTTTACTCAATAATTATTTTAATATCTATTTTAAAATAATATGTTAATATGCTCATGACTTTTGAAAGGTATAAATAGTTAAAGTTTATATACGTAACCTTCTTAAATATTAAATTTTATTTTACTAATATTATATTATTTTAAATACTTATGTTTATTATGATATAAGTATTCATGTTTTGAACGTTTGTTACGAGAAAAATAAATAATATTCCTTATATTGTGAATAGTAAAACTACATTATAATATTTCTTAGCAAAAATACTAATGTAGGGTTCATTTATTTTGACGTAAAATAATTTTCGAAAAAAGTTTTTATGACTTATACTTATTAGGAAGACTGAAAATGTATTTCAAATACAAAATATTTTACATGTCAATGGGAAAAAGACTTGTTAACCACATAAAAAGTTGTATGTTCTTGAAGAGCCTAAGACATTTTCCAAAGAATCAAAGAAAAAATTTATTATTTAGGATAATATTTGTAGGATGATTAATTATACTTTCATAGTAATTTTTATTATTTATGATAAATATTTGTAAGATGATTAATTATTAATGTGAAATGTTTTTATCGTGTATGATTATTAATTTTGATTTATACATATGTTTTTAGTTATTTTGTTATATAACATAATTTTTAATATTAAAAATTAAATTTTGAATGTCTTGCACAATTGGTGAATATTAATATTTTTAAACTTATAAAGATGTTATAGAATTGAGTATTTAAAATTTGAGATTATATTTGATGCATTGGCAGTTAAGTCACTAAAATGTGCCATCTTGTTAATGAGATAAAATTAAATTCTTTTAAGGACTTAATAATAAATATATATAACTTTTACTATTTAATAAATAAAAAATCAAATTTTTAATTTTTTTTCCCACGTTTCTCTCTCCCTTGTTTTCGTGTTTTCAAGATCTCACATTTCCAGAGTGCCATTAGCCTTGAAATTGTTTCAGATGTGGGTATATTTGAAAGCCTAGGCCACATTGTGTTGACATTTTAATAGCAATGAAGTTCATTTGATCAATAAAAAAAAGAAACAAAAAATTAAATATGTTTTGTAAGCTGTAATTCCGTTTGATCATGCCATTGGGTTTGAATAGGACTCTCAACCTCTAAGAACAATGAAATTCATTTGATCTTAAAAAAAAAAACAAAAAACCAGATTTGTTTTCGTAAGCTGTAAATTTGTTTGATTATGTCACTAGGTTTGAACAGGGAGTGTCAACTTCTTTTTGACAAGGGCATCCACAACAATTGAATGGTAGTTTTTTTTTGTAATGTCCTTTCGAAAACAATACACGGTTTTTTGAAAAAAAAAGGGTTAAATTTGTAGTTCTTATTAAGAATCCATGGTAGGAATTTGTAATTGTTGAGAAGTAGGGTGTTACGGTTCACACCAATCCGTATGAGATATAATTTGCTTTGACCTGCTCACGATTTTGTTCCACAAAATGCACCTCACTAATTGAAGGTATTGTGAACCTTTAAATATTCAGTATCACTCTAGTACACAATCGATGTATGATTTATGGCTCTCTTATAAGACCATGATATCTTCCCTTCACTCTTCTTTAGGAGCTTCTCTTTAATGTGAGATTTATGGCTCTACACGTTAGGAGCATATGATGTAGGATTGACATGGTTTCCTACTGAGATCGTGACATCCTCCCCCACTTCAACAAAGGCTCACTGTCCTTAGTGGCACATTGCTAGTACATCCAGAGTCCGCTCTAATGTCAACTATCACAGACTATGCCCTTTAGCTCAAGTATGCAATAGCCTGTGTGTTGCTTGGTGTTGATGGTGGCTGTCATGGCTTGATTTCGAGTTGCATCTGTTGGATTTGCACGGAACGACTTTAGGTTGTTGACGTGAAATATTAGATGTACCCTCATCCAGTTGGGTGGATCAATCTTGTGAAACACTAAATGTACCTCTTACAAGATTAATCCACCTAAGTGGATAAAGGTACATCCAATGTTTCACGTTAGCAACTGAAGCCGTTCAATGCAGATCCAGCAGATGCAAGTTAAAGTCAAGCCATGAGAGCCACCACCAGCAGCTAGTCACCACCACAATGTTGAGTAGAGGAGATTCTTGCAAAAAGAACCACATTTGTCATGACCCAAAACCCGAGGGTCCGTGGTTGACGCATGAGCCAGCAAGCAAAGCCCACGAGACCTGAGCAAGCCTCAGAGTTCAAATCACACAACACATAACGAAGGGAATTAATGGTCAAATATTTATAATAAAATTCAAATATATTACATCATCATTGGCTCATTGTCCACACAAATATTCATAAGGCCATACATTGGCCATCAAAGTGGGTTCGTATCATGCAACCCTTATACACATGTAAATGGCATCATCGTGCCTGCACAGATCCCAAATATACATGATTGGGAAACCAGTACCACCAGCGGAAGCTAATATAATTCGAACTCAGCGGAGTGATGAATGGGATGGAAACTTACCAGATGCCACATGTGTTGTGAGACATTGACCTTTATAGACTCATAGTTAGTAATATATGCGATATCCCTAATTAGGGGTAATTTCGTCATTTTCTTAGTAAGCCCATAAAAGTAAGATTTTAAACAATATTATGGCCTAAGTAGACCTAAGGCATAAATGAATGATGAAATTAGGGGTAAAATGACAAGGAAACAAAAATTTTGATGATTTTCACTATAGGGGCAAAATGGTCATTTTTCACCTTGGGTTAGAATTTTAAGTTTTGTGAACCCGAGTATATTTAGACCATTATGGACTTGGCCTCAGTGTTAAAAGAGTAAAAAAAAAGATTTCATAAAGGGGTGGAGAAGGACAAGCTAACTTACTAAGGGCATTTTCGTAATTTCTAAGGGAGTGGATAAGCTTGGGCTATAAATATCTGCTCCTTCCAGCAGCTTCTTGAATTTCCAGTAGATTCTTCTTCTTGTTCTCTTCCCATCTCACGTTGCTTCCATTCTCCATGGAAGCTTGATGTGAAGCTTTCATAACTTTCTCTCTCTAGCTCTAGTTTTCATACTTTTATGCCCTTTTG
This sequence comes from Theobroma cacao, assembly GCF_053813885.1. Taxonomy (NCBI): domain Eukaryota; kingdom Viridiplantae; phylum Streptophyta; class Magnoliopsida; order Malvales; family Malvaceae; genus Theobroma; species Theobroma cacao. The sequence goes on from NC_142642.1 coordinate 4,272,012, forward strand.
ACTAGAACCTTTGTATTCTTTCACTCTCTCACTTTAAAACCCTTGAAAAATCCTACTTCCATACTTTCTCTCACTAGCTAAGTGTTTAGAGAAAGAAAGAGAAAGAAAGCCCTATAATAAGCTTGGGAACTGTTGGAAAGAATTTCAAAGTTACAAAGCTATCAAGGTGAGTAGTAAATTAGAATTGAGTTTTAAGTGTTGATAATGTTTAGTGATTGATTTGTGAGTTTATTGTTGAGATTGTGTATTGACTCTAATGTGATTAGGTAGTGAACATAGATAGCCATTTAAAATGGTAATTGAAAGCTAGTTAAAAGATAGCTTTTAGGGTTTATAGTGTGTGAATTAACATAATGCTGATGCTAATGTGATTCTAGGTTATAACGAAGCCCCATTACCCCAATTGGATCATTAGGGGAATTAGAGTCAGCTAAAGGCTCAACAATATACCGGTGAGTGAACTGCATTTCAAATTCATTTTGGGGAATGTGATTGTTTGTACAAAGCGTTTGAATGATTTTATACAACGTTTCTTAAAAATGAGTGCCTTGGGAACAAGCTTTTGAGAAATGGGTTATGTTGTGATATGTAGCTATTATGGATTCCTATACTGCTACATTATGTTTATATATGTATATACGTACGAATATATTATTGTGTAATTATATGGACTGGGCTATGTGCGAGTACGGAATCCATAATGACCCGGTTATGTGCGAGTAGGGAGTGCACATAAATCGGTGATGACCTAGCCGTGTGCGAATAGGGAATGCGCATGAGCTGGTGATGATGGGATGGTGTGCATGATGATGATGGGTATATGTATATATATATACATACGTAAACATGTGTGTTATAAGAAATTTATGAGTAATGGTATATGGTTGTAATGTATGTGAAATTCGGTATGTTAAACTTTGGGAAGTTGTTATGTGTTTCTTATTGGTTTAGGACATTTCAGTAAGGTAGTTTTCTTTGGGAAGTAGGGAAAATTTTCATTGATGCCCTGTTTCTCGTTGCAGCGAGAAACTCTCTGGTTTTTGGAGGGTGGCTGGCTGGAAACTCGCTGCAGCAAGAAAATACTATAGCATTCTCGCTGCAGTGAGAATGAATCTCGCTGCAGTGAGAAAGTTTCTGTCTTGGGGCAGAAATTTCGCTGCAGCAAGATTCATTCTCGCTGTAGCGAAAAACTTTCTGTTTTGTCTCACATCTTGATCAATTGTTACCCTATTTTCCACTTCTTTGCTACCATATTTGAGCATGGATTTCCAACATTACGGAATAAATGATTTAAGTTAAAATGAGGAGGTTTGGTGAGAAACCCTCAGCCAGTTGAGAAACCCTCGTTCGGCTACTAACTTAAATCCCAACGTCGTTGCAGCAAAAATTCATTCTCTCTTCGTTGTCGCATTTGACTTGCTTGTGTATCATTGAAGCTTTCATTTTTCAAATTGTTTGTTATGTATGGGTTCATGATTTCAAATGATTAATTATTTAAGGGTTTAATGAGGGGTTTTAATGTAAACGAAACTAAATTGTATTATTTTAAAACAAGTGCATCATGATTTTAAATCCTTCATTATTATTGCTTGTTCCCTTCCTTGTTCACTCACTGGTTTATACTCACCGTTTTCAACTTCATGTTTTCAAATCACGAGGCAGCTGGTAACTAGGTCGAAATGTCTTCGTATATTCGACCCTTGGTAGGTGTCTCAACATTCAGTAGCTGTACATTTGTCCGAGTCTTTTCGCTGAAAGTCGAGTATTCTTTTGTTGTGTATAGACAAACCTAATGTAAATTATTAAGATACATGTTGTAGACAATGTATATACACTTGTTTAGTATGCCAGTATGAGGTGGCAATGTTTAATATTATTTTGATCCTAAGTTATGAAATGTGACTTAGCAGTTTATGATGGAATGATGAACATGTCAGATTAATAGGCTTGCTTGGGTTTAGTTGTGAGACCTTGACCTTTATAGATTCGTAAAGGGAAGTATACGCGATATCCCTAATCAGAGGTAATTTCGTCATTTTCTTAGTACTCCCATAAAAGTAAGATTTTTAACAATATTATGGCCCAAGTAGGCCTAAGGCATAAATGGATGGTGAAATTAGGGGTAAAATGGAAAGGAAACCAAAATTTTGATGATTTTCACGATAGGGGCAAAATGGTCATTTTTCACCCCGAATTAAAATTTTAAGTTTTCATGAACCCGAGTATGTCTAGACCATTATGGATCTTGTCCCGGTGTCAAAGGAGTAAAAAGATTTCATAAAGGGTTAGAGGAGAGTAAGTTAATTGGTGGAGGGGCATTTTGGTAATTTTAAGGGAATAGATAAGATTGGCTATAAATATCTTTCTTCCAGCAACTTCGTTTCCCATTTTCCAGTAGCTTGTCTTCTTCTTCTTCTTCTCTTTCACATTGCTTCCAACCTCCATGGAAGCTTGATATGGAGCTTGCATAATTTTCTCTCTCTAGCTCTAGTTTTCATACCTTTGAGCCCTTTTGACTAGAACCCTTGTATTCTTCCACTCTCTCTCCTTAAAACCCTTGAAAAATTTTATTTCTATACTTTCTCTCACTAGTTGGGCGTTCTAGAGAAAGAAAGAGAGAATTATCCCATTTCTATGGAAGCTATTGGAAGAGAATTCAACTACAAAGGAACCCTAGGGTAAGTGATGAATTAAGTTTGATTTTTAGCTATAGAAAATGGCTAGTAATTGGGATTATGAGCTGTTTTATTGTTAAGTATGTTCATTACTTTTTAGTGATTAAGATAGTGAACATAGATAGCCATTTAATGTGGCAATTGAAAGCTAGCTAAAAGATAGCTTTTAGGGTTCATAGTATGTGAATTGACCTATTGCTTATGCTAATGTGATCCTAGGTTCTAATGAAGTCCCATCCTTCCAATTGGATCATTAGGGGAATTAGAGTCAGCTAAAGGCTCAACAATAAATTGGTGAGTGGACTGCCTATCAAAACTATTTTGGGAATGTGACTGTTTTGTACAAAGTGTTTGAATGATTTTATACAACTTTTCTTAAAAATGAGTGCCTTGGGAACAAGCTCTTGGGAAATGGTTTATGTTGTGACATATGACTATTATTGATACATGCACTACCACATTGTGTTGATATATATATATATATATATATATATATATATATATATATGAATATATTATTGTGTAATGACATTGACTCGGCTAAGTGCGAGTAGGGAGTGCGCATAAGCCAAGGATGACCCGATTATGTGCGAGTAGGGAGTGCGCTGTCACGACCCAATTTCCCAGGCCATGACCGGCGCATGAGCTCAATGAGCATAGCTCACTAAGCCCAAGCAAGCCTATCCATTTACCTTTGCTTAACAAATTTATCATATCATGCATACACACACACTTTTTTTCGGGTGTGAACATAGCCAAAACACAATGACATTATCGATAATAATATACATGCACTATACCAGTCATGTATTTAGCAATTTACATTTCATACACATATTCACATTGTTAGATTGTATTCATAATACAAAAAGACCCATGACTTCCAGCGGAGACATTTACAATAAAAGGGATTACTATCGAATGCCAGATACATACCCAGGAGATGCATTACGGGGACTCCTCGATCTAGGGTCCAACAGTCACCTGATTTGAAAATATGAATTTTTATAAAACGTGAGTACAATACTCAGTGAGTGAACAAGAAGGGAACAAGCATACCATAAGGAATGTTTATCAAAATCATGATGCATTCATTTTCTCAAAACCATGCAATTGTTTTAGCTCCTTTAAACCCCTCATGTAAACCCCACATGAGTAAATCACTTTACAAAAATCCATGCTCAACTATGGTACCAAAGAAATGGGAAATATGGCAAAAACCCACAAGTTAGCAAAATGGACAGAAAGTTTCTCGCTGTAGCGAGAACCAGTTCTGGTGAAGGCCCTCAAACCCGAGAGTTTTTCGCTGCAGCGAGAATGAATTTCACTGCAGGGAAACAGAGCAACAAGAGAAAAGTTTCCCTTCACTCAACAAAAAGGCCATCCTACTAAACTAACAAAATCAACATAAAACTCATGAAAATTCCCAAAGTGCAATGCATCAAATTTCACATATATGTCAACCATATATCACATTCATGAGCTTTCATTTCATAAGTCTAGATATGCATAATTAGATAGACAAACATCAATATCATCATAATCACACCTAGCTCATGTACATCCCCCCACGTCGTGCACATAGCCGGCACCATCGTGTGCATCCCCCCACATCGTGCACAATCAGTGACATCGTGTATATCCCCCCACATCGTGCACACGGGCACTATCATCATCCATCTCTCACGCCACCATCATCACCGTCATGTCTATCCCCCCACATCGTGCACACACACGGTTACAGTCATTATACACAATATCATTCATCATGCACAACACACACATATATATATCATCATATTGCAATAATGCATGAATCTAGAGCAATCACATATCACAACATCAAACCATTTAACAAAAGCTTGTTCCCAAGGTACATTTTCTAAGACAAGTTGGATAGAATCTTTCATATTCTCAAAACAAGTTTGAAATGCCAGTCCACTCACCGATATCGAAAATCTGGATTCCGGGTGCACTCGGATTAATAGTCCTCAGGCGCAATTCCTTTGCCTTTTTCGGACGTCTCACTACCTTAATAAATAACAAAGTCAAGGAATTTACTATATTGTCCCTAAATTAATATAAACTAATTAAATTACTAATGATTGATATGTAAATGCAAAAATACGTCCGATTACTGCTTAATCGTGGTATCGATTAAATTCGATTGATCACCGATTAATTGGCGATTGTGTCCAAATCACCTCCAAATTAATCCATTGCTCCTCTAATACCTTAATTTACCACATACCATTTAAATAAAGACAAATTCAGCATTAGAACCCTCACAGTTCCTTATAGAAAAATTCGGTCATTTGGTGCACTAGCACCAAAATTTTTTCTACATAACCGTTTCACCTTAATTCATCATTTTTCAAGCCATTTTCCTTGAAATAAAAACAATCCCCCATTGATATTCAGCCCTCATGGTTCGACCAACAAGGAACCCTAGAGAAATTGAATATTTCTTTTGTGTTTTTGTTCATAACCATGCTTAACTATCTCTAAACACTAACATAGTCTAAAATCAAATTATTCCAACAACAATTCCTATTCCATACCCATTTTTCAGAATTGAATTCATCATGATAACTCAATATTCAATCATGGAAATCATGAACAAAAGCATGGGTAAGCTAGGTATCAAGGAGAATTAAAGAAATTCTAACTTACTTAGCTTGTTTCCTTGATTTCTTCACTTTTTCTTTGAATTTCCACCTAGGTTTTCTTGTTTTTCCCTTTGTTCTTCCTTTGTTCTTGTTGCTGGTTGCCTAGGCCGAATATGGTGAGAGAATTGGGGATTTAATGGGCTGATTTCTATAGAAAATAATAAAATAATCAAGCATGCCATGTGTCACATGCTTATTGGCCCAATTTTTTAACTTTTTGACTTTTTCTTCTTAATTTTCCACCACAAATATTCTGGTATTTATCCAATCCTACCACAATTAAAATCCCTTGGTCTTGACAAGTGTTAGGGTGAAAAATTTACCGATTTGCCCTCGAGATGGAAAAATTACGATTTTGCCCTTATACTCCGAAATGTACCAGAATCACATTATTTCTACTTTTCAACCTCAAATAACACTAATATTGATCAATATTAACCAAATGGGGCAAAATTTGTTTTATAAAAATTCCCGTTTAGTCCTTTAACCAAAAAATTATCATTTTACCCTTGTGCTCCAAAAATATCGGGAATCACAATTTTTCACTGCTAAACATCATTTTATACTCCAATAGTCATAATTATATTTCATATAATTATTCTTGGTCAAATGTGATCAAATCTTGGCTAGAAATCTCCATTTTATCATCAAATGGTAAAATGACCGTTTTATCCTTAATTGGTCAATTTTCCTAATGGACTCCAAACTGGACCTTGAACTCCGAATCACTATTATAAGCGATTCTGTGGGTTTCAAAATTTTCAATTTCCTCTTAGAATTTTTATTTGAACTAGTTCAAGACTCGATTTAACTTAGTTGTACTACTCGGTACAATACCGTCTTTTAATCGAGCTTGACAGGGTCTCACATGCGCATAACCAGGTGATGACCTAGCCATGTGCGAGTAGGGAGTGCGCATGAGCTAGTGATGATGATGATGATGATGGGATGGTGAGCATGATGATGATGGGTTTACACATACATATATACATATGTAAATATGTGTGATATAGGAAATTAATGAGTAATGGTATATGATTGTAATGCATGTGAAACTTGACATGTTAAATTGTGGAAAATTGTTATGCGTTTCATGTTGGTTTGGACATTTCAGCAGGGTTGTGTTTCTTTGGGAAGAATGGCAAATTTTTCATTGGTGCCTTGTTTCTCACTGCAGCGAGAATCATTTTCGCTGCAGCGAGAATCATTTTCGCTGCAGCGAGAAACTCTCTGGTTTGGAGGGGTAGACTGGCTGAAAACTCGCTGCAGCGAGAACGACATTGTAACTTCTCGCAGTAGCGAAATTCATTCTCTTTGCAGCGAGAAACTTTTTGTTTTTGTCTCCTATCTTGTCCAATTGCTGCCCTATTTTTCATTTCTTTGCTACCATATTGGAGCATGGACTTCCAACATTAAGGACTAAATGAGTTAAGTTTAAAATGAGGAGGTTTAGTGAGAAACCCTCGGCCAGTTGAGAAACCCTCGTTCGGCTAATAACTAAATCCCAACATCGCTGCAACTAAAATTCATTCTCGCTGCAGCGAGAATGCCTTTCTACTGCAGCGAAGATTTGTTGTCGTATTTGACTTGCTTGTGTATGATTGAAGCTTTCATTCTTCAAATGGTTCGTTATGTATGGGTTCATGATTTTCAAATGGTTAATCATTTAAAGGCTTGATGAGGGGTTTTTAATATGAATGGAACCAAATTGCATTGTTTTGAAACAAGTGCATCATGATTTTAAATTCTCCCTTGTTGTTGCTTGTTCCCTTCCTTGTTCACTCACTGGGTTTATATTCACCGTTTTCAACTTCATGTTTTCAGATCATGAGGCAGCTGGTAACTAGGACGAGGTGTCCTTGTAGACTTGTATCGATCTTTTGGTAGGTGTCTCGGCATTTAGTAGCTATACATTCGTCAGAGTCCCTCCGCTGGAAGTCGAGTATTATTTTGTTGTGTATAGACGAACCTAATGTAAATTGTTAAGATACATGTTGTAGACAATGTATATACACTTGTTTGGTATGCCAGTATGAGATGGCAATGTGTAGTATTATTTTGATTCTAAGTTATGAAATGTAACTTAGCAGTTTATGATGGAATGATAAACATGTCAGATTAATAAGCTTGCTTGGGCTTAGTGGATTACGTCCATTGGGCCCATGCGCCGGTCATGGCCCGAAATTTGGGTCGTGACATTAGTGGACTACGTCCATTGGGCCTATGCGCCGGTCATGGCTCAGAATTTGGGTTGTGACATGTGTGTCCGTTCATCGACGACAATAGCCACACAATCTTGTAGGTTTACTTATCTGCACATGGTACAACAGAGGGGTGAGTCATCTAATACTCAGTGAGGGGATACTATCACAACGTAATATTTTCATATAAAATATATATAGGCCTATCTAGCCATAAGACTTTCATATTCAAACATCTCTAATTCAAAAGTTCAAGGATCATCCTAATATCCAATGTGCACAATTCATCATATCAAGTCTTACTGGATCACATCTGAACTGCATATCTCATCCATAGTTTCATAATTCTATGTCCTCACATCAAATCATATCGATTCAAGGCTTATCTTTAACATCGCTATCATCAAATTGGGTATCATAGGCACACTTTAGTTACCGAGCATAAGCTCAAATCCCATTTACAAATAATTGCTTATTCTGAAGCATTTAATCAAATATCATTCACAGTGGTCACCACATATTCATATTTCAAATTAGATCAAGCTATACCTGATGCATGTTATCATAGTCAAACGAAATCGAGTGGTCTTGCCCTGATGTAGTCAAATCATGCTCGATGGCCAACCAGCGAAGAATCAAATTACGCTCAGGGCAAAGCCGTTGGCAGGGAAACAAATCATGAGCGTGCTGTAACAATGGGCAGAGAACAAATCACTGACTGGAGTAATTTCCCAACGGTTAGCATCACCCTGAGTAATCTCAACGGATAGCATCAAAGCACTGCAGGCGGGATTAATGCCACCGTCCTTGCTTACCACCATCATTGCAGGCACACAAAGACATAGGGTGTAGAACTCCACTCAACCTCAAGTCAAATCAATGTCTGGAATTCATCCCTCAGATGAAACACAAATCCACAAATCAGGCCATCGTGCTTGTGGCATTCCAATATTCTTCCAAGTGTAAATCACTAAGCTGCCAACATCATTCACAAATTATTTTCTTAACAATTCTACCAACCGTAGGCCTTAAAACACAATACCATGCTTACCTTTTCTCTTTCACTTTGAATCCATCATGTATCCAAAGGTTTGATGGCTTGTATGTCACTAAATCCTCTCCACTCAAGCTTTTCTTTGCTGCCACAATACATTTCTTATGGTTACCAACCGATTATCAAAACATTATCAAACCAAAACTACAATGCTTACCTTTGTTTCTCTTGAAACTTTAGAACCAAGATTTCCTCTTTCCTCAAGCTCCATGGTTCCTCTTTTGCATGTTAAAGATTCCTTTCTGGGTGATGAAATGCTAAACTCAACAATGAAGAGCAAGGAACCGACGGTTTCCTTCAATCCTCACAAACCCAAGCCTTCCCCACTTTTTTTCTTTCTTTCTCTCTTTTCTTTTCTCCTCGGGTGAAACCTTTCAAGACCCAATTTCCTCTTTCTTTTCCTCTATTTTCTTCTCTTTTTGGGTGAAACCTCTCAAGAACCAAGCTTTTTCTTTATTCTTTCACAATGGCCGATTCTCACAACCTTTCCAAGGCCAATTCTCATTTATTTTACACTTTGAAATTTTGCTATTTATTTGGTCACCCACTTAGCCAATCAAATTGCATGCACACATTTGCCTTTTTATTCTATTTGGCCACCTTGCCAACCCATAAGATTTCATGCATCCAATTTTCATCTCTTTTAATTGGTTGAATATCTACTTTTATTATCCATCCATTCTTTAATCTATCTTCATGCATTCTTAATGCATTTCCATTTCATCCACCTTACTTATGTCCAATAGCCTTACATGCATTCTCCCACATTATTTCTCATTTGACCTCCCATTCAGCCAGTAAGATTACATACATATATATTTCCTTTCTTTTAGTCCAACATTGCCACCAAGTGTCCTCCATTCAAAAATTCTCTATGCTTTCTTTAACTAGTAAAATCACATGCATATTTCACCTTGTGCATTTGTCTCCTTCCTTTTTATTTGTCACATTGTGGGGGGTTCTACATGTTCCCACTAAGATTACACCTTTATATGCCATCTTTTACATGTAGTAGTGTTGTCACATGCATATGCCAATCTTTCACATAACCTCATTTTTCATGACTAATTATTTTCTTCTCATCCAATTTTGCATGTGACCAATAATTTCTCTATCTAAATAATATAATATAATATAAATGAATAAAATATTATTTTATTCATGTCATCCAAAATTTCTATTCTTGGTCTCCCCCACTTAGACTTAACCTATCTCTTGCAATATGTGACTCGTTTTGGCATCGAATTATATTAATTATTTTATTCCAAAATTCTCCACTTGTCTCATTGGGTCCCAAAGTATCTCATTTTGCCTCGGTTCACTTCCAAATCACCTTTTAACTCCACTAACTTATCATCGATAAAATATTATTAGTTTATTATTATTTTCTAGCATGTATAATATTTTATTCCAAAATATTCCTTCCACCCGTCTCCACTCTTTTGCACTTTTAGCTTCAATGGACCCTTATCCTATCGATAAGGTCGTATTGGCTTCTATATGAGGGCATGGGGTGTTACAAGAAGATTTTGAGAAAATAGCTATTGTTGTGTTGATTGAAAGTTCGAAAGACACATTGTGAAGAATGATGATTGTTGGAAAGATCTAAAAATGCATGAGCCAGTTAGAAATGTTGAGGTTGCTTGCTCTGTTGTTTGAAAGAAATAAGGATGAATAATGTGGATGGAAGATTGGGAAATAAAGAATTGAATGTTAGATAGACAAATTATGCATGTAAGCTTGGAAATAATTACGTGAAATTGGATTGATTGTTGCTGCCACAGATGTAGTTAATGCTATGAAAATATAAGATAGACTATGATGAATGTTGCTTGAAAGGTTGAAATAGGCACTTAATGTTATAAATAAGTTGCCAGTACATGTAATATAGAGAATTATGCATGTAAAGGATATGAATTCCTTTAGTAAACATATGTCAACATGCATATGAATATGCAAAGGCTAATTGAGAAAGAATGGTGATTTTTGCATGATTTGAGTTATTAAAATGATGATTAATGTTTGAATGAGAAGGAGAATGGAATGTGATATAAAAGCATAAAGCTAAGTGTGGGTAGCAAGTGTGGGATAGAATAATTTGTAAAGTTGCTAAGTATTTTGAATTTAATTGCTACTAGAAAATTGACAAGTAAAGGATAGTTGTCGTGCATGTAAATTATGAAGGATAACAGTTAAACGACAAGTGATATTGATTGATTAAGATTACAAAGAGTTTAAATTAGTGAAGTAATATCCCGCCAAGAGAGGTGAGTAGGGGGTGTCAATTTTAAAAGATTCTATGGTATATCAAAGTATATGTATAGCACTATTCAATGCCTTTGTGGAAAGCATGAGTTGCTAGAAAATGATAAGTGATTTGAATATATGGTTTGGAATGATTTACACACTGTTTTTATGGAAAGCATGAGCTGGTAGAAACAATAAGCAATTGTGGATGCAAATTGATTTGGAAGTTGTTTGTGTATACTATATATATATATATATATATATACATATATGTAAAGTGTATTAGAAACCGGGAAACAAGCCCTTTTGCAATGTTTTGCATCTAAACCGTGCCTTGTGTCTTTCTGAGAAGTGCATAGTTAATTGCATTTGATAAATGGCTTAGATGCAAATTCTTGTGAGCCGGTTTTAGTTCGAACTTTATGCAAATGTTTACACCGTGCATTTTAATGTGAAAAATAATTTTCAAAGGCTGCCGAGCCTTGTTTTCAAATGATTTAAAGAAAAACTCTTGAAAACCTTGATTAGGTTTTGAAAGCGGTTTTGAAAAACAGAGAGCATCGAGAGTAGGCCGAATGTCACATTGAAATAGTGTGACCCTTGTGCACAAGTAAGGTCTAGCTAGAGAACCTTTTGGGTCGTTGACGGGCTGTGGGACGTGGCAAGGCCACGGTTTGTGATTATACATGGCAAGGCCATGGGTTGTTATACATGGCAAGGCTGCGAGTTGATATACGTGGTTGCGACCACATGATTAATTCGATGTCGGCCAACATCGTCAAGACTACCATGGTTGTGGGAATCCCGTGGAGGGGGGCCTCCCGGATGTTATTATGTGGACGAGGGTCCATGGGTTGAATATCTATGATTACCTACTCGAGATTCTTGAGAGTTTTTAGACTTGTACTCTTTCACATGGTGGAGAGATATTGTTTTTTCGTAGCTCCCCTTTTTAATTGACAGCTTTTGGCGCTTATATGTTGATCATGAATTGATGTATGTGGATGTACTCAGTTATTTTTACATGCCACACAGTTAGGGAGCTTGCGTGTATTTATAAGGCCATTTGTATTTATGAAGGAAATAAATAATTTTGATGATTGAAATCTATTTTACTATGCTTTGATTTCGACATTGTTTGCCAAGGAAAGTATTACACTATGATTTTTACGGCACTATTTTTACAAGGCACAAATACCTTATTTATGTTGGCTCCATTAGTTTTTAATGATAATAAAACATTTTCATTCATTTATGTCTAATATCTTTACTTGAGTGTGCAGGAAAATTAATATAAGAAATTAATCATTTAACTCCTCAAAGAGATATCAAAAGAAAAAGAGGAATAAAAACAACAAGATGTAACTATCTAACAAGGAGGAAGCTTATTAGTGAAACGAAGAAGAATGTTGGTTGACCAAGTTTCAAATTGGAGGAATGGCGGGCTGAAGAGTTTAAGAAACAAAATCAACTTAGTCAACTAGGTCAGTCGACTAACTGCTCTCTGCAAGAATCTGCAACCAGAAATAGAACCAACTTAGTCGACCAAGTCAGTCGACTAAGAGCTCTCTGTATGCAATTTGAACTAGAGCACTATAAGACAGATTAACGGCTAGAACTCATCCTCAACTGTTTCCAACGACCATAAACTGTCCAACTGCCATCAGAGTTGCATCTCCAAGTATAAAAGGGTCTTCCAACAATTAGAAACAAGTTTTTTAGAAGCCTTGAAAGAGATTTGAGCTATAGAAAGTTGAAAAATTAGAAAAGCTTCACTGCACTTGTCTGCACTTAAACGCCTACTCTTTGCATTTGTATTTAACACTCAATCTTGTACCACTTAGATCAGCCAGTGATCATAGGTACCCTATTTTACTACTTCTCTTGTATTCTTAGAGTGAGGGAGTCACTCTAAGGGGTTGTTCAAGCTTGGGATAGCTTGATTGTTGAAGGTTGTGGTTGAGCCTTAGGAAACCACTTTGGGTTTTAGTTGAGCCCGTGAAAAACTAGTGTAAAAGGTTTTGGTTGAGCCTGTGAAAAGTCATTGTAAAGCTTGGTGAAAGCTTGTGAATTTCACCGGTGTTTAGTGAATTTGTGGGAAAATCCTTGGTTGGATAATCAAGGTAGTGGATGTAGGTCTTGGACTGAACCACTCTAAATTGTTGTGCATCTTATACTCTGTTTTTATTTTCTTAAGTTCTGAAAATTATTTTCCAACATTGTTAAGAGCCAAATTGTGCCATTCACCCCCCTCTAGCACATATTATTGGGACCAACAATTGGTATAAGAGCTTGTTCCCTATTATTAAGGCTTAACATCCTTAGGGAGGATCCATATGGCTCTCCAAAAATCAGTAGTGGCTAAGGGACAATCAAGAAATAGACCACCTCTGTTTGATGGCTCTAATTACCCTTATTGGAGCACTAGAATGTCAATTTACATTAGAGCTATAGACTATGAAATGTGGGATATCATAACTGATGGACCCTTTATGCCCTCAATTGTGAATGTAGTGACAAATGAGTTGATGCCTAAGCCAAGGTCTGAATGGACTGAGGCTGAAACTAAGAAAGTTCAAATAAATTTTAAAGCTATCAACACATTGCATTGTGCATTAACCCCCATTGAATTTAATAAAGTCTTAAGCTGTACAAAATCTAAGCAAGTGTGGGAAAAACTTAGGATAATTCATGAAGGGACTTCTCAGGTAAAGGAGTCCAAAATTGCTCTGTTAACACATAATTATGAAATGTTTAAAATGGATCCTGGTGAAGAGATCACCAGCATGTTTGATAGGTTAACAAATATCACAAATAAATTGAGTCAGCTAGGCAAGCCTATTCCTGAACATGAATTAGCAAAAAGACTGCTTAGAAGGCTACCAAAAAACTGAAAGCCTAAAGTGATTGCCATTAAAGAGGCTAAAGATCTGAACATCATCACACTTGATAAGATTTGTGGTTTTCTTCTCACTCATGAGCTGGAGCTTAAGGAAGAAGAAGAAGAAGAAGACCGAAGGGAAGCAAAGAAAAAGAAAAATAGTATTGCACTTAAAGCCAGCATCCTTGAAGAAGAGCTGGAAGAGCTTTCCTGTGATGATGATGAAGAATTAGCTCTAGTTGCAAGAAAATTCAGAAAGCTAATGAGCAGAAGAAATCGAAGGCTAGCTAGAAGAGGTTTCAAGAAATACCAAGGTGCCTTGTGGAAAAACAGAAACAAAATTGACTCCAACAAAAAGGAGGAGCTCATCTGCTACGAATGCAAGAAACCTGGTCACTTCAAGTCCGAATGTCCATTGCTGAAAGATGAAACTCCCAAGAAAAATAAGAAATCCAAGAAAGCAATGGTGGCTGCTACATGGTTAGACAGTGACACATCAAGCTCTGAAACTGATGATGAAAAATCTGAGGAAAGAGCAAACATCTGTTTAATGGCACAAGAGGATGAAACAGAGGTATCCTCATCTCCCTGCATTAATTCTTATAATGATTTACAAGATGAGTATGAGTACCTTTATGATGAATTTGAAAAGCTTTTTCAAAATACAAATCATTAAAGAAAAATGCTGCATTACTTGAAAATGATTTGGAACAAATCAAACAAGAATTTACTTTTGTTTTTAAGCAAAGAAATGTTTTGCAAGTTGAGTTTGAACACTCAAAAATAGACTTTGTGTGAGACATTGTCAAGCTCAATTAAAAGACGGTATTGTACCGAGTGCTACAACTAAGTTAAATCGAGCCTTTAACTAGTTCAAATAGAAATTCTAAGAGGAAATTGAAAATTTTAAAACCCACAGAATGACTTAAAATAGTGATTTGGAGTTCAAGGTCCAGTTTGGAATCCATCTAAAAATTGACCAATTAGGGACAAAACGGTCATTTTACCATTTGATGATAAAATGGAGATTTTTAGCCAAGATTTGATCACATTTGACCAAGAATAATTATATGAAATATAATTATGATTATTGGAGTATAAAATGATGTTTAGCAGTGAAAAAAAAATTGTGATTCCCGGTATTTATGGAGCACAAGGGCAAAATGGTAATTTTGCCACTAGAGGACTAAACAAATTTTTTTTATAAAACAATTTTTGCCCCATTTGGTTAATATTGATCAATATTAGTGTTATTTTAGGTTGAAAAGTAGAAATAATGAGATTCCGGTACATTTCAGAGTATAGGGGTAAAATTGTAATTTTTTCGTCTCGGGGGTAAATCTGTAAATTTTTCACCCTAGCACTTGTCAAGACCAAGGGATTTTAATTGTGGTAGGATTGGATAAATACCAGAATATTTGTGGTGGAAAATTAAGAAGAAAAAGTCAAAAAGTTAAAAATTAGGCCAATAAGCATGTGACACATGGCATGCTTGATTATTTTATTATTTTCTATAGAAATCAGCCCATTAAATCCCCAATTCCCTCACCAAATTCGGCCTAGGCATCCAGCAACAAGAAAAAAGGAAGAACAAAAGGAAAAACAAGAGAACCTAGGTGGAAATTCAAAGAAAAAGTGAAGAAATCAAGGAAACAAGCTAGGTAAGTTAAAATTTCTTTAATTCTCCTTGATACCTAGCTTACCCATGCTTTTGTTCTTGATTTCCATGGTTGAATATTGAGTTATCATGATGAATTCAATTCTGAAAAATGGGTATGAAAGAGGAATTGTTGTTGGAATAATTTGATTTTAGACTTTGTTAGTGTTTAGGGATAGTTAAGCATGGTTATGAACAAAAACACAAAAGAAATATTCAATTTCTTTAGGGTTCCTTGTTGGTCGAACCATGAGGGCTAAATATCAATGGGAGATTGTTTTTATTTCAAGGAAAATGGCTTGGAAAATGATGAATTAAGGTGAAACAGTTATGTAGAAAAAAATTCAATGCTAGTGCACCAAATGACTAAATTTTTCTATAAGGAACTGTGAGGGTTCTAATGCTGAATTTGGCTTTATTTAAATGTATGTGGTAAATTAAGGTATTATAGGAGAAATGAATTAATTTGGAGGTGATTTGGACACAATCGTCGATTAATCGGGTGATCGGTCGAATTTAATCGATACCGTGATTAAACGGTAATCGGACGTATTTTTGCATTTACATATCAAACATTAGTAATTTAAATTAATTTATATCAATTTAGGGACAATATAGTAAATTCCTCGACTTTGTTATTTGTCAAGGTGGTGAGACGTCCGGAAAAGGCAAAGGAATTGCGCTTGAGGACTATTAGTTTGAGTTCACCCGGAATTCGAATTTTCAACACCTGTGAGTGGACTGCCTATCAAAATTATTTTGGGAATATGACTGTTTTGAACAAAGTGTTTGAATGATTTTATGAAATTTTTTTTCATGAAAATGAATGCCTTGGGAACAAGCGTTTGAGAAAAAGTTTATGTTATGAAATGTGGTTATTATGGATTTCTATGTGGTTGCATTATGTTGATATACATATATCCTTGAATATAATGTTGTGTAATTATGTTGACTCGACTATGTGCGAGTAGGGAGTGCACATAAGCCGAGGATGACCCGGTTATGTGCAAGTAGGGAGTGCGTATAACTCGGTGATGACCCAGCCATGTGCGAGTAGGGAGTGCGCATGAGTTGGTGATGATGATGATGAGCTGGTGATGATGATAATGGGTTGGTGAGATGATGATGATGGGTATATACATATATATATATATATATATATATATATATATATATATACATATGTAAATATGTGTGATATAGCAAATTGATGGACAATGATTTATGGTTGTAATGTACGTGAAAGTTGACACATTGTACTTTGAAAATTTTCATGAATTTTAGGTTGATTTTATTAGTTTAGCAAGATGGTTTTTTGTTGAGTGAGGAAAAATGGTTCTCTTGTTGCTCTGTTTTCACTGCAGCAAAATTCATGCTCGTTGTAGCGAAAAACTCTGGGGTTTGGAGGGGTTTTAAATAGGAATGAACTAAATTGCATTATTTTGAAACAACTGCATCATGATTTTAAATTTTCCCTAATTGTTGCTTGTTCCCTTCCTTGTTCACTCACTAGGTTTATACTCACCATTTTCAAATTCATGTTTTCAGATCACGAGGCAGCCGATAATTAGGACGAGGTGTCCTTGTAGACCTGTGTCCATCTTTTGGTAGGTGTCTCGGCATTCGGTAGCTGTATATTCATCCGAGTCACTCCGCTGGAAGTCGAGTATTATTTTGTTATGTATAGATGAATTTAATGTAAATTTTAAAAGAGTAATGCCAGTACGAGTTGGCAATGTATATCACTATTTTGATTCAAAGTCATGAAATAGGACTTAGTGATAATAAATAGAATCATAAGTAAGATAAATAATAGGCTTGCTTGGGTTTAGTGGATTACGTCCATTGGACCCATGCACCGGTCATGACCCGAAATTTGGGTCGTGACACTTTGAGGTTTTAAAACAAGAGCTGGAAAACAAGTCTGAAGCTTTGCAAATAATTCTTGACGAAAACACAGCTCTTAAATGTTTAAAAAATGAATCTTCAAAAAGAGATGTATACCACAATAAAAATTCAGCTAAAGCATTACCTAGATGTCATAATTGTGGTAAACATGGTCATTTATAATATGATTGTTTTAAGAAAAGAAAAGTGCAAAAAGTTAAGAAAATTTGGGTTCCTAAGGGATCCTATGTTGCAACTAACACTCAAGGATCCATCAAAGTATAGGTACCTATAAAGAAAAACTGAAATTCTGTTTTGTAGGTTGAGCTGGACTTAAAGGAGAGATGTTCAAGAGCTCAACTCAAGAGGAAATAGCCTTGGTACTTGGACAGTGGCTGTTCACGGCACGTGACAGGACATGAAATACTGTTTGCTCAACTAGATAAGAGAAAGGGAGGAACCGTATCCTTTGGAGATGATTTAAAAAGTAGAATCCATGGTATAGGTACGGTTGGTAAAAATTCCCAAACTCAAATCAGTCATGTGTTGTTGGTTAAAGGCTTAAAACATAATTTGCTAAGTATTAGTCAACTATGTGATAAAGGATTTAAAGTATGTTTTGATTCAACTAAGTGTGAAGTGATATATATGAGTACAAATAAAATCTCATTTATAGGAAATAGATTGAAGAATATGTATGTAATTTTTCTTGAAGATCTTGAAGTAAATAGTGAAGTACGCCTTATTGCAAATGCTGAAAATGATAGCTGGTTATGGCATAGAAGATTAGAACATGTAAGTTTGCATACTATGTCAAAATTGATTAGAAAGAATCTAGTGGTTGGGCTACTAGATTTAAAATTTGAAAATAATAGGATATGTGATGCTTGCCAACTAGGAAAACAAGTTAGAACATCTTTTAAGACTAATAAGATAGTGTCAACATCTAGACCTCTTGAATTGTTACACATTGATCTATTTGGTCCAATAAGCACAACTAGCTTAGGAGGAAAATCTTATGGTTTTGTAATAGTTGATGACTATTCTAGATATACTTGGGTGTATTTTCTTACTCATGAGAATGATGCTCTACAAGCATTCTTAAGTCATTGGAAGAAAGTAGAAAATGAAAAAGGACTAGCTATAGTTAGCATAAGGAGTGATCATGGAGGAGAATTTGAAAATAATGAGTTTGAAAAGTTTTGCAATGAAAAGGGGTTGGATCACAATTTTTCTGCACCTAGAATACCCCAGCAAAATGGAGTTGTAGAGAGAAAAAATCGAACCCTAAAAGAAATGGCTAGGACTATGTTATGTGAGAACAACCTACCTAAATATCTTTGGGCTGAGGCAGTAAATACAGCAGCTTATATTCTTAATAGAGTCTTAATAAGACCCTTGATTTCAAAGACACCATACAAACTTTATAAAGGTAGGAAGCCAAATATTTCTCACCTTAGGAGTTTTGGCTGTAAATGCTTTGTATTGAACAATGGAAAACAGCCCCTAGGGAAGTTTGATGCAAAGAGTGATGAAGCAATATTTTTAGGATATGAATTAAATTGAAAGGCCTATAGGGTTTTTAACAAAAGGACTTTAGCTGTTGAAGAATCAGTTCATGTAGTTTTTGATGAGTCAAATGCTTTACAAAAAGAAGTTCATGATGATGATGACGATGTAGAAATCCTAGAAAAACAAATGGAGGAAATGAGCTTAGAGAACAACAAAAATAATGAAGAAAGCTCACCTAGAAGAGAAAATGAAACTCCACCTCTAGAAAATCTGCAAAGAGCAGAAAATCAGCATGATGATCTTCCAAGGAGTTGGAGGTTTGTAAGAGACCACCCACAAGACCAAATAATAGGTGATATTTCACAAGGAGTTAGAACTAGAAAAGCAACAAGAGAAACTTGTGAGTTTTCAGCTTTTATATCTCAAATTGAACCTAAAAACTTTGAAGAAGCTAAAAAAGAGGAAAGTTGGATAATGGCCATGCAAGAAGAACTTGATCAGTTTGTAAGGAGTCGTGTATGGTCATTGGTACCTAGACCTTCAAATCACCCTATTGTTGGTACAAAATGGGTATTCAGAAATAAGGTAGATGAGCAAGGAAATGTAGCTAAAAATAAAGCTAGGCTTGTAGCTAAAGGACACAACCAAGAAGAAGGAATAGATTATGATGAAACCTTTACTCCCGTTGCTAGGATTGAAGCCATAAGGTTGTTGCTAGCTTTTGCATGTTTCATGAATTTTAAATTGTTCCAAATGGATGTAAAAAGTGCATTCTTAAATGGATTAATTCAAGAAGAAGTATATGTAGAACAACCATCTGGTTTTGAAGACTTTGGAAAATCTGATTATGTTTTCAAACTTCATAAAGCCTTGTATGGATTGAAACAAACTCCTAGAGCTTGGTATGAGAGGCTTTCAAAATTTCTAGTTGAGAAAGGGTATGATAGAGGTAGCATTGATACTACATTGTTTATTAAGAGATATCTAAATGATTTAATTGTTGTACAAATATATGTGGATGGCATTGTATTTGGTGCAACTAATGAGGCTTTATGCAAGAACTTTGCTAAGGAAATGTAGGGTGAACTTGAGATGAGCATGATGGGAGAGTTGAGATACTTCCTTGGTCTTCAAATCAAACAAAGTGAGGAAGGAATCTTCATCAACCAAGAAAGATACACTCATGATATGCTCAAGAAATTCGACATGCTGAAGCTGAAATCAATTTCCACACCAATAAGTCCATCCACGAAACTCGACTTAGATGGAAAAAGGTAAGGATGTAGATCAAAAGCTCTATAGAGGTATGATCGGCTTTCTTTTATACTTAACAACAATTAGACCAGATATTCAGTTTAGTGTGTGCTTATGTGCTAGATTTCAGTAACAGCCTAAAGAAACATACCTAACAGCTGTTAAGAGAATTTTTAGATACCTCATAGACACTCAAGGACTAAGAATATGGAACTCTAGAGACTCAACTCTTAGCTTAGTTGGATATTCAGATGCTGACTTTGCTAGCAGCAGAACTGATAGGAGAAGCACTAGTGGAACATGCCAATTTTTAGGAAGCATGCTTGTGTCTTGGTCCAGCAAGAAGCAAAATTCAGTAGCTTTGTCAACAGCCGAAGTAGAGTATGTATCATTAGGTAATTGCTGTGCACAAATCCTTTGGATCAAGCAACAATTAAAAGATTATGGAATAACTATGCATAATGAACCAATATACTGTGATAACACAAGTGCAATCAATATATCAAGAAACCCTGTGCAGCACTCTAGGACAAAGCACATTGAAATAAGACACCATTTTATTAGAGACCATGTAGTGAAAAATGATATTAAGATAGAATTTGTGAACACTTTACATCAATTAGCAGACGTTTTTACCAAACCTCTGAATGAAGATAAATTCTGTGAGATTAGAAGAAATTTAGGGATGATTAGTATGAAGGAATTATAGGAAAACCTTTGGCTCTCAAATAGAAAACAAAGTGCATTTAGTCGACCAAGGAAATCTTAGTCAACTAAGAGTGGTCTGACAACATTAAATACTAAGACTCAGTCAATTTAGAGAAATAAGAGTAAAATGTGGTAAAAATTTGGGTTTATCGGGTGCAAAAAGAATGAAGAAATACTGCCAAAGATAAATAACCAAAAATTTTAGAGGGAAATTTAAAATTATGAAGAAATAAAAGTAGGGCAGTACTTAAGGGAAGGTGAGCAGTTTTTTCTGAGTAATAACTACTGACTACCTCTTATTTCCTCTCCCATGAAATCCGTTGCTCTAAAAACAAAAACCTAAACCTTCCTATTTGCCTCTGAAACCTACTGAAACCCTCAGAAATTTTTGGAACCAAAATGGCTAGAAAATCTCAAAGTAAAGAGATATCAGAAACGAAGAAAGGGAAAAGGCTAATGGAGGAACGAATAGGAACAGAAAGTCTGAAGAAGAAACAAAAAATCATGCCTGCTTCAGTCAAAGAAATATCCAAAAAACTAAGATAAAAGAAGTAGAAAACTGACAAAAAGAAAGAAACAGAACCCTCACTCCACAAAGGTACCAGTTTTTCTTCTTCGAAGTTTAGGAATAAGTTGCATGAATATAGGTTCAAAAATATCGAGAATGCACCAGTCTCCTGTCAAAAATTTGTTGATTGGAAGAGTTTTAAGGAAAATATAGAAATCCAGACTGGTTTATCTAAGTACTTTGATGAACTGAAACTAAAAAGGTACAACACCTTTAAGAATAGGTCTTACAGTCCAAGTTTGGTTAAAGAATTCTATTCTGGTATTGCTTTGAAAGGAAAGGAATTAATAGATTCTGATGATTATGATGAAGATGGTTTGAATGTTTATCTGAATGGAAAAGAATTTGTTGTAACTGCTGAAGATTTAGGAAACTTGTTGGAAATAGAATGCAAAGAAGGAGAGTATAAGCTCCCTGAAAAATATGATCCATCCTCATTGTAGGAGATCATCACTGGAAGGAAAGAACAATATTCTTCAAAAAGCAATTCAGGTCTGATAATCAGTCCTCAGATTAGGATTTTACACTATTTTACAACAACCAACATTCAAGGTAGAAGTGGAAGCCTTAGCTACATTAGCCTCCAAGACCTTTGGCTGATGGAGCATACCTTCAACAAGGTATCTCTGAATCTGGGAAGATTTATGATTAAAAAAATGTGAAGTGCCTACAGACTTGATAAGGTTAATCTGCTGTATGGGAATGTAATTACATTCCTTGTGCAGAAAAAGGGGATATGGGCAAAGAGGTATGATATGGACCTAGAAAAAACCAGAGATCAAGCTATTTATTATGGGAGCTTGGTTAAAATGGGGTACATACTTGATGGGGAAAGATTCATTAAGACCCCTAAGACTAGTCCAAGAAAAGAACACAGCCTACCTGCTCAACCTGAATAAGCCCTTTCCAAATTCTCAAATGAAGTAATTTTTAATTTGCTCATGAAGATTGATGGAAAGCTGACTGACCAAGGAAAAAAGATACAAAAATTGAAGAGAAAATCACTGAGTTGGAAAACAAGCTGAAGGAGAAGGAAAGCATTCTATCTGAACTTGTGGCTGTAGACAACTTTGCAACATCTAGCACTGCACCAGCACAGCAAGGTGCTGAAGGTTTAGTTTAGCCAACAGAAAAATCTACTCCTCATGTTGAAAGTTATGGCTTTCAAGCTGAAGGTTCCACCTACAAATCTGCCAGTCTTGTTTTGCAAATTGAAGACTCTCCTCAAAGGGTTGATCAGCTAGCCAAGACATCTTCTTTTGAACCTCAAAGCAAAAATGATTCAGAACAAAGGACAGAAATAGTTGATTCAGGGACAAAGAAACAGCAAGCTTCTCCTCCAAATTCAGAGGAAGTTTCCATCATGGATATCTTCCACCAAATGGTTAAGGAGGGACAAGCTAAAAAAGACACTGCCAGGACAAAAACTCAAAAGGATGGTTAAGATGTAGGAAAAGGAAAGAAACCTCCATTAGCTACTAGAGTAAAGGCAAAAGCAGAAAAAGCAAAGCCACTACAACACCACCAATTGAGGCAAAACCACCAATTAAAGACACGAAGACTATGCCAACCAAGACAGATTTTCTCAAAAGAAGAAAGTGTAAAACCCGACCCTATAAACACATGTCATGACATACATGCACTGAGTAGCATGTTATTACGCTAGGAAAGCCCCTAAGAATAGACGAAACCCGGTATTGTACCTAACGGTACACTTGAGTTGATTTAACCTCGAACTAGTTCAAATAGGAATCGTAGGATAAAATTTAATATTTTATAGTCCAGGAATGACTAAAAATGATTGTTTGGAGTTTGAGGGTTCATTTGGGAAAAAATTTAAAATTTTGATGTTTAGGGGTAAAATCATCATTTTGCCACTTAAAATAATAATTTGATCATGGAGTGAAAATTTTGATCAAGATTAACTATTTGGAGTATAATTTAATGATAGGAAGTGAAAAAATTCAATTTCGGTAATTTTTGGAACATAGGGGCAAAACGGTAATTTTGTCACACCGGGGTAAAACCATAATTTTCACCACCCAAAACTTGTCAAAATCATAGGATTTATTTATTTTTGGTATGAATAACTATGGTATTTTAAGTGGTGAAAAAATTTGAAGTTTAAAGGATGAAATTTTAAAAACGGGCCAATGGAAAAGTGATACATGGCACTTTTTAATGATTTAATATTATTTTAAAGGAAAATCAGCTCATTTAAACCCCACATCAGGTGATGGTCGGCCATAAGGAGAAAATAAGAGAGAAAATAGAGAGGAAAGGAAGAAAAGAGAAAAACAAAAGGAAAACTAGAAAATTCAAAGGGGAATTCACGTTTTTTGTCCGTTTACGCCTCTAACGGTAAGATTTTTCGACTTTAGCTTGATTTCTACCTTTCCTATGCCCTTGTTTCCATTTAGCATGCTTGAGGAGAGAGATCAAAAAGTGATACCAAGGGCTGGCTGAATTTCAAGGGGAAGGATTTTGAAATTTTTATGTTTTGATTCTTAGTTAAATTGGTAGTTTTAGTTAGTTAAATGTGTATAGAAATCAAATAGGGCAAGAAAACATGAAATTCTCACAATACCCACCCTTGGTCGAATATTCAGTGATGTACAATGATGATGAACTGAATTTTATTCTAAGAGAAATGAAGAGAAAATGATGAAAAATGGTTAAATGTGATAGAAAAACAAAGTGGAAAATTAACCGAGTTAATGTCCCATTTTTGATCGAATTTTCCAAGGAGGAAAGTGAGCTGATTTTGGTAATTTTAGAGGGTTATTGGCTTATATTTAATGGTTAGAAATGTTGGAGAGAAAATGGGACAATTTAGAGCTAAAATGAAGCGCGTTAGCAATTTATTGGGTAAAGTGCCAAAAATAGGTTAATACCGCTTTTAAGCCGTTTTAGGCTATTGCATTTCATACCGAGCATTAGTATAGGATTTAAGTCAATTATATAGTGATTTAGCATCAATGTGGTGAATTGTGTAATTTTTGCAAAGTGTCTAGGAGGAGAGCCTTTGGGTAAAGGCAAGGAAGTCGTACCCGACGAACAATGATTGGGGCACCTAGAAAGCATTTAATTTATACAAACTGTGAGTAAACCTATTATTATTGTAAATTATCTAGAGTTTATTTTTAAATGCTCTTTATGTATTTTATGAAACGAAAATGAGATTAAAATGGGACTTTTGATATTTTAGAAATAAATGTGACAAATAAATATATTGTGTTGATTATATGAAATAAGAAACTTTTGATCATGAAATTGAGTAATTGGAGGCTGTAAATTGTCTTGAAAAATATATTTTCCTATGAATGGCTTATGATATATGAGTATATGTAGCTATATTTTATAATTGCATTGGGAATTTATGTAAGCTGTCTTTTACTATGCAGGCTGGATAAATAAATAAAAGCCACGTTATATTGTCAAAATTTTATTAAAATTGATGGGTTTAGTCACTGTAGTGATGGGTTTCCGTGGACTGCCTATTAGAGGGGTACGACAAACTCGGTTGCATAGTTACTCCAGTCGTAGAGGCGAGGAGGGTAACTCCCGAGGTAGTGTTAGAGCTCACTTCACGTCGAACCCCCACGTGAATGTGTAACTCGGCCAATGCCAAGGAATGGCTTGTTTTAAACTAACATGTGTTTAACATGTAAATATCTTAACAACCTTGGCGGACTCGGTTAGATGCCTCGGCCAAGGTATCCTTGAGGACTAGTTTTTAGCTTGAGACCTATTTCTAATAAAAGTCATAAGCCTTAACAATTGTTTTGGTAAATTACAAATATTTTATGATTTAAGAAATAAATTGAAAACCTTAGGAAATGGTTTGTGATTTGTTGTTTAAACTTGCCTCCATTTTACTCGCCTTTAGATATTTATAATAATGTCTGTTTACTCATTGGGATTACAAAATCTCACCCACCTCTTTTCCAAATATTTCAGGCCTGTGGTAGCTTGTAGATACCCGATTTTGTTGAGGATTCCAGTTGACCTCCTTATCTCACAGACAATAGATTACTATCACCAACACTTGGTGTATTTACGGGCCACTTGACATTGTAATTATTATTGTACATTATAACTTTGTAAATCATTGTATGTATGAATTTATTTTACTTCCACGTTACAAAAGATTACTTACACGTGTTTCTATAAATATTATTTTTTTATAAAAATGCTATATTTTAATCAATATTTTGAATAGTAATATTTGTCTATAAGTCTTTAAAAAAAAATTAAAATAAAATAATTTTTGTCTTTTGATTTACTTGAGCTGAAAACGACTGGTAATTGTTTAAAACGAAATGTTTAACAACGATTGCTCACAGGAAAGGCAAGAAACTAATACGTAAGCCTTGCAGGGTTCCGATTGGTATTTCGGGTAATGAGTGTCAATCGGGACGTTGCGACAGTTGTCTTGGGCCCGAGGGAGGTTTCGGGTCGTGACAGAAAGTCTTTTAGGTTGGTAGAGAAATCTAGACTAGTTTCAACCTCTTCTCCTCAGAATCCAATCCTTGTCTCAAACAAGTCCTCACCAGAGTCTTCCCCTAGAAAGTCATCACCTCTCCGAGAGCCCTCTCCTTTTCCTCTTAACCCTTTCTATGGCACTGAATCCTCACCCTCTGACACATCAGATGAGTAGAAGCCCCTTTCTTTGATGCTGACAAAAATGGGGAGTATAATAAGTGCAAGAATTAAAAAAAAAAAATTTGTTAGGGTGGAGGAACCAAGAAGCAGAATCAGGGGCAGGAACTTAGAAAAATAGGAAATAAGAAGCAAAATTGTCTAGGGGCAATTTCAGAATACTTTTTAATTAACTGCTATTTGTGCCATGGTGGCACTTGAACGCTTAAGTTTAATTCTGTTGTTTATATAGTTGTGTGTGAAAAGTTGATGCTGAAATGTCTATGTTGTTTAACTGCTACAAATTGAAGCCTGCTGATATTTTGTTATCTTGGTATTTTTACTGTCATGAACAAAATCTGCTGATGCTATGCTAATACTGATGCTGATAAATGATTTTTGTTATGCCATTATGAATGATTTCTGTTTGTAAATAGATATAGATAGGGTGCATAGTATATCAATTGAAACATGAATGATGTAGACAAAATCTGAAATCAATAAACTGTTGACAGTTGCTAAAACGTTTATGAAAATCTGTCAACACCTACTGCTGAAAGTTTAATGATGATCTGCTAATACTTACTTGCTGCAAATCACTCTATATTGCTGCATATATGTACAATGTCACTTTCTATATGACAAAAATAAAATTTGATGGAATAAAGTAAGCAAAATATGCACATACTTAAGGGGAGCAATCCTCATTTTCTGTAGAAAACTAAAAAGAGTTAAAAGACACCATGCTGTTAATCAAGGAATGTTTTGTCATCATAAAAAAGGGGGAGATTGTTGGCTCCATTAGTTTTTGATGATAATAAAACATTTCCATTCATTTGTGTCTAATATCTTTACTTGAGTGTGCAGGAAAATTAATATAAGAAATTAATCATTTAACTCCTCAAAGAGTATATCAAAAGAAAAAGAGGAATAAAAACAACAAGATGTAACTATCTAACAAGGAGGAAGCTTATTAGTGAAACAAGGAAGAATGTTCATTGACCAAGTTTAAAATTAGAGGAATGGTGGGCTAAAGAGTTTGAGAAACAGAATCAACTTAGTCTACCAAGTCAGTCGACTATCTGCCAGAATCTGCAACCAGAAATGGAACCAATTTAGTCGACTAAGTCAGTCGACTAAGAGCTCTCTGTCTGTAATTTGAACCAGAGCACTACAAGACAGATTAACAGCTAGAACTCATCTTCAACTATTTCCAACGGCCATAAACTGTCAAACTGCCATCAGAGTTGCATCTCCAAGCATAAAAGGGTCTTCCAATAATTAGAAACAAGTTTTTTAGAAGCCTTGAAAGAGATTTGAGCTATAGAAGTTGAAAAACCATAAAAGCTTCACTACATTTGTCTGCACTTAAACGCCTACTCTTTGCATTTGTATTTAGCACTCAATCTTATACCACTCAGATTAGCCAATGATCATAGGTACCTTTTTTTACTACTTCTCTTGTATTCTTAGAGTGAGGGAGTCACTCTAAGGGGTTGTTCAAGCTTGGGATAGCTTGATTGTTGAAGGTTGTGGTTGAGCCTTGGGAAACCACTTTGGGTTTTAGTTGAGCCTGTGAAAAACTAGTGTAAAAAGTTTTGGCTGTGCCTGCGAAAAGCCATTGTAAAGCTTGGTGAAAGCTTGTGAATTTCATCGATGTTTAGTGAATTTGTGGAAAAATCCTTGGTTGGATAATCAAGGTAGTGGATGTAGGTCTTGGACTGAACCACTCTAAATTGCTGTGCATCTTATACTCTATTTTTATTTTCATAAGTTCTGAAAATTATTTTCCAACATTGTTAAGAGCCAAATTATGTATTCACCCCCCTCTAGCACATATTATCGGGACCAATAATTTGTTATTTGGTTTTATAAGGTTATCATTTTATACTTTGGTTTTATCCTTCAAATTATTTGCTTTAAGCTTGTTTCCCATCTACGCCCTACTCATGGAGCCAATGATCATTGAGTTTGTGAGACTCATCCCTTTATCTCCCCTTTTACAGATAAGTGATCAACCTAACATGCATTCATCGACACTTATTGTCCACCCTGGATAGATAAAGGCATCTCATAGCATTTTATTCTGATTTGCTCCATTGCTAGAGGTCAAGCCGTTCATAATATATTTCGTTGTAAATAGACACTAGTCTTAATGTAAATGTAAATTTGGAGATTTTGAACTCTATGTATTTATATAATAATGTGGAGTAAAAGTTTAATTGAATTGTCTAGCTTTTCGTTTTAAGTATATTACAAAGAGTTATACGATTCAAAGAGATTACATAAACTAGTGGAATGAATATAATGCATTAACAAGAGTTTCAAATAAGGCTTGTTCGGGACTTGGCAGGTTCTCTGGCAAGACTCGGACACCAGTAGCGATCAAGGAACGGATCATTACAAGTACTTAAGTTCATTATTTGTTAAAAAGCTAAAATAAACCTAAAGTATTGAGACCTTGAGAGAAAGCATCGAGATTGGTTTGTTTGTGTATGCCTTAGGAAATAGCCAAAGGAAGAAAGAGTATTGAGACAACTTTGAATGGTATCGACACTCCACTCAAGAAGAGTTATATTTTCAGAGAAAAATTATTGAAGTATCAAGAACAAGAGCATCAAGTATTAAGACATCTTCTCAGCAATGAAGAATTCTAGAACGAAAGGATTTGTGTATCGAGACGCACTTTCAAAATTTTGATACCTTGCTTTCAAACTTCAAATTCCAGAGAAGAAGTTAAAATGTATTAAGAAAGAAGATCATTAATATCCAAACAACACCTTCAAAGAGTGAGCAACAAAGAGGAAGTGCCTAAGTATCAAGGAACATTATATCAGTATCAAGACTAGAACTTTAGATTCAAAATTCAAAATGGCCTAGTAAATCAATATCAAAATCAATTTGCAAGAGTATTGAGAATAATTTGCAAGAGTATCCAGATAACATCTCATGAGGTAAATTCCAAAAAGCAAACTAAAATGTCTCTGAATTGTGCGTGGAAGATAAAAGTATTGAGAAAGGCATCTAAAGTATCAAGCCATCAACAAGAAAGGAACTTAAAGTATCAAGACTCAGATTGCAAGTATTGGAACATCTCTTTAGACAAGCCAAAAAAAGACAAAGACAATGGCTAGAATTTTGAAATTCAAAAGCCCAACGACTAATTTAAGGTCTCTAAGTATAAAAGGAAGGTTGAAACTCCTTTATGAGTTGAAAGTGCACATTGAGAAGAAATCCTAAGTAAGAGTGAATCCTTTAAGAGAAAATTCCTCATTCTTACTCTTCAAGCTTAGTGTTCTCATCCTTTGTTAATTGTTGAGCTAAACTTTTACTCCTTCAACAAGCCTTCAAGATTCTCTCGATCTTGTGTTGATTATTGTATTCTGCCTACTTAGAGACAAACTCCTTGAGCATTACTCTCATCATTATAATCTCTTGTAAAGGTTATACCTTATTCTTGAAAAGGTAAAGAGCTTAAAAGTCGTTATACCTTGACCCTTGAAATGGTAGTTGTATAGGTTCTGCTTGATCTTTGACAAAGCAAGTGATAGGTTCTACTTGATCCTTGAAAAAACAAGTGTAAGGGTTATGCTTGAGCTTGTGAAAAGGCTCTTTGTAAATGCATGATAACATCCAACTCATGAACACTAGCTACTCTTCTAAGCATTGCTTTCTCAGATGCCCATTAATAATTATTAGATGATATTTCTTCCAATAAACCTTATGCTTCATCAATAGAATTAGCCATATGAGCTCTCCCAATGATAACATCAATAGTAGTCTAAATATGACCATTCAAACCATTATAAAATGTTTGTACTTGAAGTCATTTTGGTAAACCATAATGAAGGCAACGCCGAAGCAAATCCTTGTATCTTTCCCAAGCCTCATACAACGATTCAGAGTCAAGTTGCATGAAAGAAGTAATATCATTCCTCCTCTTCACTATCTTGGTCGAAGGACAGAATTTTGCTAAGAACTTCTGAGCAGGATCATCCTAAGCCAGAATGGAGCCTGTAGGAAGCAAGTTCAACCAAACTTTCACCTTGTCTCGTAATGAGAAAGGGAGGAGTTGTAGTCTGATAGCATCATTAGTAACTCCACTATGCTTGAAGGTGTCATAAATCTCCAGAAAATTTAAAATGTGAGCATGTGGATCATCATTAGGTAGACCCCCAAACTAGATTGAAGTCTAGATAATTTGGATGATCGCCAACTTTATTTCAAAGTTGTTAGCTTGGATAGTCAGCCTTCGAATGCTCAAGTGAAGACCTTGCACTAACGGAACAACATAATCTCTTAAAGATTAATTATCTTCCATTAATTGCCCTTGAATTTGCTGATCTCCTTGTTGTTCAGCCATTGGTTCCATGTGAGTTGAAGTTTGTAAATTTTCTCTCCGAAGTCTTTGAAAAGTCTTTTTGATTTCTGGTTCAAAAGGTAAAATCTCCAAACTTCTTAATTTTCACATTCAATGACTAAATATAACTAAATTTAAGATAAACAAAGCTTGAAGTAAGACTAGCTTGCTTGGTATTAATATTAGCAAAAAGTATGAAACAATTCCCTGACAATAATGCCAAAAACTTGTTATTTAATTTTATTTCATTCAAGTATACGTATTGCAACAAGTAATATAGAAGTAAATAGAGTGTTGAATCTTACAGGGAATTGGACCAACTTAAGCTAAGTACTAAAACTATACCAAATTAATTTTATACAAGTAATCAAAATTAAAAGATTAATTAAATGCAAAATTTAACTAACAAACTAAAACTAATAGTTGAATGACAAAATTCACTAGAAAAACAATTGATTAAAAGCCTAGGACTATGATAGCTCTAACACTTTATCTGAATCCTCTTTCTCTCTCTAAACTTACTTCAATGGATTAAGTTGCTAACCTAGAATCCCAAGTTATTTATAAGTCTCTATTGAGGTGCTCATAAAAATATCTCTCTCAATTAATTTACTATACGTCTATGTAAATTCAATTGAAGACAGATTCATTAAGTTTGTGCTCTAATCTTGGCTACATGTAACACATAGGTATATGTCTATCCTATATGTAAATCAAATCACCTAATCAACAAAATGAATTTGAACACACGTTATTCCATTCATGCCCTAATCTAAACTCCCTTTGTCAAGTTATATTTAGATATCCAAATCAATCTAATTGGTGATCAAGCAATTAGAAGCATTAAACACAAAATTGGAATAAACAACTCATATTCCATTGAAAATAAGCAAAAGATAAATAAAGAATTCAAATTACAAGTTGAGTTCAATCATAATGCTCGAAAAAGTAATTAGTTCATAATATTAACTGAAAACATCATTCAAAGAAAATTAACCATAAATTCAAGTCAAAGGAAGTGAGGGAAAAACAAAAGTAGAGAGAGAAACTAAGAATTGAAGCTTTTGAATCTCTAATCTTTTTTGAATTCTCTTACTTTATTACTGTTTGTTTGGCTTTTTTTTCTCTAGAATATCTATTCACTATCTCCCCTTTGAAACCTTTAGAAAATACCCTTTAAATACTCTTCAAAATCCTTACTTTTAAAAATCTTAAGAAGACAGATTTTTGGAACCATGACTAGCCACCATGGCCTTCCCCCTTGTGCATCATGACTCCTTGCTCTCGGGTGAAAGTATGGTAGCTTCAATCTTCACCAGTGGCACGGTACTCCCTTCTCTGCTCCATGTGTGGGATCTTGGCATTCAAGGGCTTCGCACCCTCCTTTCTCCAAGGTCACGTTCTTCATTTCCTTATGCTACCTTGTGTGGAAACTGCAATAATCCATGTTAGGAATTTTAGAATATAGTGCCCTAGAAAGCAAGTATATTTTCATGTTTAATTTCATTTAATGAAAGTACATTTTGATAATAAGACGAAGAGTTTGTTTTAAGTAGGTATTCATTATCTAATTATCAAGGTACCATGATTCTATTAAGATATTAAAATACATTTGTATGAAGAGTTATACATAGGGGACATTCATTTTAATTTAATCTAAAAGTTATTCATAGCCATGTAATAAAGTTGGTTACTTTATTATGTTAAGGGTGTAGTGTCCCGATTACTTCCAAGGAAACAAATGTGATTTACTTCAAGGAATGATAATTCTCAAATCATTGAAATTGTTGACTTTGAGTAATGACACTGTAACATGAATTGGAATCATGTGAGAATCAAATTTAAGTTTAATCGTTACTTAAATCTTGATCTTACACTTATGCGTTTTCTTATAGTAGAACCGAAATCCTAATAAATGGTGGACTCGTGTTTTATCTCTTTATAATCTTTGATAAACCATGGACATGATCATCATAAAGTGTTGATCTAGACTTCGTTTGTTGGGATTATAATCGAGATGAACATCTGGGAACATATATCCAAACAGTGGAGTTCATAGCATTAACATCACTTCTAGTGATTTCAAGAAGATTGGTGATAATTAAAGAATTAAATTATTTATTCTTTAATTTTGATAATTATGGAGTATGTTTGATGCTTTCATAACTCTAAATGGATGGTCAAGATTGATTTAAAGGTACTTGATTTTGATTAAACCTATGAGATAAGAGTTATAATAAAAAGAGAAAAGATTGAAAGAGAAACATATACGTATCTTTTTTGAAAAAGTTTCAGCCATCACTTCTCTCCTCCTCCTCCTAACTTTGCCATATCTCTCTTCCACTATCCCATTCTTAGTTTATTTCTTAAAAGAAAAACAACCATTAATTTTTAGGAAGAAAAGATAGACAAAATCGGTTACCATCTTGTAGTCTAACATTCCACACCTTGTCCACTCAAGGTTCAAGTTGAAAGTATTCTTGAAGAATAAGTGGTAAACTTATTTGGCCGAGAAATCAATCATTGGTGTGGTGGTGTCCAAAAATAAGAATATCAAAATAAAAGGTACGTGTTATCTTACTTAATAGATTCTTATTTTTAAGATGTGATTATGTTTCTTGCAATAAAAGTGATGTGTTTTTCTGATTGTGTAATTGGATTGCTCGCCTCCTTTATAAAAGAAATTTTTTGAAATCCATGCTTTACACAATCACATCAATTCACTTAGATCCAACTCCATCAATTGGTATCAG
The DNA here is from genome assembly GCF_053813885.1 of Theobroma cacao. Taxonomy (NCBI): domain Eukaryota; kingdom Viridiplantae; phylum Streptophyta; class Magnoliopsida; order Malvales; family Malvaceae; genus Theobroma; species Theobroma cacao. The sequence continues at coordinate 4,305,079 of NC_142642.1, forward strand.
AGCAAGGATTATTGCAAGTTTAGTTTCCTATATCTATTATGCATAGTTGGTAGCTTTGCATGTATTTAACTATCTTAATTTGATCAATGCATGGTTGTATATTATGATGCATAATTCAAAGTTTTTGCCACATTAATTGTTCTAGAAAATTTTACATGTAACCTTTTTTCTTTTAGTTATGTAACAAGAAGGGTGGCCTATCATTGCCATGTTTCCTTCTTGATTTATTTTATTTTTCCTCAGATTTATGTAACTAGGAAAAGCCATGCAATTTTAATATTACTTGATGTATTTGGTGCATCCATGGAGAAAGAAGATGAAAGCCAAAAGAAAAAAGTAATTAGGTAATGTTTGGTCTCTATATTCTTTTTATGGCTATTACTATTTTTTTTAAGAAAAAGAAGTTTTTCTTGTATCAATTTTTTTTTAAGAAAAATAGTTTTTTTACATTAAAATTCTATTTTTATAAATATATATACATATTTTTCTTCTACTAAAATATTTTTTTGATTAAAAAAAAGGAAAGAGGGGTGGGGTGTGCTATTGGGTAGTAGCACAAGCTGTTGCTAGGTGCAGCATCACATGTTGTTGCATGTGTGCAACCCACCCTTGGGCTATTGGGCAACAGCCAATTGGTTGTGATAGGCCCCTTCCAAATTTTTTTAATGATAAATAAAATTTTTTTCTTAAAAAAAATATATTCTTAAAAATTTTCTAAGATTTATTTTTTTTATTTTTGGAAAATTAATTTATTTTAGCCTTGGATTGAAAATTATTTTATTTTGGTATTAATTAATGAGACTAATTAATTGGATAAAATAAAATTATTTTCTCAAATTGGGTTAAAATTAAAATTAAAATTAGGGATTTTAAATAGTGAAAAAATTCAAAAAGAGTACCAAATGAATGTAATCCTAGCAAGTAGCAGAAGCAAGCAAGATTAAAGAGAATTATAACTTGTAATTGTTTATTTTAACTTTTTCTAGGATTAACATTAATGTGGCTTATTATTATATATATTTATATGTATATATGAATAATTTAAGATATTATTTGCATGCTTGGAAACAAGTCATCTAGAAAATGTGCCAACCTCTTAAGGATTGCCATGCATACATTATGTATTTTAGTTTAAAAAGAGTTTTATGCTATGAGATATATAATAAATATAGGAAAATAAATCACATCTAGACAAGATGGTAATATGGACTTAGTTATATACTAAAAGCGTTTAGTTGGAAACATAACCAACGCATAATTTGACTTAGGGTATTCTAAATATGCGTCTAGAAAATCTAACAAAAAGTCAATCAAAACCCTAAGTTTAAAAAATATTCAGTGGGAGAGGTTGCTAGTAATCCTAGAGTCCACGATCTCCGTGTTGGCCCATTGGTATGTGAAACATGTCACTCCTTATAGATGGACATGAATCCAGATCATGACGAACTGGGTCTCTGAAAGGATAAATCTTTTTAGGTGGATTATGAAGTGAGACCTCCCATAGAGGCTCACTAAGTAAGGAGATTAAAAGAATGAAACAATGGTTGTTACACTTAACATGAATTTACTATTAACCTATGTATAGTAGCTTTGCTAGTAAACTTCATGGACCAAATGAAGGAGCTCCTTAACCATGTTAAGTATGAAGATATTGGGTAACATAGTTAAGTGGGAGAGTCTCAATTTGCTTGGTAGTAAATTCTTAAGGCCCACAGTAGGTTAATTTATTACAGAAAGGTAAATGAATGTCGAACTAATAATATAATTTATAGGGTTTTATATATTGTCATCTTGCATACATGCATCATGAAATGTTCAAAGTCCATGAATAACTAGTATGCTTACATAATTTCAAATGTATTTTCAGAAACATATATGTATCACAAATATGAATCTACTTTCAATTTTGCTAAACAAATGCACTCGGAATGGTGATAATTATACTGAACAGAAAAGAAACCTTGATATCATCCTTAATTATAACGAGATCACATGGGTTCTTTCTGACCATGAGACTGAAGCACTAACTCCCCAATCAACTTTAGAGGTTATTGAATATCATTAGAAGTGGCATGATGCAAATGAGCTAGCTAAATGCTATATACTGGCCTCTATGAACAATATATTGCAAAATCAGATGAAGGCATGGGTACTGCTGCTGACATAATGTTGCACCTACATGAGATGTTTGGTACAAAAACAAGGTCTGCTAAGGTGAAAGCAATAAATGCTTTTAAGGACATTAAGCAAAAACTTGAGAAGCCAGTTAGAGATTACATGCTAAAAGTGATCTCTTGTCTTAATGAGATAGAACTATATGGGGTTGAGATAGATGTGGAAACGCAAATACCAATGATCGTTCATAGCTTGAATTCGTCATTTTCACAGTTCAAATTGGATTATGAACTGCACACTAAGGGTACACCCTAAGTGGGCTAATGAATGATTTCCAAAATGTAGAAGAGGTTCTTGATTAGAAAAAGAAGCTTGAAACACAAGTAGTTTCCATTTCTAAGCCGAAACCCAAGGATAAAAAGAAGACAGTTGGAAATAAAAAGACTACTAAGGGCTTAGTGGGAGCAAAGAAAAAGCCCATAGAAAAAAGACCACTTTAAAAGACAACACTAAAGGAAAATGTTTCTGTAGTGGCGTGAAGGACATTGGAAGCAAAACTGCAAGGTTTAACTTGAAGAAATCTAGAAGAGTAAACAAGGTATGGGTTTTCTAAATATGTTAGAAGCTTGTTTAGTGGTTGATTCTATAGATACTTGGATAGTAGATGTTGGAGCCACTAACCATGTTTGTAATTCTTTACGAGGGTTTCAACAAAGAAGAAAATTGAGTAAAGGGCAGTTTATGGTGAGGATGGAAAATGACACATTCATTTCAACATTAGAAGTGGGAACCATTATTCTGCAATTTTCTTATGGTCGTAGCTTAGTTTTGGAAGATGTTTATTACATTCTAGAGACTTATAGAAATTTGATTATGTCTTTTGTTTAATAAAGTCTGGATATTTAGTTTATTTTAATAAGACACTTACTATTTATTCGAATAAGGATTTTATTTGTGTTGGGATTGTAAGATATAATCTTTATTTCATTGAGCCTATGACTTATTCTGCAAATGATGTAGAAACAATACGATTTAAAATTGAAAGAGTAAAAGAATTGAGCATAAATCAAAATTATCTTTAGCATCTGTGTTTAGGTCATATCAATCAAAATAAACTTAATAGGCTTATAAAGGATGATACTTTACCAAACATGGTTGTGGGCCATTTACTAGTATGTGAGTCTTGTATTGAAGCAAAAATGACCAAAGGGCCCTTCAAGGAAAAAGGAAACAAAATGCCAAATGTTCTAGACTTGGTGCACAAAGATGTGTGTGGACCAATGAACGTACAAGCTAAAGGACGTTATGAATAATTCATAACTTTTATTGATGACTACTCAAGATATGGCTCTGTGTATTTAGTGCATATAAAATGTGAATCCTTTGAAAAGTTCCAAGAATTCAAAGGTGAAGTTGAAAAGCAACTAGGCAAGCCATTGAAATAACTTCGATCAGATCGGGGTGGTGAGTATTTATTAGATGAATTTCAGCAATATCGCATTGAAAATGGGATAATTTCTAATTTGTCAACACCAAGAGCACCTTAACATGTGGTGTAGCTGAAAGAAGAGATAAGACTCTTTTAGAATTGGTTAGATCAATGATGTCTTTTGCTAACCTTTCAATCTTGTTATGGGCATATTTTATGCAAACTGCTAAGTACTTGCTTAATTTTGCTCCATCTAAGGTTGTGCTTAAAACACCTAAGGAGCTATGGACAGGGTATAAATCATTTGTATGCCATCTGTGAACTTGGGGGTGTCTTGCACATGTTTAAAGCCTGAGTCCACAAAGATGGAACCAAAGACTGAGGTGTGCTTGTTTGTAGGGTGTCCAAAGGAACAAGAAGTTGCTACTTCTATTGTCCTCAAGATAAGAAACATTTTGTTAATGCAAATGCCATTTTCTTAGAGGAATAGTTCAGAGAAATCACAAACTTAGAAGTAAAATTATCTTAGAAGAACTGTCTGATCTTTCAGATTTAAGGGTTAATTCTGAAGGTGTGATAACATAGTCTAATTCAAAGGTTGAAACAGAAACTTAACCTGAACATCAAATAGTGATGCCTCAACATAGTGGGAGGGTTGTGAGACAACTAGAAAGATACATGGGTCTAGGAGAAAACATGATTGCACTATCAGATGAACATGGATCTGACCCTATTACATACCAGGAAGCTATAAACGATGTAGATGCTGAAGTGACATAAGGCAATGAAAGTTGAGTTAGACCATGGATTCCAACAAAGTCTGAACTTTAGTAGGTCCACTTGAAGTGATAACACCCATACGGTGTAAATGTATTTCCAAGAGAAAAAGAGGAAGTGATGGGAAGGTAGAGACCTTCAAGGCTAAACTAGTGGCTAAGGGTTTTATCCAAAGATAAGGGATTGACTATGAGGAAACCTTCTCGTCGGTTGCTAGGCTTCATTCCATCAAGATCCTCCTATCCATAGCTGCACATCTTGATTATGAGATATGGAAAATGGATGTCAAGATTGCATTTTTAAATGAGGATCTTGAAGAGTGTATTTATATGGCTCAACCAGAAGGTTTTCATTAAAATGGGCCACGAGCATAAGGTTTGTGAATTGCATAGGTCCATATATGGACTTAAGCAAGCATCTAGGTCATGGAACTTAAGATTTGATACTGCTATCAAATCATATGGTTTCCAACAAAATGTTAACAAACCCTGTGTCTATAAAAGGATACAGAATAAAAAGGTTGTTTTCCTGGTCTTTTATGTTGATGACATTCTACTCATTAGGAGTGATGTCGGAATGTTATCAATAGTTAAAGGTTCGTTAAACTAACAATTCAATATGAAAGATTTACGAGAAGCTAGCTAGGTTCTGGGGATCAAACTTATAAGGCATCGTAAGAACAAGCAGATAGCATTATCTTAAGCATTCTACATAGACAATATTTTTACCAAGTTTGCTATGCAAGATTCCAAGAAGGGTTTTATGCCCTATAGATATGGAATCAAACTTCTTAAGGAGATGTCACCTAAAACTCCATAGGAAGTTGAAAACATGAGACGGATTCCATATGCATTTGTTATTAGAAGTCTCATGTATGGTATGCTACGCATTAGGCCAAATATCTGCTATACAATTGGATTGGTTAGCATATTTCAGTCAAACCCAAGCATGGAACACTGGATTGTAGTCAAGTGCATTTTTAAATATCTTTGTAGAATGAAGAATTACATGTTTGTATATTTTGGAAGTGACCTTGTAGCAACAAGGTAGATTTATTCAGATTTTTAGTCTAATGTTGATTCTAGGAAATCGTCATCAAGATTTGTTTTCGCCATTGGAGGAGGAGCCATAGTTTGGAGGAGTGTAAAGCAATCTTGTATTGCAGACTCTGCTAAAAAGGTAGAGTATGTTGCGGCTTGAGAAACAATAAAGGAAGCTATATGGCTCTGCAAGTTCCTTATGGACCTTGAAATAATTCTAGATGCAGGCAAGCCTATTACACTATCTTGCGATAATAATGGAGCAGTGGCTAACTCAAAAGAACCATGAAATCATCAAGTAGCAAAATATATTGAAAGAAAGTACCATCTCATTTGAGAGATCATACAATGTGGAGAAGTACTTGTGAAGAAAATTCCAAAAGAGCATAACCTCGCTGATCCATTCACAAAGACTCTAACACAAAAGAGTTTCGATGGTCACTTAGTGTCACAACCCAAAACCCGAGCCATGACCTGTGCATGGGCCCAATAGGCATAGCCCACCAGGCCCAAGCTGTCACAGCCCAATTTCTGGGCCATGATCCTGTGCAAGGACCCAATAGGCTCAGCCCACTCAGCCCGAGCAAGCCTATATTTATAATCTTATACATTAATCTATATTTCTTTAAAATCCAAAATTCGTAATGTTCAAATATAGTTCCTTTGAACACAATTCATAAAACCCCTTTATACATTCATAATGGCCTCATCAACTACGATATACATATATAGCTTGACAAATGAATCTTAGTATTTCACATCAAGTATTCATATACACATGATTAGACTTTGACCGTCAACGGAGTGACTCTGGGTACGGTTGCTAACATTTAGTGTCATGTTAAACCTGCCGAGCAACGGATAGGGATGAGCACTTCGTCCTAGGATCCAATAACCTTTAACTTAGAAAACCTAAAACATGAAGTTCAAAAACGTGAGTACAAACCCAGTGAGTGAACATCAGAAGGGAACAAGCAACGTTAAGGAAAGTTTAGAAATCATGATGCACTTATTTAAAAACAATGCAATTTAGTTTAAGTTTTTGTTAAAACCCCTCAATTAAACCCTTGGTTATCAAATCATTTAACGATGAAGGATCCATGCTCAACATGAAATTTGAAAGAGTGAAAATTTCAGCAAATATCTAAACAAGGCAACATAATAGACTGATTCTCACTGCAGCGGAAAGCCATACGCGAATTTCTCACTGTAGTGAGAATGGATCCTCGCTGCAGCGAGATTTAGGGCTGATAAGGTTAAAAGGGTTTTCATATGTCACAAAGATCCATTCCTGCAACATTGAACACCAAGTTGCACACACATTGATAATAACCAAACTTTCACAAAATTCAATACAATCCCATGTTATTTTTATAACTTTTTCCATAACATATATAAACAATTTCATAGCATATATGATCATCACTATGGCATAGATATATACAAGCATGTATACACCCAACGGTCCTCAGCCTATGTGTCCCCCCACATCGTACATAGCTGGATATAGACCATCACCAGTCCTCAGCCCATGTGTCCTCCCACATCGGACACAGCTGGAATCATCACCCATCGGTCATCAGCTTATGTGTCTCCCCACATCGCACATAGCTGGAATCACCACCATCAGTAACGGTATGTGCCCTCCCCACCACACACACTCGGTTATAACCATCACACAATATTATTTATCAATGCACAATATATGTTCATATATATATATATATATACCAACATAATATAGGAGCACATGGATTCATCTTTTTTACACATTTCACCATTTCACAACATCAAAACATTTTATTAAGGGCTTGTTCCCAAGCACCCATTTTTAATGAAAAGTTGGATAAAATCATTCAAATGTTCATCCAAATACATTTACATTTCCCAAAACCATTTTGAAATGCAAGTTCACTCATCGGTCTTTGTTAACGTTTTGATGGACACTAACTTCGACTAATGTGCCGAATGGAGGTGTAGGGTTTCATTGAAACCTATCACACACAACAACATCACAATCAACCTAACTTGGCATTAATACCATTCTAAAAGCTATATCCTAGATCAAGTTCCATTAGTCATTTTTAACTAGCTTCCAACTACTATTAAATGGCTATTATATGCACTACTTTAGTCTCACTAAAATGAATAATCAACCTCAACAATAAAATACTCACAAATATAATTACTAGATATCATCAACCACTAAAGAGATTAACCTTAACCCATACTCACCTTGGTGGTCTTTGTAATTGAATTCTCTTTAAAGATTCTTCAAGCTAGTAAGGGAAATCACTCACTTTCTCTCTCCACCCATCCAGCGAGTGAGAGAAAGTATGGTAGTAAGACTTTTAAGGGTTTTTAAGGTGAAGGAGTAAAAGAGTATGAAAAACCCTATAACAGGGTGTGTAAAGCATGAAATTTGAGGGTAGTTTGAGAGAGCGATGGAAGCTTTGAGAGAAGTTTTCATGGAAGATGAGAGAAAGGTGAGATGGGAGGAAAAAAAAGAAGAAGCTGCTAGAAAATGGGAGGAAGCTGCTGGAAACTAGATATTTATAGCTAAAGCTTATCCAATTTTTCATACAATTTACAATAATGCCCTTAACAAGGTGGCTTATCTTACTCCTATCCTTTGTGCAATCTTTTTATTCTTTTGACACTAAGAAAAGGTCCAAAATCCTCTAAAAAGGTCCCTTAAATAGCCTCCTAAAAGCCCTAGCTTCCAAAGTCCCATAAACTTGTTAATTGTGGAAAATACGGTGAGGGCCGTGGCTCTCAATTTCCAGCACCGCGGCGCTCAAAGGTTTTGCCAAATTCTATTCCTCTAGTGTAGTACTTTCACTTTAACAAAGATTTTGACCACCTTCCCTCTAGAACTGGGAAAAGTGGTAAAACTAAAAGTTGTAGCCCTGCATCTTAGCTTTCTAATGGTCTAAAAATCATGTCATTTGGACTTGTGTAGTGGGAGATATAATTGAAAAACCGAAACATATGCAAATAAAGCAACAGCCCATTACGCACCTTTCTTCGCCAATTGAAATTATTTTTGATTCTACTCCTATGAAAACATAAAATAAATATAAATAACATAAAACTAACATTATTAGCCACCATATCAAGGTATGGGGTACTACACAAGTAAGCCTTTCTATGTAAACCCGTCAGTAGTCCATCTATCACTTCTTTTTCTTTAGGATTTAAGACTCGTGATTTCTAATAACAATCTCTTTAAATTTAAATGGTGAAAATCAAGTACATACAAATCTCACAATTTACATTAAAGCATCATATATAAGCATACAATAAACCCTTGACAACCAGTGGAGTGACTCTGGAAGTGGGTGCTATCATTGAGAGTCGTAGTGAACCTACCGAAAGATGAATAGGAGGGAGCACCTCTACCTAGGATCTAACTACCTTTGATCCTGAAAACTAAAACATGAAGTTGAAAAGAATGGGTATAAACTCAGTGAGTGAACATAAAAAGGGAACAAACGAATGATACGAAAGATTTTTTTAGAAAACACGATGCACTGGTATTGAAACCATGCAATTTGTATATCATAAACAAACCTCGATGCCATGCTGTTTTTCAACTCATTTTGAAAACATTTAAGAATATCAACTTTCAATAGACAATTCAATCACATTACATTTTCTATAAATTTTTACTCTACAGGACAGGTGTACATGCGTGTAAAAATTCACGTATATATTATGTATATATAAATATATTGATAATTCAAACATACACCAAGGTCATCCCCACACTTGTCACCACGGCTCTGCACAAACACTCGCCAACCTCAACTCAGCTCATGTGCACTCCCACTCTGCACATAGCTAATATCCTCATGTGCACTCCCACACCGCACATGGCATATATCATCATCATGTGCTCTCCCACACCGCACATGGCATATATCATTGACGTGTGCTCTCCCACACCACACACTACCGACATCGTCATGTGCACTCCCACATCGCACACGCACGGTTATAATTATCATTCAACATTACATTTCAATGCATGGCACACATAACAACATGTAACAAGAATCTTTGCATAACAATACATCACATGCCTCAAATCAATTGGCAATTCAACATAATATTTCAAATACTAATTCATCACATTATACATTTAAAAACGTGGAAGTATCACTTGTGAAAAGCTTGTTTCCGTGCATAAATTTGAAAAAAGTCAACCAAGGATATTCTAGCATTTCATTCAACACATATGCATTTGTTCAAAACCTTTTAAATGCAAGTTCACTCACCTTATGATAGCGGGATACTGTATCGCTATTAATTCGGAAGCGTATCTAGCTATTTTTACTTGTTGGTTGCTTGTTATTTCCTCCGGCACACCACCATAGTACATTATCTTTATTTTTGCACTTCCTAGCAATAATCCAAATTCAATATCTTTAGTGTATATCATTTCTACTTCTCTTTTTCATTCAATCGTGAATCCTTAATCAACTAACTTATATCTTGACACATTTTTACCAAAGTTGCCTTTATCCTTTGCTTGCGTAATTTTTTAGATTATAAATACCGGTAACTTATTTATAACTTTAGCACATATATTAATCTTTTTGAAGGATATTTATCAAGTTCAATCATCATTTCCACACCAATAACCTAGCATATGGCAGCAACTATAAATTTACTTCCATTAAGCATTTTCTAAATCCACATGCACCACAATTTACTTTTACATGCTGCCACAAGCACAAACAATCAATACATATCTCATTTTTCCTTTCTACTTGTGATTTAGAGGTTAGAACGCTTACCCATGTGAAATCTCGATCTTCATAGACATGTAGTGGAGGTAAATGCGATGATGCAGATTAAGGGTAATTTTATCATTTTCTTGGTGAGCTCCTAAAAGTGGGTTTTCTAATATTATTAATGTCTAAGTAGGCCTAAGGAATAAATGAATGATGCATATAATAATAAAATAAATGAAGAAAATAGAAATAATGATAATTTCCATAATAGGGGTAAAATGGTCATTTTGGACCTCGAGTCTAAATTTTTAAGTTTTCATGAACTCGAGTACCTCCAGTCTATTATGGACCTTTTCTTAGTGTCAAAAGAGTAAAAAGTTGAACCAAAGGAAAGAAAGAAGGTAAAGTCAACTATGCAATGGCATTTTTGTAAATAAAAAAAACTTTAGTCAACTTTAAGCATAAATATCTAATTCTCCAGCAACTTTCTCCTCACTTCCAATAGCTTCTTCTTCTTCCTTCCATCCCTTCTCCCCATTTCAAGTTTTCCATCTTCCATGGAAGCCTCCATTGAAACCTCCATGACTTTCTCATGATAACCCCAAATCTTATGTTTTTATATACCTTGTTATAGGATTTTTTTCATGCTCTTTCACTTCTACACCTCAAGAACCCTCAAAAGTCTTTCCTTAATACTTTCTCTCACTAGTTGGACATTTTAGACAGAGAAAGAGAGAGTTTTTCACAATAGCTTGAAAACTCTTGAAAAAGAATTCAACTACAAATCCACCAAGATGAGTAATGAGTTAGGGTTTACTTTTAAGTTGTTGATTAAATTGTAGACTATTTTATTGTTGAAGGTTATTTATTTATTTCTAGTGTGACTAGAGTAGTGTAAATAAATGACTAGTCAAATGGTATTTGGAAACTAGTTAGGGATAACTAGTAAAGTTTGATTTAGGAAATAGCTTTTGGAATAATGTTCATGTAACTTGAGTTGGTTGTGGTGCTATTATGTGTGATAGGTTCCAATGAGACCCCACATCTCCACTTGAAGCATTAGTGGAAGTTTCAGTCGATTAAAGAATCAACAAAGACAAGTGAGTGAACTTGTATTAAAATGTTTTGGGATAAATGCATAAGTGTTTGATTGAGTCACTTGAAATATTTTATTGGTCTTTTCTTTAAAATATGCATGGGAACAAGCCCTTGATAAAACGTTTTTATGTTGTGAAATATGTAATGTGATGAATTCATGTGTTTTTATATTATGTTGATATGTATGTTATGCCTTAAACGATAATGTTGTGTGATAACTACAACCGAGCATGTGCAGTGTGGGAGTGCATATGTTGGTGATGATGTGGTGTGGGAGTGTACATGATGATATTTGCCATGTGCGGTGTGGGAGTGCACATGACGGTATTAGCTATGTGCAGTGTGGGAGTGCACATGATGATTTCAGCTATGTACGGTGTGGGAGTGTACATGAGCTGGTGAACCGGTAGTTGTATACATGTTTATATATGTTATAAAGAGGTTAAGGAAATAAAAAATGTGATTGTATTGAATGTTGAATGTTGAAAAATTGTTAAATATGTTCAAATTGATTTTCGTTGCAGCAAGAACGAATATTCATCGCAGTAAAAATCCTTCTACTTTCATTTGCGCTGAATTTCGCTGCAGCGAGAAACTCTTGGGTGCTAGGGGCTTGACCTAGCCCAGGTTTTCATTGTAGCGAGAATGCATTCTCACTGCAGCTAGAAACTCTCAAGTGGTTGGTTCAAAATTTTTGCCCTGAATTTCGCTGTAGCGAGAATGCCTTTTCACTGCAACGAGATTCACTTTGCCATGCTTGGATTCTACTACAGTTTTCACTCTTTTCAACTTCATGGTTGATCATGGATTCTTCAACACTAAGGGATTAAATAATCAAAGTTTGAAATTAGGGGTTTTAGCAAGAAATTAAACTAAATTGCATTATTTTTGACATAAGTGCATCATGATTTCTACACTTTCCTTATCGTTTGCTTGTTCCCTTCTTATGTTTACTCACTGAGTTTATAATCACTCTTTTTAACTTCATGTTTTCAGATTCGGAGGTAGTTGGGACATAGATTGAGGTGTCCTCTTCTATTCACCTTTTGGTAGGTACTGTGACATTCAGTAGCTGTACCTTTACCCAAAGTCACTCCGCTAGAAGTCAAAAGTCCTTTTTGCTTGTGTATACGTACACGTTATGTAAATCACTAAGATGCATGTCATAAACAATATATGTTTATTTTGATTAATGTTGCCACTATGAGTTGGCAATGGGTGACATTATTTTGGATGATATAAATGTAAGTAGTTGGTTGCCATATTATATTGTTGAAATAATTATAGTTGAGAATTACGAAATATGGCATTTAAAATGATGGATGAAATGGTGAACAAGGTTACATAAGAGGCTTGCTTGGGCTTAGTGGCTTGTGTCCATTAGGCCCATGAATTGGTCATGGCCCAGAAATTGGGCTGTGAAAACCCACCACTTAATCTAGCTCAAAATCACCACGTATTCCAAGATTCTTCCACACGCATGCCTCGAGTTCTTTGGATTTTTATTGATTCTTGTTGCCATAAACAAAACCTTACATCATAATTGGTTCAAACTATATGCTTTCAAACAAACATCAATTTCTACCTTCCTTACCTTGAAATCCACAAGGCAAACCACCAAAATCTTTTCACACCTCAACAATGGTGTATGGGTGGGGAGGAAAACCTCTTGGTTTTCTTTTTTCTTCTTCAAGGTCGAGCCTGATCCTAGCTTTTCTCTTCCTTTTTCCTTTCTTTCTTTCTTTTCTTCTTTCTTCCTTTTTCTCTCTTAGGGTTTAGTTGGGATGAAAAATGAGGTTGAGAGTTGTGGGTTGGGTGAATAAAGGGGTAAAAGAATGGAGAAGTAAGAAAAAAATAGAAAGGAGAAGAAAAAACTTGATTTTTATGGTGAAGAAAGGAAAATGGCACGGGAGGAAGAAAATGGAGAAGAAAATGCCTTTTGAAGAAGATAACTGTGAGACCTTGACCTTTATAGACTCTTAGCTAGAAGTAGACATGATATCACTGACTAGGGGTAATTTTGTCATTTCCTTAATGAGCCCCTAAAAGTGAGCTTTCAAACAAAATTAAGGCCTAAGTAGGCCTAAAGCATAAATGAATGATGAAAATAAGGGTAAAATCACGAAGGAAATAAAAATAATGATGATTTTCAAGGTAAGGGCAAAATGGTCATTTTTCATCTCGAGTCGAAATTTTAAGTTTTTGTGAACTTGAGTATTTCTAGACCATTATGGACCTTTTCCCAGTGTCAAAAGAGTAAAAAGATTGCACAAAGGATTAGAGGAGAACAAGCCAACTTGTTAAGGGCATTTTCATAATTTAAGAAGAGATTATATAAGCTTTAGTTATAAATATCATTTGTTCCAGCAGCTTCTTCATTTCTCCAACAGTTTCTTCTTCTTCTTCCTCCTATCTCACGTTGCTTTCATCCTCCATGGAAGCTTGTTTGGAAATCTCTATAACTTCTCTCAAGCTAGCTCCAATTTTCATGCTTTTGTGCACCCTTTCATAGAACCTTTTATGCTCTTTCACTCTTTCACTTTAAAACCCTTGAAAAGTCTTACTTTCATACTTCCTCTCACTAGCTAGGTGTCTTAGAGAGAGAAAGAGGGAGCTTCTATAATAGCTTGAAATTTTTTTGAAAAAATTTCAATTACCAAGCTACCAAGGTGAGTAGTGAATTAAAGTTGATTTTTAGTTGTTGATAATGTCTAGTAATTTGATTTGTAAGTGTTTATTGTTGAGATTGTTTAATCATTTTTAGTGTGACTAGAGTAGTGCAAATAATAGCCATTTAATGGTAGTTGGAAGCTAGCTAGGAATGACTAGTAAAACTTAATTTAGTAAATAACTTGGGAATATTATTAATGCCAAGTTGGGTTGATGGTGATGTTGTTGTGTGTGATAGGTTCCAACGAAACCCCACACCTCCATTCGGAATCTTAGTCAAAGTTAGAGCCTACCAAAACATCAATAAAGACTGGTGAGTGAACTTGCATTTCAAAATTTTTGGGAAATGTAAATGTATTTGGACGAAACATTTGAATGATTTTATCTAACCTTTCTTTAAAAATGTGTGTTGGGGAACAAGCCCTTGATAAAATGTTTTGATGTTGTGAAAATGTGAAATGTGTAAAAGGATGAATCCAAGTGCTCTTATATTATGTTGACATGTATATTATGCATTGGATGTTCATTTTTGTGTGATAATAATGACCCAGTTATGTGCGTGTGGGAGTGCACATGAGCTGATGATGACCCAACTATGTGCGAGTGGGGAGTGCACATGAGCGGAGTGTGGCGAGATGGTATGCATGATGATGTATGTATACATATATACATATATGTGTGTTATAGAAAGTTCATGAATATGGTATATGGTTGTAATGCATGTGAAATCTTGCATGTTGAACCTTGCAAATTTCTAAGTATTTTCAAGTTGATTTTGTCATTGCAGCAAAATGGCCTTTTCTTGAGAGAATGAAAACTTTTTTGTTGGTGTCCTGTTTCTCGCTTCTCATTGCAACGAAAAACTCTCTGGTTTTGGGAGTTACACTGGCCTGGTTCTCATTGCAACGAGAAACATTATGTTTTGCTTGCTACCTTGTTTGGTTGCTGCCCCATTTTCCATTTCTTTAGCACTATAGTTGATCATGAACTCTCAAAATTAAGGAATTTATTTAATTAAGTTTGAAATGAAGGGTTTTAGAAAGAAACCCTCGGCCAGTTGAGAAACCCTCAGCTAGTTGATAATTTGAGCCTAAATTTCTCTACAGCGAAAACAAGCCTAGATGAATAAGAGAATGCTTTTCCGCTGCAGCGAGGACTTGTCGTTTCACTTGACTTGCTTGAATACTATTAAAGTTTTCACTCTTCAAATCCTTTGTTAGTGCATGGATCTTTTATCGTCAAGTGATTAACTCATTAAGGGTTTAAAAGAAGGGTTTTAATAAGAACTAAACTAAATTGCATTGTTTTAAAAATAAGTGCATCATGATTTCTTTAAACTTTCCTTATCGATTGCTTGTTCCCTTCCTTTGTTCACTCACTGGGTTTATACTCACTGTTTTCAACTTCATATTTTCAAATCAGGAGGCAGTCGGTAATTAGGTCGAGGTGTCCTTGTAGATTCGTCTCCTTGGTAGGTATCTCGGCATTCGATAGCAGTACTTTAGCCAGGATCTCTCCGTTGGAAATCGAGAATCTCTTTGTTGTGTATAGACAAACCCAATGTAAATTATTAAGACATATGTTTTAGACAATATATGTATATTTTGAATTGAAATTATGAAATGTGACTTTAGTAGCTTATGATGGAGGGATGAACAAGTTATATAAATAGGCTTGCTTGGGCTTAATGGGCTAGTCCATTGGGCCCATGTGCTGGTCATGGCTCAAAATTTGGGTCATGACAATAACGATCAGCCATGGAGAAGGAAGAAAAGAGTCAACCAAGCTGATGAAAAAATTACTGTTTTGCCCTCTAAGTTTCTTCCTTTTTAATTTAGCCCTCCCAACAATCTTTTAATTCCAATTTCCTTCTATTTTTCTTCCTTTACATGTGTGTAAACAAAATATAAAGTTTGCACTTCAACGAGGTATCACCATAATATTTAAATATATACTTACCCACGCTAGCTTTATTTAATAAAGACATGCGAGCCCCATTAATGTCATTTTTCTCTGAAATTCCTTTATTCTTCTTCTCCCTCATTTATATTGACCATATACTCCTCCTTCATGACTAATTTCGATATCAAATAAAATATTAATATTTTAATATTATTTTATTCCACGATTTTCCACTTATCTCCTTGGAACCCAAAATATCTTATTATGCTCCGATTCACTTCTGAATCATTTTTTATCTCACTAATTCATCCTCAATAAAAATATTATTATTTAATTATTATTTTCTCACGTGCAAAATATTTTACTCTACAATATTCCTTTCACCCGCCACTGCTCTTTGACACTTAAATCCACATCAATTAGCCCTTCGTCTTATCAATACGATTATGTTGACTACTATACAGGGGTATGGGGTATCACACTTAAAAGGTCTTGGAATGAGGGATATGTCATACTTGCTTTAGGGCAAGTGGGCGATTGTTAGGAATTTGAGAATATGGTGCTCTGGAAAACAAGTATATTCTCATGTTTAATTTCATTTAATGAAAGTACATTTTGATAATAAGACGAAGAGTTTGTTTTAAGTAAGCATTCATTGTCTAGTTATTAAGGTACCATGTCAAGCCCTACCTTATAAAATACTTGCCATGTCATTCATGTGATTGACAATATGCTTGCATACTTGGAAAGCCCCAAAAAATTGTTAAAAGTCGGTAGTGTACCTAGTGGTGCAACTAAGTTGAATTAAGCCTCAAACTAGAACAAAGAGAGATTCTAAGATGAAATTTAGAATTTTAAATTCCTAGAATGATTTAATATGGTGATTCGGAGTTCGAGGATCGATTTGGAGTCAAAATGGAATTTTCATGACCTAGGGGTAAAATGGACATTTTGCCACCCGAGGTTAAGATGTGAGTGTTGGATGAAATTTTTGACTAAGATTGATCATTTGGAGTATAATTTGAGTTTGAGAAGTGAAGAATTTTAATTTCGGCATTTTTTCGAGGATAAGGGCAAAATAGTCATTTTGCCACCTCAAGGGCAAAATTGTAATTTTACACACCAAACACTTGTCATGCCCATGGATTTCATCTATTAACATTTTATATTGCAGATAATTGAAATATTTTATGTGGTGGAGGAAGAAAGCTTAATAGTTAAGAATTTAAAAATGGACCAATGGCAAGGTGACAAGTGTCAAGCTTTTATTTCTTTATTATTTTCCTTATAAATTAGCACAAAACCAGCCCATTTCTCTTCATTATGGTTGGCCTCACCAAGGAGAAGCAAGAAAAAGGAAGAACAAAACCCTAGGTGGAAAAATTCAAGGAAACAAGTGAAAAAAAGGTAAGATTTTTCAATTTAAGCTTGAGATCTCTCTTTCTTAAGCATTTTTTCTTATTTTCCATGGTTGAATCACATGAAATCATGATGAATCCCTTGCTGGCCGAACACTTAGAGGGAGGTTTTGATGCTTGATTTGGTTAGATTTCAATGTATTTTAGTGTTTTTAGTTAGTTAGTGATGTGTAGCATGAAAAGCCAACAAGAAAAATTCACTTCCTCCCATCACCCATCATTTGCCAAATTTTCCATGTAGAGTGTGTATGGTGGATTTGATTTTATTTCAAGTGAATTGGTTAGGAAATGATAAATTTCGATGAGGAGATCAAGTAGGAAAACTCGTAGTGTTGATGCACCCACCATGGCCGAAATTCCCAAGAGAAAATGTGAAGATGATTTTGCTAAATTTTATGCTATTTGACTTGTGTTTGATGGTTTGGAGAATTGGAAGAAAAATGGAGTTGAATTGGACATATTGGCCAATTAATCGAGTGATAGATGGAATTAGGCCAATACCATTTTATTTAGGTACACAATTGAATTTGTGTAGAACACCGTGTTTAGACGATAATCCGAACAATTTGCATTCCATTTCATGCATCCATATAGTTTTATAACAGTTTAGCACCAATGTGGTAAATTGCTTGATTGTGCATTATGTTTAGGTGGTGAATCCTCCGATAAGGGCAAAGAAATTGTACTCGAGGATCGATAGTCGGAGTACTCTAAAAAATTTTGACTCCCGAAATAGTGAGTAACCTTATCATCATCTTGATTATCTAAAGTGAATTTTAATTCGTTTTTGTGATTTTATGGAAAACGTGATTAAATGAAATGATTTTATAAAATTGTCTTGAAATTGAATGATGGTTTTGAAAATGGAATAATTAGAGACTACTTGCTGTGTTATAAAATTATGTTTTGAATTGAATGGCTCATGATAATGTGGGCATGAATGGCTGGATGGGTATTTGTGTTGAAAATGTATAAACTGTTGTTTGCCTTGATAAGCTGGATAATGATAAAATTGCTATGTCATGCTGTTGAATTTTTATTGTATGGTGGGTTTAGCTTGCTGCAGTGGGCGGGTTCTGTGGACCAACCAATTTGAAGGGCACGTAATCCGGTTATATACGTACCTTGGTCGGAGAGGCGTATAGGGTATCTCTTGAGGTATGGTTAGAGTTCACATCGCGCCGAACCATCTCGTGATGATGAACTCCACTAACGCCAAGGAACGGCTGTGCTTTTCAAACTAAAAATATGTTTACGTGTGTACGAAATTTTTAATAGCCTTGGCAGATTTGGTTAGATGCCTAGGCCAAGGTATTCCCGAGAATGATTTTGGTAGGAGCCAAGCTTTTAAGATACTCATAAGCCATGTTGATTATTTAAATGAAATGAATATTTATGTTATGAAATACATATTGAGATGGAATATTTTAATCGTCTCCATTTACTCGACTTTAGATATTTTGGATGATGTTTGTTTACTCACTGGGATTATATAATCTCACCACCCTCATTTCCACCCATTTCAAGCTCAAGATAGTTTGTAGATAGCTGATATTATCGAAGGCTACAGTTGGCTTTACTTCCTTAAAAATCGTAGGTTCACAGTCTTCGTTCACTTTTGTCATTTGGGGGCCCACGTATCATTGTAAATGTAAGACCTTGACCTTTATAGACTCGTAAAAGGAAGTATACGCGATATCCCTAATTAAGGGTAATTTCGTCATTTCCTTAGTAAGCCCATAAAAGTAAGATTTTAAACAATATTATGGCCTAAGTAGGCCTAAGGCATAAATGGATGGTGAAATTAGGGGTAAAATGGAAAGGAAACCAAAATTTTGATGATTTTCATGGTTAGGACAAAATGGTCATGTTTCACATCGAGTTAAAATTTTAAGTTTTCATGAACCCAAGTATGTCTAGACCATTATGGACCTTGTCCCAATGTTAAAAGAGCAAAAGATTGCATAAAAGATTGGAGGAGAATAAGTTAATTTGTGGAGGGGCATTTTGGTAATTTAAGTAGAGTGGATAAGTTTGGCTATAAATATCTTGAATTTTCAGCACCTTCTTGAAATTTCCAGTAGCTTGTCTTCTTCTTCCTTATTCCTTTTCACGTTTCTTCAATTCCTCCATGGGAGTTTTCTTCAAACTTCCATAACTCTCTTTCTCTAGCTCCAATTTTCATGCTTTTGGTGCACCTTTCCATAAACCCTTGTGCTATTTCATCCTTTCACTTTTAAACCCTTGAAAAATCTAGTTCTCATACTTTCTTTCACCAGTTGGGCATTCTAGAGAGAGAAAGAGAGAATTACCCCATTGATTTGGAAGCTATTGGAAGAGAATTCAACTACAAAGGAACCCTAGGGTAAGTGATGAATTAAGCTTGGTTTTTAGCTGTGAATAATGGCTATTAATTGGAAGTATAAGCTGTTTTATTGTTGAGTATGTTCATTACTTTTTTTTGTGATTAAGGTAGTGAACATAGATAGCCATTTAATGTGACAATTGAAAGCTAGCCAAGAGATAGCTTTTAGGGTTCATAGTGTGTGAATTGACCTATTGTTTATGCTAATGTGATCCTAGGTTCTAATGAAGTCCCATCCTTCCAATTGGATCATTAGGGGAATTAGGGTCAACTAAAGGCTCAACAACAAATCAGTGAGTGGGCTGCCTATCAAAATCATTTTGGGAATGTGACTGTTTTGTACAAAGTGTTTGAATGATTTTATACAACTTTTCTAAAAAATGAATGCCTTGGGAACAAGCTCTTGAGAAATGGTTTATGTTATGACATGTGGTTATTATGGATTTCTATGCGGCTGCATTATGTTGATATACATATATGTTTGAATATAGTGTTGTGTAATTATATTGACTCGGCTATGTGCGAGTAGGGAGTGCTCATAAGCCAAGGATGACCTAGTTATGTGCGAGTAGGGAGTGCGCATAATCCGGTGATGACCCAGCCATGTGCGAGTAGGGAGTGCGCATGAGTTGGTGATGATGATGATGGAATGGTGTGTATGATGATGATGGGTATATACGTATACATATATACATATGTAAATATGTGTGATATAGGAAATTAATGAGTAATGGTATATGGTTGTAATGCATGTGAAACTTGACATGTTAAACCTTGGGAAATTGTTATGTGTTTAATGTTGGTTTGGACATATCATGTGAGACCCTGTCAAGCTCGATTAAAAGACGGTATTGTATCGAGTGGTACAACTAAGTTAAATCGAGCCTTGAACTAGTTCAAATAGAAATTCTAAGAGGAATTTGAAAATTTTAAAACCAACAGAATGGCTTAGAATAGTGATTTGGAGTTCAAGGTTCAGTTTGGAGTCCATCAGAAAATTGACCAATTAGGGACAAAACGGTCATTTTACCATTTGATGATAAAATGGAGATTTTTAGTCAAGATTTGATCACATTTGACCAAGAATAATTATATGAAATATAATTATGATTATTGGAGTATAAAATGATGTTTAGCAGTGAAAAATTATGATTCTCGGTATTTATGGAGCACAAGGGTAAAATGGTAATTTTACCACTAGAGGACTAAACGAAAATTTTTTTTAGCAATTTTTACCCCATTTGGTTAATATTGATCAATATTAGTGTTATTTTAGGTTGAAAAGTAGAAACAATGAGATTTCGGTACATTTCAGAGTATAGGGGCAAAATCGTAATTTTTTTTGTCTCGGGGGCAAATCAGTAAAATTTTTGCCCCAGCACTTGTCAAGACCAAGGGATTTTAATTGTGGTAGGATTGGATAAATACCAGAATATTTGTGGTGGAAAATTAAGAAGAAAAAGTCAAAAAGTTAAAAATTGGGCCAATAAGCATGTGACACATGGCATGCTTGATTATTTTATTATTTTCTATAGAAATCAGCCCATTAAATCCCCAATTCTCTCACCATATTCGGCCTAGACATCCAGCAACAAGAAAAAAGGAAGAACAAAAGGAAAAACAAGAAAACCTAGGTGGAAATTCAAAGAAAAAGTGAAGAAATCAAGGAAACAAGCTAGGTAAGTTAAAATTTCTTTAATTCTCCTTGATACCTAGCTTACCCATGCTTTTGTTCTTGATTTCCATGGTTGAATATTGAGTTATCATGATGAATTCAATTCTGAAAAATAGGTATGGAAGAGGAATTGTTGGAATAATTTGATTTTAGACTATGTTAGTGTTTAGGGATAGTTAAGCATGGTTATGAACAAAAATACAAAAGAAATATTCAATTTCTCTAGGGTTCCTTGTTGGCCGAACCATGAGGGCTGAATATCAATGGGGGATTGTTTTTATTTCAAGGAAAATGGCATGGAAAATGATGAAGTAAGGTGAAACGGTTATGTAGAAAAAAATTCGATGCTAGTACACCAAATGACCAAATTTTTTCTATAAGGAATTGTGAGGGTTCTAATGCTGAATTTGGCTTTATTTAAATGTATGTGGTAAATTAAGGTATTAGAGGAGAAATGAATTAATTTGGAGGTGATTTAGACACAATCGCCGATTAATCAGGTGATCGGTCGAATTTAATCGATACCGTGATTAAGCAGTAATCGGACATATTTTTGCATTTACATATCAAGAATTAGTAGTTTAAATTAATTTATATCAATTTAGGGACAATATAGTAAATTCCTCGACTTTGTTATTTGTCAAGGTGGTGAGACCTCCGGAAAAGGCAAAGGAATTGCGCCTGAGGACTATTAGTCAGAGTTCACCCGGAATTCGGATTTTCGACACCTGTGAGTGGACTGCCTATTAAAATTGTTTTGGGAATATGACTGTTTTGAACAAAGTGTTTGAATGATTTTATAAATTTTTTTGATGAAAATGAATGCCTTGGGAACAAGCTTTTGAGAAAAAGTTTATGTTATGAAATGTGGTTATTATGGATTTCTATGTGGTTGTATTATGTTGATATACATATACACTTGAATATAATGTTGTGTAATTATGTTGACTCGACTATGTACGAGTAGGGAGTGCGCATAAGCCGAGGATGACCAGGTTATGTGCGAGTAGGGAGTGCGCATAACCCGGTGATGACCCAGCCATGTGCGAGTAGGGAGTGCGCATGAGCTGGTGATGATGATGATGAGCTGGTGATGATGATAATGGGTTGGTGAGATGATGATGATGGGTATATACATACATATATATATATATATATATACATATGTAAATATGTGTGATATAGCAAATTGATGGACAATGATTTATGGATGTGATGTACATGAAAGTTGAGACATTGTACTTTGAGAATTTTCATGAATGTTAGGTTGATTTTATTAGTTTAGCAGGATGGCTTTTTGTTGAGTGAGGAAAAATATTTCTCTTGTTGCTTTGTTTTCACTGCATCGAAATTCATGCTCGCTGTAGCGAAAAACTCTGGGGTTTGGAGGGGTTTTAAATAGGAATGAACTAAATTGCATTGTTTTGAAACAAGTGCATCATGATTTTAAATTTTTCCTAATTGTTGCTTGTTCCCTTCCTTGTTCACTCACTGGGTTTATACTCACCATTTTCAAATTCATGTTTTCAGATCACGAGGTAGCCGATAATTAGGACGAGGTGTCCTTGTAGATCTGTGTACATCTTTTGGTAGGTGTTTCGGCATTCGGTAGCTGTATATCCATCCGAGTCACTCCGCTGGAGGTCGAGTATTATTTTGTTATGTATAGATGAACTTAATGTAAATTTTAAAAAAGTAATGCCAGTACGAGTTGGCAATGTATATCACTATTTTGGCAATGTATAGGACTTAGTGATAATAAATAGAATCATAAGTAAGATAAATAATAGGCTTGCTTGGGTTTAGTGGATTACGTCCATTAGACCCATGCGCCGGTCATGGCCCGAAATTTGGGTCATGACAATATTGGTATCAGAGCAAAGGGTTTTAGCCGATCCCTGAGAACTCTCACACGTGAACAGAGGCGAAGCGTGGCTCTCCGCCCAGGGGCTTATAGGGCTGGATGCTTCGTGATCTTTCACCCTATGAGTGCTTTGATAGGTACCCTTTGTTACCTCCGTAGCGAAGGGGGGGATGCTCCGTGATCTCTCACCCCTAGTGACAATATTGGTATCAGAGCCCTAGGTTTGTCTAGGTCCTAGAACTTCCTTTTTGTTAGTCCAGCGGAGAGTCGGGTCTTTATATGGGAACTTCAGTTGTAAAGTGTGAACCGCGACACATTTTACAACCAAATGACCGCATAGATTCCCTATCTTAGAAACCACCTTTTGCTTTAAGTGTGATTATAATATGTGTTTAATAACAGGCGTTTGCTTTTGTCTAGGTAAGAATGCCGCCTAAGATACGAGCCGCCTCAAGACGGGCAGGGGAGCAAGATGCTCCCATTGAGATGGCAGATAGACCACGGGCATCCACCCAGAGAGGCCGAGGTAGATGTGGCAGGGTCACTAGGTCGGTGGGGTTGGATACGCCTGTGAGTAGGCAAGAAGAGGGACAGTCCTCAGGTGATGTAGATAGACACCCAGCTGGGGGTATTACTATTGAGGATTTGGCGACAGGCCTACAAGGAGTTAACCGGGTTGTAGAGATGATGGCGACCCGCATGGAAGATATACAAAGGGTAGTAGAGGGGAGACCTACAGTACAAGAATCCCCTAGCTCTCAAGGACAGGCCGATCACCAACATCATGAGGAGGAGAAGGGACATCTAGATATTTCTCTTCCTGACTTTCTCAAGCTTAAGCCTCCAACATTTTCAGGGTCTGATGCATCGGAGAAACCCCAGGTTTTCTTGGATAAGATGGAGAAAATTTGTAAAGCCTTGGGATGTTCTAGTGTTCGGTCAGTTGAGCTAGCCGCCTTCCAATTAGAAGATGTGGCGCAGGAATGGTATAGCTCTTTATGTAAAGGCAGACCGACTAATGTAACACCGTTGGCCTAGAGTGAGTTCAATGCAGCCTTCTTAGATCGATTCTTACCACTTAGTGTGCGTAATGCCAGAGCCAGAGAGTTTGAGACTTTGGTACAGACTTCAAGCATGACGGTGTCTGAGTATGACATCAAGTTCACGCAGCTAGCTCGTTATGCGCCCTATCTCATTTTTACTGAGGAGATGAAGATTCAGAGGTTTGTGGATGGGTTAGTGGAGCCATTATTTAGGGCTGTGGCATCCCGAGATTTCACTACCTATTCTGCAGTAGTGGATCGTGCTCAACGCATCGAGATGAGGACCAGTGAGAGTAGGGCTGCGAGAGATAGAGCAAAAAGGGGCAAGACAAAGGGTTATCAGGGCCGTAGAGATTTCAGCAGTGGTGGTTCATCTTCTAGCCGTCAGGGTCCACAGAGGGACTCACGGTTACCTCAGCAGGGGAGTGACGCACCTGGTGCTAATATTAGGGTGGGACAGAGAACCTTCAGTTCTAGGAGGCAGCGAGATTCTAGACAGAGTAGTCAAGTCATTCGCTCTTGTGATACTTGTGGGAGACGACATAGTGGACGGTGCTTCCTTACTACAAGAACTTGTTACGGGTGCGGTCAACCTGGGCATATTAGGAGGGATTGTCCGATGGCACATCAATCACCAGATTCTGCTTGTGGTTCCACCCAGCCAGCTTCATCTGCTCTGTCAGTTGCTGTCTCATCTGGCCGGGAGGTTAGTGGATCGAGAGGTAGAGGTGCGGGTACTTCCTCTCAAGGCAGACCATCTGGGTCCGGACATCAAAGTTCTATTGGTAGAGGCCAAGCGAGGGTGTTTGCTTTAACACAGCAGGAGGCTCAAACATCCAATGCCGTGGTCTCAGGTATTCTCTCCGTTTGTAATATGAATGCTCGAGTACTATTTGATCCTGGTGCTACCCATTCTTTTATCTTTCCATGTTTTGCATCTCGTTTGGGTAGAGGTCGTGTTAGGAGAGAGGAACAATTAGTGGTGTCTACTTCTTTAAAGGAGATATTTGTGGCCGAGTGGGAATATGAGTCTTGTGTAGTGCGAGTCAAGGACAAAGACACTTCGGTGAATCTAGTGGTGCTAGACACCTTAGACTTTGATGTAATCTTGGGGATGGATTGGTTATCACCCTGCCATGCTAGCGTGGACTGCTATCATAAATTGGTTAGATTTGATTTCCCCGGTGAACCATCATTTAGTATTCAGGGGGATAGGAGTAATGCTCCAACCAATTTGATATCGGTCATATCTGCCAGAAGATTATTACGACAGGGTTGTATAGGTTACTTGGCTGTTGTAAAGGATAGTCAGGCAAAGATTGGAGATGTAACTCAAGTGTCGGTGGTGAAGGAGTTCGTGGATGTATTTCCCAAGGAGCTACCAGGTTTGCCTCCTAAACGGGAGATTGAGTTTTGCATAGATTTGATTCCCGACACTAGACCTATATCCATACCCCCATATAGAATGGCACCTGCAGAGCTTAAAGAGATTAAGGATCAGTTGGAGGATTTGTTGGATAAGGGTTTCATACGACCTAGTGTATCCCCATGGGGAGCACCGGTGTTATTTGTGAAGAAGAAATATGGGTCACTTAGGCTGTGCATTGATTATCGACAGCTTAATAAAGTGACGGTGAAGAATAAATATCCTCTCCCAAGGATAGATGATTTATTTGATCAACTACAACGAGCACAATGTTTTTCTAAGATAGATCTGCGATCTGGGTACCATCAGTTGAGAATTCGGAACGAAGATATACCCAAGACCGCATTTCGAACAAGATATGGGCACTATGAGTTCTTAGTGATGTCATTTGGGCTCACGAATGCTCCTACAGCCTTTATGGATTTGATGAACCGAGTGTTCAAACCTTATTTGGATAAGTTTGTGGTGGTGTTTATTGATGACATTTTGATATATTCAAAGAGTCGAGAGGAGCATGAGCAGCATCTTAAGATAGTGCTCCAAATTTTGAGAGAACATCGATTGTATGCTAAGTTCTCCAAGTGTGAGTTTTGGCTCGAAAGTGTTGCATTCTTGGGGCATGTGGTATCTAAGGAGGGGATACAAGTTGATACAAAGAAAATTGAAGCAGTGGAAAAATGGCCAAGGCCAACATCAGTTACGGAGATTAGAAGCTTTGTGGGTTTAGCTGGCTATTATCGTCGCTTTGTGAAGGACTTCTCCAAAATAGTTGCCCCTTTGACTAAGCTGACACGTAAAGATACAAAATTTGAGTGGTCTGATGCTTGTGAGAATAGTTTTGAGAAGCTTAAGGCATGTCTCACCACAGCTCCAGTGTTAAGCCTGCCGCAAGGAACAGGGGGTTACACGGTGTTTTGTGATGCATCGGGGGTTGGTTTAGGATGTGTATTGATGCAACATGGGAAGGTGATTGCGTATGCATCTAGGCAACTTAAAAGGCATGAGCAGAATTACCCCATACACGATTTGGAAATGGCAGCAATCGTGTTTGCCTTAAAGATTTGGAGACATTACTTGTATGATGAGACTTGCGAGATATACACGGACCACAAAAGTCTGAAGTATATATTTCAGCAGAGGGATCTTAACTTACGGCAACGTAGATGGATGGAGTTGCTAAAGGATTATGATTATACTATTCTTTATCATCCCGGTAAGGCCAATGTAGTGGCAGATGCCTTGAGTCGAAAATCAATGGGAAGCTTGGCACATATTTCCATTGGTAGGAGATCTTTGGTTAGAGAGATCCATAGCTTGGGAGACATAGGTGTGCGTTTGGAAGTTGCGGAGACAAATGCTTTGCTAGCACACTTTAGAGTGAGGCCTATTTTAATGGACAAGATTAAAGAAGCACAAAGTAAAGATGAGTTTGTGATTAAGGCCTTAGAGGATCCTCAGGGTAGGAAAGGAAAAATGTTTACTAAAGGCATAGATGGAGTGTTGAGGTATGGAACCAGACTTTATGTGCCTGATGGTGACGGGTTGAGGAGAGAAATATTGGAGGAAGCTCACATGGCAGCTTATGTGGTACATCCAGGGGCTACAAAGATGTATCAAGATTTGAAAGAGGTGTATTGGTGGGAAGGACTTAAGAGAGATGTAGCTGAGTTTGTCTCCAAGTGCCTGGTTTGTCAGCAGGTTAAGGCCGAGCATCAAAAGCCTGCAGGGCTACTACAACCATTACCAGTACCTGAGTGGAAGTGGGAACATATTGCTATGGACTTTGTAACGGGTTTGCCTCGAACCAGTGGGGGATATGATTCAATTTGGATAGTAGTGGACTGGTTAACAAAGTCAGCTCATTTTCTTCCGGTTAAGACTACTTATAGGGCTGCCCAATATGCTCGAGTTTATGTGGATGAGATAGTGCGACTACATGGTATTCCCATTTCTATAGTATCTGACAGAGGAGCTCAGTTTACTAGTAGGTTTTGGAGAAAGTTGCAAGAAGCATTGGGCACTAAGTTGGATTTCAGCACAGCTTTCCACCCTCAGACTGATGGACAATCTAAACGGACCATACAGACATTGGAGGATATGTTGAGGGCTTGTGTGATAGACCTTGGTGTCAGGTGGGAACAATATCTACCCTTAGTGGAATTTGCCTACAACAACAGTTTCCAAACTAGCATCCAAATGGCACCATTTGAGGCCTTATATGGACGAAGATGTAGGTCACCCATTGGATGGCTAGAGGTGGGAGAAAGGAAACTTTTGGGGCTTGAATTGGTGCAGGATGCAACCGAGAAAATACACATGATCCGTCAGAGGATGTTAACAGCACAAAGTAGACAGAAATCATATGCTGATAACCGACGGAGAGACTTGGAGTTCCAAGTAGGAGATCATGTATTTTTGAAAGTTTCGCCAACTAAAGGGGTAATGAGGTTTGGCAAGAAAGGGAAGTTAAGTCCTCGGTATATAGGGCAATTCGAGATCTTAGAAAAGGTTGGAGCGGTGGCTTATCGTTTGGCATTACCGCCAGACCTTTCTAATATTCATCCCGTGTTTCATGTGTCCATGCTTAGGAAGTACAACCCAGATCCATCACATGTAATACGGTATGAAACTATTCAGTTGCAAGGTGATCTAACCTATGAGGAACAATCGGTAGCTATCCTTGATAAGCAAGTTAAAAAGCTCCGTTCAAAGGATGTAGCCTCAGCGAAAGTGTTGTGGCGGAATCACACTAGTGAGAAGGTAACGTGGGAAGCTGAGGATGAGATGCAGACAAAGCATCCACACTTCTTCGATATGTAAAGGTAAGCCACTCTACATTGAATTTAAATTCGGGGATCGAATTTTTATTAGTGGGGGGGGGGGGGATGTGAGACCCTGTCAAGCTCGATTTAAAGACGGTATTGTATCGAGTGGTACAACTAAGTTAAATCGAGCCTTGAATTAGTTCAAATAGAAATTCTAAGAGGAATTTGAAAATTTTAAAACCAACAGAATGACTTAGAATAGTGATTTGGAGTTCAAGGTTCAGTTTGGAGTCCATTAGAAAATTGACCAATTAGGGACAAAACGGTCATTTTACCATTTGATGATAAAATGGAGATTTTTAGTCAAGATTTGATCACATTTGACCAAGAATAATTATATGAAATATAATTATGATTATTGGAGTATAAAATGATGTTTAGCAGTGAAAAATTATGATTCCCGGTATTTATGGAGCACAAGGGTAAAATGGTAATTTTACCACTAGAGGACTAAACGGAAATTTTTTTAAGCAATTTTTACCCCATTTGGTTAATATTGATCAATATTAGTGTTATTTTAGGTTGAAAAGTAGAAACAATGAGATTCCGGTACATTTCGGAGTATAGGGGCAAAATCGTAATTTTTTTCAACTCGGGGGCAAATCAGTAAAATTTTTGCCCCAGCACTTGTCAAGACCAAGGGATTTTAATTGTGGTAGGATTGGATAAATACCAGAATATTTGTGGTGGAAAATTAAGAAGAAAAAGTCAAAAAGTTAAAAATTGGGCCAATAAGCATGTGACACATGGCATGCTTGATTATTTTATTATTTTCTATAAAAATCAGCCCATTAAATCCCCAATTTCCTCACCATATTCGGCCTAGACATCCAGTAACAAGAAAAAAGGAAGAACAAAAGGAAAAACAAGAAAACCTAGGTGGAAATTCAAAGAAAAAGTGAAGAAATCAAGGAAACAAGCTAGGTAAGTTAAAATTTCTTTAATTCTCCTTGATACCTAGCTTACCCATGCTTTTGTTCTTGATTTCCATGGTTGAATATTGAGTTATCATGATGAATTCAATTCTGAAAAATGGGTATGGAAGAGGAATTGTTGTTGGAATAATTTGATTTTAGACTATGTTAGTGTTTAGGGATAGTTAAGCATGGTTATGAACAAAAACACAAAAGAAATATTCAATTTCTCTAGGGTTCCTTGTTGGTCGAACCATGAGGGCTGAATATCAATGGGGGATTGTTTTTATTTCAAGGAAAATGGCATGGAAAATGATGAAGTAAGGTGAAACGGTTATGTAGAAAAATGGTTATGACCAAATTTTTTCTATACGGAATTGTGAGGGTTCTAATGCTGAATTTGGCTTTATTTAAATGTATGTGGTAAATTAAGGTATTAGAGGAGAAATGAATTAATTTGGAGGTGATTTGGACACAATCGCCGATTAATCGGGTGATCGGTCGAATTTAATCGATACCGTGATTAAGCGGTAATCGGACATATTTTTGCATTTACATATCAAGCATTAGTAGTTTAAATTAATTTATATCAATTTAGGGACAATATAGTAAATTTCTCGACTTTGTTATTTGTCAAGGTGGTGAGACGTCCGGAAAAGGCAAAAGAATTGCGCCTGAGGACTATTAGTCAGAGTTCACCCGGAATCCGGATTTTCGACACTTGTGAGTGGACTGCCTATTAAAATTATTTTGGGAATATGATTGTTTTGAACAAAGTGTTTGAATGATTTTATAAATTTTTTTGATGAAAATGAATCCCTTGGGAACAAGCTTTTGAGAAAAAGTTTATGTTATGAAATGTGGTTATTATGGATTTCTATGTGGTTGTATTATGTTGATATACATATACACTTGAATATAATGTTGTGTAATTATGTTGACTCGACTATGTGCGAGTAGGGAGTGCGCATAAGCCGAGGATGACTAGGTTATGTGCGAGTAGGGAGTGCGCATAACCCGGTGATGACCCAGCCATGTGCGAGTAAGGAGTGCGCATGAGCTGGTGATGATGATGATGAGCTGGTGATGATGATAATGGGTTGGTGAGATGATGATGATGGGTATATACATATATATATATATATACATATGTAAATATGTGTGATATAGCAAATGGATGGACAATGATTTATGGATGTGATGTACATGAAAGTTGAGACATTGTACTTTGAGAATTTTCATGAATGTTAGGTTGATTTTATTAGTTTAGCAGGATGGCTTTTTGTTGAGTGAGGAAAAATATTTCTCTTGTTGCTTTGTTTTCACTGCATCGAAATTCATGCTCGCTGTAGTGAAAAACTCTGGGGTTTGGAGGGGTTTTAAATAGGAATGAACTAAATTGCATTGTTTTGAAACAAGTGCATCATGATTTTAAATTTTTCCTAATTGTTGCTTGTTCCCTTCCTTGTTCACTCACTGGGTTTATACTCACCATTTTCAAATTCATGTTTTCAGATCACGAGGTAGCCGATAATTAGGACGAGGTGTCCTTGTAGATCTGTGTACATCTTTTGGTAGGTGTCTCGGCATTCGGTAGCTGTATATCCATCCGAGTCACTCCGCTAGAGGTCGAGTATTATTTTGTTATGTATAGATGAACTTAATGTAAATTTTAAAAGAGTAATGCCAGTACGAGTTGGTAATGTATATCACTATTTTGACTCAAAGTCATGAAATAGGACTTAGTGATAATAAATAGAATCATAAGTAAGATAAATAATAGGCTTGCTTGGGTTTAGTGGATTACGTCCATTGGACCCATGCGCCGGTCATGACCCGGAATTTGGGTCGTGACATTTCAGCAGGGTGGTTTCTCCTTTGGAAGAAAGGTAAATTTTTCATTGGTGCCCTGTTTCTCGTTGCAGCGAAAATCATTCTCGCTGCAGCGAGAAACCCTCGGGTTTTGGAGGGGTAGGCTAGCCGAAAACTCGCTGTAGCGAGGATGCATTTTCGCTATAGCGAGAGTGACACAGTAGCTTCTCGCTGTAGCGAAGTTCATTCTCGCTGCAGTGAAAAACTTTCTGTTTCTGGGTTGCA
This sequence comes from Theobroma cacao, assembly GCF_053813885.1. NCBI lineage: Eukaryota > Viridiplantae > Streptophyta > Magnoliopsida > Malvales > Malvaceae > Theobroma > Theobroma cacao. The sequence continues at coordinate 4,336,476 of NC_142642.1, forward strand.
ATTTCGCTGCAGCGAGAAACATTCTGTTTCTGGGTCACAATTTTGCTGCAGCGAGATTCAATCTCGCTGCAGCGAAAAACCTTCTGTTTTGGTTTCCTATCTTGTCCAATTGCTACCCTATCTTTCACTTTTTTGCTACCATATCGGAGTATGGACTTCCAACATTAAGGATTAAATGAGTGAAGTTTAAAATGGGGAGGTTTAGTGAGAAACCCTCGGCCAATTGAGAAACCCTCATTCAGCTAATAACTAAATCCCAATGTTGCTGCAGCGGAAAGGCATTCTCGCTACAGCGAAGATTCGTTGTCGTATTTGACTTGCTTGTGCAATATTGAAGCTTTCATTCTTCGAATGGTTTGCTATGTATGGGTTCATGATTTTCAAATGTTTAATCATTTAAGGGCTTGATGAGGGGTTTTTAATATGAATGGAATTAAATTGCATTGTTTTGAAAAAGAATGCATCATGATTTCGTTAAACACTCTTTATAGTATTCTTGTTCCTTTCCTTGTTCACTCATTGGGTTTATACTCACCGTTTTTAAACTTCATGTTTTCAGATCGAGAGGCAGTCGGTAACTAGGACGAGGTATCCTTGTAGACTTGTATCCATCTTTTGGTAGGTGTCTTGGCATTCAGTAGCTGTACATTCGTCCGAGTCCCTCCACTGGAAGTCAAGTCTTCTTTTTGAGATGTATAGACAAACTTGATGTAAATTATTGAGATATATGTTGTAGGCAATGTACACTTAAATGGGTATGCCGGTATAAGTTGGCATTGTTTAATATTAATTTGATTCTAAGTTATGAAATGTGAATTAGTAGTTTATGATGGAATGATAAACATGTCAGACTAATAAGCTTGCTTGGGCTTAATGGACTATGTCTATTGGGCCCTTATGTCGGTCATGGCCCGGAATTTGGGTCGTGACAGTAAATTAAATTACATATCTTGACTATTTGTATTACAGTATGTATGAATTTATTTCGCTTTTACAATACAAAAATTTCTTACAGATAACTCTATAAAAATTATTTTATAAGAAAATGGTATAATTTATTGAATATTTTTATTATATTCAAAAAGTCATAATTTCACTTTAAATGAATGTTTTAAACATCTAAACTTGTTTTTGATTATGAAATATGTGTTTTGCACTCGCATACTACATTATTAGCTGGTTTAGAAATTTTTGAAAAAAAATGACCAAAATACCCCCAAGAGACAAAAATTATTTTTTTTATTGTTTTGGCTTGAAAATAACTTATAATCTTTTAAAATATGATATTAGCAAATGTTGCTCGCAAGGGAGGTGAGAAAAATGATATTAAAGCTTTACGAGGTTTCGGTTGGCATTCCGGGTAATAAATGTCTATCGGGACATCGCGGCGGTTGTCATGGGCTCAAGGAGAGTACCGGGTCATGACATACAATGATTCTATTGAGATATTAAAATACATTTATATGTAGAGTCATACATAGGAGACATGTATTTTAATTGAATCTAAAAATTGTTCACAACCATCTAATAAAGCTGGTCACTTTATTGTGTTAAAGCTGCAGTGTCTAGATTACTTCCAACAGAATGAATGTGATTCACTTCAAGGGAATGATGAGTCTCAAATCATCAGAATGGTTGACTTCGAGTAATGACACTATAACATGAACTGAAATCATGTGAGAATCAAATTTAAGTTTAATTGTTACTTAAATCTTAATTTTACACTTATGCATTTGCTTACAAAGAACGAAAATCCTTATGGATAGTGGACTCGTATTTTATTTCCTTATAATCTTTGATAAACCATGGGCATGATCATCATAAAGCATTGATCTAGACTCTGTATGTTACGATAATAATTGAGATGAACATCTAGGAACATATATCCAAATAGTGGAGTTCATAGCATTAACATCACTTCTAATGATTTCAAGAAGATTGGTGATTAATTTGGGTCCAGTGGATTGATGAATTAACTGTTCATCACATTTAAATACTAAAAAAAATTAGATCTAGAATATTGAATCACTAACTGGATGAAATTTGAGACTAGGGGACAAAATTGACATAAAAGGTAAAACGGTAATTTCACCTTTTGTCATTGGATGGTTATGAGGGTTCACAATATAAGGTTTGCAATTGGACAGCAATAATTAATACCAAATATTGAATCATTTCTTGTAATTATAGTTAATCCAAGAGTGCAACCATGAATCTATGGTGGAATGATTTCATGGTTAATAAGCTTGAATTATCTTAATGAGATTAAGAATAATTCTAAGTTTATTGGAGCTTGGAATATCTATGTCCAAATAAATTCCCCACTTAATATCGTAGAATTCAACTTGTTTAAGTTGGAATGCATGTTTTATTTGATTAATTAAATTGTGCACAACAATGGTAGCTTTAAGATGTTTTGTCTTAATTTGGACAAGAAAACATGTTTTGTCTTAATTTAGACAAGAAAACATGTGTTGTCTTAATTTAAACAAGAAAATATGTTTGTCTTAATTTAAGACAAGAAAGATATGTTTTATCTTAATCTAGACAAAAAAACATATTTGTCTTAATTTAGACAAGATAACATATTTGTCTTAATTAAAGACAAGAGTTGTCTTAATTAAAGACAAGAGTTGTCTTAAATTAAGATAATGCTAGGAGGGTTCTTGAAAAATGAATCTAGACATCCATGTTGATAAAAAGAGACTCCATGTCTAACTATCACTCCTTTATTTATTATTAATTCTTTTTAAATAAAGATGGATAATAATAAAATAAGAGTTATTATTCAACAAGGAGTTTTATTTTATCAAAAACTCTAAATGATAATTAAAGAATTAAATTATTTATTCTTTAATTTTAATTTTGATAATTATGGAGCATGTTTGATGCTTCCATAACTCTAAATGGATAGTCAAGATTGATTCAAAGGTGTTTGATTTTGATTAAACCTTTGAGGTAAGAGTTTTAATAAATAGAAGAGATTGGAAGAAAAAAAATGCGTGTATCTTTCTTGAAAATGTTTCAGCCATCACTTCTCTCATCTTTTTCCTATCTTTGCTATATTTCTCTTCCTCTATCCCATTCTTGGTTGATTTCTTAAAAGAAAAACAACCATTAATTTTTAGGAAGAAAAGAGAGATAAAATCAGTTGCCATCTTGTAGGCTAGCATTCCACGCCTTGTCCACTCAAGTTCAAGTTGAAAGCATTCTTAAAGAATAAGTGGTAAACTTGTTTGGTCGAGAAATTAATTATTAGTGTGGTGGTGTCTGAAAATAAGAATCTCAAAATAGAAGGTACATTTTATCTTACTTAATAGATTTTTATTTTTAGGATGTGATTATGTAACTTGCAATAAAAATGATCTATTTTTTCGCTTATGTAAGTGGATTGCTTGCTTCCTTTATAAAATAAATTTTTTTAAATCCATCAATCCATATAGATCCCATTCCATCAATCCAACCTCTTCCAATGAAATTTTCACCTTGATCTGATCCGAACTAGCCAAATAGTAAACATGAAAGTTGTATCCTATCTCTTAGCTTTCCAATGGCTCAAGAATCACGTGAATTGGACTTTTGTAGTGAAAGTTATGCTCGAAATACTGTAGAATGTACAAAAGAAACTATCACCATACTTGCACGGATTATCACCAAAGAAGGCCTTGTCATAACATGTAACACCCCATAACCCTGTATAATAGTCAATATAAACGTATCAATAAGACGAAGGGGTCACATGCTAAATAAGGAAAAGTTTGAAGATTCAATTGCAATTTTGTTATTTGAAGTTAAAAAGGGGAATTCCCTAATCAAAGAAGGCTAGGTTATGAGTAATATGAGATGTACATGTGAGTTGGATGGGACAATGAATGAATAAATAAGCCATAAAGTAAAAATAATATAAAGAATAAAGAAATAAAAAAAAAAGAGTACATAAGATGTGATCGGGTTACATGAGGGATAATGCAATAAAAAATTAAATTAAAAGGTAAAAGAACCATGGGAAATAGGCTTTAGTAAGAGCTAAGGGCTAGTCACTTGAAGAAGAAAAAGGAAGAGAAAAGTCTTGGAGAGTTAGAAACCCGAGGAGAAGAAGGAAAAATGAAAGAAATTGACGAAGAAAGAAAGTAAAAAGGAAATGGACAAGACAAATCAAGTACGTTTGGTGATAATTATCTACAGCAAGACATATTAAATAATATTTTAAATTTTATCTCTTTTTTTCTTGTGATGGAACGACACTTTGATATAATGATGGAGAGGCCGGTTGAGGGAAGAAACAAAAGAGAAAAAGGGTTGGTGTTGCCGGTTGTGAAAAGAATAGGAAGGAAAGAAAGAAAATATATGTATATATATAAACAAAATGGGAGAGGCAAGAGGTTAGTTTTTTTTAGTTTCGGTTTGGGTATTTTCTAAAGGGAAAAGGTTTGATCTTTTGGAGCTAGTTTATAAGAGAAAAGAGCTAGGTTGTGGTAGCTGACAGAAAAAGAGGGAGAGCTTGGTTTTTGGTGACAAAATGGCTGAATAAAAAAAGAGAAAATTTGAGTTTTTTGGATTGATCTAGAGCTAACCAACGGTGGAAGTGGAGAGGAGGCTTTAAGCCGCCAGTAGTGAAGGTTGGGAGCTACCGATCGGGTGACAAGAGAGGAGAGGAAAGTGAGAGAGGAAAGAAAGAAAATTGAGTAGTGAAACAGCGTCGTTTTGATTCATTAAAGGCTTCCTTTCATTACATCAACTGGTGCTATTCATTAGTGCTGGGAAGCTGCCATACAAGGCTCTGAATAGTATATTCCCAAAGCAAACCGTGGGTCTGGTGGAGACTTGGGCCAATCTAGTCCAATTTGGTAAAGCTGCTTTGCTCTTCTCCATGGGTTTGTTGTGAAATTAGACTGTTTGGGGGCTAGCCATCTTATTTTACTAAACTTTGGTTATTTGGTGATATGAAGTAAATTTAAGTTGCGTAGAAAGGTTGAAGTAGGCACTTAATATCATAAATAAGTTGCCGATGTTTATAATCTACAGAATTATGTGAGGAAAGGATATAATTAATTTTAGTAAAAATGTATTAAGATGTGAGTTAGTTGAATGTGGATTTATGATAGAATGAGAAAGAGAAGTGGAATTAATGCACTAAATATATTGAGTTGGATTGTTGCTAGGAAGCACCAAAGTAAAGATAGTGCACTATAGTGGCATGCCAAAGGAAGTAACGCGCGATCGGCAAGTAGAAATAGTGACTTAGTAATCCCGCTATTGTGAGGTGAGTAGGGGGTGTCAATTTTAAAATTCCCATAATAGTATAAATATATGTATATTTTATTTTCGATGCAAAAATTGTGGATAGCATGGGCTGGTAGAAATTTTAGGGAATTGTGAATGCAAATTATTTTCAAAAATTGTTTTGAATATATATATGTATAAACTATATGTAAAGTGTTTTAAAAATTGGGAAACAAGCCCTTCACACTGTTTTACATCAAAATCTGTGCCTTATATTTGTGCAGTGTGCATTCATGGTTATATTGCTTATTCACCATGCGAATTGTTGTTTCGAAATTCATGCACAAATTTTATTTTATGAAAATGATAATGGATTTTATCATACCCTATGTTGAATGCTTTGGAAATAATTTTGAGACGAGCTTTTAAGGACATAACACAATTTCAAAATGGTTTTACAAACCGAGAGATTCAAGAGTGGGTCGGTTGTCACTTCGGTTAAGTGTGACCCTTGTGCACAAGTGAGCTCTAGCTAGAGAACCTTTGGGTCGCTGACGGGTGGTTAGGCGTGGCGGGGACCATGGCCTGTGATATATATACGTGGCTAGGCCACCAGTGATATTCGCGATTGCCACGGCTTGATTCTCTGATGTCGGCCAACATCATTGAGACTGCCATGGCATGTGGGATCTGGTGGAGCAAGGCTCTCGGAGGTTATTACATGGTAGCGGGACCACGGATTTTATTTGATTTCCTACTCTAGACAAAAATCTCTTTGGGTTTTCAAACTCTTATTTCTTGCATGGTGAAAACAAATTATACGGTTTCCTGCAACTCCCCTTGGATTTGTTGTAATATGAATTTTACCCTCACGTGAGAGGCGATTTGTGAACTGTGTATAAACCTGGTTACTATTTGGTTTCGCGGGAGCTTGCCCAACTTTATTGATTTGATTTGAGTATTACATGACATAATTTCGACCGCAGAGATCATTTACGAACACGAGGTTTAAAATGATATTTTACTGATTTAGTTTGAAAATGGCTATTAACCTTCTCGCTGCACAAAAGTTTACTTACTTGATTTGATATACATTATGGTTGATTACGACTTACAAGAGATTCTCGATATTTTCTTATATATATATAAGGCACAAATCCCCGTTTGAATTAAATATTTTTATCTACCCTTGCAATTTTTATTATTCAAAATCTCTACCTTATTGCTTGTTTCCCATCTACGCCCTACTCACGGAGCCGATGATCACTGAGTCTGTGAGACTCACACCCCTCTCATTTCCCCTTTTGCAGATAGGGATTGGCCTATCGTGTAATCATTGGTACGATCCACTGCAGATAGGTAAAAGCATCTCTTAGCCTTCCATTCCGAGTCGCTCCACTATTGAGGTCAAGTTTTAGCAATTTGGCATCACTATGTAAACAGATTTTAGTTTTGATATAAATGAAAATTTTGGCGTATTAAACTCGATGTATTTAATCATGATTTTATGACTTAAAGATCCAAATCAAATTACTATGCTTATTGTTAAATTCATGGAATAAATATATATGTTTTGAGCATTAATACTATTTAGTAAATCTGTATAAAGAGATATCGAGAAATTTCATGAAGGCTTGTTTGGGACTTGGTGGGATCTCCCGGACGTCTCGGACGTTGGGTAGCGACCGGGGAGGGGTCGTTATAACATATTTTACAAAAGCAATAAAAGAGATAAGCAATAACTAAACTTAAAGTAATTTAAAGCAATCTAACATAAAATTTAAATAAAATAACTTAAACTAAATTACTCAACATGCATTGAACTTAATTAAAGAAAACAATTACAATTCTTAATTAATTCTAAACCTAAAACCTCAAAGGCTTAGCTACTTCAGCCCCCAAAACATGACAAAATAACTTTATATCATAGAGTTATCAGCTTCCACCAAAGCTTAAGGATCTAAGGAGTTTTTCTATCCCTTGTAATATTGGTAAGTTTAAATTTTCTAAAGCTTTGTGTGATTTGGGTGCTGGTGTTTCAATTATACCTATGTTTGTTGTCAAGAAAATTAGACTTAATGAGATACAACCTACCACAGTTTCTTTGCAATTAGTAGATAAAACAATTAGGTACCCTGTTAGGATTATAGAGGATGTGTTGGTTAAAGTTGGGCATCTATATATTCTGGTAGACTTCATTGTGCTTGAGATGGAAGAAGATGTGGCAATTCTTCTAATCTTGGGACGACCATTCTTAGCTACTGTAGGCACAATCATTGATGTGAAAGAAGGCAAGATAAGTTTTAAAGTTGGAAAGGAGGTAGTCAAGTTTAATATTTTCAATGCAATTAAGCATCTTGCCTTTACGAATAGTTGGTATAGAATGGATTTAGTTGATGATGGCAAGGGTAAGCCTATTTTTCCACCTACAAGTGAGCAAGCACCAACCTTTGAGTTCAAACCACCACTTCCACATATAAAAACTAATAAATAACAATCAAATTAAAAGGAATAACATAAAATTAAAATAACTCACTTTAAAATAAACTAATTATAAAAATAACTAAAAATAAGTAAATTATAATTAAAAATTGAGGACTTAGCTAATATTTAATAACAAAATTGGAATAAAATAATTTTCTAAAATAGAATTATCAGTTGACTATTACTATTTCAGGGTTAATTATGTTTGTGTTTTCTTCCAATTTTTGAGTTTTCTGGATCAAGGTCAACTATGGCTTTGAATACTTCAAGTTTTTCACTCTTTCTACCCTCGGAATGACTTGAGCTTCTCAATGATCAACTCTTGACTTATGTCTTGAGGTTTCCTTAGCCTTTTGGCTCCTCCTTCAACTATTTCTTCCTTGCCTTGTTCCTACAATTGAATAAAAATTCTAGGCATGTTTGCTTTTTGTTTTCTTAGCTGAATATGCATTGTTTGAAAGCTTTTATGATGTTTTTTAAAGATGCATGGCTTTTCAAACAATTATGTGACCTTAGGGAATTAAAAATATATTTGAAACTATTTCAAATGCTTTGACATTAAGTTCAAGATAACATGTAATTTTTGTCAAATCAAAACATGATGTAACTCAAGGCTAACATATAACATTCCACACATCTAGGTCCATAGATTGTATAAAAATTTCCATGCATTTCTTCCAATAAGGATAGTTAGTACCTACAAAGAAAGGTGGCCTTTGGATTGATTGCCTTTCACCAAGCATGGTTATCGTAAATGATGGTATATGCCTTAAAGTCAATTAGATTGATTAAGGAATATAGTCATTTAATGCATACTTAATCGCATAACTATATGTGATAGAGGTTTTCCTTCATGTTAGTGTAACAATAAGGAGTTATTACTGTGAGACCTCGACCTTCACAGACATGTAACAGAGGTAAACCCTATGATGTTGAGCAGGGGTAGTTTGGTTATTTTCTTGATGAGCTCCTAAAAGTGGGTTTTCTAATATTATTAAGGCCTAAGTAGGCCTAAGACATAAATGAATGATGAAAATAAGGATAAAATGACAAAGGAAATAGCAATAATGATGATTTCCAAGGTAGGGGCAAAATGGTTATTTTTCATCTCGGGTCAAAATTTTTAAGTTTTCATGAACTCGAGTATTTCTAGACTATTATGGACTTTATCTAAGTGTCAAAAGAGTAAAAGATTGCATAAAGGATTGGAGGAAGACAAAGCCAACTTGTTAAGGGCATTTTCATAATTTAAGTGAAGTTTGGATAAGCTTAGGCTATAAATATCTTATTTTTCCAGCAACTTCTTATTCTTCTTCCTCCCATCTCATGTTTCTTCATCTTCCATGGAAGCCTCCCTTAAAGCTTCCATAACTTTTTCTCTCTCTCTAGCTTCAATTTTCATGCTTTTGAGCACTTTTTCATAGAACCTTTTGTGCTCTTTCACTCTCTCACCTTTAAACCCTCAAAAGTCTTTTCTAAACACTTTCTCTCACTATCTGAACATTTTAGAGAGAAAAAGAGAGACTTTCCATAATAGCTTGAGTATTCTTGAGAAGGAATTCAACTGCAAATCCACGAAGGTGAGTAATGAATGAGGATTGATTTTAGGTTGTTGATAATGGCTAGTAATTGGAGTTGTGAGTTGTTTTATTATTGAGGTTTGTTTATTTATTTCTGAGTTACTAGAGTAGAGAGAATAGATAGCCATTTAATAGTAGTTGGAAGCTAGTTAGGGATGACTAGTAGAACTTGATTTAAGAAATAGCTTTTAGAATTGTCTTTGTGCAAATTGGGTTGGTTGTGATATTGGTGTGTGATAGGTTTCAACAAGACCTCACATCTTCATTTGGAGCTATAGTAAAAGTTGGAGTCGAGTAAAGATTCAACAAATACCAGTGAGTGAACTTGCATTTAAAAAAAAATGTTTTGGGGAGTGTCCACATGTTTAAATAAATCATTTGAAAGTTTCATTTGTTTTTGCTTCAAAAATATACTTGGGGAACAAGCCTTTGATGAAATGCTTATATCTTGTGAAATGTGCAATATGAATAGTTCATGCGTTATCACATTATATTGATATGTGTATTATGCTTTGGATGCTCTTTTGTGTGATAATGATGACCCAGCTATGTGCGATGTGGGAGTGCACATGAGCTGATAATGACCCGGCTATGTGCTAGTAGAGAGTGCGCATAAGCCGATGATGACCTGGCTATGTGCGAGTAGGGAGTGCACATGATGATGAATGAAGTAGGGTGGTGTACATGTTTATATATGTTTATATATGTATATGTGATAGAAAGTTTATGATTATAATATGTGATTGAAATGAATAATGAGAAACTTGATTATTGTCAATGTGTTCACTTTGATGTGCAATATGGTAGGAATGGATTTTGTGGCATGTAAAAATCCCTTAATTGCCATCTGCCCTGAATCTTGCTACAGCGAGAAACTCTCGGGTGGTGGGGACACAAACCAGCCCTGTTTTCGCTGTAGCGAAAACGAATTCTCACTACAGCGAAGAATTTCGCTGCAGCAAAAAAGGATTCTTGCTGCAGCGAGAAACTCTCGGGTGGTTGCAAAATTCTGGTGCAGTGCTCTTATTTTGACAAAGATTTTAACCACCTTTTCGTCAGAACTGGGCAAAGTGGTAAACATAAAAGTCGTAGCCCAGCCTCTTAGATTTCTAATGGTCTAAAAATCATTTCAATTGGGCTTATGTAGTGGGAGATATTCTTAAAAAATCAAAACATATGCAAACTGAGACTGTTTCTCGCTACAATAAGAAACTTGCTACCTATCAATTGATCAAATTTTTCACCCATTTAACTTCATGGATTGATCATGGGTTTTTGCAACACTATGAGGTTATTAATAAAAGTTTGAAATGAGGGGTTTTTAGTAGGAAATTAAATCAATTGCATTGTTTTTGAAACAAGTGCATCATGATTTTCAAGTTCTCCTTATCAATTGCTTATTCCCTTCTTATGTTCACTCACTGAGTTTTATACTCATGTTTTTAAACTTCATGTTTTCAGATTTGGAGGCAGTTGGGACCTAGATAGAGTATCGATGTATGCTCATCCTCTTGGTAGGTATTATGGCATCTCAGTAGCAGTATTTTCACTTAAAGTCACTCCGTTGAAGTTTGAGAGTCTTTGGTCTGTGTACACGTATATATAATGTAAACTACTAAGAGTCATGTTCTAAATAAAGTATGTATATGGTGGATTGATGATGATACCCCTATGAGACGACAATGAATGATAGTACTTTGAGATAATGCAAATATGAATATTTGGTTGCTATAAAATATTACTGAAACATTCATCGTTGAGAATTACAACACATGATTTTAAAGATGATGAATGGAATGAGGAATAGGATCTCATACAGAGGCTTGCTTGGGCCTAGTGGGCTATGCCCACTGAGCCCATGTGTCGGTCATGGCCCGGGATTTGGGCTATGACAATTACATACTAATTAGATGAAGCCTATGGAACACAAAGTCCTTGCAACAGAATTGTAAAGTTGTTACAATTATGAGATCACTATCCATCAAAGCCATGTTCCTAAAATTGTTCCTGGTCATTGTATTGTCAAGACTCGACATTGACAATGCTAAAAGATTGGTACATGCTAAGCCTCATTACTTGGGAAGTAAGCAATCGATCTTATAGATTGAAGTATATGGGATACTTGAGGATAGCATGTGGCTACTTGTTACAGAACAAGTTCATTGAACATGACCTGTTATGAGAACTCCATTTGGTATTTCACTCAAGTGTCTATGGAATATGTTTTCATGTGATAGCTGTTCAACTAGTCCTCAAACTTGAGACTCCAAGTTATCTTGTATTCGGAATGACATATTTTGATTTCACCTCTACGAGTCTGGAGGGCCAAATGTCTAAACAAGGTGTTTTTGGGTATGCCATGAAGCATGCAAAAGTGGATGAGTGGTCAAGAGAGGATTCATCATCCCAAGTGATATGAAGGGATGTATCTCACTTGTTTTCAATTCTTGATTAACTTGTATAAACTTTTTGGCCAAAGCATGATGAAATTGAGGAAAGTTAGTTTCCTAAATTCATAAGGTTTATCATGAATTATGAGAACTAATATGAAATGTTATAAGTAGACACTGAGCCATGCTTTATGACATATCCAAGATATTTTATGAAAAGACCATATTACACTATGAGGCTTATCATTGAAGGGCTTTGTTAAATTCTTTAATTGACTCTCTAACATTTGGGTGGTCATAATGTGTTGCTAGATACCACTAATGATCTATAAATATTAATCAATTAGCAAATTGATATTTGATTATGATTTATATTTATTGCCAACATGTTAGAAGCCCAATGGGTCACACACATTAAGTGACATGATTGAGATTAAATAAGGATAATCAATTAAGTTAGACTTAATTGAAATAGACCAAAATAAAGTTGAAAAATTATTTAAGTTCACAAGAACTCAATTGAATAAAAATACAAATGTTGTATCTAGGGTTACAACTTAGTTTAGCTTATATAAATATGTTATGTTAGCCAACTAAAACTCTAAGTCTTCAACCACTTCTTAACTGTGCATAAAAATAAGAAAAGAAAAATAGTTTTCTTTGTTTGACAGAAATAAGATTTGGCAAAAACTTTTTGTCTTTTTGTTTTAAAAGAAAACTTGTTAACATAAGTGAAATCCTACCTTTGAGAAGGTCTTATTCATTCACTGTGTGCATTACTATTAGAGGCCAAACACTTGGGTGGCTGAAAATTTAATAAATCCTAAAGGTGAAGAAGCAAAGATTTCAACTGCAGGATTTTAGACTGTCTAATTCTCTTTCTGAGTTACGTGCTTCATCACAAGTGTTTTTGGATTTAACGAACTCTTGATTATGATATCTAGAGTAAGGTACGTAGTACTTGAACCTATAAGTGCTCATAATTAATCTGAAAATTGCATGAAAAACACAAACATTGATGTTGAAGGTTTCAACTATTTCTTTGATTAAACTTATTTTTATTTTTCCATTACGTTATATTTTTTTATTTTCATGTTTGAGCTTGAGGCCAAATCCTAGCAGTAACATCCATTTTTGATGATTTGAGCTATTATAATAGATCACTCAAGGCTGTTAAACTTGCAAAATTGAGCCCTTGCTTTGATACCAATTGTTAGTATAGTAAGCTCAATGCAATAAACACTAAGAAAGGAGGTGAATTTGTATTTTAAAAATTTCTTTGCAAGCTCAATGAAAATAACTCATTTTCAAAAAACAAATTTTCTTCTTGTATCAAAATCAAAGCAAGTGATTTTTCTTTAAAGCAAATATCAAACCACAAGGCAAAAAATTAAATCAAGATAAAAAGATTTTATAGTGGTTCAACTTTCTCAAGTGCCTACATCCACTCCTTTAGCTTATCAAGGAATTTCCAATCCACCAAAAAGATTCATACTTTTTAATGGGATCAAGCGTTAATCCTTACACAATCCATAAAGGGATTCTCACTTTTTAACGAGATTAAGCGATAACCTTTACACTGACTTTTCATGGGATCAAGCAATAACCCTTACACAATCCATAAAGGGATTATTGTTTTTTAACGAGATCAAGTGATAACCCTTACACTAACTTTCCAAAGTTAAGTTAAAACCTTTATAGATGTGTGTACAAAGGAGTAATAGCAAACATTTGCCTCACTAAAGCTAAGTGCTAAATTTTTAAGCTTGGGTACGAAGAGAAGAAATAATCTCACAAATATTAGCTCAAGGATTTGCATGTGAGTGAGCTTGAATGGCTGAGTGCTTGCTAGAAGACTAAGATGAATGCTAAAAAGGAAAGATAAGCTTAAGAATCTCTCTAAGGTTTTTCCACTTTGGTGTTATCTTCTCTTTCTTCAATATGAGTCAAAGGCAGCCTTTTATAGTCTTAAGAAAGTTTGGAGTCGTTAAACACAGTTTGAATCAAATCTGGCTGTTACTCAAGCTTGAAGGTAAACTACCACACTCCTAAGGTCAACTATGGTTCTTCAAAATCATGAATTAAAGCTTTTATACTCTGTTGGTCCCGATTATATGTGCTAGAAGGGGGGTGAATAGCACAAATCGGCTCTTGACAAGATGAGGAACTAATTTTCAGAACAAAGAAAATAAAAACAGAGTAGACAATGTGCAGGAATTTAGAGTGGTTTAGTCTAAGACCTACATCCACTACCTTGATTATCCAACCAAGGATTTTCCAAACAATTCCACTAAGAATCGGTGAAATTCACAAGCTTTCACTAAGCTTTACAATGGCTTTTACCAGGTTCAGCTAAAACCTTTCACAATAGTTTTTCACAGGCTAAACTAAAACCCAACACCTAACTTTTCGAGGCTAAGTTAGAACCTTAACACATTCAAGCAAACCTAGCTTGAAACAACCACTTAGAGTGACTCCCTCACTCTAGGAATACAAGAAGAGAAGTAAAAAAAAGTACCTATGATCACAACGTTGATCTAAATGGTACAAGGTTGAGTGCAGAATACAAATACAAAAGATTAGAGTTTAAGTGCAAAAAGGTGCAGAGAAGATTTTCTGGTTTTTCAGCTCTATATGACTCAAATCTCTTCCAAAACTTCTAAAGAACTGATTTTTAACCGTTGGAAGACCCTTTTATGCTTGGAGAAACAGTTCTGATGGCAGTTTGGCAGTTTATGGCCATTGAAAATAGTTAAGAGTTAGTTCTAGCCGTTAATTTATCTTTTAGTGCTCTGGTTCAAATTGCAGACAAAAAGCTCTTAGTCGACTAACTTTCTTCTTGATCGACTAAGTTGGTCCTGTCTTCTGATCATAATTCTGACAAAGAGCATTTAGTCAACTAACTCATTTCTTGGTCGACTAAGTTGGTTCTGTTTCTTAACATTCTTTAGCCCACCAACCCTTTATTTAAATCTTAGCTAACTAACTCTCAATTGATCAACTAAGGGACTTTTGCCTTGTTGTTCAATTGTGACTTCCTTAGCCCTATGCTATTTGATATATGCATTTTAATGATAGATTATTTGTTTGCATATAATTTTGTCCTTCACACTCAAGTAAAAATATTAGACATAAATGAAATGGGAATGTTTTATTATCATAAAAAACGAATGGAGCCAACAATCTCCCCCTTTTTGATGATGACAAAACATTCCTTGATTAATAGCACAGTGTCCTTTTATTCTTTTTAATTCTGCAAAAAATGGGAATCGCTCCCCCTAAATATGTGCTCCCCCTTAGTATGCGCATATTTTGCTTATTTATTCCCGTAAATTTTATTCAAGTCATATAGGAAGTGTCACTATATATTCAAAGTATATATATGCAGACAAATAGAGTGATTTACAGCAGTGTCTGTCAACATTATAATATTTCCAGATTTTATCTTTGCGAATAACTATTCATCAGATGTAGTATACTTAGCATCCATATGTATTCACAAACACTTTTCATTCATGAAAGCATAAACAACAAAGTTAAATTTAAGTGTTCAATTGCCATCATGGCATAAACAACAGATTACCACAAATTAACAGTTAATATTCCTAAACTACCCCTAGATAGCTTCTACTTCCTATCTCTCTTAAATTCTCCCTTAAGATCTTTGCCATACGTAGACAACTTTTACTTCCTATCTCTCCTAAATTCTCCCCTAAGATCTCTGGCATACTTCTCTTTTTTTTTGTCATCATCAATTTCTAATCATCTTTTGAGGAAGATAAGGGAGAGGACTCATCATCAGTGTAGTACTAGACATTGAGGGGTTGAGGAGAGGATTCAGGTTGAGGAGATGGTTGAAGTGGTGATTTTTCAGGGGACTATTCAAAGGATGAAATCTCAAGAGGGTGTTAAGGAGAGGAGATTGGTGCTGGCTTGGCCTTTTCAGCCAATTTGGATGATTTTCTCCTTTTGATGAGCTTTGTTTTGGTTGCCATTGTTTTCTTGCATATGACTGGTGGTTTGGACTTTTTTTGTGGTTCTTCAGCAACTTTTTCTTTTTCTTTCTTTGACTGCCCTTCTGTAGTAGGAGCTGATGCAGATGCTGTTTGTTGAGCTTTTCCCTTACCTACTTCTTTCTTAGCTTGCTCCTCTTGAACCATCTGATGAAAAAGTCCCATGATTGAAACCTCTTCAGAACGTGGAGGAAATGGTTGACGTTCTGGTTGAGGTTGGGGTTCAGAGGGAATATTTTCATTAAGTGATCCAAGCACCTCGGTATCTTGATCATATTCATCCTTGTCTTGAGGCTCAGGTGAGGGTGATTTTCTCGGTTGTTCCACCTCAGGTTCATGACCTTCAGCTTGCACCTCAAATTCCTATCCGGCTAGAGCTAGACTAGAAGTTGCAGAGCTGTCTGCAGCAGTTGGTTCAAATGGCACTTTTTCTTTTCCTTTTATTTTGCTTTCCATTTTAGTTAACCTTTCTTTTATTTTCTGAATCCTTGCCCATTGATCAGTGGGCTTCCCATCAATTCTCATCAACATATTAAAAATTACCTCATTTGAGAATTGAGATGGTGCTGCCTCTGGTTAAGTAGGTAATAAGGATTTTTTTCCTAGACCAGCCTTAAGGGTTTTAATGTATCGTTCTCCATCCAGTTTGTACCCCATTTTAGGTAAGCTTTCTAGATAAATGGCTTGGTCTCTAGTCTTAACCTTGTAAGCCTCATACCTAGAACTTCAAATTCCTTTCTTCTGCACTAGAAAAGTAATGATATTTCCATGAGGTAAGTTGATCTTCTCCAGTTTACATGCACCCCTCATTCTTTCAATCATGAACCTTCCCAAATTCAATGCAACACCACTAAAGGCATGTTCCATTAACCATCAATCTTAGAGGCTAATATAGCTTAAGCTTCCACTCCTCCCATGAAGCTTAGCGACAACAAAGTAATGCAGAATCCTTATTTGAGGACTTGTGATAAGCCCTGCATTGCTCTTGGAGGAATACTTTTCTTTCTTCCATGTGATCACTTCCCACAAGGATGAGGGGTCATACTTCTAAAGGAATTTAAATTCTCCCTTATTACACTCTATCCTAAGAAGTTCCCCTAAGTTTGTAGCAGTGACAGTAAATTCTTTCCCATTCAAAAATGCATTCAGACCTTTATCAGAGTAATCATCTGGTTTCTCCAGTTCATCCTTGTCAACAACAATACTCGAATAAAATTCCTTAACTAAGCTAGCACTATATGATCGATTTTTAAATGTCCTGTACTCTTTCAATTTTAACTCTTTAAAATAGTCTGATAGACTTGTCAGAATTTCAGGCGTTTCAGTAAAGCTTTCCCAATCAATATATTTTCCACAAGTGATAGGTGCATTCTCTATTTTCCTAAATTTCTCTTCATGCACTTTATTTTTGAATTTAGAAGATGAAGAAGTACCTTTCTTGTGTAGTTTGCTCTTTTCTTTCCTCTTTTCACATTTGTGGCTCTTCAATTTTCCAGATTCTTTACTTGCAGAGCCCAACTCAATCTTTTTCTTTTTCTTCAGTTTTTCAACTTGCAGACTTTCTTCCATCAACCTTTTTCCTTTCTTCTTCTCAATAATTTCTTTGCTTTGAGATGTTTTAGCCATTTGATTTGGAAAATTTTGGATTCAGAGTTTCGAATGGTTGAGAGGTGAGGGTTTTGGTTTCAACAGAGAGAGAGTGTGTAAGGAAAATGGGTTGAAAGCAGTTTAATTCCAAATGAAAAACTGTCTGACTCCCCTTATTTAAGTGCAATTTGTAACTCCCTCTTCAAAATTCAAAAATTACCTCCTAAATTTATTTATGGTTTGAGCGATTTTTCTTCTCTATTTTTGTTTCTCAGTAGGCAGTTTCTTCTTATTATTTTACTCCTCCTGCCTTCAACTTAACTGAGTCCTATTCTTTAATGAAACAGAATACTCTTAGTTGACTAAGACCTCTCTTAGTTGACTAAGTGCCTTCTGTTTTACGTGTATGAGATAAAAATTTTATCTACAACTCATGCATATTAATCATTCCTAAATTCCTTCTAATTTCACAAAATCTATCTTTATTTAAAGGTTTGGTAAAAATGTCAGCTAATTGATGAAAAGTATTCACAAACTCAATTTGAACATCTCCTTTCACTAAATGGTCTCTAACAAAATGGTGCCTAATTTCAATGTGTTTAGTCCTAGAATGTTGGACAGGATTTTTTGATATATTAATTGCACTTGTATTATCATAGAAAATTGGTACATTATTTACTGTTATTCCAAAATCTCTTAGTTGTTGTTTGATCCACAAAATCAAAGCACAATAGCTACCTAAGGAAATATACTCTGCTTCAGCTATTGAAAGTGCTACAGAATTTTGTTTCTTACTTGACCAGGATACTAGTATACTTCCTAGAAATTGGCATGTTCCACTAGTGTTTTTTTTATCGATTTTGCTT
This sequence comes from Theobroma cacao, assembly GCF_053813885.1. Taxonomy (NCBI): domain Eukaryota; kingdom Viridiplantae; phylum Streptophyta; class Magnoliopsida; order Malvales; family Malvaceae; genus Theobroma; species Theobroma cacao. Next base: position 4,354,619 of record NC_142642.1, read on the forward strand.
CCTGCAAAGTCTGCATCCGATTAGCCTTCAAGATTAAATGATGATTCTCTAAAGTACCATATTCCTAAGGTTTAAATTTCTAAGAGGTATCTAAAAATTCTCTTAACAGCAGTTAAGTGTGATTCTTTAGGTTGTGACTGAAATCTAGCACACAAACACACACTAAACTGAAAATCTGGTCTACTTACTGTTAAGTAGAGTAAAGTCCGATCATACCTCTATAGAGCTTTTGATCAATGCTTTTTCTTTACTCATCAGCATCAAGTTTGGTGGATGGACTCGTTGGTGTGCAGATTGGTTGTAGCTTCAGCATATCAAACTTTTTGAGCATATCTTGATTGTAACTTTCTTGGTTGATGAAGATTCCTTTCTCACTTTGTTTGATTTGAAGGCCAAGAAAGTACTTTAGCTCACCCATCATGCTCATATCAAATTCACCCTGCATCTCTTTGGCAAAATTCTTGCATAAAGCCTCATTAGTTGCACTGAATACAATGTCATCCAAATAAATTTGAACAATAATTAAATCAATTAAATATCTTTTAATAAACAATGTAGTATCAATGCTACCCCTAACATATCATTTTTCAACCAAAAATTCTGAAAGCCTCTCATACCAAGCTCTAGGAACTTGTTTCAATCCATACAAGGCTTTATGAAGTTTGAAAACATGATCTATTTTTTCAAAATCTTCAAATCCTGGTGGTTGTTCAACATACACTTCCTCTTGAATGAATCCATTTAAAAATGCACTCTTTACATCCATTTGGTACAATTTAAAATTCATAAAGCACGCAAAAGCAAGCAACAACCTTATGGCTTCAATCCTAGCAACCAGTACAAAGGTTTCATCATAGTCAATTCCTTTCTCTTGGTTGTATCCTTGGGCTACTAACCTAGCTTTATCTCTAACTACATTTCCTTGCTCATCTACCTTGTTTCTAAACACCTATTTTGTTCCAACAATAAGGTGGTGTAAAGGCCTAGAGACTAATGACCACACACAGTTTCTTTTGAATTGATCAAGTTCCTCTTGCATGGCCAATATCCAGCTTTCCTCTTTTTTTGCTTCCTCAAATGTCTTAGGCTCAATTTGAGATATGAAAGCTAAAAACTCACAAGTCTCTCTTGTTACTCTCCTAGTCTTAACTCCCTGAGAAATGTCACCTATGATTTGTTCTTGTGGATGGTCTTTTGCATATCTCCAACTCCTTGGAAGATCACTATGCTAAATTTCTATTCTTGGCAAATTTTCTAGAGGTGGAGTTTCATTTTCTCTTTTAGGTGAGCTTTCTTCATCATTCTTATTGTTCTCTAAGCTCATTTGTTCCATTTGCTTTTCTAGGATTTCTACATCATCATCAGCAGCATGAATTTCCTTTTGTAAGGCATTGGACTCATCAAAAACTACATGGATTGATTCTTAAACAGTTAAAGTTCTTTTGTTGAAAACTCTATAGGCCTTTGAGTTTAATGCATATTCTAAAAATATTGCCTCATCACTCTTTGCATCAAACTTTCCTAAGGACTGTTTTCCATTGTTTAACACAAAACATTCACAACTAAAACTCCTAAGGTGTGAAATATTTAGTTTTTTACCTTTGTAAAGTTCATATGGAGTCTTTGATATCATGGCTCTAATTGAAACTCTATTAAGTATATATGCTACTGTGTTCACTACCTCAACCCAAAAATATTTTGGAAGGTTATTTTCACATAGCATAGTTCTAGCCATTACTTTTAAGGTTCGATTTTTCCTCTCTACAACTCTATTTTGCTGGGGTGTTTTAGGTGCAGAGAAATTGTGATCCAACCCCTTTTCATTGCAAAATTTCTCAAATTCATCACTTTCAAATTCTCCTCCATGATCACTCCTTATGCTAACTATGGCTAGTCCTTTTTCATTGTCTACTTTCCTACAATGACTTATAAAAGCTGATAGAGCATCATTCTTATGAGCAAGAAAATAAACCCAAGTATCTCTAGAGTGGTCATCAACTATTACAAAGCCATAAGATTTTCCTCCTAAGCTAGTTATGCTTATTGGACCAAATAGATCAATATGTAACAATTCAAGAGGTCTAGATTGTGACACAATCTTCTTAGTCTTGAAGGATGTTCTAACTTGTTTTCCAAGTTGACAAGCATCACATATTTTGTCACTTTCAAATTTTATGTCCAATAGTCTAGCAACTACAATTTTCTTGATTAGTTTTGACATAGTATGCATGCTTACATGTCCTAATCTCCTATGCCATAACCAACTATCATTTTTAGCATTTCCAACAAGACATATTTCACTATTTATTTCAAGATCCTTAAGAAAAACAACATACATATTCTTCAATCTCTTTCCTGTAAATGAGACTTTGTTTGTACCTATGTCTATTACTTCACACTTATTTGAATCAAAACATACTTTAAATCCTTTGTCACATAATTGACTAATGCTCAATAAATTATGCTTCAAAACCTTAACCAATAACACATGACTGATTTGAGTTTGGGAGTTCTTACCAACCGTTCCTATACCATGAATTCTACCTTTCGAATCATCACCAAAGGACACGATACCTCCCTTTCTTTTGTCTAGCTTAGCAAATAGCATTTCATCTCCTGTCATATGCCTTGAGCAGCCACTGTCCATATACCAAGGTTGCTTCTCCTTGAGTTGAGCTCTTAAACATGTCTTCTTTAAGTGCAGCTCAACATACAAAACAAAATTTCAGTTTTTCTTTATAGGTACCCATGCCTTGATGGGTCCTTGATTGTTAGCTGCAACATAGGATCCTTTTGGAACCCATATTTTTCTCATTTTCTGCACACTTCTTTTCTTAAAACAATTATATGATAAATGACCAATTTTATTACAAACATAGCATCTAGATAATGTATTAGCAGAATTTTTCTTGTAGTAGATATTTCTTTTTGAAGTTTCATTTTTCAAACTTTTAAGAGTTGTATTTTCATCAAGTGTTTTTTTCAAAGCTTCAGATTTATTGTCCAGCTCTAATTTTAAAACTTCAAAATCTGTTTTTGAGTGTTCTAACTCAACTTGCAAAAAATTTCTTTGCTCAAAAATAGAATTGTACTCTTCTCTTATCTTTTCTAAATCATTTTCAAGAGATGTAGTCTTTTTCTTTAAATTCTTGTATTTTGAAAAGAGTTTTTCAAATTCATCATAAAGACACTCATACTCATCTTGTAAATCATCAACAAAAATATCATAGGGGGATAAGGATACCTCGGATTCATTTTCCTCTGCCATTAAACATAAGTTTGCTCTTTCCTCAGCTTTTTCTTCCTCACTTTCAGAACTTGAAGTGTCACTGTCTGATCAAGCAGCTGCCACCATTGCCTTCTTTGATTTCTTGTTTCTTTTTGGAGTCTCATTCTTAAGCAATGGGCATTTGGACTTAAAATGTCCAGGTTTCTTACATTCGAAGTAGGTTAGCTCCTCATTTTTGTTGGAGTCAAATTTGTTTCTTGTTTTCTATGAAGGACCTTGATCCTTTCTAAACCCTCTTCTAACTATTCTCTGATTTCTTCTTCCCATAAGCTTTCTGAATTTCCTTGCAACCAGTGCCAACTCTTCATCATCATCACAAGATAGCTCTTCCAGCTCTTCTTCAAGAATGTCGACTTTTAGTGCAATGCTCTTTTTCTTTTCTTTTGCTTCCCTCCTACCTTTTTCTTCTTCTTCCTTGAGTTTTAACTCATGAATGAGGAGAGAACCACAAATCTCATATAGAGTAATAACATTTAGGTCATTGGCTTCCCGAATTACAGTCACTTTAGGCTTCTAATTTTTTGGTAGGCTTCTAAGAAATCTTTTAACAATATCATGCTCGGGTATTGGTTTGCCTAATTGACTTAATTTGTTTGTGATGTTTGTGAATCTATCTAGCATACTGGTGATGTCTTCACCAGGCTCCATTTTGAACATTTCATAGTTATGTGTCAAGAAGGCTATTTTGGACTTCTTGACTTGAGAAGTCCCTTCATGGATTATTCTAAGTTTATCACACACTTGTTTAGCTGTTGTACAGCTTGAGACTTTGTTGAATTTAGTGGGGGTCAAGGCACAATGCAATGTATAGATAGCCTTAAAATTTATTTGGACTTTCTTAGTTTCAGCCTCGATCCATTTAAACCTTGGCTTAGGCATCAACTCATTGGTCACTACATTCAAAGATGAGGGAATAAAGGGTCCATCAGTTATGACGTCCCACATTTCATAATCTATAGCTCTAATGTAAATTAACATCCTAGTGCTCCAATAAGGATAGTTAGAGCCATCAAATAGAGGTGGTCTATTTGTTGATTGTCCCTCAGCAACTATGGATTTTTGGAGAGCCATTTTGATCTTTCCAAAGGGTATTGACCTTAAGAACAGGGAACTAACTCTGATACCACTTGTTGGTCCCAATTACATGTGCTAAAGGGGGGTGAATAGCACAAATCAGATATTGACAAGATGAGGAACTAATTTTTAGAACAAAGAAAATAAAAATAAAGTAGACAATGCGCAAGAATTTAGAGTGGTTCGGTCCAAGACCTACATCCAGTACTTGATTATCCAACCAAGGATTTTTCAAAAAATTCTACAAAGAACTGGTGAAATTCACAAGCTTTCACCAAGCTTTACAATGGCTTTTACCAAGCTCAGCCAAAACCTTTCACAATAGTTTTTCACGGGTTAAACTAAAACCCAACACCTAACTTTTCGAGGTTAAGTTAGAACCTTAACACATTCAAGCAAACCTAGCTTGAAACAACCACTTAGAGTGACTCCCTCACTCTAAGAATACAAGAAAAGAAGGAAAAGAAAGTACCTATGATCACAAGGTTGATCTAAATGGTACAAGGTGTAGTGCAGAATACAAATACAAAAGATTGGCGTTTAAATGTAGAAAGGTGCAGAGAAGATTTTTTGGTTTTTTAGCTCTATATGACTCAAATCTCTTTCAAAACTTCCAAAGAATTGATTTCTAATCGTTGGAAGACCCTTTTATGCTTGGAGAAATAGCTCTGATGGCAGTTAGGTAGTTTATGACCGTTAGAAACAGTTGAGAGTTAGTTCTAGCCGTTAATCTATCTTCTAGTGCTCTAGTTCAAATTGCAGACAGAAAGCTCGTAGTTGACTAACTTTCTTCTTGGTCAACTAAGTTGGTTCTATCTTCTGGTTGCAGATTCTAGCAGAGAGCATTTGGTCAACTAACTCATTTCTTGGTTGACTAAGTTGGTTCTGTTTCTCAACATTTTTTAGCCTGCCAACCCTTGATTTAAATCTTAGCTAACTAACTCTCAATTGATCAACTAAGGGACTTTTGCCTTTTGTTCAATTGTGACTTCCTTAGGCCTATGCTATTTGATATATGCATTTTAATGATAGATTATTTGTTTGCATATAATTTTATCCTGCACACTCAAGTAAAAATATTAGACACAAATGAAATGGGAATGCTTTATTATCATCAAAAACTAATGGAGCCAACATACTTGACTCTTGAAGTCTTCTACTCGATCCACTTCTAGAAGCTCATGATTTTAAAGTTTGGCTCTACCTAATCGACTTCATCAAGGTCGACTATGGCTCTTTAAATCTTCAAATTTTACAAGAGTTCTACCTTAGGGTCAACTATGGCCATCCAAAAGTTGAATTGTGCTTGCATTCTGTCTCAAGGTCTACTACAACTCTTATAGGTTTGAGTATGGCTTTGTATCTTTGTGGTTTTTATCCTTTCTTGCCACAGGGTTGATTATGCCTTTTAAACTTCACAATTCTTCAATCATTCTTCAACCATTTTACCATAAGGTCAATTAAAGCTTCTCAAAGGTCAACTATTTCCTTATGCCTTCAAGATTCCTCGACTTTTTTGCTCTTCACTTCCAATATTTCTTCCATGCTTTTTCCCTATAATCATGTGTTAATCTGTCACGACCCAAACCAGGGGCTATGACCGACGCAAGGGTATCAATGAGAGTTACCCTTTTAACCCATGCAAGCCTAAATTGATGAATTCAAATCAAATACTTGAAATTACCTCATGGGACTCATCACCATGGAACCGTACATCAAACATGCATGAACATATTAAATCAAATAGGATTATGTCATAATAGTTTGCATGCTCATGTTCTCAAAATGCGGAAGCAACACATATAGGCCATATTGTGGCAAATACAAAGTATAGCCATTCCATGGCAATTTTTGAAGTAAATGTCATTGAATACAAGACATAGCAAAATATTATCGATGAGAGTCAAACATAAATGACCAAACCTAATAGGACCAGCAAAGTACTACTCGAAACAAAAGGGCCGATGCCTATTGGATGCCATATATTCACTTACCCAAGAATGACTAAAGTATTGGCTCCTCCCAAGGGACAGCAAGCCAAACAACTATTGATCTACAAAACAATTGCATCTTACATGTATGAGTTATAAATAACCTGTGAGCAAATACAGGGATACGAAACTAGCTAGATCGGAGAGTGTTTGTCAAAAATACATTTTAAATTAAATGCAAGCAATACATTTCCAACAATATCAAAGTTTACCTTTCAAGCATACAAATATTCAAAGAATTTGGGAATTCAATGCCCAAACAAAATTAAACATCCCAAGGTGCAAGTTATGTGCCAAGTAGAATTACGTGTCAAAACAAAACTTTGATACCATAGTCTTGACGAATACAAACTCATTTAGAAAAGGATTTTATAAGGTTTTGTTGAAATTCAATTCATAAGTCTTTGAATTAGATTAATGGTTTGTAAAATGTTCAAGTATTTTCAAGAAAACAATTTATAAATATTGGGATGTAAAGTTGTTGTAAAAGAAGTTGAGGAAAAATAAAGGTTTAGTTTCGAGGAAACTAAAATAATGTTGTTATCTTTAGAAAATCCTTGAAAGAAAAGAATGGATTTCAAAAAATAACATAATTGTATTACATCGAATAAATGAAGTCTAAATACCAAAGTTGGGTTAAATATCCAATGCAAAGATCAAGGTCGAGACAAATTACCAAATCAAAATATCAAACTCGAAACGAATAACAACTCAAGCACCATGGTCGATACAATAGCTAAATTCAAAGACCAAAGTCTAAACAAATACCAAAATCAAAATCCAAAATCAACTATATCAATTCCAAAGTCCAAAATTCAAAACAAATATTAAGTTCCATTTCCAAAATGTCAAATATCATTACAAAAAGATTGTGGAGCGCTAGATAGCATGGACAATCAAATCAAAGCGTGCCGTAGCACTAAAGTGGTCGAATACATGAAAGTCATCGACCGTATATCAAATGAGGTAGAATTGTATCAATTCCCAAACAAAACAAAATCAAAGGGGGTAAGACTTTATTAGCTACCCAATCAAAGCTAAGCATTGTGCACAATGGCTAGTGGCTACTGTCATTAACTACACGTCCATAACTCAATTAGGCTCCACTACAACATTTTGTGTTATGTTCCAAATATCAAAATATTCATTTCCAAATGAAAAGGTGAATCTATTCACAATCCAAGATCAAACTGTTTCAAAAAAAATGAAGTCGAGGTGTTTAAAGCCCATTTCCAAACAAAGGATTAATTCAATCATCGACATAATTAAATCTCGAAGTAAAGACTAAATCAAAATCATCAACCAACAATTATGATAACTCTATAATGTAGAGTTATTTGAGCTTAATTTTGATAATAATTTGGCTTAGTTTTTGTAGTAATGCATAGAAATAAGTAGATTTTATTTAATTATTTTAAATTAGTTATTTTAGGTGAGTCAATCTAATCATGGTTAATTTTATGTTTAATTTGGTGTTAATGTGGTTAAGATAGGTTTTTATTGATTTATTTGTGCTTTTGTAGGTGTCTGAAAGAAGAATTTTAGTAAAAGAAGGAGAGTAGTGTCAAGGTGCAGACTTTCAATGCATATGTTTTGATATTTTTGCCATAACTTTCTCTACATAGCTCCAAATGAAGGAATTCTTGAACCATTGGAAAAATAAGATAAAATTATACAACTTTAATGTTTACCACTTTACCCAGTTTGGCTCGAAATATAGTCAAAAATCTTGTCAAATTTGACATATTACAGTAGTCCTAGAGCAATTATAATTTCTGTTAATTAATTGGCCAAGGTTGCGACTCACATAGTCTAATGAGGAAATCCTAGCTGAAATTGACTTCTTTCTTCACCCAACTTGGCCTAATTTCAAAGCCTATAAAAACAACCTTTCGAAGGACTTAAGGAAAAAGAAGAAACACTAGATTAACAGTTGAGAGTCAAGCTACAGAGTCAGTAAAGCTAAGAAGAATTTGCAGGGTTCAAAGAGATTTAAAGATCAAGAATATAATTCTTGAGTTTTTCTATATTTTCTTTTATTCTCTTATTTTTTTGGTTTTGTTTTTAATGTTTAAATTTTATTCAACGATAATATGTGACTTGATGGGGAATTAAATTTTTAATCTAAGATTATGAATGAACTCAATATGTAGTCTGAATTATTTATCTCTCTTTTACTTATGTTTGATAGATTTAAGTTGTTTATTTTATTCTGTTCTTAATGCTTCTAATTGCCTGATCATCAATTAGATTGAATTGGAAATCTAAGTTAAACCTTGACGAAGGAGATTTAGGTAGACCTTGAATAAAATAGTGAATGATCAAATGCACTTAGTTGATGAGGTGATTTGATTTGCATATAGGGTAGACATACACCTATAATCCATACGTAGCTAAAACTAGAGCACAAACTTAATGAATCTTTCTTCAAAATAATTTGCATAGACATACAATAAATTAATTAGGAGATATATTTTTATATGAAACTCGACAGAGATTTGTAAATAATTTAGGACTCTAGGTTAGCAACTTAATCCATTAAACTAAGTTAAGAGAAAGAAACAATATTCAGATGAAGTATTGAGGGATATCATAATCTTAGGTCTATTAATCACTAAAAGTAAAATTTGCTGATATATCAGTTTTAGATTTTAGTTTATTAATTTAAATTTTTCTTTTTAATTTTAATTGTTTAGATAAAATTAAAGTGTATTAATTTAGTAGTTAACAATAAGGATTAATTCAATTTTCTGTGGGATCGATGCTCTACTCATCTTTATATTATCTTTGCGATATGTACACTTGAGTGAGTAGAAAATTGAACAACAAGTTTTTGGTGCTGTTGTTGGGGAATTGATTTTTAATTCTTTCTTGTTAATATTAATACCAAGCATTCTTAATTTTAATCTAGACTTTTCTTTTCTTTAGTTTTTCAAGTACTTTTGGTCGTTGTATGCGAAGAATCCGAAACTTGGAAATTGTTCCTTTTGATCCAAATATCAAAAAAACTTTTCGAAGACTTAGGAAGAAAAATAAAAAAGTTTTTGCTCCAAGTAAAACAATGGCTGATCAACAAGAGGAAGAGACCAAGCCTTCGAGGGATTTTATAGTCCCACAACTACAAAATCTCCACTCTAGTATCTAAAACCTCTTATTCAAGCCAACAAATTTGAAATTAAGCCATCAATCATTAAGATGATTTAGACTGCTATTCAGTTTGGTGGTTTGCCTAATGATGATCCGAATGCTCATATCATAAATTTCTTGGAAATCTATGATACATTCAAGGCTAATGGTGTTACTGATGATGCCATAAGATTGAGGCTTTTCCCTTTTTCATTGAGAGATAAAGCAAAGAGTTGGTTAAATTTGCTTATTACTGGTTCCATTAATACTTGGGATGATATGGCTAAAAAATTCTTAGCAAAATTCTTCCCACTTGCAAAGTCAGTAAAGATGTAGAATGATATTACTTCTTTCATGCAATTTGATTCTGAATCACTATATGAGGCTTGGGAGAGGTATAAGGATTTGATGAGAAGATGTCCTCACCATGGATTACCTAAGTGGCTGCAAGTTCAGACTTTTTATAATGGTTTGCTGGGACCTTTTAGAACTACCATTGATGTTGCCCCTGAAGGTGCACTCATGAGTAAATCCATTGATGAGGCTTATGATTTGCTCAAAAAGATAGCTTCTAATAATTATCAATGGCCATCTGAAAGATTGGGTATAAGAAAAATTGCTGGAATTCATGAATTAGATGTGATAAACACTGTCCCTACACAATTGGCCTCTTTCACAAAGAAAATAAATAAACTAAGTGTTAATCCTGTTCAAAACTCCTTTATGACATGTGAATTTTGTGGGGAAGGACATTCCAATGACAATTGTCCCATCTATTCTGAGTCATGTCAATTTGTTGAAAATAGGCAACAGAACAATCCCTATTCCAACACTTATAATCCTAGTTGGAGGAATCATCTTAATTTTTCATGGAATAACAACCAAGGGTCTTCATTAGTGGCTAAGTCAAACTTTCCTTCTGTATTTCTATCTAGAGCCCTTATGCCAGAGAAAAAGCCTTCAATAGAGGATATGTATAATACCCCATACTTCGATATGGTGGCTAATAAAGCTTATCGGATGCCAATTGAGGTTAATTAGAATGTTTAAAAGTGATGAAGGGTGAAAGGAATAGTTTGGAATAAAATATCTCACATGAGAAGAAATAACAATTGAATAACAATATTTTATTAGGGATGAATGTGAAACCTCGACCTTCATAGACGTGTAGCGGAGGTAGACACGCTGACGTAAATTAAGAGTAATCTTGTCATTTTTCTTGATGAGCTCTTAGAAGTGAGTTTTTCAAATATTATTAAGGTCTAAGTAGGCCTAAGAAATAAATGAATGAGGTATATAATAAAGAAATAAACGAAGAAAATTGAAATAATGATAATTTCCATAATAGGGGTAAAATGGTCATTTTAGATCTCAAGTCTAAATTTCTAAGTTTTCATGAACTCGAGTACCCCCAGTCTATTGTGGACCTTGTCTTAGTGTCAAAAGAGTAAAAAGTCTGAACCAAAGGAAAGAAGAAGGTAAAGTCAACTATGCAATGGCATTTTTGTAAATAAGTAGAACTTTAGTCAACTTTAAGCATAAATATCTAATTCTCCAGCACTTTCTCCTCACTTCCAGCAGCTTTTTCTTATTCTTCCCATTTCTCTTCTCCATTTCACGTTTTCCATCTCCCGTGGAAGCCTCCCTTTAAACCTCCATGATTTTCTTATGGTAACCCTAAATCTTGTGTTTTTTTATGGACCTTTCCATAGGGTTTTTCATGCTCTTTCACTTCTACACCTCAAGAGCCCTTAAAAGTCTTTTCTTAGTACTTTCGCTCACTATTTGGATGTTTTAGAGAGAGAAAGAGAAAGAGATACTTTTCATAATAACTTGAAAACTCTTGAAAAGGAATTCAACTACAAAATCACCAAGGTGAGTAGTGAGTTAAGTTTGATTTAGAAAATAGTATTTGGAATAATATTCATGTTAATTGAGTTGGTTGTGATGTTATTGTGTGTGATAGGTCCCAACAAGACTCCACATCTCCACTTGGAGCATTAGTGGAAGTTGGAGTCAATTAAAGAATTAACAACGACAAGTGAGTGAACTTGCATTAAAATATTTTGGGATAAATGTATATGTATTTGGTTGAATCTCTTGAAATATTTTATTGAACTTTTCTCTAAACATGCATGGGAACAAGCCCTTGATGAAACGTTTTTATGATGTGAAATGTGTAGTGTGATGAATTCATGTGTTCCTTTATTATGATGATATATATGTTATGCCATGAACGATAATGTTGTGTGATAATTATAACTGTGCGTGTGCAGTGTGGGAGTGCACATGACGATGCCAGTAGTGTGCGGTGTGGGAGAGCACATGCCGATGATATATGCCATGTGCGGTGTGGGAGAGCACATGATGATGATATATGCCATGTGCGGTGTGGGAGTGCACATGATGGTGATGGTGAGGTGCGGTGTGGGAGTGCACCCGATGATGATATTTTAATGTACGGTGTGGAAGTGCACTTGAGCCGGGGGAGAGTTGGGGTGATGCCAATAGTTGTATATATGTTTATATATGTTATATAGAGGTTACGGATATAAAATGTGATTGTATTGAGTGTTGAATGTTGAAAATTGTTAAATACATTCAAATTGATTTTCATTGCAGCAAAAATGGATTTTCATTGTGACAAGAATTCTTCTAACTTAATAGCCCTATTTTTTGCTGTAGCGAAAATGAATTCTTGCTGTAGCGAGAAACTCTAGGGTGGTTGGGTAAATGCTAGCCCTGGTTTTCGTTGCAGCGAAAATGCATTCTCGCTGCAGCGAGAAACTCTTGAGTGGTTGGGGGCTTGCTTGTAATACCCCGTACCTTGATATGGTGACTAATAAAGTTTATATGATGCCAATTGAGGTTAATTATAATGTTTAAAAGTAATGAAAGATGAAAGGAATAGTTTGGGATTAAATATTCCACACGCGAGGAAATAATAATAAAATAATAATATTTTTATTTGGAAAGAATTTATGAAATAAAAAAAAGTGATTCGAAAGTGAATTGAGGCATAATAAGGTATTGTGGGTACCAAGGAGATAAGAGGTGTGTGAGATCTCGACCTCTATAGACCCATAACTAGCAATAAGACTCGATAACATGGACCAAGGGTAATTTCATCATTTCTCATGGTGAGCTCCTAAAGTAGCTCTCAAATGTTATTAAGGTCTAATTAGACCTAAGGAATAAATGAATGATGGTAAAATAACTGAAGAAGATAGAAATACTGATAATTTTCACGGTAAGGGTAAAACGGTCATTTTGCATCTCGAGTAGAAATTTTTAAGTTTTCATGAATTCGAGCATTTCTAGACTATTATGGACTTTGCCTCAATGTCAAAAGAGTAAAAAGCTTAACCAAAGGAAAGAGAGAAGGCAAAGTCAACTATTGGATGGCATTTTTGTTAACAAATGAAAATTAGTCAACCATAGCATAAATATCTCATTTCTCTAGCAGCTTCCTCATTTTTCCAACAGCTTCTTCTTCTTCTTCCTCCCATCTCACGTTTCTTTCATCCTCCATGAAAGCTTCTCTCAAAGCTTCCATCACCCTCTCAAACTAACCTTAAATTTCATGCTTTTACACACCTTGTTATAGGGTTTTTCATGCTCTTTCACTCTCTCACCTTAAAACCCTTAAAAAGTCTTACACCCATACTTTCTCTCACTAGCTAGGTGTTTTAGAAAGAGAAAGAGAGAGAGCTTCTATAATAGCTTGAAAATTCTTGGAAAGGAATTCACGTACAAAGCTATCAATGTGAGTAACGAAGTAGAGTTGATTTTTAAGTGTTGAGAGTGGCTAGTTATTAGACTTGTGAGTGTTTTGTAGTTGAGGTTGTTCATTTGTTTTAGAGTGATTAGGATAGTGAAAATAGATAGCCACTTAATGGCAATTGGAAGCTAGTTAGGAGATAGCTTTTAGAATTTATAGTTATATGAATTGAGTTAATTGTGATGCTATTGTGATGATAGGTTCCAACGAAGCCCCAACGACCATTAGAGGAAGTTGGAGTTGGGTAAAGATTTAACAAATACCAGTGAGTGAACGTGCACTAAAATGATTTGGGTAGATGCATATACATTTGAACGAATCACTTGAATTGTTTAAATTGTCTTTTCTTTAAAATGCATACAGGAACAGGCCTTTAACGAAACATTTTTGCGTTATGAAATGTGATTGTAATGAATTTGTGAAATCCCTTTATATGTTGATATATATATATATATATATATATATATATATATATATATATGTATTGTACATTGGTAAATAATATTGTGTAATGAATATAACCGTGCATGTGCGCGATATGGGAGATGCACATGCTAGTGATGACAGGGTGTGGGAGTGTGGAGGATGACATTGTTGTGCACGATGTGGGGTTGCACACAATGGCATTAGTTGTGTGTGATGTGGGGGTGCACATGCCGGGGATGACAGGGTGTGGGAGTGTGGAGGATGACATTGTTGTGTGCGATGTGGGGGTTGCACACAATGGCATTAGTTGTGTGTGATGTAGGGGTGCACACGATGACTCCAGCTATGTATGTGATGTGGGGGTTGCACATGAGATGGGTGAGGCGGCGGTGATATGCATGTTTATGTATATATATATATATATATATGTTATAGAAAGTTCATAAAAATATTTGTGATTGTGTTGTATATTGGCATTGTTAATTGCTCCCAAATTGCTTTTCATTTCAGCAAGAAAATGGATTTTTAATGTAACAATACCGCTTTAACTAAATTGCTCTATTTCTCGCTGCAGTGAGATTCATTTTCGCTGCAGCGAGAAACTCTCGAGTAGGCAACCTTAATCCATGCTCTGAATTTCGCTGCAGCGAGAAACTCTCAGATGGTTCCAAAATTGTGGTGCAGTGCTTTCACATTGACAATGATTTTAACCACCTTTTCAATCAGAACTGGATAATGTAGTAAACATAAAAGTTGTAGCCCAGCCTCTTAGCTTTCTAATGACCTAAATATCATGTCAATTGGACTTCTGTAGTGGAAGATATGTCTAAAAAACTAAAATATATGCAAACCAAGAATGCCTTTTCACTGTAGCGAGAAACCCTTTGTTTTGCTTGTCTTGCTTGGACATTTGCTGAAACTTTCATTCTTTTCAACTTCATGGTTTATCATGGATCTTTCAACACTAAGGGATTTAATAATCAAAGGTTGAATTATGGGGTTTTACAAGAAATTAAACTAAATTGCATTGTTTTTAACAAAAGTGCATCATGTTTTCAAAATCTTTCCGTATCCGTTGCTTGTTCCCTTCTTATGTTCACTCACTGAGTTTTATACTCACTCTTTTAAACTTCATGTTTTTTAATTCAAAGGCAGTTGGGAGTTAGATTGAGTTGTCCACGTATGCTCGCCTTCTTGGTAGGTACTATGGCATCTCAGTAGCTGTACCTTTAACCATGGTCACCCTGCTGATGGTCAAGAGTCTTATGCTTGTGTATACGTATAAGTAATGTAGACCACTAAGTTTCATGTTAAAAATTCAATATGTATATTTGATTACTAATGCCATTATAGGTTGGCAAACAAGTGACATTATTTTAACATAACACAAATGTGAATATTGGGTTACTATAAAATGTTACTGAAATATTTATAGTTGAGAATTACAATATGTGGTTTTAGAAATGATGGCTAGGAATGATGATCAGGATTGCATAAAAAGGCTTGCTTGAGCTTAGTGAGCTATGCCCATTGGGCCCATGCTGTCACGACCCGATTTCCAAGACGTGACCGGCACATGGACTCAAGGGACGTAGTCCACTAAGCCCAAGCAAGCCTATTTACATAATCCTGCTCATCATTCCATCAATTATTCTTAAAGTCACCTTTCATGCTTCCAATCTATAAGTGCCTAATTAATATGCTGTAGCAATCAAAAACTGCATTTCACGTTACCCAAATAATGTTAACCATTGCCAACTAGTGGTGGCATTACTCGTCACAGTATAAGTACATTGTCTAAGACACATATCTTAATATTTTACATCACATGAACGTATTCATAAACAAAATGATTCTTGACTTCCAACGGAATGACAAAGGTGAAGGGACGGCTACTGAATGCCAACATACCTACCAACAAAGATGAAACTATGTGGACATCTCGACCTAGGTTCCAACTGCCTTCTGATCTGAAAACATGAAGTTGAAAACAGTGAGTACAAACTCAGTGAGTGAACATAAGAAGGGAACAAGCAACAACAAGGAAAGTTGATAATCATGATGCACTTATTTGAAAACAATGCAACTTAGTTCAAGTTCTTATTAAAATATCTCCATTTAAACCCTTGGTTATTAAATCATTTAATGATGAAGGAATAGTATTTAGCATGAAATTGGAAAGAAGGGAAATTTCCAACAATTTCCAAGTAAGGCAGTATAAACAGTGTGTTTCTCATTGCAATAAAATCAATTTGCAAATAAATGACAAATTTTTAAGATTCATCATGTGCATCTCACCCAACTCATGTGCATTCCACCACATCGTGCACATAGCCAAACATCCCATCTCACCCAGCTTATGTGCATCCCACCACATCGTGCACATGGCCGGACATCCCATCTCAACCAGCTCATGTTCATCCCACCACATCGTGCACATAGCCGGACAGTATCACCATCCATCTCCCTCACCACCGTCATCACCGGTAAGTGCACACTCACCTCGCACATGCACCGGTTGCATTTATCACACAATGGTACCATTTATGACATAGTATACATATATATATATATATATCAACATCATACAAAAACATTTGGATTCATCCTTTTACACATTTCACATTTCATAACATCAAACATTTTATCAAGGGCTTGTTCCCAGGCAATCTTAAAGCAAAAACCAATAAGATTCCTAAATGATTCTTTGAAATATGTAAACATTTTTCCAAAATATTTTGAAATGCAAGTTCACTCATCAGTATTTGTTAAATCCTTACTCAATTCCACTTCCTCTAATGGTCCAAATGGGGCGGTGGAGCTTCATTGGAACCTATCATCATAATAGCATCACAATTAACTCAATTCACATAAATATGGTTCTAGAAGCTATCTCCTAAATCATGTTCTGCTAGTTATTCCTAACTAGTTTTCAACTACCATTAAGTGGCTATCTATTTTCACTACTCTAATTGCACTAAAACGAATAAATCCTTAACTACAAAACACTCACAGATCTAACCATCAGCCATCCTCAACAACTAAAAATATCAACTCAATTTCAATACTCACCTTGCTAGCTTGGTAATTGAATTCCCTTTCAAAAGCTTTCAATTTCTTGTGAAAAATCTCCCTTTCTCTCTCTAAAATGTCCAACTAGTGAGAGAAAGTATTAGGGAAAGGCTTTTGAGGGTTTTATGGTGAAAAAGTAAAAGAGCACAAAGAACTTTGTGAAAGGGTGTACAAAAACATGAAAATCAGGGTTAACTCGAGAAAATCTATGGCAGTTTCAAAGCAAGCTTCCATGGAAGGTGAGAAAACATGAGAAAGGAAGAAAAAAAAGAAGTGCTGAAAATTTGAAGAAGCTGTTGGAGGAATAGGATTTTTATAGTTAAACTTATCTAAATCTTCATGCAATTACAATAATGCCCTTAACAAGGCCACTGGTCTTCCTCTTTTTCTTGTGCAATCTTTTACTCTTTTGACATTGGAAAAGGTCCAAAATCCTTTGAAATAGGTCCCTTAAGTAGCCCCCAAGAGTCTTAGCTTCAAAAATCACCTAAACTTATTATTTATGGAAATTACGGTGAGGGTCGCGGCTCTCAATTTCCAACATCGCGGTGCTCAAACGTTCTGTCTAAATCTATTCTCCTGGTCCAGTACTTCCACTTCGATGAATATGTTGACCACCTTCCCGTCAGAACTAGGCAAAGTGGTAAACATCAAAGTTGTAGCCCTACCTCTTAGATTTCTAATGGTCTAAATATCATGTCATTTAGACTCTATAGTGGGAGATATGCTTGAAAAATCGAAACATATGCAAATAGAGCAATAACCCACTATGCACCTTTCATCACCGATTGAAATCATTTTTTAATTCTACTCTTATAATGACATAAAATAATTATAAGTAATATATAACTAGCATCATTAGCTAAAATAAAACCTTTAACATAAGTTCTACCTCTAGTTACGCGTCTATGATGGTCGAGGTTTCACACATGCGTCGGTCATGGTCCTGATTTGGGTTGTGACAAAGTTGGTATCAAAGCTCTAGGTTTAGTCGAGTCCTAGGAATTCTCATGTCAGTCAGTAGAATTGTCGAAATTAATGTAGAGCATTGTTTATGGCTTGTGACTACAGCACAAGTCATAGACAAGAGGCTATATAAACTCTTATTCTTAGTAACCTACCCTTTTGCTAACATCATATAAAGGTCATAAGTGGTGTCGCTATCCAGATTTGAGATGTAACCCGAGACACGAGCTGTTGTTGGAAGATTTTAAGTAAACGTTCCTAATAAAAGGTTAGTGTGATGGTTTATCCCTCCGATTAAGGATAGAGGAAAGTGGAGTTGGATTAATAGGTCTGTAATAACTTGTTCATCTACTGGAGTTAAAGGTTGAACCCAAGATTGTCAATGGGAAAAAAATTTGATGGCTATGACTTGTATTTGAGGTCAATATACAAGAGCACATGAGATAATGGTAATAAGGGGGGTACTTTGACTGGAATGACTAGTGATTGTTATAAATGAAGTGTGGTCATCAAGGAAAAGGCTAGTAAACCAAACTGTTATAAGGATGAGCTTGAATTTTGCTATGTTTAACATGAAGCCAAAGGATTAAAGGATTAGTTGTGGATTTGGTAGCTTAAAGTTAAATGACTTAGAAGTGTTGATTTTAGTCTAAATGTCATATGCAGTTCTATGTTTGAGCTTAGTATACAAGTTGCTTTAAAGATCAATTTAAAAGTTTATATGGTTTAGTATGCAACCTATGATGTAAATGAATAGTTTTGAATATGATTTCTCCAAAGGTAAGAGATTTAGAAAATGTTGACTGTTGGATAAGCTCGAAGAAGGAGCTTCTGCATCCTAAGTTTACAAATTTGGATCTTATGGCCGCAAAAGCGAGATGCAATAATTAAGTGAATTGTCCACTTTACCAATGTTAACGGTTAAGGATTGATGAGTAAAGTTAAGCTTACAACGCGAAGTGATATACACTTTGATATTTATGTACCTAAGAGTTATTTAGAGATCATTGGTTAATCAAATTTGCACTAAATGTCATGGTAAAGGATGTGAATGTTAGTAGTGAAATGTGTTCAAAGGGTGATTTTGACATCCACCAAATGTGGAATAGATATGCTAAGATTAATGTTCCGATCGCGAACTTGTGATAGAAAGCTAGTTTTGCAAATTGTGGGTTTCTTGATCATGAAATATATTGAGGTTATCAATATGTAGGCATATACCTGGAGTTGTACATCTTGTGATCCCCATGCATCATATGGAAAGAGACATCCCATAGAAAGATTTAGCCTAATTGGTGGTTACATGACCATAAGCTTAGCATGGAATTGAGAATGCCCTAATATGTATGAGGGGTGTGTTGTGAAAGGTCGAAAGTTATTAAGATGAGTGATGGGAGGAAATTAGAGGGACTATAGGTGACACTTTGAATGGTCAACGTGATTAAGTCAAGGATTGTAAACTTAAGCATGGAGGGAATTATAAAATGATGCCATAACATTATAAAATGATAATATGACACAAATATAGCTCATTGGAGGCAAATTATGGAACTTGGGAAAGATGAATTCTTGATTTGATAAAGATAGTGAATGTAGAATGTGGAGAACAATGAACTATTTTTATGATCATTTGTACTGAAAGTCAATAACTATTTGAGTTACTAGACAAGAAAGACAATTAATTAGGGATGGTAAGATTTGCGAGATGCCATAAATAATGAATAATTATGTGTAGTGATATGTATGTTGTGAATTAATTACACCATATGGAAAGGATATCCTAGGGTGGGACTTAGTGATTAATGATAAGAGTTATAGGATAATATGAGTTAAAAGTATCGACTTGGCCTAGAGCATATGATAAGCAAAATGAAGATACACATGCTGATGGAAACTGTGGTATAGGCTTAAGAGAAAGCCATGCAGTTGACAATGATTAGTATAGTAGCCCTACAGTAGAAAAATCAATTTGATGAAGTAAATTCCAGTAGCTGCAACGTCATAGTGCTAACTACCCAACGCTGTCGCGTTAAGACCCCCTCATGGCTGGAAAGCACGAGCAAATGGTGAATGGCATGAAGATAAAACTCACAAGTTGAACTATGGCCATTAGTCTTAATGTTGAGCTTTGTTATTTGGAGTTTTAAGTGCGTTGGAAAAGTGTTTAGATGACTAAATTGAAAGGTTTCTTTATTGCCTTATATATATGGGCATGTCAGCAAAGGAAAGAGAAGTTAAAGAGTTCTTAAGATGGCTACGTTGAGATAAATTACTGTGTGAAGAATTAAAATGAATAATATGTTGACTAAAGTCAAATCCTAAGAAATAAAGTAAACAAGAGATTAAGCCTTGTTAAAGGCTAAAGAAAAAATGAGTGAAAAGTTGGATAAATATATGAGACATTGATAAGGGACGTCAAAACCAAATAATGAAAGTGTGAATGAAGAATTACAAGCGTGACATAGAAAATAAGTTAAAGTAAAGTATCGTTATGAGGAATTATAAATCTTATCCTGACTTAGTTGAATGAAAGGGATTGGTAACAACACAAGGCCAATTATGTGGCATACTAGAAACATATGAGTATAAACTGAGGATTGAATAAATGAATATGCATTTATATATCTTAGAGAATAAGTGCTTGCCTTTGTAATGATATGCTCGGAATGTTAATGAGAAAATAAATGATTAAGTGTTTCAAGAAAACATGAACATTCTTAAGAAGGAATTACCAAACATACACGACAAGTATAATATATGGAATTTTGAAATTTGCTGAGGGGCCTGATGGCTAAACCATGGGTTAAGTGATTATAGGCAGTGAGACATAAGTTTAAGATAAGTATTTCCAAGGAAATACTCAAGAGGAGTTTTGCTATGAATTTTGTGGAAACAAGCATTAAGTTATGTGGTTACAAAAAAGAAGTTGTAAGTTGAGAATGATACTCACATTGACATTAAGTGGTACTAGAGAAGAGCCTTGTTTCAAGTCTTGCAATTTCAAGTGCAAATTGTGAATTGGTTAAGGGAGACTGATGTTATATTGGTATAAAAGAATAGTATAAAAGATGATTTGAGGTAACCTTGATAATGAAGTTAGACAATGAAAACCTCTTAATGTATTATGGAAATTGGAATTTGGAAACGCATAAGCCATGCATGATTTGAATAAGTCTAAGTCTTAAGTGATTGATTAATCACGAATTGCAAAAAGGATATAATCTATATGTTAGAGGCATGAAAGATAATTAAGAAATAAAGATGACTTTTAGGGATTGTGGTATTGCATAAGACGTAATGATCAAGTAAAGATGAATCTTTGAAGGATAAATGAGGTTATAAAGCATATACACATACTGGATTGCAAGATAATGAAAATGATATTTAGTAAGTGAAATGTGACTAATGACATTATGGTGCAAGGATATATAGTACAATGAAACTTAAGTATATAATTAGAAATGATAAGAAGGGAGTATAAGCATGTAAATGATGTGAAGTTATGTGTAGGCTTAATGAGAATTCGTATGGATTACGTAAGAGATAACTTGTGGTAGACGTAAGTGGAATAGTGATTTAAACATATAAAAAGGGTAATCTGAAATTGATTATATCTTAATGTTTATAGATTAAATATGAGAATTATTATAATGAATCTTGGTTATGGTGGAGAACAAATAAAAGGAAACTTAGTCTGAAGGCACTTGAACACAAAGATCCCTACACATAATGAAGAATATTGACATTTAGAAGTGCGTGTACATACGTATGTGTGGAATTGATAACGTGGCCAACTAAAATGAAGAACTATTTTTAGAGATTCGAGATTTGAACTCGATATATTTGATGAGTTGTATGGATAATACAATGATAAGAAATCCCATCAAAAGTGGAACTATATTGATATAAGAAATTTTGGAGAAATATCCAAGGAAATGATATCAAGGAAATGTAATCTATGGCGTGGTTAAGCCATATAAGATGGATTGGTATGATTATGAAGATTTAAGTTGCATAAATACGAAATAAACTTGAAGGGTAAAGGAATGTTAGAAACATGTGTAGGAATGAATAGGGTGTGTTTAAGAAGACATAAGT
The DNA here is from genome assembly GCF_053813885.1 of Theobroma cacao. Classification (NCBI taxonomy): domain Eukaryota; kingdom Viridiplantae; phylum Streptophyta; class Magnoliopsida; order Malvales; family Malvaceae; genus Theobroma; species Theobroma cacao. The sequence goes on from NC_142642.1 coordinate 4,376,442, forward strand.
TATATAATGGTGTATGGGGATAAGGTGAATGAATAATGACAAGTTTAGCAAAAATCGAGATAAAGGTATGTTTAAGGTTAGTAATGGAATTAAAGGCATACTTGGGATCTTAATGATATGAAAGAATAATTGAGAAGGGTACCGTGGTTTGGACTCAAAGAATATAATAGATATAAGATGCGTACCTTGATCTTGCAAAGTGTTCTAGTCAAATTCAAGGTAATGAAGTGCGTAAATCAAAATTCCCTATGAAGAAGGAAATGGAATAAAATCATTGAGGGAGATTAATAACTTGACGTTGAGGAAAATTTGAGGATGAATTTTATTTGAGTGGGGGAGACTGTAATACCCCGTACTTTGATATGGTAACTAATAAAGCTTATCGGATGCCAATTGAGGTTAATTATAATGTTTAAAAGTGATGAAAGATGAAAAGAATAGTTTGAGATAAAATATTCCGCACGCGAGAAAGTAATAATAAAATATAATACTTTTATCGAGAAAGAATTTACGAGATAAAAAAAGTGATTCGAAAGTGAATTAAGGCATAATAAGGTATTTTGGGCACCAAGGAGACAAGAGGAGCGTGACACCTCGACCTCAATAGACCCGTAACTAAAAGTAAGACGCGATAACATGGACCAGGGGTAATTTTGTCATTTATCATGGTGAGCTCCTAGAAGTAGCTCTCAAATGTTTTTAAGGTCTAATTAGACCTAAGGAATAAATGAATGATGGTAAAATAAATGAAGAAGATAGAAATACTGATAATTTTCATGATAGGGGTAAAATGGTCATTTTACATCTCGAGTCAAAATTTTTAAGTTTTCATGAACCCGAGTAGACTATTATGAACTTTGCCTTAGTGTCAAAAGAGTAAAAAGCTGAACCAAAGGAAAGAGAGAAGGCAAAGTCAACTATTGGATGGCATTTTTGTAAATAAATAAAACTTTAGTCAACCATAGCATAAATATCTCATTTCTCCAGCAGCTTCCTCATTTTTCTAGCAATTTCTTCTTCTTCTTCTTCCTCCCATCTCAAGTTTTTTCATCCTCCATGAAAGCTTCTCTCAAAGCTTCCATCACCCACTCAAACTAACCTTAAATTTCATGCTTTTACATACCTTGTTATAGGGTTTTTCATGCTCTTTCACTCTCTCACCTTAAAAAGTCTTACTTTCACACTTTCTCTCACTAGCTAGGTGTTTTAGAGAGAGAAAGAGAGAAAGAGAGAGAGCTTCTATAATAGCTTGAAAATTCTTGGAAAGGAATTCACGTACAAAGCTACCAAGGTGAGTAATGAAGTAGAGTTGACTTTTAAGTGTTGAGAATGGCTAGTGATTAGACTTGTGAGTGTTTTGTAGTTGAGGTTGTTTATTCGTTTTAGAGTGATTAGGATAGTGAAAATAGATAGCCACTTAATGGCAATTGGAAGCTAGTTAGAAGATAGCTTTTAGAATTTATAGTTATGTGAATTGAGTAAATTGTGATGCTATTATGACGATAGGTTCCAACGAAGCCCTAATGCCCCATTTGGACCATTAGAGGAAGTTGGAGTTGGGTAAAGATTTAACAAATACTGGTGAGTGAATGTGCACTAAAATGCTTTGGGTAGATGCATATACGTTTGAACAAATCACTTGAATTGTTTAAATTGTCTTTTCTTTAAAATGCATACGGGAACAAGCCTTGGATGAAACGTTTTTACGTTATGAAATGTGATTGAAATGAATTTGCGAAATCCCTTTATATGTTGATATATGTATATATATATATATATATGTATTGTACATTGGTAGATAATATTGTGTAATGAATATAACTGTGAGTGTGTGCGATGTGGGGGATGCACATGCCGGTGATGACGGGGTATGGGAGTGTGGAGGATGACATTGCTGTGCGCGATGTGGGGGTTGCACACAATGGCATTAGTTGTGAGTGATATGGGGGATGCACATGCCGGTGATGACAAGGTGTGGAAGTGTGGAGGATGACATTGTTGTGCGCGATGTGGGGGCTGCACACAATGGCATTAGTTGTGCATGATGTTGGGGTGCACACAATGACTTCAGCTATGTGCGCAATGTGGGGGTTGCACATGAGCTGGGTAAGGCGACGGTGATATGCATGTTTATGTATACATATATATATATATATATATATATATGTATATGTTATAGAAAGTTCATAAAAATATTTGTGATTGTGTTGTATGTTGGCATTGTTAATTACTTCCAAATTGTTTTTCATTTCAGCAAGAAAATGGCTTTTTGATGTAACAAGACCCTTTGACTAAATTGCTTTGTTTCTCGTTGCAGCGAGATTCATTTTCGCAGCAGCGAGAAACTCTCGGGTAGGCAGCCTTAATCCATACTCTAAATTTCCCTGCAGTGAGAATGGATTCTCACTACAGCGAAAATGGATTCTCTCTACAGCGAAAATGAATCTCGCTATAGCGAGAAACTCTCAGATGGTTCCAAAATTGTGGTGCAATTTTTTCAATTTGATAATTTTTTTTACCACATTCTAATCAGAACTGAGCAAAGTAGTAAACATAAAAAGTGTAGCCCAGCCTCTTAACTTTCTAATGACCTAAAAATCATGTCAATTGGACTTCTGTAGTGGAAGATATCCTTGAAAAACCAAAACATATGCAAACCAAGAATGCCTTTTCACTACAGCGAGAAACCCTTTGTTTTGCTTGTCTTGCTTGGACATTTGCTGAAACTTTCATTCTTTTCAACTTCATGGTTTATCATGGATCTTTCAACACTAAGGGATTTAATAATCAAAGGTTGAATTATGGGGTTTTACAAGAAATTAAACTAAATTACATTGTTTTTAACAAAGTGCATCATGTTTTCAAAATCTTTCCGTATCGGTTGCTTGTTCCCTTCTTATGTTCACTCACTGAGTTTTATAGTCACTCTTTTAAACTTCATGTTTTCATATTCAGAGGTAGTTGAGACCTAGATTGAGTTGTCCATGTATGCTTGCCTTCTTGGTAGGTACTATGGCATCTCAGTAGTTGTACCTTCACCCACGGTTACTCCACTGACGGTTAAAAGTCTTATGCTTGTGTACACGGATAAGTAATGTAGACCACAAAGATTCATGTTAAAAATCAAATATGTATATTTGATTACTGATGCCATTATAGGTTGGCAAGCAGGTGACATTATTTTAACATAATACAAATGTGAATATTGGGTTGCTATAAAATGTTACTGAAATATTTATAGTTGAGAATTACAATATGTGGTTTTAGAAATGATGGCTGGGAATGATGATCGAGATTGCATAAAAAGGCTTGCTTGGGCTTAGTGAGCTATGTCCATAGGGCCTATGCGCCAGTCATGGCCCGAGATTTGGGTTGTGACATTGCTTGTCCGGGTTTTCGCTGCAGCAAAATTCCATTCTTGCTGCAGTGAGAAACTCTCGAGTTGTTGGTTCAAAATTTTACCCGAATTTCGCTGCAGCGAGAATGCCTTTTGCTACAGCGAGATTCACTCTGTCATGCTTGCCTTGCTTGGACTCTACCGTAGTTTTCACTCTTTAACTTCATTGTTGATCATGGATTTTTCAATACTAAGGCACTAAATAATTAAGGGTTGAATTAAGGGGTTTTAACAAGAAATTAAGCTAAATTGCATTGTCTTCAATATAAGTGCATTATGTTTTCTAAAACTTCCCGTATTGATGCTTGTTCCCTTCTTATGTTCACTCATTGAGTTTATACTCACGTTTTTCAACTTCATGTTTTCATATTCGGAGGCAATTGGGACCTAGATTGAGGTGTCCACTTGTATTCGCCTTTTGGTAGGTACCATGGAAATTTAGTAGTCGTACCCGTACCCAGAGTCACTCCGCTAGTAGTCAAGAGTCTTTTGCTTGTTTATACTCACATGTGTTGTAAATCACTAAGGTTCATGTTATCAACAATACATGTATATTTGGATTGATAATTGCCATTATGAGTTGGTAATGGGTGACATTTTTTTTTAATATGAATGCAAGCATATGATTGTCAAAGCACATTATTAAAGTAATTCTAGTTGAGAATCATGAAATGTGACTTTAGGTGTGATGGATGAAATAATGGACAGGACTACAAAAAGAGGCTTGCTTGGGCTTAGTGGGCTATGCCCATTGGGCCCTTGCGTCAGTCATAGCTCGAAAATTGGGCTGTGACAATATGTTCATGCAATTCATGACAAAGACTGATGCATTCATAACAAAGACTGATACATTTATGATAAGGACTGATGCCTCCATTCAAAATCCAGCAACTTCAATTAGACATCTTAAGATACAAGTAGGCCAACTTGCCAATGCTTTAAATACTAAACCTCATGGTACCTTACCAAGTGATACTGAACCTTACCAAAAAAGAGAAGGTCAGGAACATTATATGGCAATCACTCTCCCCAAAGGAAAAGAGGTACGTAAAAAGGTAAGTAATCAAGCATTAAATCCTGAGATTTCAATTCAATTTGATAAAGATGCTGAAAAAGATATTGTGGTTAAAAAATTTGCTGAAAACTCAAAAGAAAAATCACAATCTACTCTCACACCTCCACCACATTTTCCTCAATGTTTTCAAAAGCAAAAACTTGACAAATAATTATAGAAATTTCTTGAGGTATTTAAAAAACTGCATATTAATATTCCTTTTGCTAAAACTTTAGAACAAATGCCAAGTTATCTTAAATTCTTAAAAGACATCCTGACCAAAAGGAGGAAATTGGAAGAGTTTGAGATAGTTGCACTTACTGAAGAGTGTAGTGCTATAATCTAGAATAAGCTTCCACCAAAGCTTAAAGATCTAGGGAGTTTTTCTATTCCTTGCACTATTGGTAGTTTTTAAATTTCTAAAGTTTTATGTGATTTGGGTGCTAGTGTTTCAATAATGCCTTTATCTATTGCTAGAAAACTTGGATTTCAAGAGATACAACCCACTACAGTTACCTTGCAATTAGCAGACAGAACAATTAGGCACCCAGTTGGGATTATAGAGGATGTTTTGCTTAAAGTTGGGCATTTATACATTCTAGTGGACTTCATTGTGCTCGAGGTTGAAGATGATGTTGAAATTCCTTTTATTTTGGGAAAACCATTCTTAGCTACAGTTGGAGCAATTATTGATGTGAAAAAGGGCAAAATAACATTCAGAGTTGGAGAGGAGGAAGTGGTATTTAATTTGTTCAATGCAACTCAGTATCCCTATACAGATAGTTGCTATAAACTGGATTCAGTCAATGAGGGTAAAGGTAAGCCTATTTCACCACCTTCAACAACGCAGGTGCTAACTCTTAAGACAAAACCACCACCACTTTCTAGCTATTTTGATTTTATGGTTGGATAGCGAGTAGTACTTTCTAATTCACAACTCCATCTTTTGCCATGGAATCTTAGACCATATTGGGGGAACAAGTTTAAGGTCGTAAAGATTCATCCTTATGATGTTATCAAGATTTATAGTGGACTTATCGAAGCAGTCAAGTTTAATAAAGAAAGTCTCGAACCGTATAAAGTAGTGGAAAATGGGGTACCATAGTCAAGCTAGTGACTATAAAGAAACACTTCTTGGGAGGCAACCCAAGCACTCTTACTTTCTTTTCTTTTATTTTTTTATTTTTATTTTTATTTATTTAATTATTAAATTATTAACACTCTTTTTTATTTGTGTAGGTTCATATAAAAAAAAAATTTTAATTTTTTAAAAAAATTAAAAAAAATTCAAAAAAATATATATTTCAAAAAAAATTTCACAAAAAAAAGTGGTAAGCCGTAGCTTCGACATGGGGTAGGCCACGCCTCCCCCTTGAAATTGGTAGCCCACTAACCAAACCCAATTCCCCCCACATTGTACTAGCCCACTCACCCACTAGCCCATTTACCCATTACCCAAACAAAAAAAAAACCTTTTTCTTTATTTATTTTCTTTTCAGTTATTTTTATTTATTATTTATTTTATTTTTCTACATTATTTATTTATTTATTAATTTATTTTTTTGTAGTAAAAAAAATTTTCCTACAAGTGACAATGAAGATGATAACAATAAGCAGGAGGATTAGAGTTTCTCAAAAATTCATCCAATCATCAGGGGAGTATTCTTTATCTTTCCTTTATTTTTTCTAACATTGAGGACAATGTTTAGTTTAAGTTTGGACGGGTGAATTTATTTTTCTGGTGGTGAATATTCTGTGGAAGTTTTAGATTTAATTTTATTTGCATGTGTATTTATAAATAATTTAGGATTAGTTAGTAAATGAATTTATTTTTTGTTTGAATTTTAGGAATCTAGAGTAAAGTTGTGCAAATTTCTTTTCAATGATTTTTTTTATCCAATGATGATAACTAGTTGTCTTGAATTTTAGCCTTTGGTGAATAAGGTTTTTGTTTGGATTCACGCTAAAGTCTATTATTAAGTATCATTGTTAGGATGTGATTTCTACAATTTTGAGCACAATATCTTTTACTTTGAATTATTATGAATATTTAGAGAAGGTTTATATTGATGTGAATTTTAGATTATGTCATGAATTTTAGAATTTACTTGATTTTCTCTCGAGGTGAAATCCTAGGCAATACTTAGTTAGGGACATGATTTAGGCCATCTTTGGATCGTTTGAACCTAAAGAGCCAACCTTGTTAAATTTTTATCCCTAGTATACCTCTTTTGAGCCTAATTTCCCTTTTCTTTGTTTAACTACATAATAATTGAGCCTAACCTTAAAATAAATTTTTCAATTTTGCAACCCTCACTCCTAGCATGTATATTGTTTTAGAAAATATAAATTAAGAAAGGTGATGTTGATATGAAAAAAAAAGGTTCAAAATATGAAAATAACCCCACTACCTACAATACAAAGAAAATAAGTTTGGGGGTGTGAAATTGTGAAATTGTGAAAAAAAAAAAGTGTGTTAAATGAAAGAAAAGTTCAAATGTGGAAGAAAAAGTGTACTAGGTGAAGGAAAATAGAGCTTTATATATAGGTCCTAGAATAATTATGTGCTTAAGGTGATTTGAGCCACATTAATATCCTTTATCATACCTTGACCCTAGCCATACATTACAAGTTTTATAAAGTTCTATTGATCCCTAGCTTTGTATTGGTCTATATTAGTGGAGAGAGAGAGATGAAAAGTAAACCTATTGAAATCTAGTATTAATTTGAAATTTGTGTTGGCATAAACTCATCCGGATGTCATGATATTCTTGGTAAAAGATTTCACACACAAGGAAATCCATTCGAGAATATGCTTGTATTGGAATTGAAACATGAATTTAAATGATGCCTAGATTTTTCCTTAGGTTAATGATGTCTATATTCCCCAGCAACGGTGCCAAAAACTTATTATTCAATTGCTACTCACGCAAGTGTACGTATCACAAAGATAATATAAAGATGAGTAGAGTGTCGATCCCACAAAGAATTGAATTAATCCTTATTGTTAACTACGAAAATTAACACACCTTAATTTTATCTAAACAATTAAAATTAAAAAGGAAAATTTAAATTAATAAACTAAAAACTAAAACTAATATATTAGCAAAATTTACTTCTAGTGATTAACAGACCTAAGATTATGATATCCCTCAATAGTTCATCTGATTATTATCTCTTTCTCTTAACTTAGTTTAATAGATTAAGTTGCTAACCTAGAGTCCTAAATTATTTATAAGTCTTTGTCGAGTTTCTTATAAAAATATGTCTCCCAATTAATTTACTATATGTCTATACAAATTATATTAAAGAAAGATTCATTAAGTTTGTGTTCTAATTTTGGCTATGTATGGCTTATAGGTGTATGTTTACCCTATATGCAAATCAAATCACCTAATCAACTAAGTGCATTTGATCATACGTTATTCTATTCAAGATATAGCTAAATCTCATTCGTCGAGGTTTAACTTAGGTTTCCAATTCAATCTAATTAGTGATTAGGCAATTAGAAACATTAAGAATAGAATTAAATAAACAACTTAAATCTATCAAACATAAGTAAAGGAGAGATAAATAATTCAAACTACATATTAAGTTCAATCATAATCTTAGTATAAAAATCTAGTTCCTCATCAAGTCACACATTATCATTGAATAAAATTTACACATTAAAAACAAAACCAAGAAAATAAGAGAACAAAAGAAAATATAGAAAAACTCAAGAATTGTATTCTTGATCTCTAAATCTCCTTAAATCCTACAAATTCTTCTTCGCTTCAATGACTTTGTAGCTTGACTCTCAGCTATTAATCTGGTGTTTTTTCTTTTTCCTTGAGTCTTCCGAAAGGTTGTTTTTATAGGTTTTGAAGTTAGGCCAAGTTGGGTGAAGAAAGAAGTCAATTTTAATTGGGATTTCCTCATCAGACTATGTAAGTCGCAGCCTTGCCTAATTAATTAACAAAAATCATAATTGCTCTAAGACTACTATAGTGGGTTAACTTCAATAAGATTTTTGACTACTTTCTAGGCTGAACTGGGTGAAGTGAGACACGAAAGTTGTAGAATTTTCTCTTATCTTTCCAATGGTCCAAGAATTGCTTCATTTGGAGCTCTGTAGAGAAAGTTATGATCAAAATATCGTAACGTATGTATTAGAAGTCTGCACCTTGAAATTGCTCTCCTTCTTTTACTAAAATTCTTTTTTTAAATACCTACAAAAGCACAAATAAATCAATAACAACCTATCTTAACCACATTAACACCAAATTAAACATAAAATTAACCATGATTAGATTGACTCACTTAAAATAACTAATTTAAAATAATTAAATAAAATCTACTAATTTCTATGCATTACTACAAAAACTAAACCAAATTATTATCAAAATTAAACTCAAATAACTCTATATTATAGAGTTATCACACCACCAAACTTAAGATTTTGCTAGTCCTTGAGCAAAACATAGAAAAGAACCTAACTTACGAAAATCAAATTCAGTTAAAGAAAACTAAAATAAATATAGTTACTCCTACTACTACTACTACTACTAAAGATAAAGTGCACCAACTCAATGATTCTCCTTATAATTTCCTCAAAAGTATGTCTATCCATCAAATTACCAAAGACAAGTATCAATTTTGAGGCATCAAATGATTGAAATGCTTGTTCCTTATGCTCAAAACTAAATATATAGTAACATATTTACATAGTATAGATAGATTTCATAAAACAAGCTTGAAGCCATTGTTCACATCACAAAGTTCATCAAAATACATTTTAATGTAAGGTCGTAGAATAAACATGCTTAATTATATCAAAAACGTTGTATCTACCCACCTTTTAAAGTGTGCCTTTTCCTCTTGGCACCTTTCGTTGAAGCTCAGTTTCTTCAACAAACTCAAATTACTCCAATAGCACCTAAAAAAGAGGTTTAATCATTATCATTCTTAAAAATCCATAAAAATTTTGAAATACCTAGAATACTCATTTCTAACTTTATTTAATCTTCACTTATTCTCAATAATTTCCATAAATCTTTCATCTAAACCTCATACCCAATAAACAAACAACTTATCTTACCTATTTTTCCTCCTTGGCGAGCTTCAAATGAAGGGATTTATCCAAATCTTGAAAATCTAAAAAAATTCCTAGCTTTTGGAGAAAGAAAACAAAAATCACCAAAACCAAATTTTGGGAGTGAAAATCCTTACCTTTAGCACTTAGAATCTAAGATTTTTTTATGGAGTTTAAAGGTTTTTAAAAGTGTGAAATTTGAGGGAATGTGGGTGGTGTTAGCTTTAAAATTATTATAGTTTTGATTATGACAAAATGATCAAATTTACTTGAACATTATTTGAATAATCTTTGACAATTTCTTGAAATGATTTAACTCCCATACATATGTTCTTACGTAGACACAAGCTTGACTCTTGAAGTTATTGAACTATATCTATAAACTTGTATGACTTAAGTACATGAGTGCTTATGATTCCTATTCATTAAAGTCTGATTTAAAGATTAAAGGAAAATCCAAATGCACTCATTAAGGGGGAGTTTTGAATATCTTTTTAATGATGGCAAAAAAAAAAGAGAAGGAAAACTAAGTTAAATTGAGTGTGATAGGTTTTCATGTTTAATTTATGTGTGTGATGCTTAGTTATGATTTTATTGAATATTATGTGCTAGTTATTATGGATGTTCAATATATCTTGCTTAGCTACTGTGGGCATTGTATATCTTGTTTAGCTATTATAGCTATTATGGATATTATAAATAGTTTATTGCAAATCTTTAAAGAAAACTAGATGCATTGACTAAAGGGGAGCAACTCATTATGCATAAAGATTTGAAGCATTTATATTGAACGTAGACATTGCACTTATTAATCTATGAGTGTTTTATCATCATAAAAAATAAGAGATAGAGAATGTTGACTCTACATATTTTTTATGATAGCAAATTATTTATTGTTTAAGTGTGCAGGAGAAAGCTTAAATGTCACGACTCGGAACTCCCATCGAGCTCGTGACAACCGCCGCGACGTATCGATCGACATTCATTACCCGGAATGTCAACCGAAACCCCATAAGGCTTTAATATCAGCTTCTCATTTCCCCTGTGGGTAACTGTTTCCAAATACCACATTCTAAAAGATTTTAAACTGTTTCCAACTTAAACAAATAAAATAATAATTTTCATCTCACAAGGGTATTTTGGTCATTTATCCCAAAAATCTCAAAATCATCTAAAAATATAGTATGTAAGTGGAAAACACATATTTCATAATCAAAAATAATTTTGGATGTCTAAAACATTCGTTTAAAATGGAATTATGACTGTTATAATAAAATAAAAATATTAAATAAAATATTCAATTTTCACATAAAACGATATTTTAAGAACTCTGCATAAATAATTTTTATAGCGTAAAAGTAAAATAAATTCTTTCATACCGTAATACAAATAACCAAAGTATAGAATTTAATTTACAGTGACACGTGGGCCCACAAATGACCAAAAGTATCAAAAGAAATGAACCTACAGTCTTTGGATGTGGCAAGTTCAACTGTAATCCTTGCCGATATCAGTTATCTACAATCTATTCTGA